>NC_092741.1:81115914-81740914 GCF_047496795.1 Chiloscyllium punctatum
GAATACTGTAGGCTTTATTAACTGTTCTGTTCTACTACTCCAGCGATCTGTCCATCCAGGTCACTTTGCTCCTGCAAAGTTCTTATATTTTTACTCTTATTTATATTTTCTATCCATGTTCTTCCTACCAAAGTTCATCATATCATACTTTTCTGCATTGAACTTCATCTGCCATCTATCTGCCCACTCCACCAACTTCTCTATGTCTTTAAGAAGTTCTACCTTGTATGCTTCACAGTTTACAATTCTTCCACGCATTATATCATCTCTAAACTTTAAAATTATCCCTGATACACTATATCTAGATCATTTACAAACATCAGGAGAAACAATGGCCCTAATTCTGATTCGTGGGAATCAGAATTCCACTACAAACATTCCTCCAGTTTGAAAATATCCTTTGACATTTTCTTTCTGCTTCTTACATCCCATGAAATATTATTTTCACATTACTATTTTCCCTTTTTATTCCATGAGCTCTAAGCTTTTCCACAACTCCATTGAGTGCCACTGTATTGAACACGTTCTGGAAATCCATGTACACCATATCTACAGCATTACCCTCATCAACACTTCTCACCACCACTTGAAGTACAGTTAATCTAATCATTCTCCCTTATCAATTTTGAACACTTAGAGTCATAGAGACATAGAGATATACAGCATGGAAACAGACCCTTTGGTTCAACTCATCCATGCCGACCAGGTATCCCAACCAATCTGGTCCCATCTGCCAGCACCCGGCCCATAACCCTTCAAACCCTTCCTATTCATGTATTCATCCAGATGCCATTTAAATGTTGCAATTGTACTAGCCTCCACCACTTCCTCTTGCAGCTCATTCCATACACATCCTCTGCATGAAAAAGTTGCCCCTCAGGTCTCTTTTATATCTTTCCCCTCTCACCCAAACCTATGCCCTCTTGTTCTGGACTCCCCCACCCCAGGAAAAAGACTTTGTCTATTTATCCTATCCATGCCCCTCATGATTTTATAAACCTCTACAAGGTCACCCCTCAGCCTCCGACGCTCCAGAGATAATAGCCCCAGCCTGTTCAGCCTCTTCCTATAGCTCAAATCCTCCAACCCTGGAAACATCCTTGTAAATCTTTCCTGAACCCTTTCACGTTTCACAACATCTGTCCGATAGGAAGGAGACCAGAATTGCACGCAATGTTCCAACAGTGACTGAACCAATGCCCTGTACAGCCGCAACATGACCTCCCAACTCCTGTACTCAATACTCTGACCAATAAAGGAAAGCATACCAAACACCTTCTTCACTATCCTATCTACTTGCAACTCCACTTTCAAGGAGCTATGAACCTGCAATCCAAGGTCCTTTTGTTCAGCAATACTCCCTAGGACCTTACCATTAAGCGTATAAGTCCTGCTAAGATTTGCTTTCCCAAGATGCAGCACCTCGCATTTATCTGAACTAAACTCCATCTGCCACTTCTCAGCCCATTGGCCCATCTGACCAAGATCCTGTTGTAATCTGAGGTAACCTTCGCTGTCCACTACACCTCCAATTTTGGTGTCATCTACAAACTTACTGACTATACTGTTTATACTCACATCCAAATCATTTATTTCAATGATGAAAAGTAGTGGACTAACACTGATCCTTGTGGCACTCCATTCTGAAAACCAACAATGCACCATCCCTCTGTCTTCTACCTTTGAGCCAGTTCTGTATCCAAATGGTTAGTTCTCCCTGTATTCCATGAGATCTAACCTTGCTAACTAGTCTCCCATGGGGAACCTTAATGAATGCCTTACTGAAGTCCATATAGATCACATCTACCACTCTGCTCTCATCAATCCTGTATTCCTCTAGGTTCTCAAATGCATTTTCTACCTGACATTTGTCATTAGCACACTTTATTTCCCATATCTTAATTCTATCTTATTTGTCATGAAAGGAGCTTTGGAATTGTTTGTCTTGCCTTTACCTTTTGAGGGAATATACATTGACTGTATCTGAACCATCTCCTCTTTGAAGAGAGCCCATTGCTATGGATTAGTTATGGATTTTCCCATTAATCTTTCATTCTGCCTAGCTATGTTCTTGCCCCAGTGAATTAGGCTCTACGGCAATTGATTCAGCTTATTCTGGATTGACTGCTATCACACCAGTCCTAAGTGTTAAATAACAATAATCAGTGTTCAATGAATGTTCCTCACTGATATTTGATCTACTTGGGCCACCTCATTTCCAAAGATCAGATCCAACAATGTATCCTTTCTTGTTGCTGGACACATACTGCTGTAAGGAATTCTCCTGAATGCAATCTAGGAACACTCTCTTAAGGTTTCTATGAAGATCTGTAGCTCAGGTAATGGTTGAAGTAGTCAGTTCATTGAGCTGGTTGATTTTTCTGCAAATGTTTTGACTCCTAATTGGGTGATATCTTCAGTGCTGTGTCGCCTCTGGATGAATCTTGCTGTCTCTTGCTGTCCCGTATGCCATTTGCTGTCCTGTATGCTACTTTTACTGCAGACTATATTTAAGTAACTAAGGTACCCCATTATAACCCATGCTATAATGTTGACATCTCTCTGTAATTTCCCTGTAGATCCGTTCCTCTACATCCTTTCCACTAGTTGGTCATCTATAGAATATACTGCAATTGAATCCTTTCTTTGTTCCTTAGCTTTAACCAATTTTATTCATCCTCTGAACCCTTTGAGACAGCCTCCTTTACCAAGCAATGCACTGCCCTCCTTAATCAATTTTGCCATCCCATGCCCTTTCCTTTCCTTTCTATATTTTCTGAATACTTTATATCCAGACCTGCCTTTCCATGAGTCAGGTCTCTGTTATTGCCAAAATTTAACATTTTCCACATAGTGATCAGTGCCTGTAATTCCTCTTTCTTGTTCACTATCCTCCATGTATTTACATATATGCACAGTGATCTGGTTTAGACTTCTTTATTTTCTCCATTACTCTGGTTTCAACTATTAGTTTCCTATTCTCTATGCTAGTGATATTTTTCTGTCTGAGTATTTTGTGTACCTTGGCATTCTTGTCTTATATGCTGTCTTGCTTCCCACACCCCTGTTAAGTTAGTTTAAAGATGTCCCAACAGCACTGGCCTGAAAGAAACTTAGTCCTAACTGTATTCAAGTGCAGCATTCCCTCAAATTTTCTTATCGATCACATGGACCTTGGAGGCCATGCATTACAATGACTTCCGGAACTGGGTACTGTGATCGGTGTGCCTGCGTGGAACATTAGAGTTGCTGTGCATGAGCACAGCCATGCAGCTTAGAAAGAACATTGGTAAGATGCAACTCATCCAGATGTACTAGTGTCATCTTCCTCTGAGCCAGTTCCAGTATCCCAGTAATCTAAACTCCTTCCTCCTGCACCATCTTTCCAGCCACATATTCATCTGCCTTATCATTCTAATTACAGACTCAGTTGTATATAGCATTGGGAGTAACCTGGAGATTATTACATTTGAGGTCCTGCCTGCTAACTTTCTACTGTCTCCCTATATTCTGTTTGCAACACCACTTCCTACTTGAGTCATTGGTCGCAACATGGACAACAACTGGTTGTTCACCCATCCCCAGAAGGAGCAGTCACTCTGTGACATCCTTGACCCTGGCACCAGGGTGGTAGTATATTATTCTGGAGTCACATCTATGGCCACAGAAACACTTGTTATTTCCCCCAACTATTGCTTTTCCTCTCTGTTCTCCTGTACAGCCGAGCTGCTCATTGTGCCACAAACCTATATTGCACTCCCTTGAGGAGTCAGTACCCCCTAAGAGCTTCCAAAATGGAAAACTGGTTTGTGAGCCATACTCCAGGAATTCCTGCTCCACCCACTAATTTTTCTTGGACTGCTTTACGGTTACCTTTCTGTCTCCAAGCCCTTATGCTGTATATGACCACCTCACTGAATGTGCTATCCCATTCCTGATGAAGGGCTTTTGATTTTCCTGCTCCTTGGATGCTGCCTGACCTGCTGTGCTTTTCCAGCACCACTCTGATTTGAACCCTATCCCACGTAACACTCGGCCTCGTGAATGAACTACATTGAGTCCAGTTGGAGCTTAAATTTCTGTAACCAGAAGAGAAAATGCTGGAAAATCTCAGCAGGTCTGACAGCATCTGTAGGGAGAGAAAAGAGGTGACATTTCGAGTCTAACTGACCCTTTGTCAAAGCTAAAAAAAGGGGATAAATAGGGAGGTATTTATACAAGACTGAGGGAGGGTGAGTCATGGCTCCAGAAGCAAAGGTAGCAATAAAAAGATGATAATGACAGTGCATAGAGAGATTATAGGGAGATTAGGAGCTGTGAATGACCAAGGCTGAAGCCAGTGCTATGTGGCAAAATATGTGGGGGATTGGGGGGGGGGGGGGGGGGGGGGGGGTGAGGAGGGGGGAGGAAAGGGATGAAGCAGAGGCAAAATGGAAACCAGGGGAGAAGAATAGCAAAGGGGGAAGAGAAGAGGAAAAAGGTGATGAGAGAGTGGGGAGCGAGAGAAAGAGAGACAATCAAGAAATAAGAGGTACAGAAATGTGAAAAAAATATATTAAAAAAGATAAATAAAATAAATGAAATAAAATTATCTGTAATTGTTGAATTTAATGTTAAATTTCTGTAGCTTGCAGCACTTACTGCTTATGTGGTCATCTAGTACATCAGTAGGGTCATGATTTTCCACATGCAATCCCCTCGAGTGAGCTGAATTGGTAATCTTAACCTTCTTTTGCTAATGATATTCTGGTTTGGATTAATTATATTACGTTGGTCCTGATTTTTCCTCATTCATGGTGTTTCTCAGTCAACTCCAAATAAAACTACATCTTTAACATAATGTAGTTTTCCACTTTACGGCAACATTAAGACAGTCCAATAGCATTTAATAGCAATTTCTTACCGATGAATGAACTTACAGAGAAAGAGTAGAAGAACAAAAAAAAATCACCTTCTCCTTGCCTTTTACCAAACTTACCTGCAACAAATTTCCAATTTGAACAAAATTCTCCCAGACACTCAGCTTTGGTCTAACTCAAGCAAAATGTCCCTCACACTCTATATGTGCCCTTACTCAAATGACTGCAATAAACAATCAGATTCTGCATGAGGACTTCTACAATGGATTCATCGGGCTGCTATATTTTCAACAATAGCAACAGCAACAAAAACTCATATTTGTAATGTACATTCAATGTAGAAAAATGTCATTTGGTATTCCACAGAATTTTAAAAGTGTATCTTAACTGAAAATGTTTTATTTATGTGTTTAAAAAATGCCGATGCCTTTATGTTTCAATTACCTGTTAGTCAGACCTCAATACCTTCTTTTTTCTGGTTCCTGAATCTCATTAACCAACAGGTTTGTATTCAGGAATTAATAATAGTGTCCAAAAGGTTTTGTTGGTCAGTTTCCATGGAGGCATTTTATTATGTGCTGAATGCAGATCAATTACAGAGCGTGACACAATCTGGAAAATGATTTTGTGTTATGGAAGAAAAAAATGAGGCTTGGGTAATTTTCAATGTGACAGTGAGAATGATCCATTCATCCCTCTTGGAACATGCACCAAACATCTTTAGAAGGGTTCAGTGAGCACCATTTAAAATATCAAATTTATAAGACCAACTTAATAGATATAATAATATAATTGTGTTAATAATATTTCTCATTATTCATAGGTTTTCAGGAAGCAAACTGAAAAGTGAGGTATGTAGAATGAAGTACATATAAAACTATATTAAGAACCTTTGACTCTCGTTATTCTAAGTCACCTATATATGGGTTGCTATACTCTTATTAAGAAAATAAAAGACAACATTGACAATGTAAGACTTTCTACAGAGTAAATCTTTCTTTAACACTTTTATTCTGAGCCATAGTCCATGACGAGATACTTAAAGTTATTGATTTCACCGTGCAGTAATTGTTGAACTTGACAAACTGCCAAAAGGTAAAGACTGTAAATAATGGATTTAAAACATGTGTGGTAGTGCTTATGTCAATATTACGCAAAGTTAATGTGCAATGAAGACTTTAAAGGTAAACAATTTTTCATCAAAAATAAATGATTGCCACGCTCTGTCGTTATATGTTTTATATGTAGAACAACAGATGGCTGGAGGTTGGGTGAGGGAGTGGGAAATTGTGCTTTATAGGCACATATGGTGATCTATGAGTATGTTCTATTGCCATTAGTATGGGTACATGAACAAACTTGAGAACAAAGAAGGAATCTAGATCGATCTGCATAACATATAGAGAGATATTGTAATGTATACATGAGATTATTATTTTCATTTATGCTGAAAATTGTCCAATGAATTTGAGATGAATTAATTATGTAAGGAGTAAATTATCATGTGTGTTTTATATCACATAGGCATTCGTGTATGGTAGCGTTGATATCAGAAAAATCAAGAATGTAGAAAATACATTTTTCAGAAACACAGGAAAATAAATTATTGATGAATTAAGGTCATGTTAATGGTCATCCCAACCCCACTGGCATTTTACCAACAGTAGTGTTGCCCATTCCACATGTATATGCCATCAGAGTTTAACTGACTGGGGGCATGAGGGTTGGCCTCCTACTTTGTTATCCTGTACAGCATGGAGGATATACCCAGTGGGAAGTGCTACCTGCTTGATCAACCTTCTAGCCTCCTGTTCACTTCCCTTCTCTCCCTACTTTCCTATCACCAGGGCCTGTCTGGCTATCCTGGGAATGCCAGCTCTAATTTACTACTCCTGTGGCAGCCAGTGATGGTCCTGGTTGATGACTACAGTCTGGGCTGTGGCCATTGTTCCCATTGGGTACTGCTGGACTTGAAGGACTGCCCTGATGGTCAGCTCTTAGAGGTGGAGCATCCACTCACAAGAAGGGTGGACAACATGACTTCAGGCAGCTAATTGTCATTCAACCATAAGATCTGGTTATGATTTCACGGAGGTGGGCAGCTCTCAACTTTCTGGTCAGGGGTGGGACATGACATCTACATTAAATGCTGGCCCAAACATAATTAGAAATTAGGTGCATCAAGAACCTGAAGGAGATTGTATTGAATTTTCCAATATTTTAGTGCTCTGCTTTCACCATCCATATGATTTTTATTCAGAAATGTTTTATCGATTTTTGGAAAATTGATTTAATTTTAACCAGCTTCCTAAAGTGCAATTGGTTAACAATAGATTCTATAAAAAATTTGTTCCACAATAATTCTACTCAACCATTGATGTTGTACCCTTACAAGAATTGTGCATCAATTAAAGGGAGATAGGGGTGACATTTCAATGGTGACAGCATTGGATGAAGATCTACCCAGACAGATAAAACACCGAATATGATTAATATAAGTGTGTTAAATAACCAGGAACCCTTGTATAAGGAAGTTAATGGCCCTTTCCTTCTGTCTCTGCCTATCTACTATCTCTCTGTCACAATTTTTTTTCATATTTGTCTTATATACCCAAATTTCTTTCTCTTCTTTAAAGGTGGTAGGTGTCACAACTCATCCTTTTAAACTTCCAGCCCCTGATGATTTTTACTATAGGGGAGTAACTGTTAAACTTCAAACAGAACCATTAACTCCCAAATAAAAATCAGTAAGTGAATGAGATTCAGGAGCAGGAGAATGGCAGCTTGAGGTTTGATCTACATTTATCAACAGGTAATTGAAACTTAAAAGTTGGAACAATTCACATATTTTCTTGCTCTCTTTACTGGCACTAAAGTGGCCATTTATATAAATTTGCAAATCCTCCTTGGATTGTTCATCTTAAATCAGAGTTTAGCTAGATTGTATAAGCAGGCATATTATATGTTCAAGAAAATCAATGAGCACAAATCATAGAATGAGAATTCATCTGTGATATCTGTTCATTCAGGTCACTGTGACATTCAGGTGGATGTCCATACAGTGGTCAGCTAGATAATTCTAACCAACTTGATCAGGCATGTTACAATTCACGGTGGCTAAGTGGTTAGCACTGATGCCTCCCAGCACCAAGGTCCCAGGCTTGATTCCAGCCTCAGGTGACTGTCTACGTGGAGTTTGCACATTCTCCCCGTGTCTGCATGGGTTTCCTCTGGGTGCTCTAGTTTCCTCCCACTGTCCAAAGATGTGCAGGTCAGGTGAATTGGTCATGCTAAATTGCCCATCGTGTTAGGTGCATTAGTCAGAGGGAAATGGGTCTGGGTGGATTACTCTTTAGAGGGTCAGTTTGGGCTGAAGGGCCTGTTTCCATACAGTAGGGAATCTAACCTAATACATATCTGGGGTAGGTGGGACTTGAACCTCAACAATCTGGTGTAGTGATTGGGACATGACCACTTTAGTCAGCTAAATTTTAGTAGAGTGATCCAAGAAATCTGTGTAAAACAAGTCTACCATGCCCTATATGTACAAGGAGAAGCTAAAAACAAATAATGCAGGGATTGAAGGTGAGCTCTAACTGAGCTCTAAACAAGGAAGGAGAAAGTGAAGGTTGCAGATGCTGGCGATCAGAGCTGAAAATGTGTTGCTGGAAAGGTGCAGCAGGTCAGGCAGCATCCAAGGAGCAGGAGAATCGACGTTTCGGGCATGAGCCCTTCTTCAGGAGCTGAAGAAAGGCTCATGCCCGAAACGTCGATTCTCCTGCTCCTTGGATGCTGCCTGACCTGCTGCACCTTTCCAGCAACACATTTTCAGCTCTAAAGAAGTAAGGCTAGAAAGATATTAATATTGAAGGATGGCTAGAGAATCTAATGAGATATGTTACATCAGATGAAAGTGTATTGAGAGCTAAGAACAAGAGAGAAAAAGTGTCAAAGTATGAAAAAAAACTCCAATGAGAAACACTGATATTAAACCTGCTCCTGCTCAAATGCCCCCCAAAAAGATGAACAGTAGAAACTATGTAGGTGAGAAGAATGGTAGCTCAATCAATGAAATGAGCAGAACATAGTGGGAGCTGATTCTGTGTATTTATATAAAAGAGATGTGAAAAGACTGGCTGAAGATAGGAGCCATCACTACACATTGCATGCTTTGTGGAGGGATGGAGCTGTGACATCGCATTACATCCCATTTATTCCCTTTTGTCATAAATGTGTTGAACAATGCTCATCTTTTCTTGAATTTCTTTTATTGTGTCACTCTTTCAATTAATTTCACCATGATGCATGAGGAGTCAAATTTGAAAATGGTGCAAACTTTCTAAGTTGAAAATATCTCCTCAGTCTCAAGCCTATGAAGTTGATCTCAGGAGTATTACCTTTTAAAATAAAGCATGCTGAATGAACATCACATTCACATGGAGGTACTGCTGAGGATGATCTTAGAGATGTAGAAATAGATAACAAACATCACAATCAAGTCATACAAGCATTCCAGATGGCCTCCTCAGGTAGGTGATCAGTCTACACAGCTACCTGTGGTAATACCATTGCTAATGAGATCTACAGGGACTTGGAAGTCTGATGATCCAACATGGTTTATATAAACAGAGCTGACCAGTGTTTGTGGCCCTTGATCCAATGATAGTGCAAATGTAAGAACAGAAATAAAAACGTAAGAGCAGAAGTAGGCCCATTCAGCCCCTCAAGCCTGCATGGCCATCCAAAAAGATCCTGGCTGATTTGCCCCAGGCCTCAAAACCTCTTTCATGCCAGTTCAGCAAAGCCCTCAACTCCCCAATACTTCATCTCCCTCCTCTTTACTTTCAGCGATTTAGCCTCCACAAATCTCTGGGGTATAGACCTCCACATAGTGACTACTTTCTGGGAGAAGAAACTTCTTTGCATCTTTTGCATCATCCACTAATTTAAATCCATACACTCTGTTTTCTCCCCAGGTGCATTAACATAGACAGTAAATAATTGAGGGTCCAGGACTGATCTTTGTACTACTCCACTGGTTATGTGTTTCCAACCCAAAAATGACCATTAAACCCGACTCTGTGTATTAACCAATCCTCAGTCTATGCTAATATACTACCTCAATACCACGAGCTCATTTCTTATATAATAGCCTTTATGTCACACTTTATTGAATTCCTTATGAACATACATCACATCTATTGGTTCCTCTCTATAAACGTTACTTGTTATATCCTCAAAGAACTATAGAAAATTTGCTTAATTTGTGATTTCCCTTTCACAAAGCCATGTTGATTCTACTTGATTGTTTTATGCTTTTCTAAATAGTCTGCTATTCCTTAATAATGAAATGATAGCTGTTAGGCTAACTGGCCAATAGTTTCCTGCCTTCTGTCTCACTCCTTCCTTTAACAGGGCTATCACATTAGCAATTTTCCAGTCTCTAGAACCCTCTTCAAATCCAGTGAGTTCTGGAATATTCTGACCAATGTCTGCACTACCTTTGCAGTAACTTCCTTCAAAACTGTTGGGTGGAGGCCATCTGGCCCTAGTGTCTTATTTGCTTTTAGTCCCATTAGGCTGTACAATTATTTGTCCATCATGACACCAACTATTACAAGATCTCTACTTCCATTAGAACCTTCTCCACATTGGGGAAACGAAGCATAGACTGAGTGACTGCTTTGTAGAACATCTATGTTCTGTCTGTAGAAAAGACTCTGAGCTTCTAATTACCTGCCACTTTAACAAACCACCATGTTGTCTGGCCAACGTCTCTGTCTCAGGCTTGCTGAAGCAATGCATAGTGCAAGCTGGACGAGCAACACCTAATTTTCTGCTTGGGGACCCTGCAGTCCTCCAGACATGATATCAAATTCAATAATTTAATGACCTGAACACATAGAGTCAAAGAAACCCTACAGTGTGGAAACAGGGCATTCGGTCCAACACGTCTACACCAACCCTCTGAAGAGTACCCCACCAGACCCATTCCCGTACTCTAATACTCTACATTTACCCCTAACTAATGCACCTAAACAACGCATCCCTGAACTGTATAGACAATTTAGCATGGCCAATTCACCTAACTTGCACATCTTTGGACTGTGGGAGAAAATCAGAGCACCCAGAGGAAACCCATGCAGACATGAGGAGAAGGTGCAAACTCCACACAGGCAGTCTCCCAAGGCTGGAATCGAACGTGGGTCCCTGGTGCTGTGAGACAATGGTGCTAACCAC
Source organism: Chiloscyllium punctatum (assembly GCF_047496795.1). Lineage (NCBI taxonomy): Eukaryota > Metazoa > Chordata > Chondrichthyes > Orectolobiformes > Hemiscylliidae > Chiloscyllium > Chiloscyllium punctatum. Next base: position 81,127,014 of record NC_092741.1, read on the forward strand.
CTAGCCACCATCATGTTCACTCTCCCATGTCCTAACTCCTTACCCCACACACCAAACCTTGTAGTCTGCCATTACACAAGACCCATTGTTAGCCACTAACAATCGCCATTAGCAGGTATTCACCTTCCTAGCCAGATCATTATCTACTTCTTGTCTATCCAACTGCTTTTGTCTCTCTTGGGGCTCTACCTCCACTTATTGTTTACACCCTCCCCCTCCCCCTGCCTTATCTTCTGCATATAAACCAACATATTCCTAGCTACAATCAGTTCTGAGGAAGACCCAAAACGTTAACTCTGATTTCTCTTTGCAGATCCTGCCAGACCTGCTGAGCTTTTCCAGCAATTTCTATTTTTGCTTTGGATTTACAGCATCTGCAGTTTTTTTTGGTTTCCATTAGTACCTTGTTTATCTGTTATTTTGGCAATGTTTATAATGTCTTCCGCCATTAAGACTAATGCTAAATATTAGTTGAAATTACCTGTCGTTTTCCTGTTCTCCATTATCAATTCCACAGTTGCAGTGTCCAAAGTGATGGCCCTATTAAAGGAGGGTGCAAGACAGAAAGCAGGAACCTATTGGTTAGATAGCTTAACGTCTGTCATTGGGAAAATGGTAGATTTCATTATTACAAAATAGTAGGACATTCAGAAAAGCTTCCCATGCCAACGTCATCTGTTTTCTTTCTTCTTGCATTCCTGTAGAAGCTCTTGTTATTTTTTGTATCTTGCCAGTTACATTCATAATCAATTTTCCTCATCTTAATGTGATTCTTAGTCATCCATTGCTGCTTCCTAAAAAAGCCGTATTTGCTGACACCCAGGAACGTGTGTAGTTGTAACAGAATTTCTGACAAAAATTGAAATAAAAAATAATAAAAGCCTAACACAGGCTTAGAAATGAAAACAAAATTAAAAACTATGTAGGTGAAGAGAACGCAACAAAGGAGACTTTAATTTACAAAATCAGCTTTATAAAATTGAAGGTGAGCTTGTGCAGTGTGATTGTTGGTTTATCGTGGGATTGTTGGTTCTTGAAAAATTCCCAATCAATGACTATTTCTCACTGCTTTGAATGTCTTAGTTTTTAATTGAATACTCCCCTTGACTGCTTTCGTTAACCACGGGTAGTTATCCTTCTCCGTGAGGTCTTCCTTTTGACTGGGATAATTTTCTTTGCTAAGAATTATGAACTATCTGCTTACTATCTGCCATTATTCGTACAGTATTGTTCCCTTTAGTCAATTTTACTAGCTTGTTTTAGACAAGCCTTTTGTCATTCCTCTGTAATAGCCCTTACTTAAGTTGAGGGCAACAGTTTTGGATCTGAGTTCCTCTCCTTCAAAATGAGTTTTAAATTCTACCATATTGCGATGGCTACCTCTGAGGTGATCCTTAATCATGAGATCTCATATTAATGCTACCTAATTACATCTTACTAGATCTTAAATGACTTGTTCTCAGGTAGGTTCTGCAACATATTGCTACAAGGAGCAATTCCTGACACACTGTATAAATTCAAGTCACCCTTCCCATCTAATTCCTCCACTCAATATGCTAATTAAAATCACGCATAATTGTAGACGCTTCTTGCCTGTCTGTAATATATCCCAATTTATCCAGCAGTGAAACAACTCTTTGCGGGATTATGGACAACTCCCAACAATAACTTAATTTCCTTTGTTATTCCTTATTTCCACCGAAACAATTTCATATCATGATGTATTGCACCTATATCATGACTCATCACTGCACATTATTAACAAAGCTACCTCTTTTTCCATTTTGCCTATTCTTCTGGAATGTTGAATACTCTTGAATATTGAGTCCCTAGTATTGGTCACTCTGCAACCATGTGTCTATATTAGATATCCATCATATTCATTTATTTCTATTTATACTATTAGTCAGAGGACCTGAAATTAAAATATTGGTAACATGAAGTAATCCTGTAATATTTTACATGATAAAACCAATTTCTGATATGCAGGCCAAGTGTTCCAAAATAAATTTATTGCTTTAATTGTTTTTGAGAAGATGTTTGAAAGTCACTTTGCAACAAGCAATTCCTTCTATTTCTCACAACCTGCAGATTCCTGATGTTTCCAAGATTTTCTTGTCATGCTGACGGCACCTGCCTATATTTGGCTGGGTGTTTTCAAGATGGATATAAAGGAAACACACCTTTTGACATTCTTTCCTTCATTTTTATGTCACAACCACAGAGCAGGTATTTCCTCAGAGTGGTTTGTGAAGTAAGAATTTGTTTAAGTTTGTATGTAGCCCCCTGTTCAATATTGAATGTTTCAATTTAAAACTAAATCTAACAGCACAGCTTAATGCTTCAAACAAGACAAAAGGTTAGTTTATTACACAACTATTGCTGAAAGTTGCTTAAGTAAAATGTGGTAAATTTATTAGCTAAAATACAATTACAATGATTTAAAGTAAAGATATAAGTTATGTATGAAGATGAAAATGAGATCAGTCTCTATCGTTGCAGGCCTGGCTTGCTTGAAGATTCTCTTTCTGAAATGAATGGGTTGAAAGTTGAAGTCACATTCAGCAACTGCGATGGCTTCTGTAGTCGAATAGTTGGAGGTTGCTCCCACAGGTGGACTCAGTACGCCGAACAGGTCCTGGGAGTGAGTGAAGGCACCTTAGTTTCACTTTTATGGCACTGCAAATTGTGGCTCTTGGTAGCCTGTTTCAGTACAGCAGCCCCCTTAGCCATTCTTTTTGTTTTGGATGCCTTCTTCTGTCTCCCAGAAACAGTTGTTGTTTCAAGATATTATATTTCTCTCATGGTGTTCAAATTGTCCTCCTCTAAATGGCTGTCCTCAGCCAGCTTTCTTCACAATCAAACAAAATGGCTGAAAACTATAATTTTGATGAATAATTGCTCTGTGAAGCAAAGTCAGTTATGTTGGAACTTCTTGCGATGTTTTTCTTCATGTCTCCTGTTCAACCTTTCACAATGGTTTGAACCTTCACACATTTTGAGGATTCAGTGAACAGTCCTGATATCCTTGAATTATTTAATGACCCTTTATGATAGGCATTTCAGGTAATGCAGTCAGATTGTCTACTGTTGACTGTGGTTATATCCTCAAATGAGACTCCATGTGACTTTTGGGATCATTTTGGATGACTCCTTGTGTCCATTTTAAAGACAGATTATCCTTCTTCACAAAGTATAAAATTTTATAACTACAATTATGTGGCAATCAGAAGAAATATTTCATATCTGTCCTCACAATAGAAGGCAATATGCAGGTAGGAAAAATCACCTAATCAGAGAAAATGTAATGGGAATACTAATAGAAAATAATCAAGATTTGGAGATGCCAGTGTTGGACTGGGGTGTACAAAGTTAAAAGTCACATAACACCAACCACCTGATCAAGGAGTGGTGCTCCGAAAGCTAGTGCTTCCAATTAAACCTGTTGAAATAGAAAATAAGGATGTTAATTTTCTACAATCTAATGCCCTGCATCCTTGGGTCTTAATAGAGTTGGGTGCATTAATAGTGCAGTAGTTTCCCATCTTTTCCTTATGAAAGGGGCACTTCAATGAGACAAACAATTTCACAGCATATCCACTTTTTTTTCTGCTGAAATGATTGCTGATAAACATCACATTTATGTACATTTGCTATGCCGTTGTAGGAATGGAGGCCAGGAGTGGTCAGTGAGGCTCTCCTGCAACCTCTTCACTCCCAGCCTACTTTCCCCCATCCAGCCATCATCCAACCACCATCTTGGAAGGTTGCCATGCTGCCTAGTCACAGCGAGGGTTCCTGGTCCATGGCAGCAGTTGCTGCAACCCCCCACCCTGCCCCCTCAAAAGTGCATGGGGCTTGGATGAGGCAATGAGCTCCATTCCTCGCACCTCCACCCCCACCTCACGGACTGTGTGCTGTATCTCCTGCACTCACCATTGCCCAGCCCTGACCATCTACAGGAACCATGGAACACAATCTGACCAATTCAGCACAGCAAAGGGGCAAAGGTCAAAGTTGAGCGAGTCTCTGGCCCCAAGCATTGAATGACACCACTACACACCAATCAAATCCTGGGAGCTGTTTGCCCCACCCCCATGATAGGGGAGTCTGGTGATGGCAGATTAAACAACGCTGCTTCCCAATAACCTAGTAGCACACTTGTCATCTTGTCTCTGCATGCCAGTGTGAAAACCATTGCGATAAAGAATGGGTCAGTTGTAGTCTTCCAAAATTCCGTTGATTCTGGAAATGTCCCTTAAGATTGGGGAACACTAAATATAACACCTCTATTCAAGAAGGGGAATGGTAAGCGGTAAACTACAGCTTTGTTAGCTTGACATCGTCATTGAGAAAATGATAGCGTCCATTTGAAAAAAGTAGTAGCTGGATATTCAGATGATCATGTTATAATTAAGCAGAATCAACATGAATTTATGAAAAGAAAATCATATTTGACACTCGTAAAGTTCTTTGAGAATGTTGGAAGTAAGGTGAACAAGGAGAAACCAGTAGATATGGTATATTTGTATTTCCAAAATGCATTTGATAAGGTGCCATATAAAAGGTGTACCACACAAAAGAAGAGCTCATTGTGTTGGAGGGAACCTATCAGAGTTACACAGAATTGGCTAACTAACAAGAGATAGAGTTGGGATTGATGGATCAATATTATGGATGAATGGATCATTTCTGCTTTGATGTCTTATGGTTTGACAGATAAGTGAGAGGCGGAAATTTGGTAGAGGGGTATAATTTGGAATATATGAGGTTCTCCATCATAGTGGGAAGAATAGAAAAGCAATATATTATTTAAATTAGGGATAGGGAATAAATGCTGTCCTGACTGGTGACACCCACATCCTGTGAATGAATTTAAAAAGGGACTACAGAATGCTGTAGTATGGAGAGATCTGGCTGTCCTTGTACAAGAATCACAAAAGGTTAATATGCATGTACAATAAGTAAGTAGGAAGGCAAATAGAATGCTGTCCTCTACCACAAGGGAGGTGGAGTTCGCAATAGTGAAGTGTTGCTACTGCAGGGCATTGGTGAGACTGCACCTAGAGTTCTGTGTGTAATATTGGACTTAGTGAAAAATAGATCTGCACTGGAGGCTGCAAAGATCACTAAGCTGATTCCTGGAATGAAGGTTTTCTTATGTAAAGAATGTTATAGTAGGTTGGATCTGTACTTATTGAAGTTTAGAAGAAGTGGTGATCTTATTTAAGTACACATAAAATTCCAAGAGAGGTTGCCAAGGTAGAGGTTGTGAGTATGTTTCCTCTTGTGAGGGAATCTGAAACCAGTACAACCTTCAGTGGAGATGCAAAGGAATTCCTTCCTATGACAGGCATTTAATCATCTTCTCCAGCTAGCAGTGAAGGATGGGTCATTGAATTTATCCAAGGCTGAGTTAGACAGTGTTTTGATCCGGAGGGAAGTTAAAGGTTACTGGGGGCAGGCAAGAATGGAAGTTAATTCCAAGATCAGGGACAAAACTGCCCTTTCCTGCACCTATTCTTCTCTTATGACCATCACCTTAATTGCGCTAAACATTTGGAAAATTATCACTTCCCTCAGTAGAGAATTGCTAAGTAGATGGAGAGAAGTTTAAATTTTAAATCATCTACAAACTGAGTGCAGTAGTCCCCTTCCCCTCTCTGTCCCACTCCCTCACACTTAACAGGCTTTGCACATAAATTAATCAACTGTAAAACGTAGGTGATTTACTGGTGATGGTGAACAAATGGAAAAGAAAACCACAGGTGATTTGGTGAAGGAAAGAAAATCAGTTCTGTGTCAGAACACTTCTATAGGAAATAAAACAGAGAGGAAAAAAAACTGCCATTAGTTGCCGATTAATGGATTGTACTCTGGCAACATGACAAATTTAAACTATTCAAGAATGAGGAGAACACTTGTTCTATCTGCTTTGGAGGCAGATTGTCAAGAAATTTAGCAACAACATTCTTCAAATTTCCATGTACACCATTCCAATCCGATGATCCAGGTAAATTCACCTAGATAGTGAGTGGGGCCAGAAACAGATGAAACTCCCAAATATTCTATTAGGATTACTTCCAAATAGGAATATTTAGACAAAAAAGTTGTTTTACAAGGAAAGTACATTGATTTAATAGCTTATATACGTTATCTGTACTATATATGGAAATACAAATTGACAAGATTTATGTACACTGCTAATTTTATTTTGATGGCACAAAGCTTTCAGCATTTCCTTTATCTGATTTTTTTTTCTCTTAGCTTACTAGTATTTTGGTTGGTAATGTCACTATTCGTACATCCTAAATTATCTGTTCTTACTGATACTTTTACTCGAGATGAACCATGCTTCTTCTGTTGCCCATTCCTTTATCCCCCCATTAATAATTTGGGAATGTTTCTTACGTATCTTTGGGATGAAGCTTATGATTTGTCCTGTGTTAGATTGTAAATACAGCGCTAAGGTTTGCAGTGGTTTTCTTTCTAGCAACAATAGGAAAATATTTTTAAAAAGAGATGACAGTTTTGATGAGGACAATTATATTTTTATTGTGCCCAACCACATCTCTCAATGGTACTCCAAAGCACTTCACATTGTTGGCAGATTCCAGAAACTCTTGTGAGATGAAAGGTTAGTTAAATTATTCATATTAGTTGAGGGAATAATGTTTGCCAGTACTCCTGGTCCCTAAGGCCACAAGACATAGGAGCAGAATTAAGCCATTCTAGGCCCCACGTCTGCTCCACCATTCAATCACAGCAGATACATTCTCAACCCGATTTTCCTGCCTTCTCCGCGTAAGCCTTGATCCCCTTGCCTATCAAGAATTTCTCTATCTCTGTCTTAAAGTCACTCAGTGACATGGCCTCCAAGGCCTGCAGTGGCAATGAGTACCATAGATTCACCACTCTTTGGCTGAAGAAATTCCTCCTCATGTCAGTTCTAAAGAGTCATCCCTTCACTCTGAGGCAGTGCCCTTGGGTCATAGTCTGCCCTGCTAATGAAAACATCTTCTCCGTGTCCACTCTCTCCAGACTTCTCATCCTTCTAAACTCCACCGAGTGCAGATTCACTCCTCATATGAATGTAGAACTTTGGATGTAGGTTTGCTCACTGAGCTGAAAGGTTCATTTCCAGATGTTTCGTTACCTTCCTTCGTAACATCTTCAGTGGACCTCATGCGAAGCAATGCTGAAAATTCCTGCTTTCTATTTATATGTTTGGGTTTCTTTGAACAGTTTTGTGCAGTGAGGGCCCTCAATGTTGTGCTGGCCTTTTATCCTGCTGTAAGATCAAACTAACCTACGTACCCTACATTTTACTAACATCCATGTGCCTATCAAAGAGTAGCTTAAGTGTCCCTAATATAAATGACTCTACTACCACTGCTAGCAGTGCAATCCGCGCAGCCACTACTCTCTGTGGAAAGAAACTAACTCTGACAAGCCCTTCAGCCCTAGGATCATTCTTGTAAGCCTCCTTCGCACACCTTCCAATGCCAACATATCCTTCCTTAGATATGGGGCCAAAATTGTTCTCAATATTCCAAATGTGTTGGGACCCAAGCCTTATATAGCCTCAGCAGTACATTTCTGTTCTTGTATTCTACCCCTCTTGAAATGAATGCTAAAATTGCATTTGCCTTTCTAACTGCCAACTGAACCTGCATGTTAACCTTAAGAGAATCCTGAACTTTGACTCCAAAGTTCTTTTGTGCATCAAATTTCCAAAGCCTTTGCCCATTTAGAAAATAGTTTATGTCTGTGTTCTTTCTACTGAAGTGCAGAACATCACACTTTCCCACATTATATTCCATTTGCCACTTACTAGTCATCTTTAAAAAATGTTACATGATCTTTTCTGTCTATTGAAGCTGGCAATCAGTTTACCCATCGATTTTAAAATCTCTCACTCAGTTCCTTCTTCATTATGCACCTTAATGAATTCTCAAATGAATTATTTGAGTGTGTTCATACATTGCCAAACAATTTGAAACTAAAATCTAACAAAAAACTCATGCAATCCTAATACACACTGCACAGAATCAACTTTTTTTTTTGATATTCAAACAACAGAATCTCTTCACAGCATTGAATAGAGAAAAAAAAGATTTTGACAACATAATTGCCTTTCCAGAATCCGACCTCTTGGTGAAAATAACTTACATTAGAATGTCATTAATTTTATTTTCTGAACAAATTTGTTCATTATTAAAGGCTTCAATAACATTAAATGGTATTTAGAAATAGGCATTTCCACATGTTAAAGGGATTTTAAAATATTTAAATAAATATATAGATCAGGAAAGTGACAATAAATGTTCATTTTGCACATCCTGTGATTTGATCCAAATTTTATTAATATTAGCTTTTCACCAACAAACTGACTTAATGCAACTCACTTTATCGAGCTTTAAATACAGTTACACTCTCACAATATGTTGTCCGCAGTAACCAGAGCAGAAACACATTAAAATCTGGATGAGTTGTATATTTCAATCTGACCATGATATTTGCATGACATAAAAATAAGAAGTTGGTAAACAAATATGATTAATGCAATAACAATTATAGATTACAATCTAAAACTTCAAGGCTAATTCAGTTGTGTAGCAAATCATTAGCTGAATCAATGCAATAAAAACACTATAAATGTGTGTTTTCAATAATGTTACCTCTATTTTTGAATAGTTAAACATTGATCTCTAACTGGTAGCAATAATAAACACTTTATAAGGGACTGCATATTTAGGAATCTTAGTGTTGCCACATAACTAATGTAACATTTTGTTCTGTTATAGGGAGGATTTACACGGAAATATTCGCTCAGTTCAAAAACTGGAACATTGCTCCCAGAGTTCCCTAATGCACAGCACCTTCTTCTTCAAGGGCCCATCTCTAAGGAAAAGGTAATACTCTTTTTTTTTAAAGAAAAGTCTTAATTAAACTGATCTCTCAAATAAATACTGCTCAGTAAAGAGTTATTCTCATGAACAGCCTTGAGATTAAAATAAGTATCGATCATGTAAAAAGTATGTAAGGTTAGGGAAAGTGTCAGCATTGAATATCACATCAGGGTGGCTTTAGTTTTGTGACCTTGGATGAAAGTAAATGCTTTTCCACATTATAAAATGAGCACTGATATATCTAGAAATTAATTCATAGCCTCTTCCACTTTACAAATCCAGAAATAATTGTAAATGAATGTGTTAGTTGGGACTCCATTTGGAGATGTACAAGACCAGTGGGCACCAATATGCATGATTCACATGTTTTACTGTGTTTTCTTACAACCAAAATGATTCAGCAATCTTATTGTAGTATTTCAATATGGTACTGGCTGCCGAATAAAAAGTGCTTCATCTGACTGTCATCTGATAAACATGATCTGAAGCTTACAGTATCAATCATGAGCAAGGCCTCTGCAGAAGCAATGTTTAAAGGTCTTGTCCCCTCCATTCCACTTAATTGCTGTTTCTTTCCTTCTGGATTGTTGGTGATACTTTGGGACTTCTTTCTCTTCCAATCTGTTTTGTCTTTTTTTTTTGCCAGTTAATTCTGATTCATGTGAACAGCTTTGTGCTGTTTTTGTGTACTTTGTAAACAGCTTATTCCACTCTTGCATGGATTAATAGATCTACTTTTGGGGCAGGTGAAAGAAGGACAGAAAGAAGCTACCAGAGAGGATCAGCCAGTTGGTAAAGAGAATTTCATTGTGCCAGAAACCACTCCCGCAGTAGGTCATTAGAAAACTCAGCTATGTTTTGTCATTGCTCACACTGACAACCTACAATGATAATTTGTAGTGAAGGGAAGTCACACAAGCCTGGTTCAGCTTTTCTTCCATCTGTTAAGTGCACACAAACTGAGAAAATTATATGAGATTATATTCAGTGCTTATCCCAAAAGATGTTGCACTCAACCATAAGCTGCTATACACAATGTTTACACATGTCTAATTTAGCAATTTTTGAGAAGATTTGTAGCACAGGTTAAGGTTCAGGATATAGGTTTGCTCGCTGAGCTGGAAAGTTTGTTTTTAGACATTTCACCACCATACATCTTCAGTGAGCCTCCGGATGAAGCACTGGTGGTATAGCCCACTTTCTATTTGTGTTTGGGTTTCCTTGGGTTGGTGATGTCATTTTCTGTGGTGACATTGTTTCCTCTAGTGATGTCATTTCCTGTTCTTTTTCTCAGGGGTGGTAAATGGGATCCAAGTCAATTTGTTTGTTGATAGAGTTCCGGTTGGAATGCCATGCTTCTAGGAATTCTTGTGCATGTTTCTGTTTGGCTTGTCCTAGGGTGGATGTGTTGTCCCAGTCAAAGTGGTGTCCTTCCTCATCTGTATGGAAGGATACTAGTGAGAGTGGGTCACGTTTTTTTGTGGCTAGTTGATGTTCATGTATCCTGATGTCTAGCTTTCTGCCTGTTTGTCCAATGTAGTGTTTGTTACAGTTCTTGCAAGGTCTTTTGTAAATGACATTAGTTTTGCTTGTTGTCTGTATAATGTCTTTCAAGTTCATTAGTTGCTGTTTTAGTGTGTTGGTGGATATGTGGGCTACCATGATGCCAAGGGGTCTGGCAGTCATTTCTGAGATGTCTTTGATGTAGGGGAGAGTGGCTAGGGTTTCTGGACATGTTTTGTCTGCTTGTGCAAACGCACAGCTATCAACAAACACATTGACTTGGATCCAATTTACCACCCCTGAAAAAAAGAACAGGAAATGGCATCATCACAGGAAATGACATCACCAACCCAAGGAAACACAAACTCGTAAATAGAAAGTAGGCTACACCACCAGTACTTTGTCTGGAGGCTCGCTGAAGATGTTACCTAGTATGGTGATTAAACGTCTAAAAATGAACCTTCCAGCTTAGTGAGCAAACCAACATCCTGAAATGTTTAATATTCCTAAAGACATATTTTTAATTAGAAAACTTAGTTTCTTCAAGCTAATATCAGCTACTTTCTGAGACAAAGACAATGTTCTCTAGTCTGAGTGAATTAGTTGCCCTTAATGAGCATTTCCCTCCCTTCACTAGTGCATTTGGAGATGAAGAAAAGTAGAACTTGAGCTGTACTTAATGTAAACAAATTCCATTTTTAGGAACTTGTGCAGTGTACTGTTATGGTGCACCGTGTAGGCTGCTGATGTCCTTTCATGTGTACCCAGTTATGTTCTGCATCCCTAGCTCCTCTACTAGAGAGTTGATTCATCAATGTCCAGGGGAAAATATGAACATTGATTATTCAATGGAAATTAATAATCTCTTAATCTAAGTCAAAAACAAAACAGATAATAAATTATTCTTTGTGATAATAGATGTAGGATAAGGAGAAGAAGGTTTAGAGCAGATGTGAGGAAACATCGTTTCATCCAGAGAATGGTAAAACTTTGGAACTCACTACCTGCAAGGGTGATAGAAGCAGAAACCCTCATAATATTTAAGACATATTTAGATGTACACTTGCCATGCCCAGACATACAGGCCTAGTGCTGGAAAACAGGATGAAAATAGTTAGGTGGTCGATGGGTTGAGGAGTCTTTTTCTGTGCTATCACCCTCTAAGATCTTATTATTGATGAATAATAATGATTACCTGACATATTCAGATTATTAATATTAACACCATTACTATTATTTTGTTATAATTCTTGGGATTTAGGCTCCATTGGCAGTGCCAGCATTGATTCTTCAGTTATTTTAAAGGACAGTAATATACTTTTTTTTATTGACTTAATTGGGACTTTTCCCTACCTAGACATGGTGGAGCAGGTAATAGGAAGGACAAATAGGGGCACAACTTCGCCACCAATCAAGGCCCTTACATTGTCAGTTGACAGCCACTTAATGGTAAAATACATCACTGGCCAGAATATCTGTCTTTACAGCAGGTGGGAAAAGTGGCTACTTGCATGACAGCGATGAAAGGGTGGTCTGCCTGTCAGTTTGTTGTGGGACTTCCATTTGCTCCAATCTGGGGGCAATTAGGGGCTTTGTTGAGGAACAGGGGTTGACTTGTGAAAGCTACAACCAGGCATTTGCCGGCAACATCCTGACCCTTCTCTCCTTGCAAACCCAGTACCATGGTGATGTTTACAGATGGTACAACAATTGGTATGGTGGTAAATAGTGAAAAGGACAGCTTTAGATTACAGGACGATATAGACAGACTGATCAATGGCAAATGGAATTCAACCAGATGGGTGTGAGGTGTTGTACTTGGGCAGGACAAACAATGCAAGGGAATACATGATGAATGGTAGGACCCTAGGAAGCACTGAGGATCAGAGGACCCTTGGTGTGGATTTCCATTGGTTGCTTAAGGTACTGCAACAGGTAGATCAGTGGTTAACAAGGCATATGGGATATTTATTAGTCAAGGCTTAGAGTTTAAGGGCAGGGAAGTGATGCTGGAACTGTACAAAATGTTGGTTAGGCCAGAACTAGAATATTGTGTGTAGTTCTGGAAACCACATTCTAGGAAAGATGGGATTGCACTGGAGAGGGTGCAGAGGAGATTTACCAGGAGGTCGCCTGGTTTTAATTATGGAGCGTTTTAGTTATGAAGAGAGGATAGATAGACTGGTCTGGTTTTCCTTGGAGCAGTGGAAAGTGAGAGAGACATGATTAAGCTGCATAAAATTTATGAGGGATATAATAAGATAGAAAGGAAGGAAATGCTCCCCTTGGTGAAGGGATCAATGACCAGGAAGCAAAGGTTTAAGGGAAGGGGTTAAGTGGCTTCGAGGGGATGTGAAGAAGTAAAAGTACACTCATAGGTTGGTAGGAATTTGGTACTCACTGCCTGAAAGGGTGGTAGAGGCACCCATCTTCAACCAACTTCATAATATTCACCAAATATTTAGATTTGCACTTGTGATGCCACTTGGTCTGTGGACCAAGTGCTGGAAAATGGGATTCAAATAGTTAGGTGCTTGCTTTTGATTAGTACAAACTATGATCCTCTCCCAAATAATCCAGTCACCTTTGTGCTAGTGCCATCCTTCCTGACTGCTGAAGGGCCTTTTTCTGTGCTGTAGGCCTCTATGATGACATAACTCCATGTTCCTCTCTCAAATAATTATTGTGCTACTGCAATGTGTGGGCCAGCAGCAATGCTGTCCAGGTGCCAGTGGTTGCTGGGCTCTGATTGACAGGCAGCTTCATGTCTGGTGGGACTTCACTAGTGTGCAAGTTCCTGAATGCCTAACTGGTACTTGATCAGGGCTTTCTCAGTGGTGAGGGCAGAGGGTCAGTTACTACTGAGGACAGCCACCTTCACACTTTGTGTAAAAAGCACTAGTTCCAGCCCAACTACCTTTTACATACCTGTAATACCTTGAGGGGAATTTTCCTTTGATTTGAATGTTGGAAATGTAATAAGCTTGCATACTGGAAATACACCATATGTCAAATAAATCAAAACTATCCAACAGTATGTTTCCAATTTTCTTTAAAAATAAATCTCATAATGCACCACTCACAACTTCCTTGAGTATTTTGTGCATTGATCAGGGCTCATGTCCAAGACTACTTTGATGCCCACTTCCTCCCCACCTGGAGCCACCATATACCTACCTGGATACAGCCACAGCCACTGCCTATATTGCAGAGTGGTATCTTCTCCATCATGTCAGTCTAACAGTGAAAGCAGTTGTTCATTTCAAATATTTTAAAAGCACTGAATAGGCATTTGACATTCCTTCATCGCTAAAATGCCTCCTATTTGCCTTCCAACTCCAAGAACCTGCTTGCTGTCCTTAAATGGATTGTGGACACATCCTTTGGCCACTGATTGGGCAATCTAGCCAAGGTCTTTGTTGGGGTACTGTTCACACCCACTACTCTGTATGCACACACATGTATGCACACTCATGTATATGCACACACACACACGAGCCACACACTTACTCAAATACACACTGCATACACATACACACCACACACTCTTCAATTTCTGATTCCACTCTCATATATAATCTCATCTACAATTCTGCCCTTTTCTTATGGATTTCCATTTCCAATGGATTTTTATTGCCTTAACTCTTCATACTTTGAGATCTTTAATGTCTTTTAAAAAATCTTTCAATTGTCTAAGACCCTTCACTCCATCGAAGAATCTGTTCCTTTATTGATTAACAAGTTGCACATTATTCAAGTGACAACGTATTTCTTGCTTGAAATATTTCCTTGAACTATTTTCTTGCTTCTTCTTCACCTTTTTTACCCCAATTCATTTAAGACATTTCTTTATCTCTTATTTCTGAATAATGAGAAAGGCCCGGGTCAAAATCATTGATCTGTCTGTTCTTTCCAGGTGCTGACCTGCGAGTCACTTCATGTCTATTTTAAACCTTGTAGATTTTGGTTTTCATTTGTGTGTTAATGGATCTATCCCAGTAATAACCATAAAACATTGAAAACTCATACCTTGCCACGCTGAGAGTTTATTGAGTGTATGTGATTCACTAGGATGCCTGAGTTCACTTATATCTTTGTGTGATAAAATTGAATTGGTATGGAAGTGGGTGATCGCAGGCAAATAGACTGAATCAAATATTGATTGCGGTCTTTATTTGCTTTCCTCTCAGTTCTTATTCACTTATTATGGAACCTAGTTCTAATTTGAACTGTAGTATACTCACTAATCTTATCAGGTTGATTTGCTTGCCTTGTTGCTCCAACAGAAGTAGGATTCATCTGAGGACAGTTGGAAAGGTAAATTGGTCTGAATGTGATAGAGTATTCAGCCTGCTGTGAATATCTGAGCAGCTAGTGGAGAGGCAGAGTGTATCCCCTGCACTTTGGTAGTAAACCAGGCCCCTTGTCATGATTGAGGATCCAGAAAATAAATTCCAGGTACTCGATCCTGAAAAAAATCAGGTAACATTTAAAATTTTGTCAATAGAAATTAAATTCTAACAGTTTCTAGGATGCAAACTCCACAACATCAGCTAAATTATCAGTCAGTTGGAAATCTAATCCATTTTATCTTGCACAAATAGGAAGGTTTACTCTTCACTTGGGCTTTCAAACTTGGAATTATGGTAAATGGTGACAGATAATAGCTGGAAAGCTATTAAATTAGAGAAGAGTCTCATTGTTTGCTCGTTTAATAGCAGCAATTTTAATTGCCTCCACCCAGCACAGATAGGTGGCTGTGGTTTGAAAATGACATTAGATAATGTATTATTGTGTTTACACCAGCATTCCAAACATCTTGGGCAATAGCTTAAGAAAGACAGCAGGCATCCTCTCTTCACCACAAAGTTTGTTTTCTTGATGCACTAGTCGCATAATAACAGGAGCAGGCCATTCAGCCCATCGAGCCTACACTACCATTCAATTAGGCCACAACAAATCATGTACCTCCATGTCACTCTCTGCATATCCCTTGATGTCATTAGACTTCAGTAATTTATCCGTTTATGTCTTGGACATGTTCAATGATTGAGTGTCCACAATCTTCTGGAGTAGAGAATTCTGAAGATTCACCACCATCTCAGTGAACAGGTTCTGGTCATCTCAATCTGAAATGGCCTACCACTTATGCTTAGATTGCATGCTCTGGTTTTAGACTCAACATCCAGGGGAAGTATCTATTTTCAAACTTTACAGGTCCATATTTATCCTGGCTAATCTAATACCTAGGGATCTTTTACAATCTGCCTTTAATCACAAATTTGTCACAGTGCTGGAGGAGGCCATTCTGCAAATCAGCTCTACACCAATTCTGTTTTCTTGCATCAGTCTCCTACCTTTTGTCCTGTATCCCTGAACACGATTTCTAAATATTCATCAAATACCCCTCTTGAAAGCCTCCATTCAACCTGCCTCCCTACCATATTTCCAGACAGTTCATCCCATACCCTAACTACCCATTATGTGAAAATGTTTTTTCTTACATAATACATGCTTCATTTACACATTTCTTTAAATCTATTCTCTGTCATTCTTTTTTTCTCTTACAAGCAGGAATACCTTCTCATTTTCTATCCATCCAGCCCACCCATGATTTTGAAAGCTCTAACCAAATTTCCTATCAACCACCTTCTCCCGATGGAGAACATACTCAACTCCTATCTCTTCTCATAATTGAAGTTTCTTACTTCTGGCAACATTCTTGTAAATTGCTTCTGTACTCTTTTCAGTGCTTTCACATCTTCTCTGCAATACTCCAGCTGAGATCTAACATGTTTCTTGTACAAGTTCAACACCACTTCCCTGCTTTTGTACTCTATGCCCTTGTTAATAAAGCCTAGAAAACTATGCTTCATTAACTGCTTTCTCTACCCATCCTTCACCTTTATGTTCTTTGCTAATTTGATTTTATACTCTCTTTTCTCTTTCCTACTCAGTTTATGGTCCTTATATTTGCTGGGTTTCAGGTTGCTGTCTATTCTCAAGCTTACTATTTTTTTCTGACATCTTTATAATCCACTTCCTTTGATCAAATGCAGTCTTTAATTTTTTACAGTAAGTTTACCTTTCCTTGTTTCTTATGTAGAGAAGTAGAAAAGCTATGAACTGTAGTATTTGTCTGTCTACAGTTTAACTTTAACTATATTTTTCCAATCGCTCATAATCAATTGCCCCTATACTTACATAATTTCCATGCTCCAGATTCAAGACACCAGATTCAAAATAAACTACATCTCATCTTTTATTATCCCTGGTGCATGGGAGCACAGACTCTCCACATATAACTAAAGATGCAGATACTGCTACAAAAACCACAAAGGACCACATAATCAGACAAATTTAGAAGAATGAAAAGTGATTTCATTGTAACATATAGGATTCTTAAAGGGTTTAACAGGTTAGTTGTTGAGAAGGTATTTCCTTTCATGGGAGAGTCCTAGACCAGAGGGCCTAATCTCGGAATGAAGGGTGCCAATTTAAGACTGAGTTGACGAGGAATTTCTTCACTCAGAACATTGTGAGTCTTTGGAACTTTTGTGACAGACAGCTGTAGGGTGGTGTCCTTATGTATATGTAAGGCTGAGATAGATAGATTCCTCATCGGTGGGAGAGTGAACATGAGGAATGTTGGATCAGTCATGATCCTATTGAATAACAGAGCAAGTTCGAGGAGCTGAATGGCCTACTTCTGTCCCTGTATCTTATGGTTTTATGGTCAGACCTTGAGTCAATGAGAAAGTAAAAGATGGGATGTGGAGCTGAGCTCATGAGTATGTGAATTGGCAAATAGTGAATCAGCAGATAACAAAAATCAAGTGTAGATTACATACAAATATAATGCAAAATTTTATGATATCATGACCACCATTTCCAAAAGACTCCTCAAAAGCAAAGTTATGAATTAGCCTTTTCTCATTAAAGAACAGCAAATCCAACATAGCCGAATTCTTATTTGGTTTCTCAACGTATTGTTTCAGATAACCGTCTTGTGCACATCCCAGGAATTTATCTTCGACAGCAGTAGTACTGACTTGGTTGACCCAATCTATGTCTATATTGGATTTGCAATTATTTACCCCTATTACATACAATTATATAATTTACTGCAGTGCAAGATGGATAATGTCACTATCTGATTTGGTGACTTGTAAACAAGTCCCAGTAATGTTTACTAACCCTCACTGCTTCTTAGAGTCACTCAGATGGATTATAAATTTTGATCCTTCAGTCCAAGATTAACAGAAGCCGTGAGTTAGCCATGATTTTTGCATGAACTTGATAAATGTCAGACATTGAAGAGACATCGCTATAGACCAGGGTATGAGTCGTCTCTACTTGTACCTCTGACAACATTGAATTTGTAGGGCTGCTTGGAAGCTCATCTGAACTGCTAGAAAGTTCTGCAAATGGCTGATCATAGTCACTGATTGTTAAAGATGTGCTTTGCCCCATCAGACCTTTAGAAGAGAGTTTAAGCATTGAATAAGTGCAAATTGTTACAACAAGGATTCACTGATATCCTAATGTAATTTACTGTACTTTGTTCTAACACAGGTAGATACACTTATTATGATGTACAAAACCCATTGCCAATGCATTCTGGATAATGCAATCAATGGAAACTTTGAAGAGGTAAGATTGCAGAAATATTTTGTTGACCGCCTTTGGTTTACATGCTTGAAACAGCTTGAATCGAAAAGGTGCAATACATTTATTTATTATAGTCTATTTATTAAATACATAGTCCTCATTAACAGCTATTTATTCACCCAAGCTGACATTGACCCATTCCTTTGTCTGTCCGACTGTTTTTCTCTCTCTTTGGACTCTATCTCCACCAATCATTTACTCTTCCATCTCTGCTACCCCATTGTGTCCACATTTGCCAACCTTTTTCTAGCTACCGTCCGTTCTGAAGAAAGGTCACTGGACCTGAAACATTAACTCTGTTTTCTCTCCACAGATGTTGCCCCACCTGTTGAGATTTTTCAGCACTTTCTGTTTTTGGTTGTGAATAAATGTATTGTTTTTGGACTTGGTTTTCAGATTCAGAACTTTTTATTACATTTTTGGCAAGGAATGCCTGACCATCTTCTTCCATTGTTGGAGAATCCTGTCATCATTGATATATTTTGTGTATGTGATTCTATCCTCTACAAAGTGAGTACCAAATAAATAACTCAGAAATAAATAAAAGGAGCAACATGCATGAAATGTGGCACAACAAATGCCATTAAGACATAAGTTGAATCTGGATCTCTGTCTGTCCATCCTGGGGATAGAATTTCCATTTGAGTGCAGCCCCCAACCTGAGTGCAAATTGCAGTGTCATGTGATGATACAAATACCTGTCTAAATTAACCTGTATAATTATAACGTAAAAACCTCTGTGAACCAGAACAATCTACCAGTGAAACAAAGGTCCTGATCTTCCGTTCAGCATTGATGCTGTGCTCATTGATGCTGCCAGTGAAGATTTCTGCGACACTCTCTTCTGCGATCTTTCAGCCAGGGATTTCAATCCCAGTTTAAGGTTCGAAAAATCATTGCAGTCATTCAGGAGCAAAGCCCATACGTGCAAGAGAAGACTGACAGGTGATAATGCTCAGTTCAGTAAGGCTGGTCAATTACAGAATCATTGACAGGGTATTGACAAGGATCAACATTTCCAGGGTGAATGCACAGGGGACTCCTGCCTTTTTGGCCAAGAATTTAATACTAAGCTCAGTGTTGGAAACATTTTTGGAGGGTTCCAGACAGTCCAAATCAGTTAAACCTTCTGGGCAATTTTCACTCAACATTCTGCATGAGGATGTCCATAGAGTCCTGATGTACATCTCGTAACTTTTGTCCAATCTCCATTGATCCAGATATCAGAACATTTGGCAAAATGACATTACGAGCTCGCTTGCATAAACAAAACTGATGAACTTCTGATTGGTAACCTGTGAACTTTATTTTATCACAGTTGACAAAAATAGAAGCAGATTAATAATGGTGTTTAGTCCATCATCTATGAACATCTGATTTTAAATCACTGATCACCAAGGCAAATGTTTATCAAAACTTTTCATCTCGTACTCATCAGGGTAATTCATAAGAAATACAACGTTAAAAATCACACAACACCAGGTTATAGTCCAACTATAACCTGGTGTTGTGTGATTTTTAACTTTGTACACCCCAGTCCAACACCGGCATCTCCGAATTATAAGTATTACAAAAGTAAATGGAAAACACCATTTATACTGTATGGGAGGAGAGTGCCAATTAGGGTTGACAAATTGTCTCTGTTTGAGAGAAGCATTGCTCTGGAGAATGGTTAGCAGTGACTGACAATTACCTGCCAAGTTTTGTCTAAATTTTAAACCAGGTTAGTTCGCTATAATTGGTACAGACAATGCAGTAAGAAATGAGTCAGATAATGGATGCCGTTCGTGTTGTTGAGTTCAGATGGGTATAGTGTACACATGTTTTCTCCCTGCAAAGAACACATCCTTGTATATCAAGATCTGTAGCTTCTAGTATGTACAAAACTGCTACTCTGCAATCCCAGTTGACAGTCCTAAATTAATTGTCAGCCTAATTATTTGCGCAGTCATGATTATTTAGCAAATGTTGTCCAATTGTAGAATCACTAATGCTGGATACTTTATTATGAATTTTGCAACACTGGCTGGTCAGGTATTGACAGTACCTTGCCTGTTATGAAGATCAATGAAGATAGATTTGTGTTTGTCAGCAGTGGAAAACGCCCTTGCTGTTTTATCAATGGAGATGTCAAGTAAAGGGAGCTAATTGGAAGGTCTTATGAAAGGTGAATTTGAGCACAGGATTGAGCCCATGAAGAAATGTATAGAAATTCTTATGTTCAGCTGCAGATTCTAACATAGAAAATGTAGCAAATGCATCATCTACAGTTCAGAAACTTAATAAAGTAGACGACGGCCATTCTCTGGTTCTTTTCTGAGGACAGTGCCTGACTAATCAGATTCAGCATCTTAATAAAAAAAACAACCTGGGTACTTAATAGTCAGTCATTATTTATTTGTGTATTACCCTTGGCAATGCCTCAACCAATCATACCTCATCACCTCAGGAGATCTCCCACCCACAGCTTCCTACCTCATAGTCCGGGAACCCTGCACTGCCTGGTTCTACCACCTTCCCAAGATCCACAAGCCTGACCACCCTGGCCGACCCATTGTCTCAGCATGCTCCTGCCCCACTGAACTCATCTCTACCTACCTCGACACTGTCCTATCCCCCCTAGTCCAGGAACTCCCCACATACGTTCAAGACACCACACACGCCCTACAGCTCCACCAAGACTTCCGTTTCCCTGGCCCCCAACGCCTCATCTTCACCATGGATATCCAATCCCTCTACGCCTCCGTCCACCATGACCAGGGCCTTCAATCCCTCCGTTTTGTCCTCTCCAGATGTCCCCAACAGTACCCTTCCACCAACACTCTCATTCGTTTGGCCGAACTGGTCCTTACCCTTAACAATTTCTCCTTTGAATCCTCCCACTTCCTCCAGACCAAAGTGATAGCCATGGGCAGACGTATGGGCCCCAGCTATGCCTGTCTCTTTGTTGGCTATGTAGAACAGTTGATCTTCCGTAATTACACCGGCACCACTCTCCACCTCTTCCTCCGCTACATTGATGACTGCATTGGCGCCACCTCGTGCTCCCTTGAGGAGGTTGAGCAATTCATCAACTTCACCAACACATTCCACCTTGACCTTAAATTTACCTGGACCATCTCTGACACCTCCCTCCCCTTCCTTGACCTCTCCATCTCCATTAATGACGACCGACTTGACACTGACATTTTTTACAAACCCACCGATTCCCACAGCTACCTGGATTACATCTCTTCCCACCCTACCTCTTGCAAAAATGCCATCCTGTATTCCCAACTTCTCCGCCTCCGCCGTATCTGCTCCCAGGAGGACCAGTTCCACCACAGAACACACCAGATGGCCTCCTTCTTTAGAGACCACAATTTCCCTTCCCACGTGGTTAAAGATGCCCTCCAACGCATCTCGTCTACATCCCGCACCTCCGCCCTCAGACCCCACCTCTCCAACCGTAACAAGGACAGAACGTCCTTGGTGCTCACCTTCCACCCACCAACCTTCGCATAAACCAAATCATCCGCCTGGTCAGGTCCACGCCCCCCTACAACCCACCCTCCCATCCTGGCACTTTCCCCTGCCACCGCAGGAATTGTAAAACCTGTGCCCACACCTCCTCCCTCACCTCTATCCAAGGCCCTAAAGGAGCCTTCCACATCCATCAAAGTTTTACTTGCACATCCACTAATATCATTTATTGTATCCGTTGCTCCCGATGCGGTCTCCTCTACACTGGGGAGTCTGGACACCTCCTAGCAGAGAGCTTTAGGGAACATCTCCAGGACATCTGCACCAATCAACCACACCGCCCCGTGGCCCAACATTTCAACTCCCCCTCCCACTCTGCCAAGGACATGGAGGTCCTGGGCCTCCTTCACCGCCGCTCCCTCACCACCAGACGCCTGGAGGAAGAACACCTCATCTTCCGCCTCGGAACACTTCAACCCCAGGGCATCAATGTGGACTTCAACAGTTTCCTCACTTCCCCTTCCCCCACCTCACCCTAGTTCTAAACTTCCAGCTCAGTAACTGTCCCCATGACTTGTCCGGACTTGTCCTACCTGCCTATCTCCTTTTCCACCTATCCACTCCACCCTCTCCTCCCTGACCTATCATCTTCATCCCCTCCCCCACTCACCCATTGTACTCTATGCTACTTTCTCCCCACCCCCACCCTCCTCTAGCTTATCTCTCCACGCTTCAGGCTCACTGCCTTTATTCCTGATGAAGGGCTTTTGCCCGAAACGTCGATTTCGCTGCTCCTTGGATGCTGCCTGAACTGCTGTGCTCTTCCAGCACCACTAATCCAGAATCTGGTTTCCAGCATCTGCAGTCATTGTTTTTACCTCAACCAATCATGCCCCATTTGCCAAGTAATTAACCACCCATACAGTGTAAATGTTGTTTTTCCTTCACATTGGCATTTTTGTGAATTGCCCTGATGAGTGTAAATTGACAAGTTTCAAAAGGGCTTTCTTTGCTTTAGCAATACTCAATTTTTCTACTTCCAAATGACTATTAATAATTATGTCAAAAACAAAAGTACAGAAATACTTATTGATTTCATTGGTGTTAGCTAGTCATTTCTTGAGTAAATACAATTATTTTACTATTTAACAATTGTATAATATGCCTTTCTACTTAACAAAAAAGACAAAAGTTAAATTGAGGAGTTCCTTAAAATGTAACAAATGGTTGACTACTCAATTTAAAAATAAAATAAAAAGGCACACAATCGTGCATTAATAATTAAACCAACATATCAAGGAGGACTGACCCATCACACATTTGGTGTGAAATAGAAAGATAGCACTCAGAATCTAGATACAAAAATTTGTAATTTTGAACTGATCACTTGTTGACTTTGCACTCATAGAATTGGAAGACATTTATTCCAGATTTACAGACCATCTTTTAAATTCACCAATTTCGAGTGAAATGAAAATGTCATATTCCTTCATATTTCTCCCAAGGTTCTGACAGATGTGTTGATTCCAGCAACAATGCAAGAGATGCCAGAAAGGTAAGAGCATGTTCTTGATGGGAAAATGTGTAGAAATGATATTTTATTATTATTATTATTATTATCTAACTTTGTAATAGCTACTCCAAAGGATATTATTATTATCTGTCTGCGGAAAATCAATAAAATGTTTTATTTCTTCATTAATAATGTCATTTGTGAACTTCACTACAACAATAACTGAAAACCATTAATTGCACCGCTGTTTGATGCAAATACATATTTTAAAAAACCTTAAAGGTCTTAAATTCTTAAAGGATAAAAGATTAGATGTTCCAGAATTTTTTGCTTCAATGTTCTAGCATTGTTGTCTAGTCGCTAAACATGCAGAGTTAATTCTGAAGTCTTGCAGACACATTATACATCTACAGTAGCATCTTGACATATGAACGACCACATTCACGAACAAATCGGTTTACGAACCGAATTGTACGTAAAATTTTGCTTCAACATACGTACGAAATTCAAGGTACAAACGAAGGTGAACATTTAAAATGACAATGTGATGTCCCATTTTCGGAAAATTCTGCAACAAAGAAAAGAACAAGTTTCTCTGGATCGTTTTCTTGTGGCATAACCAACCTCCAAGAGACAAAAAAGAGTAAATACTCCGGAAATATCCGAACAATGGTAAAATTGATTCAGTTTGCGAACTTTTCGGTTCGCTAACCGGGTCCTGGAACAGATTAAGTTTGTAAGTCGAGGTGCTACTGTATGTTTTTCACTGCCTCAGGAAGGCAGCCAATATAATCAAGGATTTCTCCTACCCTGTTACATTGTACACCTTCTCTGCAGCCATAATGTTGTATTCTTCATTCTGTTCTATTATCCTAATGCACTTTAAACTACTACTCTCAAAAGGATTGTGAATCTGTAGAATTTGCTACCCCAAAGTACAGTGGATGCTGGGACAGTGAATAAATTTAAGAAGGAGGTGGATAGATTTTTAATTGGTATTGGGTTGAAGGGATATGGAGAGATGGCAGGAGCATGGGAGTGAGGAGAGCATGAGCTGTGATGGAATGGCGGAGCAGACTATGGGCCAAATGGCCTAATTCTGCTCCTATATCTTTTGAACTAATGAACTTTGTATGGTATGATCTGCCTGTATTACATACAAATAAAACTTTTCACTGTACCTAGGTACATGTGGCAATAATAAATCAAATCTAACATGCTCAGCCCTTTGGGAATGCACAAGAATCACACACAAATGCGCCACAGGTAGACCGAATACCAATAAGTACTTTCTGCAAATGTATGTGTATGCAGTAAACTACTTAATGATAGATACTATTTCTTGAAGTATAATGGATTTTTGTATGTTCACTTATATTTAAGAATATATTGAAAATCAAGTTGCAATGGGACACAGCACTGTCTGTTACTTTTTAATTATTGTCAGGTTCTGATATAATGCTCAGAAGTAATGTAGATTTTAAACTCTGGGGAAAGGTACTCTCTTAGTTTACCTTATTCCCCTCACATGTAGTTTAACCTTGGTATCTTGCTCATTCCATTTTCCTCTCATGTTTTTTGTGCTTCTATCATATAGTCATAAATGAGAATAGCTCTAACTTACCAGATGGTAAAGGCTGCAGAACACAAGTCTGGTTGCATGAGTTTCCTGAAATACAACTCTCTGAAATGTTTCTTGGTTAAAACAAATTACATTTCTCATCACCAGGGTCAAAACTGATACTTCAAAGAAACATAGCCACTTCCCGGTTTCACAAGTCATGCACATAAATTTGTAAAATAGAGGAGCTAGACTTTTGGCCTGGATGGTGGTATTTCTCACTCAACAGTTCTTGCTGTCATTAACCCATCATTAACAAACAGATTTGTTTTTCTTTATTTCAAAAATATACTTTATTCATAAAAAAATCTTTGTACATATAGTCAAACGGAGTTCAATTCTGTACAGTAGGATATCAAGGAAACAAACATTCATTGGAGTTTGACTCTATCCAAACAAACCAAATTAACAAACAAACTTCACTTTGGAGGTGCACACATCCATTGTGGTGATGTAGTGAGGCACACTCTTCTGCATTTTACAGACCCAAACACAGTGAAGTTGACAAGCTGCTGTTACCCGAAGTGTGATTAGACTGCAATTTGTCAATTGTGATTTAGGTAGATAATGAACCGAGGGTGAGTTAATCTTATTAGTGCTGTTTTGGACAGACACTTAAGTAAATTGATTTAGCATTTGTACCTTATTTGCATAACAATAGATACTTACTCATTAATTCATGATGTGGAGGTGTCAGTCTTGAACTGGGGTGGACAAAGTTAAAAATCACACTACACCAGGTTATAGTCCAACAGGTTTGTTTAGAAGTACAGGCTTTTAGAGTGCTGCTACTTCATCAGGTAGTTGATGAAAGAGCAGCGCTCCGAAAGCTTGTACTTTCAAATAAACCTGTTGGACCATAACCTGATGTTGTGTGATTTTTAACTGAGTTAAACCACGACCTATTTAAAATCATGGCTGGCACTGCATGGTGTCATTCGTCAGCAAGAAAGTGGATAAAACATCTCAAATGTTTCCTGCGTGCTGCTCTTTTTGATATACAGCATGATAAAATGATTACTTCATTTAGGTTGCTTGGTTCTTTTTTTGCCCCTCCCCCCCACCTTTTATTCTTTCATGGGATGTGGCAGTCATTAGCAAGGCCAGCATTTGTACCCAACTCTAATGCCCTTGAACCAAATAGCTTGCTTGCCCAGTTCAGAAAGAGCTAAGAGTCAACCTCATTGTTATGGTTCGAGAGTTATTAGTAAGGCAGACTAGGTAAGGATTCCAGATTAGAGAGTTTTTAATAAAAAGCTCCAAGGTTGCTGTTATCAAAAGTAGCTGCCAATTCCATATTTATTAGATTAGATTAGATTACTTACAGTGTGGAAACAGGCCCTTCAGCCCAACAAGTCCACACTGACCTACCAAAGCGCAACCCAGCCATACCCCTACATTTATCCCTTCACCTAACACTACAGGCAATTTAGCATGGCCAATTCACCTGACCTGCGCATCTTTGGACTGTGGGAGGAAACCAGAGCACCCGGAGGAAACCCACGCAGACACGGGGAGAATGTGCAAACTCCACACAGTCAGTCGCCTGAGGCAGGAATTGAACTCAGGTTTTTGGCGCTGTGAGGCAGCAGTGCTAACCACTGTGCCATCGTGCCACCCACCCACTGTGCCACCGTGCTGCCCACATTGATAGAAAATAAATTTTGCCAGCTACTCCACTGGGACCTGAAGTTATGGACCCAGCCTGTCAGCTTGAGTCTTTGGATTATTATCTAAGTGACATTACGATTGTGCCAACATCTCACCCTGCTTTCATAGACAATCATAACAAGCATAAAGGATTTTATACGAAGATGTAGTGTTTGTTGTTTTGAATAATATCAGTTAACTTTTTAAATTAGTGTTCAATACAGCAAAGGGACGAAGGGAAACAGGCAGTTCTCTAAATTGTTTGATTTTGTAAAATCCAAAAGAAACTTTCTCCAAAGGGTTTAGGACATTATCTAATTCAATCTATTTTTATTTTTCAGTTTGCTAGCAGATATCAGAAATTTTGCTAAGCATTGGGAGCACTGGATGTCGTCATCACTGGAAAATCTCCCAGATAGCCTTTCTGAAAAGAAACTGCCCATTGCACAGAGATTTGTTTCTTCTCTAAAACGGCAAACTTCATTTTTACATCTTGCACAGGCATGTGTTGAGCAAAATCAAATATTTGAATGTTTTCCATGTTGTACTTATTGTTAAGCCAGTCTAATGTATTGTCCTGCTCAGATTGCCAGGCCTGCTTTATTTGACCAGACTGTTGTGAATTCCATGGTGGCTGACATTGAAAAGGTGGATCTAAACAGCATTAGTTCACAGGCCCTACTCACAGTATCGGGTGGAACAGAACAGGACTTTGAACTGTATTCGGATTGTAAGTACATGATACTGGTCATGCCATTTTAATTAATACCTACAGGCTGTCACAGATAATGTAACAAAAGAGATAAGTATGCACATTACAGAAGCTATAATTTAAGACAAACATATGAAAGCATCACCTACAATCAATTGATAATTATTCACACAGGCTTTGAAACAATTATTCATTTCATAAACACAGTTTGCACTTCTGATATTGCTGTCTTTCAATGGACAGACCTCCCAATGATTGTAGCATCGATCTAACCCTGAGATCATTGTCCCAAAGGAGCCCTCCTTTATATAGATAAGTACTCCCACAAGTGGGTAATATATAGTGATGTATTAGTGAAACATATGAGAGCCTGGTAAGATTTAGACTCAGGATCATATTTTCCCAAGTGTTCAGTCTTAGCTCCACTGCCTCAGCAATGACAGTACACAGTCTACTGATGCCTATTCATCTCCCAGCATTATGCTGAAGCATAAAGGGCTGAGCAGGTCTGATGGGAAGAACAGGCACTGAACTTAAGCACCTTTAAGAAGAGGAATAGTGAAGTATTAGCTTGATTCCTGTTTTACCGGATTGAGTTATAAGAGTCAGCTTTTCCACATTTTATTTATAACGTATACAAATCTAATACTGGTTAAAAAAACTGAGTTTCTATATCATTCCTCATATTTAGTGATATGGGTCAAAATACTTCATTTTAAAGAAGAAAAGAAACATTGAATTCCAAAATCTTTGGGAAAAAAGCTAAATTGGAGAAGGTTGCAATGGGGATCAAAGGTACTGTTGAAGGCAAGGTTTTTTTTTTGTGAAATGAAGGCAGATGGCAATAGGGAATGAAATATGTAGTGATTTCCAGAGAGTAAGGAATTCAGAATGGACCTCATTGCTCCTATCATCTGGGCGGAAAGAAGATGCAAAAGGTTCAATTTCGGGGTACAGTTTATGCACCTCATGATATAAAGAAAGAGCAAGCTGGCACAGAAGTCAGCTGTCAACATCAAAACTGAAGCAAGTTTTCTCAGAGGTGGTAATGATGGAAAAGCATAAATCTTGTGACTAGCTAGGGTGTGCAGCTCATGGAGAGTCAAGCTGAAGACTTTTTTTGAGGAACCTTAAAAGGGGTTATTGGGGGATGAGGTAATGTGGAGGTTGATGGTAGTTGGGGGTACTATCATTTAGGTACATCCTGCTGATTCCGGGGGTTCAATGTACAAATTGCATTTTATCAATATAACTACAACCAAATATGCTGCATAAGCTAGAGGCATTGAAATCACAGATTGAAAGAATAGAGCAGAAAATGGAGCTGTTCTATTTTACATTCTGCTCTAGTACTTAATTTGCTGCTTGAGGACTAATAAAATCACTTCTTAAAAGTCATTAGAGGTAATGTCTAGTTCCATGTTTCTGTATCAGCATAGTCAGCTTTTGTAGATTAATTAATGCTTTGAAACAAAGTTTGATTCTGGAGGAAAATGATAGAAAATTGGTAACATGGGAGATTGTAAAAAGTGTTCCAAAGGAACATCTGTAATCACATTTGGTATCACCATATCTTAGAGGCATTATACATATTAGACAAAATCTCGCAAGTTGGTTCCACATTCCATTATTAATGCACAAGTTGGCAAGGATATGCAGGAGGTTAAGAGATGAGCCTTGAGCTCAATTCTACCGATCTTGATATATTTATATAATAGATAAGATAGATCTTGAAAAATGCCAAATATTTCCAGTATTTCTGATTTATTTGGATTACCAGCATTTTTTTAAAAAGGTTCATTTGTGGGATTTGGCTATTGATGGTGAGTCCTGCATTTATTCCCATTTGTTTGGAAGGTTGGTGGTGAGCTACCTTCTTTAACTGCTTTGATGAGGTGCAGGTACACCCATGGCACTGTTAGTAAGGGAAATGCAAAATTCTGACTCAGCGGTATTGAAGGAATGGCAACAGAATTCCAACTCCGGATGATGTATAACTTAGAGAGAAAGTTGTAGGTTGTGGTATTCATGTGGATCTGCTGCACTTGTCCTTCTAGAAGGTAGAGACTGTGAGTTTGGGAGATGCTGTCAAACTGGTAAGTGATTGCAGTCCAGCAGACTGCTTTCACTATGTGTTGGTGAGAGAGAGAGTGAATGTTGAAGTCATGCATGGGGTGCGAAGCAAGCAAATGTTTGGCCTAAGGTGGAGCTGAGTGTCCACAGTATTTAGCTTTGGCTGCATAATTAGAAGGTAAATTTACAACCTTTGTATCATAGAAACAGTATGTCACCTGTTATTTTTAAGTACTGAATTTCCACATCAAACTGACTGCAGGAAATTAGGTCTGGAAATTTTTAATGAGGATTTTATTTTCATGAGAAGTCAATTGTTAAAGTCATACCAATGTGCTCATCCCAGAAAGGGACACTTTAAACTCTTCTCTCTCATTCCTTCAGTAACAAATTGTAGTTAGAGAATTTAGTACGTTGTTTTGACTTTTCCTTTCTGTTTTCGCTCTTAATCAAATTTTTATCTTCACCTTTATGATTTGATTCTAAATCACCCACTATAATTCATCCTCGTCTGTCAATCCCGAATTCTAAATCTTCCTGATGACCCATTCCTCTTACCACATAGTTATCATTTCACTCTTCCAGAACGTTACCCCTTGAATACATTTTGAGTTGTAAGTTGTATCAATGACCTAGGCCCAATTCATTAACATCTGGCCAATAAATTAAACCCGAGGTTGAAAGCTTGTTAAATGGAAGTCCAAGCAGTTTGGAAAGAGCCAGCCTGTGAGCTTCTTGACCTATTGCTAGTGGGGTTTTGCCTTTTGAGAAGCTGTCAGCCAGTCAGTGGGTGACAACTTCTGCCTTCGAAGGACCAATGATTACTGCTCAGTCTTCAGGCGATCCACTGGTGAGAGGGTAAGTAGTTTTTCTTTGCCTGTTGTGGGATGTGGGGTGTCATTGGGAGAGGTCAATCAGAGGTAAGTACAAAGGGTGTCTTTCAGAAGCCAGATTGGGACAAATGGAAGCCTAACCCTTGGCAAGTCAAGGGTTTTTCCAGTGTTTTTCCAGTCTGGAAAGCAGTCTTTGCAGGAAATCAGGCTGGTGGTGAGTTGAGGCCGATAACTGACTGTTAGTTAACCAGTTAAAGGAAAGGTCCAAAAGACCTTTCTTGACCAGGACTTAATTAATGGGGTGGCGGGAAGGGAGTAAATATTTCTCCCTTGCTCATTTCTCTTCCCTCTTGCCATCTCCTTCACCTTCTCCTGGGGAGGAAATTTTAACCCTTTGTGTTTAATACTTGTCAGCTTATAGTTAATCAAAAGTCAACTTAAGCTTTTAATCTTCTACTGCCATTTGAAATTGAATGGTCTAAGTTTTCAAATAGTTAGAGCAATCTCACATTTTCCTTTTTTACATGCTAGATGACTCTATTACAGTGTTTCAAGAATTGAAAGACCTGTTGAAGAAAAATGCTACAGTGGAATCATTCATTGAATGGTTGGACATAATAGTCGAGCAAAGAGTCATCAAGGTATCTTTTTGAAATGCAATATTTGTGTAAAACTTAAAAACAAAACTTTTTAATTATGGATATTTTTGTCTAATGTTGTGACTATTCATTATTTTTTTTAAAGCCAAGTAAACAAAATGGAAGATCCCTTAAGAAGAGAGCTCAAGATTTTCTTTTGAGATGGAGCTTTTTCGGAGCCCGAGTGATGCATAATCTCACTCTTAACAATGCTTCAAGCTTTGGTAAATATTCACATTTTCGTCTTTTACACAGTTCAATATTATATTTACTTATATTTGAAATTAGGATGAACTGCACAGTAGTGAATATTCAAACTTTTTAATTGAGGTATGATTCTAGCAGAGGGATTGAATTCAAGAGTCGTGAGGTGATGTTGCAGCTGTACAGGACTTTGGTTAGGCCACATTTGGAGTACTGTGTGCAGTTCTGGTCGCCTCACTTTAGGAAAGATGTGGAAGCTTTGGAGAGGGTGCAGAGAAGATTTACCAGGATGTTGCCTGGAATGGAGAGTAGGTCGTACGAGGATAGGTTGAGAGTTCTCGGCCTTTTCTCGTTGGAACGGCGAAGGATGAGGGGTGACTTGATAGAGGTTTATAAGATGATCAGAGGAATAGATAGAGTAGACAGTCAGAAACTTTTTCCCCGGGTACAACGGAGTGTTACAAGGGGACATAAATTTAAGGTGAAGGGTGGAAGGTATAGGGGAGATGTCAGGGGTGGGTTCTTTACCCAGAGAGTGGTGGGGGCATGGAATGCGCTGCCCGAGGGAGTGGTAGAGTCAGATTCATTGGCGACCTTTAAGCGGCATTTGGATAGGTACATGGATGGGTGCTTAATCTAGGATAGAAGTTCGGCACAACATCGTGGGCCGAAGGGCCTGTTCTGTGCTGTATTGTTCTATGTTCTATGTTCTATGTTCTACTCTGAGACAGGAAGACTGCAATCAGAAAGCGAAGGGTTGTTGGCATAGAAAGCTCAAACATCTCAAGCTGCAAGTGTAGAATTGTTGCTGCTTGCTCAATTATCAGTTCAATGAATCACACCAAATATCTTCTTTAAAGTCACACAACATCAGGTTATAGTCCAACAGGTTTATTTGGAAGCATTAGCCTTCGGAGCGCTGCTCTTTCAACCACCTGATGAAAGAACAGTGCTCCAAAAGATTAGTGCTTTCAAATAAACCTGTTGGACTATAACCTGGTGTTGTGTGATTTTTAACTTTGTATACCCCAGTCCAATGCTGGCACCTCCAAATCACAAATATCTTCTCACACAGTTAGATCATTTGATTTTCCTCACCCAAATTTGTTAATGCCTTGTCTTTCCTACAACTTTCAGGAATGATGACAAATAAATCCTGGAGCTATAGTAACTGTTTGATGAACATAACTCCAGAATTTAATAATCATTACAACTGGTACTGAAGAGGTACCCCAATGGATTGAGAGCCAATCCTATTAGGATTAGCAAATTTATAAGGAAATAAAAGTCTGGCATGCAAAATTATCCCGGTTGATAATATCAATTCTAGATTGAGTAGAAGCACAACATGAGATTACTATTGTATACTTGTGCAATTTTATTATTGTATTGATACAAAGATTTTCAGTACTTTAGTGTATGTAATTTTTCTTTTTTGGTGTTGTTAGAATACACCTGATTTGATGACAGTGAAATGTATTACTGACTAAACACAGCAAATGGTGGGAATACTCAGTGGGTCAGAGAACATCCGTGAAGAGAAGAACAGGTTTAAGATGCTGTGAAGTGCTACTTTGTAGCACCATTGAAGCTGCTGCTAAGGAAACCTCAAAATGTCAGACTCATACCTTCTCGTTACTTCTGTTGCTATCTCTGTCCTGTGCTAAACTTTGTGAGGGCATGAGTAGTTTGGGGATTGGAGTGGTAGTGGAGGTGGGGGTAAGTGGTGCAGTAGGGCAGGATGTGTACCTGATGCTTTGACAATGGCTAGACTGTGACACAAAATATCCTGTCAGGCTGACACTTGGTTTGACAGTTTGGGATGAACTTGGGTGTGCATCCCTTATCTACACCTCTGCTGCTTAAGATGCTTTAATTTTGCTCTACCTTAGTGAAACCCAGTGTTTGTAGCATTGAGCTGTACAGAGTAAAACTACACATTTCTAAACCAAGACAAGAAGTTGAAGCTTTTTGACTTGCACTCATATTGAGAATTAAGATTGACAGCTAGATGTTCTTGCAGCATTCTTATGCCAATGATTCTCCAACCAATCAGCACTCTCTTCTCATACTATATAAAATGGTGTCCTTTTCCCATGTCAGTTTCTTGCTCTGTACTTCTGATGAGTGCAAGACAAAATGTACTGACTCTGTGTCTCCTCTTAGCAATGTTTGAGATCTGTGCCATGAACATTTTAAAAAAATTATACATCTTTTATTGGCTACCATGATGTGTATTTTACTATTGTTCAAAATGTATTTTTATGATATATGTTGTAACTGTTGAATTGTGAAACAATCAAAATTTGTGCGTATCTGCTGAATGATTTAATAATGGGTGTCATTATATATGTATGTGCCATTTTCATCTGAAAGGGTCAACGCGTATTACATAAGACCAAGAATCCTGACAGACATGCTAACTTCCACATACAGACATCATCTGTTGGTGTGGTTGGAGTTAGCTGATTCTAACTGTAGATCAGCTAGAATCTGATCTACAGATTTAAGTTTTGACTGGGAATAGAGGTGGGCAGAAGTTAAATATAACCCTGTCAACCTCAATTCTCCAGCTCTGACCCACCTGTGTTTTTTTACTGAGATCAGATTTGGGGCTAGGAGAGGATGGAAATTCCACCCACTCACGTTGGGTGCCTGAATCAACTCAATTAGAGTCTTTTGAGGCACATTAAGAGACTGAATTGGTTTCTGAGTTTGCACAGGGAACAGGGTCCAGTTCATGTTCTTTAAGGTGACCTCACAGTCGCAGATGAATTGTTAGCATTCCAAGCAGTCTGAGAAGCCACCACTGTCTGGGTGCAAGAGCAGGCAGAAGCCAACCCTGTGGAGTCCTGTTGGGTTCAAGATACATTTCTTAAAAATGTAAGATTTTCCATAGTTGGAGAAAATACCTCCATCCTAAACAGCTCACTCCCTTGCTCACCCGGCTACTCCTTTGAGGCTGGAAGGGCTCTGATTGAACTTCTAGCTTTGAGAACCTGTCCAGCGTATTTAATCAGATGGTAAACCTGTCTCCAGCTCAATGAACGGGAGCTCCATTGATGAGTACACCTTCTCCCTGGGCACTGGTTCAGCCCCTGGAAACTGTTATGTCCCCATCTTTGCCCTGCGCAGGAATGTTCTGCCCCGAGAGGATTTGTTGGTCTGCACACTGAGCCACTCAGGGTAGGTAATGGTTCCATCTCCAAATGGTGGCCACTTGGCAGAACATGAGGAACAACTACCACTGAAGAATAAGATAAATATTTTCCGAGATGATTCAGCGCTGTTCTATTTCCTGAATGGTTAACTAATATTGGATCGATCAATTACTGCACTTTCAAAAATATTATTCAGTGTACATCTCACTGCAAAGTGTTGTTTGTAATTTGTCAGATGTAAATGAGAAGCAGAGACTCCTTGTTAGAACAGGCATCTAACATTGGTTTCAAAAATAGTTCAGAAACAGAGTGCCACACAAACGAAAATGCAAAGTATAAATATGTACCGTCTTTGTCATTGAGATTTGCCCTATTTCCACCAGTGTTCTCTTTTCATGTAATTAGTTGTTAAACAGTCTGAAGTGGACAGTAAACAAAATAAGAGGTAGGTGAACCTTACAACAGATTACAGACATAATTTTTAGAAAAATACTGCATTGTTTGAGAATGAAGAAGGTTATTTGCAGTTAAACAATGATTTTTTTTTAGTTTCCTTCTTTTCTGCAATGTGAGCAGATGGTAACTGAGATAATTTTGCTTCACTCCACCTCTCTCTAGGTTCCTTTCATCTGATTCGAATGCTGCTGGATGAATATATTCTGTTGGCCATGGAGACTCAGTTTAACAATGACAAGGAGCAGGAGCTACAGAATCTCCTGGACAAATATATGAAAAATGCAGGTATTTTAAATGGAGAAGCCAAATAATTCCAGTTTTATGAGAATCTGAAAACTTTTCTGTTACCAATGAGTAGATCAAGTGTTGTCTCGCAGCTATCATGTCTTTTGCAAGATGACAGGCTGGGGCAAGACCA
Source organism: Chiloscyllium punctatum (assembly GCF_047496795.1). NCBI lineage: Eukaryota > Metazoa > Chordata > Chondrichthyes > Orectolobiformes > Hemiscylliidae > Chiloscyllium > Chiloscyllium punctatum. The sequence continues at coordinate 81,161,841 of NC_092741.1, forward strand.
GGTGCGATCATAGCTCGATTTCTGAAGTCTAATTGTTGAATGTAGTATTAATTGAACATCTTGAAAACTAATGTCTCCACATTGTAATGTTTGTAAATAGCTGTAGGGGAAATTCTCTTTATAAACTGAAGACTTTGATTGCAGTCACCCTTCCAGATAGCTGACTCATAAATTGAAGTAGTCACTTGTTCTGTTTCTGTGGCCATTGGACATATCATGGATGCCTATGTTCCTTCAGAAGCTGCAGTCTGTGGTGTAATGTATTAGTTGGCTGGATGAGTTTCCAGTTCCCCTAGAATAAGTTTATAATAACCCCAATGACCCTTTTAAAGAAGCCTATGTTGAATGGAATCCCAGATGTGTTATTAGAGACTGCTTTGCAAGGCTGATTCTGTCTTTTAGGTGCTTATTAGAACTGGTCTCATCCAATAATAATGGTGGCTGGTCGCCTTTTGTGAGAATTTGGGCCTATTATGTACATGGTCATGTAATGTAGGTTTGTGTATGTCGACTCATCATATAAGATGACCTAATTTTTCTTGTCTCAAATACTTCTTTTTGCTTACACTTAACCTATAATTAGACTCCACTTTTCAGCCATGCCAAGCTATATTTACATTAGTAGTCAGCCTCAGTTTTTCATTCCACAAATATATGTTTTACCTATCTTTTATATTTGGATGCAAGTGTGTAAACAGTCTGTAAGGGCTCTCTGGTGAAGAGGGCAGGAGTTCAAGACATGTCCACAGGGAGCTGATTCAGCAACTGTGATACCATTAAATGTCAAGAAGAGGTGGTTGGATTCTTCCTTGTTGGAGATAATCAGTGCCTTGTGCTTGTGCGGCTTGAATGTTGCGTGCCACTTTTCAGGCTTGTATGCCAAACTTGAATATTATCAAGGTGTTGCTGCATGTAGATATCTACCTGAGGAGTCATAAATGCTGCTGAATATTATGCAGTCATGAGGGAATATCCTCCCCTCAGATCTCCTGGTGGAGGAAAGCAACTGAAGTGGGTTTGTCCTAGAATACTCCCCTGACCAAATCTTGCAGAAATGCCCTGAAGCTGAGATGATTGAACTTCAACGAACACAGCCAGCTTCCTTTACACTAGATATCATCCCAAACAGTGGAGAGCTTTCCATCCAATTCTCACTGATTTTAGTTTTTCCAGGCTCCTTGATGCCTTTGATGAGTTTGTCTAATAAAGTGATGTTGTTACAATGGAAGCAGGAATTCCTTGTATACACAATGGTCAAAAAAAGGTCCTTTCTCGCCTCTCTTTCCTCTCAACTACTTGTCAGGATCCTGGCTCCCTGCTAATCCAGTTTTAAGTTCAGTCCAATAGCTTTAGTAAACCTTCCCACAAGGATGTTGATCCTGTCCAACTTGTACAGTTCCCATCTCTTCCAAGAATGATTCTAATGTGTTATGAATCTCAGGCCCTCCCTCCTGCAACACGTCTCCAGCCATGCATTTATCCTACTATTCCTATGCTAACTACCATTAAAATAACTACCTTTGAAGTTCTGTTTTTCAATTTCCTTAAAGGCTGCTTGCAGGATCTCATTTCTCTTTCCTCCTAATAGTACCAGCCTGGACCTCGACCTGTAGCTATTTAATTGCCACTATAGAATGGCCTGCATTATGTGGCATCCTTGACTCTGGCAACTAGGGGCCAACATACCATTCTGGAATTACATCGGCAGCTGCAAAAGCACTGAACTATTCATATCACTAACTAATCCTGCCCACTATTGATTGTCTGCATTTCATCCAAACTCCCTGAGCAGCTAGAAACCAATAGCTGATGACCAGAAAGATACTAAGGAGAGAGAAAATTGATTATGAAAGTAAATTGGTCAGAAATTTTAAAAAAGCAAGATCTTCTACAAATATATAAAATGAAAGGAAGTAGCTAAAGTAAATGTGGGACCCTTGGAGGTTGCTTTGTACATTCTCATCCAAATCATTGATACAGATAACAAACAGTAATGGGCCCAGCACCAACCCCTGAGGTACTCCATTAGTTACAGGCCTCCAGTCTGACAAGCATCCTCCCACTATTACTCTCTGCTTCTACCATCAAGCCAGTTGTGTATCCAGTTTTCCAGCTCACCCTGGATTCCATGTGATCTAACAATCCGGAGCAGCCTACCATGGGTAGCCAGTCCAACGGTCAGCAGTTCTCAGGTTCCAGCAGCACACTGAGAATGGTGACCACTGCTGGAACATACAGCCACGTCCAAATATGGTGTTCAGCAGTGGAGCCCCAACCTTAAGATAAATCTTAGTTCTCAACAGGACCTGACTGGCAGGTCATTGCAGTGATGGATAAGAAGATGTGAAGGAACATATTGGGGTGGATGTGAGAAGGGGTGGGGAAAGATGGTGCCGAAGCTCCAGTTGGCATGAAGAGGTCTCGTGAAGCCGGTACAACTCTGTGTCCTTTGTTCATCATTATGTGCAGTAAAATTTACTAGGTTACATACTTGGTAAGGGCTTCTGCTTGCATTGGCTAAACTCTAATGGTAGTGGATTGAATAAATTCCAGGGAGTGAGACAAGGGAGTAAATAGCGGGTGTGCTGGCATTAATTTTTAATACCTCTCACAGGAGAGGTGCCAGAGGACTGGAGGTCAGCCAATGTGGTGCTGTCATTCAAGAATGGAGGAAGGAGTAAACCAGGAAATGACAAGCCAAACAGTATAATGCTCGGTGGTGGGGACACTATTGGAAGCAATTCTGAGCGACAGAAATAATCTGCACTTAGAGAGGCAAGGATCAATCAAAAATAGTCAACATGGTTTTAGTGGGGAGGTCATGTCAGAGTAGTCATTAAGTACTCTTTAACTAGTCACTTAAGAGTCTCTAGTCAAAGAGTGGCCAGGAAGAGTTGATGGATTAGTGGTGCTGGAAGAGCACAGCAGTTCAGGCAGCATCCAAGGAGCAGCGAAATCGACGTTTTGGGCAAAAGCCCTTCATCAGGAATAAAGGCAGTGAGCCTGAAGTGTCGGTGGAAGGGTACTGTTGGGGACGTCTGGAGAGGAAAAAACGGAGGGCTTGGAGGCCCTGGTCATGGCGAATGGAGGTGTAGAGGGATTGGATATCCATGGTGAAGATGAGGCATTGAGGGTCGGGAAACGGAAGTCTTGGAGGAGGTGGAGGGCGTGGGTGGTATCTCGAACATATGTCGGGAGTTCCTGGACTAGGGGGGATAGGACAATGTCGAGGTAGGTAGAGATGAGTTCAGTGGGGCAGGAGCATGCTGAGATAATGGGTCAGCCAGAGTGGTCAGGCTTGTGGATCTTGGGAAGGAGGTAGTGCAGGGTTCCCGGACTATGAGGTTGGAGGCTGTGGGTGGGAGATCTCCTGAGGTGATGGTCTCTCCTGTGGGAGATGATGGTTTGGTGATGGGGGGTGGGGTCATGGTTGAGGGGGCAGTAGGAAGAGGTGTCCTCGAGTTGGCTTTTGGCTTCAGCGGTGTAGAGGTCAGTGTGCCAGACTACCACTGCGCCCCCTTTATCCACTGGCTTGATGGTGAGGTTGGGATTGGAGTAGAGGGATTGGAGGGCTGCGCATTGTGAGGGTGAGAGGTTGGAGTGGGGGAGTGGGGTAGACAGGTTGAGGCGGTTAATGTCCCGGCGGCAGTTGGAAATGAAGAGGTCGAGAGCAGGTAATAGGCCAGTGCGGGGTGTCCAGGTGGATGCAGTATGTTGGAGGTGAGGGAAGGGGATCTTGGAAGGTGGGCGGGAGTCCTGATTGTGAAAGTAAGCTCGGAGGCGGAGGCAACAGAACAATTGTTCGACGTCACGGCGTGTATTAAATTCATTGATGCGTGGACGGAGGGGGATGAAGGTGAGTCCTTTGCTGAGGACTGATCGTTCGTCCTCAGTGAGGGGGAGGTCTGGAGGGATGGTGAAAACTCGGCAGGGCTGGGAGCTGGGATCTGGTGCTGGTGTAGAGCTGGGAGTGGGGGTTCAACCTGTAACTGGAGTGGGTGTGATGGTGGGGGTGGAGTCATGAGCAGGGGTAGTGTTCCCCTCGGGGTTCTGGGAGGTGGGGATAGTGACGGTGGGGTCTGTGGGGAGTCTGTCAGCAGAATGCAGGTGAGTGGCGCTGGTGGGGCGAAAGTGGTGGTGACGACGGCAGTAGGGGTCGCGGAAGTCACTGAGCAAGTGGCATCAGCGATGATGTGAGGGGCAGAAGTGATGTCACGTGTGATGCATGAGGAATTGTGAGGGGTAGAAGTTGTTGTGGGAGCGGCCATGTTGGGGACTGTTCCCTCCATGACTACCTGGTCAGGTCCACGCCCCCCAACAACCCACCCTCCCATCCTGGCACTTTCCCCTGCCACCGCAGGAACTGTAAAACCTGCACCCACACCTCCTCCCTCACCTCTATCCAAGGCCCTAGAGGAGCCTTCCACATCCATCAAAGTTTTACTTGCACATCCACTATTATCATTTATTGTATCCGGTGCTCCCGACGCAGTCTCCTCTACATTGGGGAGACTGGGCGCCTCCTAGCAGAGCGCTTTAGGGAACATCTCCGAGACACCCGCACCAATCAACCAAACCACCCCATGGCCCAACATTTCAACTCCCCCTCCCACTCTGCTGAGGACATGGAGTTCCTGGGCCTCCTTCACCGCTGCTCCCTCACCACCAGACGCCTGGAGGAAGAACGCCTCATCTTCCGCCTCGGAACACTTCAACCCCAGGGCATCAATGTGGACTTCAACAGTTTCCTCATTTCCCCTTCCCCCACCTCACCCTAGTTGCAATCTTCCAGCTCAGCACTGTCCCCATGACTTGTCTGGACTTGTCCTACCTGCCTATCTCCTTTTCCACCTATCCACTCCACCCTCTCCTCCCTGACCTATCACCTTCATCCTCTCTCCCACTCACCCATTGTACTCTATGCTACTTTCTCCCCAACCCCATCCTCCTCGAGCTTATCTCTCCACACTTCAGGCTCACTGCCTTTACTCCTGATGAAGGACTTTTGCCCAAAACGTCGATTTCGCTGCTCCTTGGATGCTGCCTGAACTGCTGTGCTCTTCCAGCACCACTAACCCAGAATCTGGTTTCCAGCTTCTGCAGTCATTGTTTTTACCAGGAAGAGTTGATGGCCTGGTGTTTTTATTGCTAGATTCTTTATCCAGAGACTCATGTTAATGTTCTTGGGACCTAGGTTTGAAACCCACCATGCCAGATGGTGGAACTTGAATTCAAAAAAACCTGGAAGAAAAAGTCTGATGAAGAGGTTGAAACCATTGCCAGTTACTGAGGAAAAAAAGCCCAACTGGTTCATGAGTGTCCTTTAGGGAAGGAAATCTGCCGTACTGACCTGTGTGTGACTCCAGACCCACAGCAATAAAGTTAACTCCTAAAGGCACCAATAAATGCTGGCATAGCTAGCAACACTCCCATCCTGTGGATGAGTAATATAAAGATTTCCCAACACCTTTCATGCCCTGACTTTACAGCCTGTCATTAGGGATATCATGCATTAGTTTATGATGCAGACCTTTGATGGATCACTGCTTGAAGTAAATCTTGAGGAGACCCCATTCATGACATCTAAGTACAGTTGGTTCTCCTGTAATACATGTTTCTTCAATGCAAATTGGTTTCGATATGATTGAAGAATTTAGATAGTAATTTGTAGAATGTGAACTTTCCTTGCTTGTATTGGGCTGTAATGCGATTCTGGCCCCATTAGTTTAAATGATGAGGCTATTGCGCGATTTTCTTAAAATATAAGATTGCACAAGAATGGAAATATCATGTCATATCAGAACCGACTGTAATGCCGTTCAGAAATTATTTTCTTCATTCTCAGAATATCCACACTAGATGTATAATTAATGCCATTTTAAGTGTAGGATGAATATGCAGTGCTTTGATAATGGGCAACACTAAAGCAGTCAGATTATTGTCTGAAATACAAGTCTAGTCAAATTATCATGTATGCAATTGACACAGCAGATATACTGGGCTGCATATTGAAACTTGTAGAAACCTGAACAATGCGATTTGGCACAAAACCTTGGTGGAATCATGTGAGAGGTCAGTGGAAACTCATCTTGAAGTTCAATCCACTTTCAGGATGCTTAGACCAACATTTGAGGGCATGTCTGCAACAAGCATTGAAAGGTTACTGCAAGGACACTTGGTTTACTAAAGACAGGCACTCAGTTCACAGGTTGGACCAGGCTGTAGCTCATGACAGCTCACTTGCTCTCTTAGTGTTTGTGAACTCAGGACCTACCCACATGCTCACAATACCCATTCCATGTCTTGCTGTGCCATGCCTCTCACTGTGTTGGTGCTCCAGACAGAGAAAAAGCTATCAGAAGTGCTGTATTGACATGCTGTTTTGCATAAGTTAACAGACCGGCTGGTTGTCTTGATTCTGAATAGGGCTTTATATCTGGGGCTGGTGGGGGTGGGGGCGGTGGGGTGGGGAGGGGAATGCAGTTTTCTTTTCAGCACACCAAGATGTCAATCAAACAGTTACAGCACTTGCCAGCTACCTGTGTGACAAACACACTGTGACTTTATTCAACAAAGTGGGCTTGTCAGAAAGTAATTAGAGTAGTCTTCAAGTCTAGGATTGCCACTGATGGACAAGGGATTCTGGTACTGTCAGTTGCGGACACACTTTGTACAGAGGCCAGGTCTTAGCCTTTGTCAGTCACCCCACTTGGGCACATCACAGTCAGAGGTCTGACTACAGTTCAGGGAGTAGACAACAGTCAGTCCTGTCAGTTGCAGTTAGGGCCATCACAAGCAAGCAGTCATGAGAAGTGCTTGTCAAATAATTATTCAATTTTGTTTTGAAGAACATCAGTTGATTTAGCATCCGCCATACCTTTCATATAGGGCCTCATCACCTTGAAAAGAAAAATTATTTTCTTCACATTGATGTTGCTTTCTTTTCCAATCAGCCTACATTCAAACTTTTATCTGAATTTCGAGAAGAGTCACAGAGTTGGAGTCGTAGAGATGTACAGCACTGAAACAGACCCTTTGGTCCAACTTGTCCACGCTGACCAGATATCCCAACCTAATCTAGTCCGACCTGCCAGCACCTGGCCCATATCCCTCCAAACCCTTTCTATTCATATACCCATCCAGTTGCCTTTTAAATGTTGCAATCGTACTAGCCTCCAGCACTTCCTCTGGCAGCTCATTCCATACATGGACCACCCTTTGAGTGAAAAGGTTTCCCCACTCACCCTAAACCTATGCCCTCTCGTTCTGGATTCCCCACCTCAGCAAAATGACCTAGTCTATTTATCCCATCCATGCCCCTCGTGATTTTATAAATCTCTATAAGGTCAGTCCTCAGCCTCTGACGCTCCAGGGAAAACAGACCCAGCCTATTCAACCTCTCAATAGCTCAAATCCTCCAAACCTGGCAACATCCTTGTAAATCTTTTCTGAACCCTTTCAAGTTTCGATAGGACAGAGACCAGAATTGCAAGCAATATTCCAAAAAAGGTCTAACCAATGTCCAGTACAGCTGCAACATGACCTCCTAACTCCTGTACTCAATACTCTGACCAATAAAGGAAAGAATACCAAACGCCTTCTTCACTATCCTATCTACCTGTGACTTCTCTTTCAAGGAGCTATGAACTTGCACCTCCAAGGTCTCTTTGTTCAGCAACAGTCCTGAGGACCTTACCATCAAGTGTATAAGTCCTGCTAAGATTTGCTTCCCAAATGCAGCACCTCACATTTATCTAATTTAAACTCCATCTGCTACTTCTCAGCCCATTGGCCCATCTGATCAAGATTCTGTTGTAATCTGAGGTAACCTTCTTCGCTATCCACTACGCCTCCAATTTTGGTGTCATCTGCAAACTTACTAACTATACCTCTTATGCTCGCATCCAAATCATTTATATAAATGATGAAAAGTACTGGACCCAGCACCGATCCTTGTGGCACTCCACTGGTCACAGGCCTCCAATCTTATAAGCAACCCTCCATCACCACTCTCTGTCTTCTACCTTTGAGCCAGTTCTGTACCCAAATGGCTAGTTCTCCCTGTATTCCATGAGATCTAACCATGCTAATCAATCTCCCATGGGGAACCTTGTCGAACTTTTACTGAAGTCCATATAGATCATGTTCACCGTTCTGCCCTCATCAATCCTCTTTGTTACTTTTTTCAAAAAACTCAATCAAGTTTGTGAGACATGATTTCCCATGCATTAAGTCATGTTGACTATCCCTAATTAGTCCTTACTTTTCCAAATACACATATATCCTGTCCCTCATGATTCCATCCAACAATTTGCCCACCACCGAGGTCAGGCTCACTGGTCAGTAGTTCCCTGGCTTGTCCTTATCACCCTTCTTAAACAATAGCACCACGTTAGCCAACCTCCAGTCTTCCAGCACCTCACCTGTGACTATCGATGATACAAATATCTCAGCAAGGAGCCCAGCAATCACTTCTCTAGCTTCCCACAGAGTTCTAGGATCCACCTGATCAGGTCCTGGGATTTATCCATTTTTTCGTGATTCAAGGCATCTAGCACTTCCTCCTCTGTAATATGGACATTTTTCAAGATGTCACCATCTATTTCCCTACATTCTATATCTTCCATGTCCTTGTTCACAGTAAATACTGATGCAACATACTTGTTTAGTATCTCACCCATCTCCTGTGCCTCCACTCAAAGGCTGCATTGCTGATCTTGGAGGGGCCTTATTCTCTTCCCTTTTGTCCTTAATGTATTTGTAAAAACCTTTTGGATTCTCCTTAATTCTGTTTGCCAAAGCTATCTCATGTCCCCTTTTTGCCCTCCTGATTTCCCTCTTAGGTATACTCCTACTGACTTTATACTCTTCTAAGGATTCACTCGATCTCTCTTGTCGATACCTGATACATGCTTCCTTCTTTTTCTTAACCAAACCCTCAAATACTTCTTCAGTCATCCAGCATTCCCTATACCTACCAGCCTTTCCTTTCACCCTAACAGGCATGTACTGTCTCTGGACTCTTGTTATCTCATTTCTGAAGGCTTCCCATCCACATATTGAATCAGAAATTTTTCTTGTACATACTTAAGAAATTCCTCTCCATCTAACCCTTGACACGATGGCAGTCCCAGTCTATGTTTGGAAAGTTAAAATCCCCTGCCATAGCCACCCTATTATTCTTATAGATAATTGAGATCTCCTTACAAATCTGTTTCTCAATTTTCTTTGACTATTAGGGGTTCTATAATACAATTCCAATAAGGTGATCATCCCTTTCTTATTTCTCAGTTCCACCCAAATAACTTCCCTGGATGCATTTTCAGGAATATCCTCCCTCATTACAACTGTAACGCTATTCCTTATCAAAAAATGCCACTCCCCTCCTCTCTTGCCTCCCTTGCTGTCCTTCCTGTAGCATTTGTATCCTGGAACATTAAGCTGCCAGTCTTGTCCATCCCTGAGCCACGTTTCTGTAATTGCTATGATATCCCATTCCCATGTTCCTAACCATGCCCTGAGTTCATCTGCCTTCCCTGTTAGGCCCCTTGCATTGAAATAAATGCAGTTAATTTATCAGTCCTACCTTGTTCTCTGCTTTGTCCCTGCTTGCCCTGACTGTTTGACTCACTTCTTTTCTCAACTGTACCAGTCTGTGATTGATCTCTTTCCTCGCTATCTCCCTGGGTACCATCCCCCCTCCTTAATAGTTTAAATCCTCCAGAGTAGCTTTAGCAAACCTCCCTGCCAGTATGTTAGTCCTCTTGCAATTCAGATGCAATCTTGTACAGGTCACTTCTACCCCAAAAGAGATTCCAATGATCCAAAAATGTGAGTCCTTTTCCCATACACCAGCTGATCTTCAATATATTTGTGCTAGTTCATGATAGTTTTGTTTATTCTTTGTTTAGTCACTTGTGAATGCCAATTGATTAAGAAATATAAATTTCTAACTTCATATTACTGTTTGAGGAGGAATTTAGATTAGATTAGATTAGATTACTTACAGTGTGGAAACAGGCCCTTTGGCCCAACAAGTCCACACCGCCCCGCCGAAGCGCAACCCACCCATACCCCTACATGTACCCCTTACCTAACACTACGGGCAATTTAGCATAGCCAATTCACCTGACCTGCACATTTTTGGATTGTGGGAGGAAACCGGAGCACCCGGAGGAAACCCACGCAGACACGGGGAGAACGTGCAAACTCCACACAGTCAGTCGCCTGAGGCGGGAATTGAACCCGGGTCTCCGGCGCTGTGAGGCAGCAGTGCTAACCACTGTGCCACCGTGCCGCCCACAATTTATAAGCTCCATTTTCATTTTAACAACTTACAGTATTTAGTTATTGAAGTGTTGATGTGCGTGGGACTGTGTGGCAGTATATGAGGTGTTTTGATGTCCCGCAAAACTTACATTTTCTCTCTTTTTCCTTCTACAGGAAAATGGCACAAAGTGCATTGAATTGTGTAGGATAACTCCATATGAAGGAAGAGGGGGAGAAGGAGGGCAATGTGGTTCTGAAATCCAGCAGAAGGGTACTAAAGTAGAATTCAAAAAAAGAGAAACAGAAAAAGTAGTTATCAGTTGTGCAGATTATAAAGTTAGTACAACAAAGCCTATTACAGCAGAAAAGAGAAGCACTGCAGAATAACTTGAAGTTGAGAACAAGGTTTCTGATGGTGATGGTTTAAGGCACAAGAAGCCAATTATTAACTGTTTTTCTGTTTGTCTTTTACAGATGCTAGTAAAGCAACATTCACAGCGTCACCAAGCTCCTGTTTTCTTGCAAATCGTAACAAAAACACATTGCTTTCTAACGATGCTATGGTAAAAAATGAATCTTTGGCATCACAGACATATCCATCTCTAGCAGCAAGCCAACACAACTTAGCTACTAGTGTGACTCCATTCCCAAATGCTGAAAATGACCCTCTTCAAATGGCAGGTAAGAAAGTAGCCCTGCTATTTTTTCGGTGCTGCTGTGTGATTTAGATCAGCTTTTGTTATAAATGATATACAGCGTTCTGCTTTGAACTAGGTTTCTTTTGTTCTTTTAAATAACCCACAAAAAAATGCATGCACCAAACCAAATACAAACTAAGCTTGCCTAATGGTAGAAATTTGAAAAAAAATCATTAAAGATGCACATAGACTCCTGATACAAGTCTAGCAATTTCTGTTCACTTTCTTTGAAAATACATGTTGATGAATCTGAACAAAAGAATTATCAATGAAAGATGTTCTATTGTCAAAATTCTTTTGTATCTTTTATACATTTAGAAAATGTTGAACAAAAAAAAATTCTGTATCAAAATCTGGATCAGTAAGTGTTGAAACTCATTCAGCCTATTAACGAGTAACTATTTTATCAACAACTATCTATAAAGCTTTTAATACAATTAAATGCTGCAAGATGCCTTAATAGAAAAGCACATTTTGACACTCAGCCAGATAAGGCATCAGATGTTCAGAACCTTGGTCAGAGACATTGGTTTTAAGGAATATCTGAAAAGAAGAAAGAGATGCAGAGAGAATTAGAGAGGCAAGTTCAGAGCTGAGGCAATTCAAAGTAGGGTTACCAATGGAGGAGAAATTAAAATTAGTGGATATACCTGAGGATTGCAAATTTGCAGAAAGTCTATGGAGGGCTTTAAAAACAAGGATAGAAAATCAAAATAATGGATAAATAGATGCTAACGTATGTCAGAGAGCAGTTTCATCATGAGTGAATGGAAGTTGGAGAGATTAGGATGATGACAATCTCTTCAACTGGTTTTAACTCAACTCTTGGCTAAACTGTTTAATGGATTCAACTAGATTTTGTGGTATTGTTCCAAATAACTATTCCTGCTACTTGCCACCTCTCCCAGTGTGTTGTACAGGATAAAGGTTGATTTGAGGCTGTTTGCTACCACGCAAAATCTCCTTTGTCTTGAACCTGGCTAGTAAAGTCACCACAGTCTGAGAGGACTATAGGAGGCTTTCTCATTAGAGGGAGATGACTGGACGTGCTTTAACCCTGAGGGTGACCACACCTCAAGCAAGGGGAGAAATTGAAAGGTGGTACCTTCATAGCAACCTCAGCCAGTGTGGAAATCGAACCAGCACTGTTGACATGGCTCTGCATTGCAAACCAGCCTTCTAGCCAACAGAGCTAACCAACTCGTAGAATCTATCTAGTAATTTGTGGGGGACAATTCATCTTTGTAGAGTATTAGTGGAAGAGACACTTGTTAGATAACATGAAAGTAATAAATGCAATGACATCTGATTAGGCATACCATTTGGGCCTCAGGATGCTGGAACAGATACATCTTCTACCTCTGAACATGAGTAGAACTTGCTTTCCCCACTCTCAGACTGTGTGTGGTGTCGACAGAGGATGGAACCAATGTGACATCAAACTTAATGTCTTCAGAACATATAAAATAGATTTGTTTGGAAGGAAATCTATAAGAGGTCAAGAGGGGCTACTATCCTTTTCAGGTAGTTAAATATAGTAATACTATTTTAGGCATTATTAGGCATTTTGTTTATCTTCTGGAAGTGAACCTCATTTATTATAAAGAAAAGTGTGATTATATGTAAATAATATAAACCCTGCCCCTTCTTAATATTTTGACTAAAATCATATATTAACCTTCTAAATTCTTGGAAATCTCTCCTCATAATATATAATCCAGTTTTCATTCTGGTAAATCCAAAGTGCATTCCTAGCATTACAATCCTAAAGTGTGATATTGCACTGTTTCTAGATTTCCATCATTTAAAGCTGTTCTATTATTATAGGTTCAAAATAGATGAAGTCACATTTCAACCTTGAAACCTATTTGTCAGTTTTGCTTGTTCCCATTTGTAAAGGGCAAATGCACCTCATGTCCTTGGATATTGGCATCTCACACATGCCAACCTCTTCAAATCATCACGGTACGTATCTGAGACAAACAGCACGGAAACAGATCCTTGGATCTAACCAGTCCATGATGAACCTAATCCCAAACAACATTTGCAATATGTTTCTGCACTCTAATACTGTTCTTTGGAGTGCACTAGCGACTGTCATTGGAATGCAGCTGCAAGGATACTTACTGTGTAAAGACAAACATCTGCTCATAGATTACTTCAGGCTATATCTCATGTCTGCTTGCTTGCTCTCTTACTGCTTGTACACTCAGCACCTACCTGGTTTCTCAGTGTCTCTGCCTTTCCATCATTTCAGTGCTTTTCCGCCTCAATCAGAACTAACAGGCACATGGTATTTCTGCCTTGAACTGTCTTTTAATGGAGTGTTATGGACTAGGCCAGACCACTCAAAACATTCTCGAGTAGGCAACCCAGACCATAACTTTGCAATTTGTTTCAGTAAATGTACAGTGAGAATTACCCAGAGTAAGTTAGCCAGGTTGACTACTAGGTTTTAAAACAGACAGAAATTTATTCACAAAATTACACAATGAAACACAAAGAACAGAATAAAGATGACCTACAGAACTCAGTTTATTCAAAGTAGACTTAATTATGCTGTACCAAATATGCACAACAGTCCCAATAAGCAAACCCCCTTAAACAGTACAAATGGAACAGATGCTTACAGGTTGAAGTTAGAAGGGCAGAGAGAGACAGAGAGAGAGAGAGAGAGAGAGTCTGTTTCCACACAGCTAAACTCTTAATTAGTTCTGGTCTGAACTGCTCAGCTAGAGAGCTGACCACTCCCCTTTTATTATACAGGTCACTTCTAAAACATGACCACTTTAGCCTGAAGTTTCATCTGTTTACATATAAACAAAAAGGCCTCTCAATACCTTTTAATCTCTGTACCAAACCAGTCTAATCAGAACCAGGAGCAGTTTATGACCCCCCTGTAAAAAACTAAGAACACAGTATCCGTGAGAAAAATAACAGCTTTAAAGAAAGAAAAGGGGCCAGCTTTGTGACAGGAGCAACAAAGCCAGGAAACTTTTGTGAGCAGTCACCAGTCAAGAATGGTGGTGGATTGGGGTTTGGGTAGCCATGTTGCTATATGGAACAATGCTAAACCAATCACATGCCTGCATGTGCAGATAACACTGTGTGTGCTTCAAACAAATGACCATGCTTCGAAGTTGAAGGTGTATAGTCCTCGGTCCAGGTTAAAGGAGATACTCTTTACTTGGGGGGGTCCTGGCACAGTAAGATAAAGGCAGCCTCCATCATCAGACCAGAAGGTTGGGCATGATTATCTACTACTTGGGGCAGTCACGATTGGGATACCCTTCTCTGAGCCAGTAAGAAGTTGAATACCAAGCATCCCACTACTTGTCTTGGCTTTTTCTGCCCTTTCATTGGCTATTTTCTTTTGAAATGAAAGAAAGGGAGAAATGAATGATGAGAGATGAAAATGGGTAGTGCAGAAGTCATGTTGGTTCAGGTGAGGGAAAGGCGGTGAGATGTCTGGAGTGAGCAAGTAGGCAGTGCAGAGGACATGCAGGGTTAGTAGTGGGGGAGGAGTTAAGTGGGTAAAAGCAAGCAAGGGAGCTCATTACAGGCAACAAGGAGAGAGCTAGAGCATTGAACCTGAGTGAGACGCATGTGCAATTGCAGTAGAGAACTAATGAGTGTGAGACAGCAGAGAGGAGATCACTTTCACATTGACCTTCCTCCTGAATTGCTGGCATTCCTGTAGACACTGGATTGACCAGGGTGGCAAGGTCTGGTGTCATGGCCTCTTCCTTCAGTCCTGTGGGAAGATTACATCCCTCTTCTACGTCATCCAGTTCAGCTGGACCTCCAGGTCCCTGTCTGCAAAGCAGAGCACCAACTGACCCATTTCAGACATGCCGAGGGTACCGTACAGGGCAGCTCCGGACTGATGGTGCTGGTCTGGGTGGACCATGATGTTTGAAAGTTGGCACCAATGTCAGGGATGCTTGATAGAGGTGAGTTCTTCTGGCTGTAGTGAGTGGTACAATCGGCCCAGCTTTGGATGGAAGGGGCATTGTATGGGATGTGGCAGGACATGAATGAGGTGAGCTCAAATTGATTGTGTGAGAAACTTACCAGACCTCACATAAAGAAACTGTACACGAAAATATGATTCAACCCAAGTTTCATACAGAGCCCTCCAGGATTCTCCTTGAAGATTAATCTGCTGAACACTGCTGAAAACAATGCAGGAGAAATGTCATAAGGACATTAAAGAAATTTGTGGTGGTATCTTCCCAGCCCTGAAAAAAGCATGGGCAATGGTGACCTGGGTGAGAAAAAGCCATGTCCAATTTTCCTTCCAAGATTTTAACAGTGAGACGAACCATGCTGGTGAGTGGCAAGTGATACGCATTAACTTCCTTTATTATCTAATCTCATCTCATATATATACTGTTTGCCATTTTAGCAGGCACTGGAGTGGCAATTCCCAACAGGAAAATTAAGCAAGTATCTGGCAACTCCAGCTGGCCATTTGTTCCTCCAGCCCTCCATCTTTGCCAGCAGTTCTGAACATCTCAGGTTACACTCTTGGACAGTGAATGCCTGTATCCTTCATCCTCAGGCACACACCAACCTCATCACATTCTCATGGCACATCTCCAACTCACTTTTAGCACAGTTATCCCTTCGATACTGCCCTTTGGAGCACACCAACATCTTTCATTGCAATGCTGCTGTCAGGCCACTTTCTGAACTGGGCCAGGAACCCATCTTGGGCATCAGAACAGGGTATATACCAGAATTCTTGACTTGCTGTCTCGCTTCTCACTCATTGTGCTCACTCGGGATACTCACTGCATCCCTGCCTTGAAATGAAAAATAGCTGCATCATACTCAGAGTGGTCTCAGCACTTTTTTTTTTGTCAGAGAGCACAGGCCATACTTCTGATTGGTATGAAGTCTTTGATGGCATAGCTTGGCAACAAAACCAGGGATTCCTTGTTGTGGTATTCCTGGGCGGGTAAGGGGGTGGTGGGGAGGGGTGTGACTCCAGGTGATGGTGTCAGCAGTCAGGCACTCCCAGTCTTGAGGTACCCCAGCAGGGACCAGCCTTGTGGAAGGCCAACGGGGACTCCAGACCTTGAGATGAAGTCCAGTATGTCTCCCTGCTTTAGAAAGATTTTATTTATTTGTTTTTCTAATTTAAAACTCAGATTTTGTACCTAGATATCTTTGTACTTAAGGTGGTGCTGGAAATGGCAAATTTTCACTGTCCTCATGTACCCCTGATTTGATTACATATGACAATAATTCTAATTCTAACCTACCACACTTGTATTTGTACAATTTGCCTTGAGCTAAATACACCAAAATTAGGTCTTTTTGTCAAAAGTCCATGAACAGTCATTCCCTGGCCCGCCTAGTCCGATCCTCCATGTCCCACTTTATCGAAAGTATAACTAATGGATCCAACCATAGCAGGGATTGTCAGCATTGCCATCATGGTATATTGAAGGTGCAGAGAAATCGAGGTGGAACAAATGCGCCAATAAGCCTAGGACAAAAAACAACTTCCTGCAACTGCTGACACACTCTCCACATGGAGATGCTGCAGCTGAAGCCCCACTCGGGATGACGAGGAGGTACGGGAGGCCCATAGGCTGTTGTCCTCAATGCCATTTCCTCCAGACAAGTGCCACTGCAGACTGGGACCTTGTCAGAGAGTGGCATCATCTGCTGGAGCAGTACTTGTGAACTAGGATGGAAGAGAGGGCAGCGATGGGTAGCCATCCTCTTCTATTGGCCATTAATTTGGCTTCTTCAAAAGATCCACTATTTGCCTTTATGGGATCTCTCAATCTTCAGCCCATACATGTATCAAGGCTGTTATCAAAGCCATTTGTACAACATCTCAATGCCACATTTCTCTTCCCCGTGACGAGGTCGGCACTGCAGCCCTGGCAGTAGACTTTGGCAAAGTAACTGGCTTCCCCCAGGTGCAGGGCTCTATAGACTCTACTCAGGTTGCATTGAGAATGCCACATTGTAATGCAGCAGACTTCAAGTGAAATGGACTCCATTCAGTCAATGTGCAAGTCATCTGTAATCATTAGTAGCATATCTTAGCAGTGTGTGCCCTGGGATTCACCATGATGCCCCCTTCCTTGAGAATGCTCATTTTCCTGCTTCATTTCAAGGGCTGAGTGTGTTACAAGGCTAGCTGCTGCTGGGAGACAAGAACTACCCTCAAGGCCGATGACTCTGTCATTGCAACCCCCCCAAATAAGGGAGTGTATTTGTCCATGTGCGTGTACACATATTTTTGGACTTATTGACACCAAGTTCCAAAAGATGTAGGTCAGGTGATGTTACTGTAAATTTGTTGCTTCGTGGATATATGGCCTCTGTTTATTCCCAGAAATAACTGGAGTTACGTTTTTATTTTTGTTTTTTCTTCACTTTGCCTGTTGTCCAATGACAATTTAATGTTATCAATCAGTTGAAGGCTCATCAATATGTAATATTCCACCATTGAACAATGACAGGCTGTTATGCTGTGCTGGGTGTTAGGGAAAGAGTAGCATTCCATTTAGACAGGCTTCTAACATGATATGATGATAAGGGTGGGTTGCCTCTGCAGTTTAATTCTTATAGTATAATTACTATGACAGTTGATCAGACAGGTGATAAATAGGCAAAACAGTTGTGAGATTCTATTTCTATTGAGGCATCACTGTACCACTTAGTGCTCTCACGCAGGAAAAAAAAGCTTCTGTGTGCTGTGTGAGGCCTATTCTGTCAGGGCTTGAATGATGCTTAGCTGGTCTTTAAATTTAGTGGTGTGGCTTGAATCCCTAGACATTCCTGGCAGTGGTGAGTAATTCTACCACTGGGGAGCACACCATAAAATGAGAACAGCACCGTAGGGGAATGGTGCATACATGTTCAGGTGAGCAGTGTAGAGTAATGTGTCAGATAACTCACTGGAGTTCATGGAGAGAAACATCAAACACTGTGAAAATGACACTTGGCTTTTGGTAAAATTCAGCCGTGCAATTTTTTTTTGTCATTTTCTTTGAAAGTTTTGCCTTGTCCAAGTTAAATATATGGAAAATGGCAAAATAAGGCTGGCACCTCAGTATATCCAACTGGATAGTGAATATTCTTCCTTTAGGGAAAGGTAGGAAGGCTGTGCAACACAACAAGTGATGTCTTGATTGACTACTGGGTGGAACATAGAGTAGGTCATGTGATTAAATCACCAGGCATCCACTTAACCATAGTTGGCAACCCAAGGTCCATATGGTACACCTGCTAATATGTTGGGAGTTAGATGATGCAGTGAAAAGGGAGTTATTGACTTTTTGGGGAGGGTCATAAGATTGTTGTGGTGCAGAAAGAGGCCATTTGGCTCATCATGCATGCACTGGTTCTATAACCTAGTGCTAATCTCCTGACTTTTCCCCATACACTTGCCAATATTTTCAACCAAATCTTCATCCAGTCTTGAATGCCTCAGTTGAACCTGCCTCCTCCACATTGGCAAGCAGTGCATTTCCATGCCCTAACTACTTGCTGAGTAAAAATATTTTCTCACAATACCCTTGCTTCTTTCATACATCCCTCTAAACCTGTCTTTATTCTTCCTTT
Organism: Chiloscyllium punctatum; assembly: GCF_047496795.1. Classification (NCBI taxonomy): domain Eukaryota; kingdom Metazoa; phylum Chordata; class Chondrichthyes; order Orectolobiformes; family Hemiscylliidae; genus Chiloscyllium; species Chiloscyllium punctatum. The sequence continues at coordinate 81,180,401 of NC_092741.1, forward strand.
TACAATGAAGAACAGCTTCTGACCATCTACTTTGTCCAACCTGTTCATGATTTTGAAAACCTCAACGAAATCTCCTCTCAGCCTGATTCTCCCCAAGCAGAAGAGTTCCAATTTCTTCAATGGATCCCCAAAACTGAAATTTCTCTTTTAGGGAGCCATTCTTGTAAATTGCTTCTGCAAATCTTGAGTTGGTTAAAAACAGGATAAGGAACATTAAAAAGGAAGCATTTGATATGTTAGTTAATTTAAGAGTTTAAGTGGCCTAGAAAAAGTGTCATTGACATAAAATCAAGCATAACAAAGTTAAAGTGGAGGACAGCAGAATTTTATATAAGGGTTATAGTTCCAGAACAAATGATTAAAGCAGAGAACATATAAACTATTGAGTATGCAGGTAATTAGCTCTTGGAAAGGGGACTAAAGAAATGGGAAACAGGGCAGATATGGGATGAAGAGGACTGCAACATTGACTGCGGCTGAATTGCCTGCTAGTACTGCATTCTCATTGGTGAACACAAATCACTGACTGGAAAAGCAAGTTGGTCACAGGAATATATTTGAGCCTCAAGCAACCATGCTGTTAGTTGGATCTCAAAAAACAGCAAGACAATGGCAATTCTTTAGGGTGTTAGCATTGACAAATATATTAAATATAATAAAACTGTTAGCCATTGACTAAAAATTTACTTCAGCCATAATTTTACCATATTAAGAAGTAGAAATTGTCAGACTGTACACATAACAGTGGGAGATTTATTTTGACAGAAATGATACAAACTATACTCAGAATTATATTTATAACCTTAGAATGATTTTCTTATTCTCACTTACAAATTTTTTCTCAGGATCAAAAACAATTATTTTCACAGTCATCACCAGTTATCAGTTCTTGTGACAACATGAAGCTGTGCTTCAGGTAACTGACACTGTAGCTATTTGATACCCTGTGAATTAGGTTCTCGGTTTAGCACTTGCAAAAATAATTTTGTGATTGCAAAACATTTCTTCTGTTTAAGAGTGCAGTGGAACCACCATTTAAAACAAAACAATAAGTGCTGGAGAAATTCAGTATGCCCGGCAGTATCTGTGGGGAGAAAAAGGGTTAACGTTTTTGAGTCCAATATGCATAATTTTGTAATCAAAATGTGATGTTTTCTCTCAACAGATTGTGCCAGAACTCCTGAGTTTCTCCTGCTTTTCTTTTCAGTTCAGATCTCCAGCATCTGCAGAGTTTTGCTTTTATTGTATTTAACTAAAATCACTTTAATTCCCATCCTAGCTGTCCACAGGACGGAATGTTCTATAAGATATTTAAACTACATGTTTTCTTTTTTTCTTTACATTGATTCTTCATATTGACTCCACATAACTCTGTATTTCTAACATTGATCTATTTATCATTGTGTTAATTAATAAGTTCTGAAAAGAATAGAAAAATAGCCTTTTCAAAGGTGCAACTCAATGTCAAATGAAAGAAATAGAAATTCTTAACATTTTTGAGTGATAAGATTTTCTCTAATTTCATTTAGAGTGGCAAGCTAATGCATATTCCAATCAATAGCATGTTTCATTGTGCCTAAAGGATAGAGTAGGTCTGGAGAAGACAGAAAGGTACTAAATAATGTAAGTATGACAAATCACAAGGGAAAAAAAAACGATGTGTATTAAAGCAAATGATACTAGACTCAGGTAAAGTGCAGGAATATGCACACCACACTTATACACTTCTGCTTAGGTACAAAGGAGTTGATGTTTCATCAGAACTATGTTGTTTAATCTGAGAAAATATCAGCATTCAATTTGGTCTGAGGATCACGGTTGTTAGACCAACCCCACAATAAGAATGTTTTTCATCTGCTTTATGACTGTGGCAAAATTCTTTCCAAAATAAATTAAAAATTTTCAGTTATTTGAAATGTTTCACAGCAGAATTGGCCACAGGAATCAAATAACTGACAAAAATAATACATTTTCAATCATCCAGCAAATTCATACTTTAGACTTATGGAAAACCAAATCATAAAAATAATTCCTGTTGAGAAAAGCCATTGGCAATTTTAATTAATCATTTCAAAGCAATTTCAATGTGCAATTTTGTAGTATTCAATTTTTTTACAAAATGATTCTAGGATTATTGCATCCTACTTGGCACAATAGAATGTTTACTGAAGAGATGTGCATTTTTTAAAATGTTAGCATCCCACTGAATGTTTTTTATGCTTGGCTAATGAGAAAAAAAATACAATGAGCATGAAAATCAGCAACAGGTATTACTCTGAGGTTGCACCAGTTGAGTCAGACAAACAAAAATTCAAAGGTCAAATATTTTAGGCGCGCATACACAATTTGTTGTGCTGGATCACAAAACGTACATTTGGTATAAATAGTATTTTTGTCCTTTCATTTGCAGATTCTATGGAGCTTTCTCACAGTAACAGTCATGTGATCACTCCACCTCTATCTCCAACTTTGGGCAACAGAGGAAGTGTAATCAACCAAGGACCGATGGCTATTAGGTCTCAGAATGGCAGCTCTGCATTACCTGTCCACACGCACTGTCACCCGTACCCAGACTCCCTCTACCAGACGTTGCCCCAGCCCGATCAAGCCTACTATGGCACTAGCTCCAATTATCAAGCCATGTTCAGGAATCAGACACATGCTTCTCCTGCAGTGTATCACCATAGAGCGGATCCCAGTCGTTTCACCACTTTCAATGAGCAAGCAGTTTCAAGGGACTACTTCAACAGTAGCTGTGCTGTGTCACCCTATAACACCAGAGCTCCATCTAATTTTGGGTCATCTTCAAATCCGCAGGAAGCACACAACATGCAGTTGCTGAATGGAGGCACTTTTAACTTTTTGGGAAATTCAGTTGCCTGTCAAGGAGCGTCATTTCCTTCCACTGGCTCCAATGGTAACTACTAACTGTTAAATCAATAGCATCCACTGGGGATACAGCTAGATTCCTTCTTTCAATGGGAACCTCTGATTGGGAATGCATGTAAAAATACATTTGAGCTCAGATACCCAAATGGAAAAATTAACAACTGTGGAGCACAGATTTCTGGGCATTCACCATTTTCAATCTTTTTACAAAGAACTAAGGCACCAGAAACTAAAACTTAGATTTATATTTCACATTTTGGTCATAGAGTCATTGAAATGTACAGCATGGAAACAGACACTGATCCTAGATTAATCTTGTCCCATTTGCCATCATTTGGCTCATATCCCTCTAAATCCTTCCTATTCATATACCCATCCAATGTTGCAGTTGTAGCAGTCTCCATCACTTCCCCTGGCAGCTCATTCCATACACGCACTACCCTCTGTGTGAAAAAGTTGCTCCTTAGGTCCCTTATAAATCTTTCCCCTCTGACCTTAAAATTATATTGTCTGCTTTTGGATTCTCCTACCCTGGGTAAAACACCTTCACTATTCATCCTATCCATGCCCCTCATGTTTTTATAAACCTCTATAAAGTCACTCTTCAGCCTCCGACACTCTAGGGAAAACAGCCCCAGCCTCTTCCTCGAGCTCAAACCCTCTAACCCTGGCAACATCCTTGTAAATCTTTTCTGAACCCTCTCAATTTTAACATTATCTTTCCTATAGGCGGGAGACCAGAATTGAACACAGTATTCCAAACGTTTTTTGGAATATAGGGAGTAATTTGTAACATTTCCTCCATTAGTTTTAAATTTGTTACAGTCCCAAATTTTGTAAATACTCCAAGAGCAGAGAAAATGGTTATTTAAATAGTAACACAGGAACAGAAGTAAGCCATTGTATCCTCAAGTCTACACAGCCATTCAATAAGATTATGGCTGATCTATGACCTAATTCCATATGCCTCCCTTAAGCCCATATTCCTTGATACCCTTGCTCAATAAAAATTGTGTATTTCAGATTTAAATTTAACAACTGAATTAACATTGACCACTATTTGAGAAAGAAAGTTCCAAACCACCACTACTCTTTGCATGTAGAAATGCTTTCTAACATCTCTCCTGAGTAGCCTGGCCCTAATTCTTAGACTATGCCGCCTAGTTCTAGAATCTTCAACCAGTGGAAATTAATTATCTTTATCTACCCTGTGTTTCACTGTTAATATCCCTTGACCTTATAAACTCTAGAGAATAAAGGCCTAATCTGTCTAATCTCTCCTCATAACTTAACCCTTGAAATCCAGGTAATCAATCGATATTGAATTCCCTCCTGTGCCCAGACATTCTTCCTAAGGAGTGGTGCCCAGATCTGCTCACAGTTTCTATGTGGGTCTAGTTAGGGTTTTGTATAATGGAAGCATAGCATCTGCATCCCTGCACTCCAGCAGTTTAGTGATGAAGGCCAAGATTCGATTTTTGGCTATTTTCTGCACCTGTTCATGGAATTTTAAAGAGCTATGCATCTGAATCTCAAATCGTGCTAAACATTCATTCCTTTTAACTTTGTGCCTTCCAAAAAAAACCGTGATTCACACTTTTTCTGTCCGAAATGGATAACCTCAAACATATTTTAAAATCCATCTATCTGTGTCAGTAATTTGCCTTCAATTCTGTGGGCTTCCACCTTAGCTAGAAGTCTCTTATGTGGGACTTTATCAAAAGCTTTTGGAATTCCATGTAAACAGCATCCATTGACTAACCTCTGTCCAACACCTTTGTCAGCTCTTCAGAAAATTGATGTTGGTCAGGCATGACCTACGCTTCACGAATCCATGCTGACTCTCCCTGATTTAACTGAATTTTTTTGAAGTAATCAGTTACTCTATCCTTGATTATAGATGCCAATATCTTGCTCACCCAGATGTCAGGCTAATTCGTCTGTAATTCCCCCTGGTTTCTCTCTGTCAATCTTCTTAACAAGTGGACTGACATAATTTTTGTAGTGAAATGATAAATTTCCCTCATTTTTAATTGTGAACCGAGCTTTTCTTTCATTTTGAGATATAAGTGACATTGGCTAGGCTCGCATTTATAGTGCATCCCTAGTTGCCCTTGAGAATGTGTTGGTCAGCTGCCTTCTTGGAAATGCTGCAATCCATTTGGTGTAGGTACATCCAAAATGCCATCAGGGAAGGAACATATTACTGCTAGTAAGTTTGCTGATTCTGGTCCAAGTGCAGGGAATTCAGATCAATCCATTAATTGATTTGTACATTTTTAAAAGCCAACCTGGTCAAATGGAGAAGATTTCATGCCCCTTGTGGGAAACGCTGGAAGTAGAATACCAATTTGGACACCCATGCCCTTAACAGGAACATCCATTGAGTCAGCTATAGATTCTGATTCTGGTTATTGGCGTTTACTGATCGGAAAAGGTGGGGAGAAGGGCATTTGTCCCAGTCTGGGCAGATCCTTCTTTGTCCCCTTCGTAAGTAGGACAAACTGTCAGTCAAAAATATGTCATCTGTCAGTCAGGAACTGAGCTAATTATCCAGACCTAGACCCTCAAATGGACACTGTTGCAATCTCATTCCCTGAGCTGCTACTTAATGCAGGAACAGAGGCAGCATCTTTTGCAGCACTCATTTGTTGCACTTATTGATAAGGAAGGACAATTCTGGCTGCAGATCTTTTTCATAGCCCTAGGAGCTTGGTATGACAGCAATAGGTTCAAAAACAGTTCCCTGACTGGTACCAGAAATTGGTTGCTCAAGCTTGCCTACTGAATAATAGGTGGCCTGATGTTTTATTCACAGAATCTCAGAATCCCTACTGTGTGAGAACAGGTCATTTGGCCCATTGAGTCCACACTGACCCTCTGAAGAGCATTCCATCCAGACCCATCCCCCTACCCTATCCCGGTAACCCTGCCTTTCTCATGACTAATCCACCAAGCCAGCAGACCCCTTGACAGTATGGGCAATTTATCATGGCCAATCCACCTAACCTGCACATCTTTGGACTATGCAATGAAACTGGAGCACCTGAAGGAACCCATGCAGATGTGGGGAGAATGTCAAACTCCACACAGCCAGACACCCGAGGGTGGAATTAAGAGGAAATCAAACAGGCTTGAATTGCCTAAGAGCAACTCAACCATGAATCATGGCAAATTTGGTCAATGATATTATGTTAACAATACAGAAAGAAACAGGTGGAAGAAAAGCAGAAATATTGATCTCTGAAAGATGACCAAGATTTAGCATCACTGAATGTAGCACAGATTTTCACCTCACTCACCTAGTGCCCGAGCTGCAGCCAATTTATTGTGGACTCTTGGCCTGAACTTTCAAAAGTTATGGGCAAACAGGGGTCTAGGCATGCATCGAAAATTTGTTTCTGGAGGCTATCACTGCATCCCAATGTTTCCAGAACACAACACAGTCTTCAAAGGGAACAGAGGATCTTGTTTCCAGTTAGCAGTTCATTAGTTTCCTTGAGGAGCTTGTCGATGAGGCAGGGGCAGCCAGTCAGTTTGTTATTTCACTTATTTGTTCTTTTATCTTCCAGAGATTCAGTTATGTACTGTTTAAAACAAAGCAAATGAGCATGCAAATCTTCTGCTATAGTTACTGTGAATAGGGGGAGGGTATAAAATAAAAACTGGTCCATATCCTGTCATGCAACAAGTCTTGGTCACCCTGTCATCCACGTTTTGCTGACTTCACATTTAAAATTCTTCTCTTCATGTTCCCATTTCTACATCTTGCTCACCACCCCCCCTCCCCCCCCTTCCCCTCCCAACTAGCTGGACATGTTGAAATCCAAATAATGTAATGTCAGTTGATGCGCAACTATCTGTTTAAAGTGGAGAGTTGCAATTTTATTGAAAAGTAGAAACTTTTTTTTTGCCACCAAGAGTTTTGCAGCCATAGATGGGAAATTCTGTAATCAGGGAGGTCCCTGCCCTCTGAATTCCTGCCTACTCTTTAGTTGGTCAAGCAGTGTCAGCTCCCATAATGGCTGCTGTCTGCCTCTGACTCCTCCACTTGGGCATCTCCCACTTCCCTACAGAACTCAGCAGGGTATATATTATATGGTAGGGTACAATTTTAACATACAGAGAAACCTCAATTATCCGAACGAGATGGGCGGGCACTATTTTGTTTGGATAATTAATTATTTGGATAATCGATTTTAGTTTGAACAGAGGAAGCCATACTAATCTAACGCTGTGCTCTACTGGAGAATTTGTCTCAAATCTATAATTGTAATGAGTCTTCCATTTAAACAAACTAATGTTTGCAGTCTGCAAATTGCAGGTTAAAATGAGAAAAACTAAACCCGTACCATGAAATCCCTACAGTAAACATGGTCCTGAATAGTTTCTATAGTTGCAAGACTATTTCCAGCATCAGTTTCCGGGAACTCAGTCTCATGATAGAAAGTCAGAAGCCCCGCCTCACGCATGCGTTTATGTTCTTAGCCTTTTTGATAAATGAACAGCCAAGTAAAGTGACTGGAACACTGTAAAACATTTATTTTTGAAAAGGGCTGTGTAACAACCCTTACCTAAAAAAAATCCAGTCGCTGATGCTTGAACTGCTTGTGTTTCTTTGTAATCCGAATACAGTATACTTACCTCTTTGATGGGGGACCTTGAAACCTTGTTCAGATAATCCGATATCCAGATAATTGAGATTTGGATAATCGAGGTTCCCCTGTAGAGGGTCTTTCACTTAAAATGGAGATGAAAATTTTACTCTCTGAGAGTTGTTACTCTTTGGAATCTTTTCTTCTGAAAAGCAGGAGAGGCTGGATCAAAGGTTAACTTAGATGTTTGAACTGCAAGGAAGCTGATTGTTATTTGGGCAGAAAGGAGAGTGGAGTTAAGGCCAAAATTAAATCAGTCATGATCTTATTTAATATCAGAGGAGACTTGATGGAATAACTAGTCTATTCCTACTTCTATTTCATATATTCTTATTAGCAAAGTGCACTGTTGGGCCCAGAAATTATCTGGGCACTTGATTTAAAACCCAGAATTGAAAATCAAGTTCATAGGGTCAAGTTTTATTCGATGTGTTTTCTTTTTCATTTGCAGGTTACTATAGTCACAACAACTACCCAGAATCCCACAGATTGGGGCCCATGATTGACCAACATGTATCTGTTATTAGTAGTGTAAGCAGCATTCGATCGGTAGCTGGTTACAATGACATCCATGATCCGCTCAACATTCTGGATGACAATGGAAGAAAACAGGCAGGATCATACTATGCAGATTCTTCATCATTAGTTTGTCGAGCTCCTGTGGGTGAGTTGATGAAATAAGGATCACACCTTAAACTATTTCTATGTTTTAGTTCATAGTGATCACGTATAATTATCTATGTCTACATATTGACCCAAACAATATGGATTGCAAAACTAATTGTTACAGCAAGATTGAACCCATCAGAGCACTCTGGGCTGATCTCACTGGAAAATCAGTCCCTGCTCACCAGTGGGTACAGGAGATATGTATTGAAATCTCTGACCTCCAAACCAATCCTTTGTGTCAGGTTATTTGTTAAAATATATACTTTTCTTCAGAGGGTCAGGCTACTTAGCTCAACTGGGCAACTCTTCCCAGGCCCACTCTGTCTTTGATTCATATGAATTCCTTCAGAATTGCAGAATTGTCACAGCACAGAAAGAGGTAATTCGGCTCACTCTGTCTGAACTGATTCTGGTAACTGGTGCCAATCTCCTGCCTTTTCACCATGTTCCTACACACCATTTTAATCTGAATAAACATCCAATGTCCACTTGACTTCATCAGTTAAGCCCGCCTCCGCTACATTTCCAGGTTTTCTAGACCTTAACTACTGCCTGTGCAAAGAAGTAATTTTTTCACAAAGCCTTTGTTTTGTTTACACATCACTTTAAATCAAAACCCTCTCATTCTTTATTACTTTATGAGCAGGAACAGATTCTATCCATCTACCCTATCCAGACTTCTTCTCTTCAGGGGAACAGTCCCAACTTCTTCAACCTATCCATATATCTGAGCTTTCTCATTCCTAGAAACATTTTTTCTGTAATGTGGGGCTCATAATTGTGCATAATAATGTAATTAAGAATCTAACAAGTATCTTTTTCAAGTTGAACATTTCTCCCTGCTCTTGTACTCCGTGCCTCTGTTAATAAAGCTGAGGACATTGTTTGATTTCTTGCATGTTCTTTCCACTTGTTCTGCCATGTTCAATGATCTGTGCATATGGGTCCCTCTGCTCCTGCACCCCCTTTAGAATTGTGCTTTCTGTTTTATATTGCCTTTCAATGTTCTTTTGACCAACGTACATCACCTCACACTTCTTTGCATTGAACCTCATCTGTCCCCTATTCACAGCTCACTCCACCAACTTATCACATTGTCCTTCTCACAGTTTACTTCTTCCAAGTTTACTACAAACCTTTAAATTGTCCTCTGCACACCAATTTCCAGATCATTAAAAAAAAAGCAAGGCTCTCACTACTGAGTCCATTATATCCATTGACCATTACTCTGTTTCCTGTCACTCAGCCAATTTTTCTTTTGTTTCCACTGGCTCTTTATACGATGACCTACAACTTTTTTCACAAGACTATTGCGTGGCACTGTATCAAATGCTTTTCTGAAGTCCATGTACATCACATCAATAGCATCAAGTCTTTCTATTGCCTCTTCAATTAACTCCAGCAATTTAAGCATGATTTCCCCCTTAGAAAACCATGCTCACTCTTCCTAATCAATCTGCCATTCTCCATATGGATAAAGGTGGTTATGTCTAGCCCACGTTAATGAGCATCAATATAACAAACACACTGCCTGCAGATGTGCAATGGTGCAAAGTCTGATTAACTTCCTTTAAGATCCTGTTATAATATCTTGTGCCAGGGCAGGGTCACATGATCTAAATTGTGCAGCAAGTGCTTATTCCACTGTGAGTACTTATTGGACACTTGCCGACTAGGCACCCAACAAAACGTAATACATGAAACCTTCTTTTTGAATCACCAGGTTAAAACTTCTGAGCACATTCCCCAAACACTATCTAAGCATTAATTTTTGTTAGGGTCAGCAGCATAATCGGCTCCACTGGTGTAGTTAATGTAATTCGTGTGTTTGAATGGTGAAAAACATATGATAGATGCCCTTTACCCAGGTGACTGGCATCAGATGGCTGAACATCATCATACACTTCACTTGTGAACTGACAATGTTACTCAAATGATCCTGGTTCCTATATCTGAGACCTAGTGCTCCAGCAGTGTCACATTTAATTTCCAATAGCGGTCAGAATATCGCAGAGGCAACAGAAGTCCTGCTGTTAGGTCTGAAAGCTTGTGATAAAACTGCTTCGATATATGATGGGTCGGTGGGCCAGATTTAGCTGGCAACAGCCACTTCCATCAAGAATAACAGGCCAGGGGCTAGCAGCTGAACAGCACTATTACAAGTGGTGGCCATTACTGAGGCAGCATCTAGCGAATGATGGTACATTGATGACTGTTTGCCATCGAAGTCAGTATAAATGGGAGTGGAGATGTCAAGGCTAGGTATGCAGATCCTTAGTGAGGTGGGTGAGGTGCCTGGTGAGACAGGGCCATGAGTGCCAGCCATTGCTGTCGAAGGGCTTCTCTCTTGGTCAAAAGTGTCCAAAATGTTCATGTCTTTCCACAACTTACCCGTTAGGCAGGGTCACCTGATCTCTTGTGGCAGCAAGTGATTATTCCACTGTGAGTACTTATTGGACACTTGCCTGAGTCAGCACACCAGAAAAAGTAACACAAAATCTCCTCTTTGAATCACCAGGTTAACATTTCTGAACGCATTCCTCAAAGACTATCTGACCTGAGAATCCTGGCAGTCTTACCATGAAGCAATGGGTTCTGTAAATGTGGGCTTAATGCCTGTGGAGGCAGGAGGAGCTTAAGTGGCATAATTGGCCTCCAAGCAGGAATTGGAACTGCTCCTTTCACTGCTGGAAAACTAGCACCTTCCAATGCCTTCCTGTGCCATTTAGCCAGCCACTTTTAAGATTTGATAAAATTTTGCCCTTCTCTTTTTCCCAGGGTAGGGGAGTCCAAAACTAGGGGCATAAGTTTAAGGTGAGAGTAGAAAGATTTAAACAGGACATGAGGGGCAACTTCTTCATGCAGAAGGTGTTGGAAGTATGCTAAAAGCTGCCAGAGAAAGTGTAGAGGCTGGTACAATTACAATATTTAAAAAAACAACTGGATGGTATATGAATAGGAAGAGTTTATAGGGATATGGGCCAAATGCTGGCAAATGGAATATCTGGGAGAAAGTGAGGACTGCAGATGCTGGAGACCAGAGTTGAAAAGTGTGGTGCTGGAAAAACATAGCAGTCCAGGCAGCATCCGAGGAGCAGGAGAATTGACGTATCAGGTATAAGCCCTTCTTCAGGAATATCTGGTCAGCATGGACGAGTTACACTGAAGGGTTTTTTTTTAGATTACTTACAGTGTGGAAACAGGCCCTTCGGCCCTACAAGTCCACACCGACCCGCCGAAGCATAACCCACCCATTCCTGTACATTTACCCCTTTACCTAACACTACGGGCAATTTAGCATGGCCAATTCACCTGACCTGCACATCTTTGGACTGTGGGAGGAAACCGGAGCACCCGGAGGAAACCCACGCAGACACGGGGAGAATGTGCAAACTCCACACAGTCAGTCGCCCAAGGTGGGAATTGAACCCGGGTCTCTGGCGCTGTGAGGCAGCAGTGCTTTCCGTATAATTCTATGACTCTAATAGATACAGAGTAAAACCACAGTCAGCTGTTAAACTTGTAGAGCAATGAAACCTAGACCCATTGCTACTAGAAGATAAGATGTGGAGGTGCTGGTGTTGGGCTGGGGTGGACAAAGTTAAAATCACACAACACCAGGTTTTAGTCCAACAGGTTTATTTGAAAGCACTAGCTTTTGTAGCACTGCTCTTTCATCAGGTAGCTTTGGAAGAGGATCCTAAGACACAGAATTTATAGCAAGAGATTAGTGACATGTTACTACTGGAAGATAGAGGTTTCTCAATAAAGATCAAAATCTTCCTAAATTACATAACTAGACTTCAAAGTGAAACACAGTCGTCACAATTTTCGATGTTTTCAGTTTACCTGGCTAAATTGCAGTGATCAAAACTGAAGATTTAAGACTGGTGGGAACCCAAATACAGATCAAGGTGTTATTTATTGCTTCTGTCTATAGACATCAGCATTTCTGGAGTTGTTTAGTGACGTACCTGCTGTGATTCCCTGGACTGTCCCTAGCCAAGTTCCAGAATGGCAGGCTGGTGGAAAACTGGCAGAGGTAGATTTGGTTTGATGCTCATAGATCCTCTTTGAGACATATTCCACCACCTCATTCCATAAAAGATGAGAATTTCCACCTTCCTTACAAAATATTAATAGTGTTGTAAAGATGATGCTTATTTAACTGAGCGAGCTAACATGCTAACTATGCTAAGCTTTTAAGTCAAATGTTTGTCTGATTTTACACTCAATGTACAAGATTCTAAAACAGACTATAAATCAATAAATATGTTTCAGGAAATTAAGTTGACATTTTATAATTCAGATACAATCAATGTAAAGATAAAGATATTTATCAATGTTTAATGTCAAACAAAATGAGATCTATTATATTTTGGAGAAGAACAATAAAAGAGAAAGCTTGATTACTTCACCTTTTTTAATTAGATGAATTTGATTCATCCTGCAAATAATAGTCTTATCAGTTGTTGTTATGGGATAGTGGTAGTGAAGCAGAAGGAGAGTGAACAAAAAAGCAGTGAAAAGTGGTAAAAGAAAATTTGGCAAAGGTTGAATAAAAGGGGAGGGTGGGGGAAGCAAGTTGATGGACAGAGCGTTGGCAGATGCCAAAAGAAATCCAGAACAACTATTTTAATTGGTTACTAGGTAATTCTGCTAAACACTAATTTGAAATGGACACAGCATGAGTGTAGTGTAGGCATAGTACTTCAATAGTATCAGGAAAAGCTTTGTAGTTTTGACATTTGATATCACCATAATGAGCCGTGCACTAATTGAGATGAATGAGTTATGTTATTTTGACCTCATTAGGAAAATTGATGGCCTCAAGCTTCCATGCTCAGTATAATGGCAAGTGGATATCTAAGGCACTATCACTTTGTGTTACTGCTCCCTCCATTTCATCATTTTGTTGAACTTATGAACAAAATTTGGTTGTTAGCTGGTGGATTGTGTTTATCCTAACTGTGAAGGCAGTTATTTTTAATTACCATTTTTAGCGTTGTTGTTTTCACTTTAGGAAATAAATAAACCCAAACGCTATTCTCTTGATTCTCTCATTTTGGTCAAAAGTAAATCTATTAAATCACAATTTAATTACCAAATAGACAAAAGACAACATAAATCATTACCTCCACTTACCTTCACTGGCAAAAGTTACAATGTTTTCTCCTGTTTGTACAGCTATTTATCTGCAAACAATTTACATCCAAAAGAAGACAAAGACCTGTGGATGCTGGAAATCTGAAACAAAAACAGAAATTGCAAGAAAAACTCAGCAGGTCTGACAGCATCTGTGCAGAGAAAGCAGAGTTAACATTTTGAGTCTAATGATCTTTCTTCCGAACTATTCTGAAGTGTTCCAGAATTATTCCAGTTCAGAAGAAGGGTCACTGGACCAGAAATGTTAACTCTGCTTTCTCTCCACAGATGCTGCCAGACCTGCTGAATTTTTCCAGCAATTTCTATTTTTGTTATATCCAAAACAACTGGCAGTTTTCAATGATATGCAGGTAGGGTATAGCTCAAGGAAGAAGCAAACCCAGATCCTGATTTTTTCTTGTTACAGCTGTCAGAAAGTCAAGATTTTTCAAATCAATTTGTTGACTGTGGATCAGCCTCAAACTTCCACTGAGAGATGGGTGTTCATTACAAAGATACTTTAATTTTTAGCTTTGTGATTGCAAAGCATCAACCAATCATAGGAAAGCCTTAAGGAAGAGCTGCCTAACCGTAATGACATTGAATTAACATATTGTGGTGGAAGTAAGCACTCCGTCTTCACTTACATGTATTTGTAAGTACAGGAAGTCTTCACTTAATGTCATTCAAGACAGCATCAATTTGCATTAATGTGGATCTAAAATTAATACCCTGCATTAACATTGCGTTAATGCTGTTTCACATTAACATTACCATATGGCTAGGCATTCTTGCAAAACTCCATAATGAGCCAATGAGAAAAAAAAACAAATGCTGTAAATCAGAAACAAAAACCTAGAACTGAGGAAGAGTCACTGAACCTGAAATGTCTCTTCACAGATGCTGTCAGACCTACTGAGCTTTTCCAGAAACTTCTGTTTTTGTTTTTGATTTCCAATATCTGCAGTTCTTTCAGTTATTTTCCATTTAAAGACCACTAGTTAAATGCAAACAACATTGATGGGTGTAGTGCACTTTGTGGCATTTTCTGAACCACATAATGCAGCAGTTATCTCACATTTTGACATTGGATATCTTGAATTGTGGTATTATTTGTTAATTTTACCGATAAAATTCATTCACAATGAACCAAAAAGAGCTAGTGATTAAGAAGTGTTTTCTGCCAAGAAAAGCTGGTGTAAAAAAAGTTAAGCTTCAAATGAAATTAGGTAATATGAAGTTCTCCGAAACAAATGAATATTGAGTTTATATTGCCAGAGTTATTGGTGAAACAGAGAACATTTCGGGTCTGGTGACCCTTCCTCAGAACTCGAAATGGACCTGAAACGCTAAGTTTGATTTCACAGATGCCGCCAGCCCTGCTGAACTTTTCCAGCAATTTTTGTTTTTGTTTCTAATTTACAGCATCTGCATTCTATCATTTTTGTTAGTTCTGATATGTTTGCCATTGCTGTCCTATTTCATTATCTTCCCAATTATCATATTATTTTAGCATAGTTTAATTTGTGGGACCTTGGATAGGTAAGAACAGTCCACATTTTGATATGTATTACAGTCCTAAACTCTGACTTCAGTGAAGAATAACATTAGTCATTGAATCTTAACTGAAGTTAATTTAAGGAAACATAAAATTTTCCTCATGTGTAATTATTTTGCGTTGTAAACTCAACTAAGTATAATTTATGTAATAGTCCAGGAACACTTGAGTATTCAAATTATTCATTTACGAAACTTTTGAGAGGAAATATCAAAGAACTTTTGCTAGCTATCATGTCATGACTATCCTCTGATATGTTGCCCAAGTGATGATTTTCCTTGAATCCACACAGGAATTTTAAAGAGATCATCCGACTATAGCACAACAATGGTTTGTTCTGGCCCATCTCCACAAATACATTTTCCAGAAGTGGTTACAAGATAGCAGTAGGAAGCAGAACCTCTGACTTCTTCCCTTCTCCTTAGTTAAATGCACTAAACAAAAAGATAGCTGCCCCAGTAAACCTAGAAACTATTCCTCTTCATTTTGCCTTCTTCGTGTTATGAATGATTTATGATAATACACGTGATTTTAGCTATTGACTCGAAATAATTTACTTTTATAGTTACCTTAATTAACAGCCAAACAATGAGAGCATACCATGCAATTAATTTCACAGGAAAAAAACTCAGTATAGGGTTGTATTTCATGGATGCAATAATGCTAGTTAAGTCGTTTCTCGTTGAAGACAACCTGTATGCAACTTGTAACAAGTTAGCAGTTGTTTCTAATTATCATTGATATGTTTTATTAACACCAAAAACCTTAAAATTTGTATTTTACCTTTCTTTTGTTTTGGTGACTCACTCTCACTTGCCAATTATCATTCTGAAAAATTCCATTATAAACTTATTCCCAAGCCTAGCTCAGATTTTCTGCACCAATAAAAATGAAAGGATGCATAGAAATAAATACTTACTGTCGTTGAATGTTATTAATAAGATATATTCATGAATCTTTAAGTGCCATATTTTATTGTTTGTGACAGTTCTGAAGATCAAATAGATGTAGAGCTATTAATCTTTATAGTTGAAATATTAAGAAAACCAAAAATCAATCTATTGTACTTCCAGTAAACTTGCTTGATGTTCTCCAACTGGTAATTGTCATTTTCTGTAATCAAAATAGTTTTATTCAATATTGTAAATAATGACACTAAGCAAGAATGTTGCTTAAATTTAAGGAAAAAAAGTGTCATAATTGAAAGTGCTCTGTAAACAACTTTTCAAAGAAATTCATAACATTTTCAATCTGTTACTTGCAGTTTAAGGAAAAAATGATTGCATTTGAGAAAGAACTATTTTCTAGGATTTGTGCTACAGTTTGCTCTTGAATTATAGTCTTTATCTTTTATTTTCACAGCTTCACATATGCAAAGTGTGATTTCTTCATCTTCTTCCCAATGCATGTACAGCAACAACTCAAGTCAATATGATTCTCAGGATGCAGTTGATGTACACAGACAGCCTGGAGAGGTGACAAATATGGTATCGTCTCTACCCCCAATCAACACGGTGTTCATGGGGGCCACAGCAGGAGGAACATAGGCTTTGAAGTTTTAGTGAAACTATCAAATATGCAATGTATCTCAAAAACACATTAATGGGATCATCTGAACAATATTCCAGGAGTTTTGCAGCAGCCAGTGAATCCAAGAACCATGTGGATGTCTTAATTGCAAATTTTACTATTTGCCAAACAGAAAATGGCACCAAAAACATGGAAAATACCTATGATAGAGTCTACCAATGTCAAAAATGAAGAATGTTGCTTCAGAGTGATAACTTAATGTTTACTTCTGAGATAAAACATAGGAGATTAAGCAGGTATTAATTTTGAGACAGTCAGATTGTAACATGGAGTTTACAATGATTATTTATAATTATCTGTAATATGCTACAATAATTTTGTGTTTAATAATCAGTTAATGATGCAATGCCACTTGTAACCCGAGATTCATTTGCTATTGTGTATTTGCTATTTATTTTTTGTGGAATTTATTGTTTTTCTCTAAAGTTCATTTATGCCTAGCTGTTTTGTTTCATTGATTTGACTTCTTTTTGCATATTAGTACACAGCAAATCTCAACAAAATAATTTGCCACTGAGGATATTTTCATTGGGGCAGAACCTCCTGCACATGGAGTATCAATGATGCATAGTGTCATGTCAAACAAGAACACTTACAATCTCATTGTTGTTCAGTTCCAAAATTTCCTGGTTTTCCTGAAAATATGTGGAAAGTGCTAGATATTGGAGTGAGCACTGACTAAGCTTGTGACGTTTGGCAAAATAGCTGACTTTAACCATGAGTCCTGACTGCTCAAGATTGGTTATGCATGAGTGACAGGGTTATGATGCATTCAGCAGTGTATACACTGGTAGTATAATGGAAAGGAAATTGTATTTTGCAGATGAGTTATCTTCACAATGCATGTAACATCACCAAATGCATAGCAGTGCCATAACCAGATTCTTCAAGTTACATTCCTTTAGTTGGTCTGGATTGGTGCAAGCGTTCATTCCTTTTCCTGTGTGTTCTTGGAGAGCCTGATGGTTCCCTGTTAAAATATTAGACTGAATATTCTCGGGTGGTGCCTTAACACTGTTTAAAACCTTAATACATTTCCAGGAAAGGAAAGTCCCACTCTTGAGAGCTGCAGCTGTCCAATTTGACTGGCTGGTATCTACGTTGTCAAGTAGCACCAGAATTCAAGAGTGGCCATGGCTAGGACTACAAACATTGCTGAGGAGAAACTCCTTAGTGACCAGACTTAGAGGCAAGCCTGGCTACTCAGTTCAGGAACGATCGGGAAACTTTGGGCAGGATACTCAAACTTTGGAGGCCAAAATGGAATTGCAAAAGGAGGTGGGGTAAAATCTTGACGGAAATACCCCCTATCAACATAAG
The DNA here is from genome assembly GCF_047496795.1 of Chiloscyllium punctatum. Taxonomy (NCBI): domain Eukaryota; kingdom Metazoa; phylum Chordata; class Chondrichthyes; order Orectolobiformes; family Hemiscylliidae; genus Chiloscyllium; species Chiloscyllium punctatum. The sequence goes on from NC_092741.1 coordinate 81,198,227, forward strand.
GTACTGACAATGAAGAAACACCCATCTCACCTTTTCACTTGCAATGGTGAAGTGAGGGCTGCCCTCTTTCATTCTGCTTTCTTCAGTCACATATTATTGTGGCAAGAGGGTAGACCAACATTTAACTGGCCATTAATTGACCAGTTAAGGGCATCAATAAATCTAGAGGTGGGCTAACCGCTACATTTGCCAACCACTGTATTAAGGAGGACAGTTTGGAGATGAACAGGAAGGTTATATGCATTCAACTTCACATGTTTCCTCTTCCTGGACAGCAAATATGCTGGCTGGGCATGTGGAAGCTTTGAAATTCCCGCCATGATCTCCTCTTTTTTACATGCTGGATCAGGGGCTCCAGTGCTGTATTACAAAACCTAGGATCTCTGACCTGCTTCTCTACTGAATGTTCTCATCCCAAGTCCCAAACATCTTCGGTCACAGTACTATCAGCTACTGCAAAGTGAATGCATTTACTCTCCAGGACTGTGGGCTGCCTTTAAGAAGTACTGGCTAACGTGAGCTGGCCATGTACACAATGGGCTTCTTTCTGAATGTGTAACCCGTTGGTAGCACTTCTCTGCACACAAGTAAGTGATCTGAAGTCTACAGGCTGCCTGCATCAGCCCAAATCAGCATGTCGTCATCATACATCAAAATCCTATGCCGGGAAACAAGGCACAACTAATTTTTAATGCACTCAGTTTGATTTTGCTTCCAGCCAGTGTCAAACAATTACCTAGTAGTTACACGATTGCACTTGTCCCTTTTTTTTTGTGATGAGAGATTGTTGCAGTAACTTCTCACACATCCTTAAGCCCAAATTCATCTGTTGTCCCATGGCATCTCAACCCAATGTCCCTTTATTTAGTTTATATCTATTGTCAGAGCTATTGAAATGCCTGACAATTTTTCATTATAAATGCAATGTCCCTGTTATCCTTTGTTTCTGCAGAAGGCCACCTGAGCAGTTAAGGAGTACTGCCTCAGATAGTCACAGCAATATAGTAAAGACAGAATCAATATGTACAAAAATATCAGAAGTGTAAAATGTTATAGATTGTCGAAGCTGAGTGACAAAACTCAATCAAGTGTTTTCTCTGCAGGTTAAAAAAGCTGCTAAGAAAATTGTGTGTTTATTTAGCATCTTTTGTGACATCCAAATTGCTTCACAGCTGTCCCTCAGCCTAATGCGTTCCTAAAAAGAAGTGTACTGAAGAAAAGTGTGCCAAATGACAATAACTTACCCAAAAGAAAACATGTAATAAGGGTAGTTTATGTTATTGATGTGTAATTTTTAAATTAAATGCTTATGTTTACATTTGATGTATTTAGTGTAATTTGTGTATTAATTAAACACAAAAATGAATAAGTAACAAGCAATAATTTATCAACACATAACAAATTCTGAAACTTGGATGACACAGCATGCTGTGACACCTCACATCACCAGTCTGACTGGGACCAAAATCTTACGGCTGTAATTAACCTCAAGTGGTCAAAAAGACACTAGCAGAGATGTGATTTCTAACACGGACAAAGAATACTGAGTCATCACTTCAATTCCTAGCTGCAGCCTTTTTGCAAAAATATGTAGGCAGGCATATTTTTTGTTCACTCCAAAAACATCCCTGCTACCAGAAAGGGTGGAGTGGCAGACTTAGTGTCCTCCTAAGGGTCAAATCTGGACCCCACATCAGAACCAACATCAAAAGAAGCAAGACAAATCCAATCCGGCAATTTAAGGCATAATCAGTCAACACTTGATCGTGAGTGGAGCCATGGAAAGTGTTATCAAAAGTGCTATCAAGCTGCACTTAAACAACAATAACCTGCCCTTTGATGCTCAATTTGGGTTCTGCCTTGGAGGTTAGCTCCTGACCTAATTGTAACCTTGGTTCAAACTTGTACAAATAGTTGAACTCGTGCATTGAGATGATAGTTAATAACCAAAACATCAAAGCAGCATTTGACTAGATCTGACATAAATAAAATCAATTGGAATCAGTGAGAGAACTTTCCATGCCTGCAGTCACACCTATCATAAAGGATGATGTTTGTGAACTAATCACTCAGGTCGTAGGATATTATGCACAATGATGCAGTGTAGTGTTCTTGGCTCAACCATCTTTATCTGTTTCATCAATAACCTTCCTTCATCTTAATGTTAGGAGGGTGAAACATATATGGAATGAGCTTCACAGGAAGTGTTAGAGGTTTGTACAATTACCACATTTAAAAGACATTTGGATAGGAACATGGATAGGAAAGGGGTAGAGCAACATGGGCCAAACTAAGGCAAATCGGACTACTTCAGTTTAGGATATCTGGTCAGCATGGATGAGTTGGGCTGAAAGGCCTGCTTCTGTGCTGTAGGACTCTGTGACTGTATGACCTATTGCTTCTATGTGGACCATATCCTTTTATTCCCTGCCTACTCATCTGTCTGTCAAGATGCCTCTTAAACATTGTTATTTGATTCAGCTCCACAATCTCCTCTGCCAGCTCATTCCAAGCACCTACCACCATCTGTGTAAAATACTTGACCCTCACGTCTCCTTTAAACTTGCCCCCTTTTACATGAAACCCTATGTCCCTGAGTAATTGACATTTCTATCCAAGAAAAAAAGACTATCCATTCTATCCATGACTCTCATAATTTTGTAAACCATCAGGTCGCCCCTCTCACTCTTTGACATTCAAGTGAAAACAAACCAGGTTTGTCCAATTTTTCCTCACCGCTAATACCCTCCAAACTAGGCAACGTCCTGGTAAACTGTTTCCGTAACCTTTCTAAAGCATCCTCAGCCTTTTGGTAATGTGGCGACCAGAACTGTACATGATAGTCCAAATGTGGACTAACTAAAGTTCTTTAAGGTACAAAATGTATACTCTGATTGATGAAGGAAAGCATGCTGTATGCCTTCTTGACTACCTTATCCACTTGTGTTGCCACTTTCATTGTTGTCATTGTGGACCTGTATGCCGAGATCTCTCTGTAAGCTGATGCCACTAAGGGTTGTGCCCATTGCATTAGATCTTGCAAAATGCATCATCTCGCAATTGTCCAGGTTAAGTTACATCTGCCATTTTTCTGCCCAAGTCTTCAGCCCATCTGGCTGTGTCCTCTGGCAATCCTTGTCACTATCGATAGCTCCCCAATTTTTGTATCACCCACAAACCTACTGATCAGGCCTACTATATTTTCCTCCATTTATATTACAAATGACATGGGACTCAGCACTGACCCCTGCAAAAACGCCCTGTCACAAATTTCCACTGGGAAGCTTGTTCTTGATAAGATGAAGAATGGTTGCAATGAAGATGGAGAAAAGGGTGGATGATGACATATCCCCATTTGACCTCTATCTTGGCCTCAAAGGATTCTGTCATATTACTATTGGTGAGGACTGTTGCCAGCAGCTTGTGGAGAAATTGGATGATGTTGATGAATCTCACTCAACAGCCAACCGTTTGGCAGTGTCTTCCAAAGCACCTCCTGGGTGACTGAGTCAAAGGTGTTGGTCAGATCAATGAGGGCCATATGGTTGGTATTGTTCCTGGCATTTCCCTTGGAGTTGCCAAATAGTCCAACTCATATCCATAGTTCCATGAATTGGTCAGGAGCCACACTACCTTTTGGGAGGGAGTTCCTCTGAGGCGGGAACAGGAGGCACTTAGTGAGGGTTTGGGAGATGATCTCCCCGGTGATGGAAAATAGGGAGAACCTCAGTAGCTCCCACAGTCCATTTTGTCTCCTTTCTTGAAGACAATAGTGATAGCAGCATCCCTGAGTTTATCAGAGATTTCTTTTAGTCTCAGGTTTTCAGGAACAGTTGATAGAAATGATGGGTAAGCTCTGTTCCACCAGGTTTGCAAAACTCCACTGGAATCCCCTCTATTCCTGGGGCTTCTCCATTCTTCATGCGTCTAATGGATGCTTCAACACCTGCAACACTCACAGGGGAGTCTAAGATCATTTTTGATGGGGAGTTGGGGGATTTTCTCAAATATATCCTTGGTCGCACTTGGATTGCATTTTAGTTCTTTGAACTGTTCTCTCCATTGGAATTTGATGTTTCCTCAGTCTACCAAAAGGATATCAACCTGAATCGACACTGGCTTGAGGCTGAGTGTGTTGGGTCTATACATTGCCTTGGTGGCATTGACAAAACCCTGAGTGTCATGCTTGTTAGTCAGAAGTTGCAGCTCCTTAGCTTTCTCAGTAAAATATTGCTTCTTGATTTCCTTAGATCTTCTTTGTAACTTCACCTTTGCTATGTCTTAAGGTTTCCTTGTTGCCTCACTGATGATGCTGTTTTGCCAGGCACAGGTACTTTTCCTCTTCTTGTTGATGAAGTCTTGAATGTTGTGGCAATTCACTCCAAAACAGTTTTGGTGTTTCCTGGTCTTGTAACTTCTTCACAGAATGAGGTGATGGCTATCTTCAGCTCTTTCCAGATTTCTCCCTGTCCATTAAAATTAACTTTTTGAAATTTTGATGAAGACATTAGTGGAAGTTTGCCAGTCTCTTGACGCAACTCAATGTTGAGCTTTTTCTGGGCTTTTTGTTTGTCTGCAGCTACTTTTTGAGGTAGTGTTTGATGGACATTGAGGAGCAGATGAGCCAGTGGTCTGTCCAGCAGTCTTCTGTACTGGTGATTGCTTCAGTAATGAGGACACTCTTTGGAATTGGGGTTCAAATGAAGACAAAGCCAATCATGTGCCAGTGTTTTGATCATGGATGCCTCCAAGAAATCTTGAACTTTTCTTTTGATGAAACAGTGTGTGTTGATGGCCAGCTGGTGTTCTGCACATTTGCTGTGCAGGAGAATCGTATTGTTGCAACTCTCGACTCCTTCTTCTCTGATGCTACTCTTCCAGAGCTGAGCATTCTTTCCAGCCCGGATGCTGAAGTCGCTAAGGTGGCTACCTTTATCTTCCATAGAGGTGTTGGTATGATGTCCATATTAAATGAGAAATTATGCTTTTTGTGAATTCAATGCTTTTCTAAAGCCCCAGCTGTTTATGTTAATTTACATTCATTTTAAGTTCAGGCATTTTCTGATTTGATTTACAGGAAGTGCAACCATAACAAACTAATAGAATAAGGATGAATATTTGAATTGTGCCCACAAAGGAGTTCCAGACCAACATTAATCTGGCCAAAGAGTGGGCTACTCTAATCTTAATAGAAAAAAAATCTCAAAGACAAGGCTCTGTCCAAAATTGTGGATGCTTTCTGAGAAAAGGGTTGCATTTGTTTTGGCTCAAGTGACAATTGAGGGGAGGCAATGATCTAATGGAATTATCAATGGATTATTGATCCAGATAATGTGCTGTGGTCCCAGGGTTGAATCCCCCCAGGGTAGATGATGGAATTTGAATTCAGTTAAATATCTGGATTCAAGAATCTAATGATGTCCATGAGTAAATTGTTGGGAAAAAAAACATCTAGTTCACGAATATCTTTTAGGGAAGGAAACTGCCATCCTTACCTGGTCTGGCCTACATGTGACTTCAAACTCAGAGTAATGTGGTTCACTCTTGACTGCCCTCTGGGCAATGAATGCTACCTGGCCAATGACACCCTCATCCTGTGAATGAATAAAAAGTCCCAGGTACCAAAGAATATCAAGTTTAATGGTGTTTTTTGTTGTTAATGTGTACATCAGCCAGTAACTTAAGGAGAGAAAGAGATACATTGTCAGTTTCTTTTGGGTGAACTTGAAAGATGAGACGAACTGCTCAGTTTTTCTTTTTTTAAACTCTTGCTATTAGAAACTAATGTTAACTACAATCTTGTGCTAACAAACAAGAAGAGAGTACTTAAAACAACAAATACTAGAGATCACAATGAGTCAATCAGCATCCACAGTGAGAGAGCAAGCTAACGTTTTGAGTCTAGATGACTCTTCAATTGCTTGTTCTCTCTCTATGGATGCTGTCTGACGTGCTGTGATCTCCGGCATTCCTTGCTTTCAGTACAGATTCCAGCATCTGCTCCAAGTACAGTAACTTGTCAGACTGCAATATTCAATTCACCACAATGTTATTTATTGTATATTATGAAACACAATGGTATTCATCAAACAAATTGGAATTACAGAATCTAAAGTACTTTTATTTCATGTCCTAGTATATAATTATTGGTCACTTTTTACTGACACACATTTGTGTCTGGAAATTTATACTACATTTTATGTTGGTGGTGTTTATTACAGTGTTTCGACCTATGACCAATGTGTGTGTGGTGGAGGGACAGTAAATATGAGTAAATTCACAAGACTATTTCTGTAGACCCAGTGAGTTTTGTCAATGAAACATGAGATTATTGGAGATAACACTTCAACTCTTTAACACACAATATGAGCCACTCTCCTTATAAGTAATGTTCACAACTGAAAGTGCAGAATCACTGAATTAAACATTCACTTTTCAGTGTGTCATAAGTTAAATACCTGAGTAAATATTCTTTACTGCATTTAAGTATTTGAAATGTATTAGTCTTTAATATTTGAAATATAATAGCTAAAGTTCATATTTTCATAGCTTAGAGATCAGCAGACATTTGCAAATTTTTATTACTTTCTTTGTATGTGTGCTAAAGATCCAGTTGTTAAAGATTTGAGGATAACTGCATCCATTGTAAGTAAAGTCTGATTGTAAAAGTACCATTAGAATACTTTGAATTCAGAATTAAAATGAAGAAGTCAGACATGGAAAATCATGGCTTTTGGAACAGCTAGTTAAATTAATCATGAGATCCTTTTTGCTGCACAACTATGTGAATGTGTTTAATTCTTCTCAAGCAAAGAAGATACATTGTAGTCTCGGTATTTGCATCAAATCCTTTGCAAACATCTCTCCTTGTCTCAAGTATGTGAAACAGTGTTTACTGAACTGATTTGGGCTGCCATGTAGATTTTGGGTCAGGTGTGCCACATGTGCCTGGAGCCAGATGAATTGTAAATCTTCTTTCTTATCATGCATTGACAGTGAGAGGTAACAGCTTTATCTCTAGCTAATTCTGACAATGGTTATTACAGTATTTATTACCTATGCTCAAACAGATGGTGCTTTTGTAAGGTAATTTACTTCACCCAAATGCAACATTACCAAGGGGAGTTCGTGTATTCAGTCTCATTGACAGAATTCTGTTTAAAGGAATACACTTTTTCTTATAGAGACCCATGAGCTCAAAGTGTGCAACAGTGTAAGTTACTTTATCACCAAGGAAGTTTGGTGCCTCACCTGGATTTAGCAGATGCTGGAAAATTAATATTGTACTTGACAAATAAGCTTTCATTTTCTAGTCTTAAAGATTTCTGAGCAAAACTGAAAAGCTATACTTGGTATTAACACTAATTTTACAATATCACATAATTACTTTCTTTTAACATATTTTCCATAAGATTCCCTATCTGGTCTGGAAAAGCAGACTAGTGTCTTGCACACTAGACAGCAGATACATTTGTTGTTCATTAGAAGCAAGAGTCAAGCTGCTTGGAAAATCTTTGGCTGTGCCAAAAGAATCAAAGGAACATTAGAAATAAGCAACCTCTAAACCTGTTCCATCCTTCAATGAGATTATGACTGATTTTTTTTTGTCATAACTAAATGCGTCCAGCTTTGTTCTATATTCCTTAATACATTTATCATGTTTTAGTATATCATTGCTTTTCAAATTTGGACATAAGTAGATATTAAACTTCAAATCATATGATCTTTAGCATTTTGATCTCAACATAGCTTTGAGTTTCAAGCAAATACTTAATTAAGTATGGACATACACTAACCTCGAGGGAATTCATACATTATTTTGCCTAAGTATTGTTGAAAAATTACACATTTTGTCAAAGCTTTTCATCTTGCACTAAACAAGACAATTTATATAAGTACAAAAGTAAAGGGAAAATAACATATATGCAGAAATAAAAGCAAAATGTTAGCACTGCTGCCTCACAGCACCACAGATTCCATTTTCAGGCTACTGTCTGTGTGGAGTTTGCACGTTCTCCCTGTGGCTGCATGTATTTCCTTCAGGTGCTCTGGTTTCCTCCCACAGTCAAAAAGTTAGGTGGATTGACCATGCTAAATTTCCCATAGCGCCCAGGGATGTGTAGGTTAGTTGGATTAACAGCTGAGAAATGTAGAGTTGTAAGGTGGGGGGGGGGGGGGGGGGGTGAGTCTGGGATGCTCTCTGGAGAGTCGATGTGGACCTGTGGGCCAAATGGCATGTTTCCACACTGTAGGCATTCTAGGATTCTAGGAACTTAAACTGAAAACAGAATATGTTGGAGATACTTAGTTGGTCTAGCAACAGCTGTGGAGAAAGAAACAGAGATAGTATTTCAAGTCCAAAATGTCTTCTTTGGAATTCTGGGCAAGGCATTCAATAAAACAAAATAGGTAACAATCATTCTCTGGTCAATCCACAGGGCAATGCCTTGATCAATCAGAGTTAAAATAATCACACGATACCAGGTTATAGTCCAATACGCTTATTTGGAAGCATTAGATTTCAGAGTGCTGCTCCTTCATCAAGTAGCTTTGGAAGAGGATCATAAGACACAGAATTTATAGCAAAATTTTACATGTCACCCAACTGAAATGATATATTGAGAAAACCTAAAAACTGTTAAGTCTTTCATTCTTTAGAATGGGTTGCAGGTTTCAGTTCATTAAAAGTAGATCACATTCTTAAGATAACTTAAGATTTAATTTTAAAAAAGGTGACATCTCAGCTCAAACAATGCATTAAAGGTGTAAGGTTAGAGTCTGTCTGTAACCCAATCTTGAGTCAGACTGGTTCTATTGCCAAAGTAGAAATTTATAAAATATTACATGGATTGACTGCCTGCATTGACTGCCTGCAGATTGTGTGCTTTTTCAGCAAAGTAGAATATATCAGCAAATATAATTCTGCAAATGAAAATTCACCCCATAATCTTACCTGTGTGTGCATCCATGAGAGAGTGTGTGTGTGTGTGTATGCATTCTTGGTAAAATGTGTGTGAGTGTGATGGAATATATGCCTGTGAGAGGGTGTGTGCATGAGTGAGAGTGTGAGGTGTGCATGAGAGAGGATCTGCGTGAGTCTGTGAATATGTAAGAGTGTGTGCATGTGTGCTTGTGTGTGTTCGTGTGTGAGAGAGAGAGCGTATAGTGTAGTCGGGTCACTTGTAGTGTGACATGAACCCAAGATCCCGGTTGAGGCCATCCTAATGGGCTCCAAGCTTGGCTATCAGCCTCAGCTCGGCCACTCTGCATTATTGCGTATCCTGAAGTCCACCTTGGAAGATGGTCACCTGAAGATCCGAGGCAGAGTGTCCCTGACGGCTGAAGTCTTCGCCGAATGGGAGGGAACACCCCTGTCTGGCGATTGTTTTGCGGTGTCCATTAATCCATTGTAATAACGTTTACTTGGTCTTGCCAATGTACCATGCCTTGGGGCATCCTTGCCTGCAGCTTATGAGATAGACTATGTTGGGCGAGTCACACGAGTACCTGCCACATACATAGTGGTGTCCCCATGTATAATGGTGATATCCATGTCCACACTCTGACACGTCTTGCAGTGGTTGCCATGACGGGGTTGCACGGTATAGTGGTCGATGTTGCCCTGAAGCTTGGGATGTTTGCGGTGAACGATGGTCTGTTTAAGGTTTGACGGTTGTTTAAAGGCGAGAAGTGGAAGTGTAGGGAAGGTTTTGGTGAGGTGCTTATCTTCATCAATAATATGTTGCAGGCTGCGAAGAACATGGCATAGTTTCTCTGCTCCCAGGAAGTACTTGACAATGAAGAGTACCCTATTGTTGCATCCCATGTCTGCCTTCTGAGGAGGGCCTTATGGTTTCTTGCTGTGGCACGTCAGAACTGGCGATTGATGAGTTGAGCATCGTACCCTGTTGTTATGAGGGCATCCTCGAGCACCTTAAGGTGTCCGTCGCGTTCCTCCTCATCTGAACAGATCCTGTGTATGTGTCGGGCTTGTCCATAGGGGAGGGCTATATTACTATGTTTGGGGTGGAAGCTACAGAAGTGCAGCATCATGAACTTATCCGTGTGTTTGCGGCACTGTGAGGTACTGAGGTGCTTGTCCTTGATGGAGATGCATGTGTCCAAGATTGAGACAGATACTAAAGAGTAGCTGATAGTAAGTTTCACTGGCATGGTAGCTCAGTGGTTGGCACTGTTGCCTCACAGTGCTAGGCACCCAGGTTCAATTCCAGCCTCAGGGAACTGTCAGTGTGGAGTTTGTACATTCTCTCCGTGTCTGCATTGGTATCCACCGGGTGCTCTGTTTTCCTCCCACAATCCAAAAATGTGCAGATTAGGTGAATTGGCCATTCTAAATTGCCCATAGTGTTCAGAGATGTGTGCTTAAGTGCATTAGTCAGGGGTAAACGTAGAGCAATTGTTTTGGGTGGGATACTTTTTGGAGGTGTGGATTTGTTGGGCTGAAGAGCCTGTTGCCTCACTGTAATGATTCTAATAGTTACAACATAACCAGGAGTTGTGTGATTTTTTAACTTAGGCAGCATCCAAGTAGCTTCGAAATCGACGTTTCGGGCAAAAGGGGAAACTGGTCCTCACCCTTAACAATTTCTCCTTTGAATCCTCCCACTTACTCCAAACCAAAGGGGTAGCCATGGGCACACGTATGGGCCCCAGCTATGCCTGTCTCTTTATTGGCTAAATAGAGCAGTTGATCTTCCGTAATTACACCGGCACCACTCTCCACCTCTTCCTCCGCTACATTGATGACTGCATTGGCGCCACCTCGTGCTCCCGCGAGGAGGTTGAGCAATTCATCAACTTCACCAACACATTCCACCCTGACCTTAAATTTACCTGGACCATCTCTGACACTTCCCTCCCCTTCCTGGACCTCTCCATCTCCATTAATGACAACCGACTTGACACTGACATTTTTTACAAACCCACTGACTCCCACAGCTACCTGGATTACGCCTCTTCCCACCCTACCTCTTGCAAAAATGCCATCCCGTATTCCCAATTCCTCCGCCTTGCCGGATCTGTTCCCAGGAGGACCAGTTCCACCACAGAACACACCAGATGGCCTTCTTCTTTAGAGACCGCAAATTCCCTTCCCACGTTGTTAAAGATGCCCTCCAACGCATCTCGTCCACGTCCCGCACCTCCGCCCTCAGACCCCACCCATCCAACCGTAACAAGGACAGAATGCCCCGGTGCTCACCTTCCACCTTACAAACCTTCGCATAAACCAAATCATCCGCCGACATTTCCGCCACCTCCAAACAGACCCCACTACCAGGGATATATTTCCCTCCCCACCCCTTTCCGCTTTCCGCAAAGACCGTTCCCTCCGTGACTACCTGGTCAGGTCCACGCCCCCAAACAATCCACCCTCCAATCCTGGCACTTTCCCCTGCCACCGCAGGAACTGTAAAACCTGCGCCCACACCTCCTCCCTCACCTCTATCCAAGGCCCTAAAGGAGCCTTCCACATCCATCAAAGTTTTACTTGCACATCCACTAATATCATTTATTGTATCCTTTGCTCCCGATGCGGTCTCCTCTACATTGGGGAGACTGGGCGCCTCCTAGCAGAGCGCTTTAGGGAACATCTCCAGGACACCCGCACCAATCAACCAAACTGCCCCGTGGCCCAACATTTCAACTCCCCCTCCCACTCTGCCGAGGACATGGAGGTCGTGGGCCTCCTTCACTGCCGCTCCCTCACCACCAGACGCCTGGAGGAAGAACGCCTCATCTTCCGCCTCGGAACACTTCAACCCCAGGGCATCAATGTAGACTTCAACAGTTTCCTCATTTCCCCTTTCCCCCACCTCACCCTAGTTCTAAACTTCCAGCTCAGTAACTGTCCCCTTGACTTGTCGGGACTTGTCCGACCTGCCTATCTTCTTTTCCACTTATCCACTCCACCCTCTCCTCCTTGACCTATCACCTTCATCCCCTCCCCCACTCACCCATTGTACTCTATGCTACTTTCTCCCCACCCCCACCCTCCTCTAGCTTATCTCTCCACGCTTCAGGCTCACTGCCTTTATTCCTGATGAAGGCCTTTTGCCCAAAACGTCGATTTCAAAACTACTTGGATGCTGCCTGAACTGCTGTGCTCTTCCAGCACCACTAATCCAGAATCTGGTTTTCAGCATCTGCAGTCATTGTTTTTACCTCGTTGATTTTTTAACTTTGTCTACTCTAATCCAACACCAGCACCTCCACATTTTGATCAACCAGAGACAACCTGCCTTATTTAAATTTAAATAAAATTTGTCTCCAAATATTTTCAAATTTGCTAACTATTATTCTTCTGTTCTTCACAGAATAAAACTGAGATTACGTTTCATCCATCTATTAAGTGGTCAGTGATATATACACAAGTTACAAAACAGATCTATTAAACATCTTTTATTTTGGCTAGCTTCTCTCACTCAGCCACAAACCTCACAAAGCCCAAAGCTTCCCCAGCAATCATCCATTTCATTGAAACAGTAGAACCTTCCTAAAATCCTGGATTAGTGGTGCTGGAAGAGCACTAATCCAGAATCTGGTTTCCAGCATCTGCAGTCATTGTTTTTACCTTCCTAAGATCCATCCATCTCCAAGATAATGTAACCTGTTCTAGGTTATCCTTAATCTGAAATGTAATTATCCTTCATTTCAGTTTTTTTCATCATGGCATAAATGAGTTTTAAAACCTTTTCAGGGTTTAAATAACTAATTTAGTCCTAGTTATCAAAATAAATATCTCGTTGGGATGCCATAATTACAAGTACAGCAGACATCATATATGTACCTCTTTACCCTAAGTGTCTCATTTGCTGTTTTACAGCCCTCCCTCTCTTCAACTCTGACCTTTTAGATTGTGGGTTCTAAGCCTACATTCTTTAACACTAAAATGTATGTATTGTAAACTAGATATCTGCAACATTATTGGCATTCGCAACCTGGTAGTTTAGCATAAATTCTGATATCTGAAACGTGCTATTATTTTTACAGTAGTCACAGAACTGAAATGCACAGAAGCAAAATAGAAAAAAGAAGTTGGACATCCTGTTTATCTTTTAACCATCATTAATCTTTGTTTTAATTTGTTCTTGTAGGATATATGTCATAGCACTATCTAACATTAGTTTACCAAGGTCAAAGACTAAGAAAGTTTGTGAAGTAAAAAGCTGCGACTTGATCATTAACGTGCATTTCTGAAATATCGTGTGACACTCTCTACAAGTAAACAGAGATTTATGAAAAACAAACATTGCAAATGAGTAATTTTAAACCTCCGCCAGCTGGATTGGGTTTACCTTAGGAAAGTACTAAAATCAGAGTGAATGTTTGAACAACTGCCAGAGTCAGTGAAGTTACATAATGGCACATACTCTTAAGACCCCAACTAATGTTGAACGATGACAGTTTCACCTTCATAATCAGAGCTTGCACTTCTGGCCAAGAAAAAACATACATTTCATTTTGCTAGAATGATGGCTTTACCGTTCTTCAGGAGGCAATAATTAAACAACTCTAACAAACATGTTGGGATAGTAATGAGGTGAATAAACAATATTGCCACATATTAAAATAATTTTAATACAGGCAAAGACATATGGACATCTTCACACAAACATTTACCATCTGTTTTAATGCGGCAGTCTTTCTTGGTTCAAAGGAACCTCTGTTTTTGTTACTGTGCCTGTGCTGTTTGACTTTCATTTAACATTTTGATTTAAAGTACTGCGCCAGCAGAGAAAGCAGAGAAAATACAAAAATAACTTTAATATGTTTAAACATAGATGACAAGCTGTAAAGAATCATATTAATATGTCCAGATAGTGTTTGAAAGTGTGGCAGAGGAGTATGGCTGTCTTTGAAATGTCAGGACCTGTTAAGCAAAGGTCAACAAAGGCCCTTGCGTGATGTGGAAACATAGATAAATTCTGGGCATTGTCTTCCAATCAGAAAATATTGAAAGATATCAAAGTATCAACAAGGGTAGGATGACCAAGGAGCTCAGCACAATCACGATAAGTGATCCACCTGCCTGGAGGTGTGCCACCCTGACAATATGACAGAAGTCCATCTCCATCTATGATATTTCTGCTGATTTGATCAGCACTCTACCCAGCACCTCAGACATTCACTTTATCTAATGCTAGTGCATTGTTGCTACATTGTGTACCATCTACAAGATGCACTGTCACGACACATTCAAGGCTTCTCCCCAAACACGTGACCTGTATTACCTAGAAGAACGAGGGCAGTAGGTGGGTGAAAAACTCACCATCTACAAGTTCTCCTCTAAGTGACCCACCATCTTAATTTCAAAATACATTGCTATTCCTTCATCATCACTAGGAGAAAGTGAGGACTGCAGATGCTAGAGAGTCAGAGTTGATCAGGTGTGAAAGATTTATAGAAATGGTCATTGCAAGTACATCTATCATTGTCTTTTCCAAAAGCAATTCTGGACAAAATAAAAGATTATATCACTAATGCACTGCTAGGAAAAAGACGCAAGTTGAATCAATTGCAGCTAACACTAGCATTTCCAGATACTTGAGACTGTAGTAACTATGCAGCCTTCAACAGGAGCTGCCAAATATTCCAATTTTATGTGAAACGTGGCTTATCTTATCTACTAAAATAGTGTCCTAAACAAATTGTGTCCAACAACAGTTTAAAATATACATGTGCTCTTCCAAAACATATATATGTGGGATATTCAACATATTAGCTCTTCTCCGCACTGCCCTCAGTCTAATGGTATCACAGAAAAAGTCATGCTAATTAAAACTAATTGTCAATACTTTTTGGATCATCATGCTAAATCTACATGCCATTTCCTCTAGGCAATATTTTATGCTCACTGCAGCTCTCATGCTTGGGAGATAGATCCACAAAGTTCTTTCCTGAACATTATCACCATGCAATCACAGGTAGATGTATTAAATTAACCTGATCAGATATTATAGCATGCCTCTGGGGCAGTTGGGGCTTGAATCTGGGCCATCTGGCCTGGGGCAGGGGCATTATCACTGTGCTGCAAGTACACAGTGCAATTTTGGAATGAACAGAGAAAATGTTACAAGAGCATGTTCAATGAGCATGCAGACAGTTACTCCAACTTCAATCAGGACAAAGCATCACAGCTTGAGATCTTTGCAGAAATGCAAATAGATTAATGTAAGTATGTTATAATGTTGCTTCCAGCCCAGCCCATAACACGTTGTCATAAACAATGACCAAATCTTAGAATTAGTTTCAGAAGTGTGGTGAGAGTGACTGTACTTGATATCTAGCTGAATTTGGATAGTGTGGCATCAAGGAGTTCCAAGCAGAACTAGAGTCAATGGCAATCAGGGAAAAAAAAACCTTTCTACTGGTTAGTTAAATAAAAAGTAAAGTAAAAATGCAGAAAGACCTAGATAATGTCTAGGTTTCAGCTGACAAATGGTAAGCATTTGTGCCACACAAGTAGTAGGCAATGATTATCTCCAACAAGTTAGAATCTAACTATCACCTCTTGACATTCAATGGCTTTACCATCACTGCATTACCCATTAGCAACACCCAGGGATTACCATTGACCCAGAAATTCAGCTGGTCCATCCATATCGGTACCTGGGACTACGATGTTGTGGCCATCACGGAAACATGGATAGATGAGGGACAGGAATGGCTGTTGGAGGTTCCTGGTTACAGATGTTTCAGTAAGATTAGGGAGGGTGGTAAAAAAGGAGGGGGGGTGGCATTGCTAATTAGAAATGGTATAACGGCTGCAGAAAGGAAGTTTGAGGGGGATCTGCCTCTGGAGGTAGTATGGGCTGAAGTCAGAAATAGGAAAGGTGCAGTCACCTTGTTGGGTGTTTATTATAGGCCCGCCAATAGCAGCAGAGATGTGGAGAAACAGATTGGGAAACAGATTTTGGAAAGGTGCAGAAGCCACAGGATCGTAGTCAAGGGCGACTTCAACTTCCCAAATATTGATTGGAAGCTCTTTAGATCAAGTAGATTGGATGGGGCGGTGTTTGTGCAGTGTGTCCAGGAAGCTTTTCTAACGCAGTATGTAGATTGTCCAACCAGAGGGGAGGCCATATTGGATTTGGTACTCGGTAATGAACCGGGACAAGTGGTGGGCTTGTTAGTGGGTGAACATTTTGGTGATGGTGACCACAATTCTGTGACTTTCACCTTGGTTATGGAGAGAGATAGGTGCGCACAACAAGGAAGTTTTTACAATTGGGGGAAGGGAAATTACGATGCTGTAAGACAGGATTTGAGGAGCATACGTTGGGAGCATAGGCTGTCAGGGAAGGATGTGGTGGAAATGTGGGACTTTTTCAAGGAGCAGATACGACGTGTCCTTGATATGTATGTACCGATCAGGCAGGAAAGAAATGGTCGTGTGAGGGAGCCTTGGTTGACGAGGGAGGTTGAATGTCTAGTAAAGAGGAAGAAGGAGGCTTACATAAGGTTGAGGAAACAAGGTTCAGACAGAGCAGTGGAGGGATACAGGATAGCCAGAAGGGACCTGAAGAAAGGGATTAGGAGAGCTAAGAGAGGGCATGAAAAATCCCTGGCGGATAGGATCAAGGATACCCCCAAGGCATTCTATGCGTATGTGAGAAACCTGAGAATGACGAGAACGAGGGTAGGTCCGATCAAGGACAGTGGTGGGAGACTGTGTATTGAGTCGGAAGAGATAGGAGAAGTCTTGAACAAGTACTTCTCTTCAGTATTTACGAACAAGAGGGACCGTATTGTTGAAGAGGAGAGTGTGAAACGGACTGATAAGCTAGAAGAGATACCTGTTAGGAAGGAAGATGTGTTGGACATTTTGAACAACTTGAGGATAGACAAGTCCCCCGGGCCTGACGGGATATATCCTAGGATTATGTGGGAAGCAAGAGAGGAAATTGCAGTACCGTTGGCAATGATCTTCTCCTCTTCACTGGCAACTGGGGTGGTACCAGGGGACTGGAGAGTAGCGAATGTTGTGCCCCTGTTCAAAAAAGGGAATAGGGATAACCCCGGGAATTACAGGCCAGTTAGTCTTACTTCTGTGGTAGGCAAAGTAATGGAAAGGGTACTGAGGGATAGGATTTACGAGTATCTGGAAAGACACTGCTTGATTAGGGACAGCCAGCACAGATTTGTGAAGGGTAGGTCTTGCCTTACAAGTCTTATTGAATTCTTCGAGTAGGTGACCAAGCATGTGGATGAGGGTAGAGCAGTGGATGTAGTGTACATGGATTTTAGTAAGGCATTTGATAAGGTTCCCCATGGTAGGCTTATGCGGAAAGTCAGGAGGCATGGGATAGAGGGAAATTTGGCCAATTGGATAGAAAACTGGCTAACCGGTCGAAGTCAGAGAGTGGTGGTAGATGGTAAATATTCAGCATGGAGTCCAGTTACAAGTGGAGTTCCGCAGGGATCAGTTCTGGGTCCTCTGCTGTTTGTAATTTTTATTAATGACTTAGAGGAGGGAGTCGAAGGGTGGGTCAGTAAATTTGCAGATGATACGAAGATAGGTGGAGTTGTGGACAGTGAGGAGGGCTGTTGTCGGCTGCAGAGGGACTTAGATATGATGCAGAGCTGGGCTGAGGAGTGGCAGATGGAGTTCAACCCTGCCAAGTGTGAGGTTGTCCATTTTGGAAGAACAAATAAGAATGCGGAATACAGGGTTAATGGTAGGGTTCTTGGTCAGGTGGAGGAACAGAGGGATCTTGGGGTCTATGTACATAGATCTTTGAAGGTTGCCACTCAGGTGGATAGAGTTTGTAAGAAGGCCTATGGAGTATTATCGTTCATTAGCAGAGGGATTGAATTCAAGAGTCGTGAGGTGATGTTGCAGCTGTACAGGACTTTGGTTAGGCCACATTTGGAGTACTGTGTGCAGTTCTGGTCGCCTCACTTTAGGAAAGATGTGGAAGCTTTGGAGAGGGTGCAGAGAAGATTTACCAGGATGTTGCCTGGAATGGAGAGTAGGTCGTACGAGGATAGGTTGAGAGTTCTCGGCCTTTTCTCGTTGGAACGGCGAAGGATGAGGGGTGACTTGATCGAGGTTTATAAGATGATCAGAGGAATAGATAGAGTAGACAGTCAGAGACTTTTTCCCCGGGTACAACAGAGTGTTACAAGGGGACATAAATTTAAGGTGAAGGGTGGAAGGTATAGGGGAGATGTCAGGGGTGGGTTCTTTACCCAGAGAGTGGTGGGGGCATGGAATGCGCTGCCCGAGGGAGTGGTAGAGTCAGATTCATTGGCGACCTTTAAGCGGCATTTGGATAGGTACATGGATGGGTGCTTAATCTAGGATAGAAGTTCGGCACAACATTGTGGGCCGAAGGGCCTGTTCTGTGCTGTATTGTTCTATGTTCTATGTTCTATATAAATACTGTGGCTACAAAAACATGACAGAGGTTATGAATAACCCAGTGAGTAACTAATTTCCTGACTTCCCAAAGCCTTCCCACCATCTCCAAATCACAAGTCAGGAATGTGATGGAATATTCCCCACTTGCCTGAATGATTGCAACTCCAAAAACACACAAGAAGCTTGACAAAATACAAGACAAAGCAGCTCATTTGATTTGCACCACATTCATAAACATTCACTTTCTTCACCATAGATGCTTAATAGCAACAGCAGTGTGTACCATCTACAAAATGCACTGCTGAAATTCATGAAGGCTCCTGAGATTCCACCTTCCAAACTCATGACAGCTATTATCTAGAAGGACAAGAGTGGGAGATATGTGAGGACCACCATCCGAAAGCTTCCTTCCAAGCCAGCTAACATCCTGATTTAGAAATATATATCACTGTCCCTTCAGTGTTGCAGAGTCATGGACTGGTTTACCAGTCCCCACCCAACAGTATTGTGGGTCTACCGACATCAAATGCACTGCATGAAGGCAGCCCACCACTACCTTCTCAAGGCCAACTAGGGATGGGCAATAAATGGTGGACCAGCACCTGATACCTAGACCATCTGAATTAAGCCTTGAACCCAGAAGGAGAAATGATGAGGAAATTATGACATTAAACCTTTGGAGAATCTTTCATTATGTTCATAAAATATTTGGAAATAATTTTTTAGAGTTTGCATGAATTGCAAAGCAGTCAGTTGTTGGACTATAAGAAGCATTGGTCAATGTGACCTACTTACCTGGAAATAGAACTAACAGGAAGGATGTAAGAGTCATAGAAAAACAATCAGATAAAGAAGAACTAGAAGAAATGATTATCATTTGTGCAAAATTGAATAAGTCCTTCATAGAATGGGACTGGAATTCTGTTTGGAAGGTATCTATGACTGAAATTGAGATTATACAGGCAAGCCAGACTTTCTCCTGGAAAAAGCTTTGTAGTCATGAGTTCCAAGGAGACAATAGAAGCTATGGGTTCAGACAGAGTTGAGGCAGCTGGGAAGTTTCTTTAAATCTCTAAATTAGCTTAGGTTGATGAGGTTTAATCATCTGATCTCTGAGTCAGGCATAATCCCACCTTGTAAAAACTTGTTTCTTTGCTATTTTTCAGGGCATGCTAACTACTTTTAAACCACCTCTTATCAAGATGTATTATATATCTCTACCACCTGTTAAATATCTCTTAACACTTTCCTGACCAATAAAGCCCACCTTCCAGAATAACTCTCTAACCAGCACTCTCCCACTCCTCAATTTTCATTTATGGGTCACATGAAGTCTGTTGCTTTAAATTGGCTTCTTAAGGGAGAAATCCTGGCCTATTATCTCAAAGATAATCATTGTTTGTATCTGTCATTCCATGTACAAATTATAGCTCATATGACGTATCATACTTATTTTTTATTAAGTCTGATTCATGTTAAATTGAATTACAAAAAGTGCAACTGGGTTGGCAATTATTTCATTTGGGCGTTGTTCAATAAATTTAATATTTTGGTCTATGTATCTCCAAGAAAGTAGTTGATGTGTTTCTAGAGTGGACTCAGTTTGTCTCTTTGGTCACAATATATGATTCCTGCTCTGGATGTCTTCTCCTGCTGGTACTTTACACAGTTCCATCATATTAGTCATGATTTGGAGATGCCGGTGTTGGACTGGGATGTACAAAGATAAAAGTTACACCTGATGAAGGAACAGTGCTCCGAAAGCTAGTGCTTCCAATTAAACCCATTGGACTATAACCTGGTGTTGTGTGATTTTTTTAACCATCATATTAAGTGTAAGTATTTAGGTACTGTATATTAATGTATGCTTTTTTAGAGTGATAGTTCCTCTACTTCCTTGAGCTATTCACTTAATAATCTAAGTATTGAGTACTCTTAAAGCTGCAATTATTGCTAAAGAAGAAGTCCCCTTCATAATAGGTTCTTTCTTCATAATGACCTCCTTGCCAGCAGTCTGTGCATACATGAGAGATGCTATGATAGACTAAGACCTTGCTAAGTGGGATCTCCAATCCTCATACTCGTTATTTAATGTAAGTAACCTGGGTCTTGCATGTCTACTGGAGAGGAGGTGAGAACTTTGGGTCATCTCTTTTCAGGAAGATCCACCAGATTAATTGCCAATCAGGATTATGGCCTCACAGGTGAAGCACTGCCTACTGAGATATGCAGGCCAATCAGAGGCTGGCAGCTTTTCATTGCTCGGCATTGGGTGCTGCCAATAATGCATGTAAACAAGGCTCAGAATCACTAAATAACCCAGACCAAGGGTTAATGCTGGTAATGGCAGATTGTGGGATAGGAGACACAATGAATGGAGTGGGGAGGGCTTGACCCTGAGTGTGATCAACTGCAAATCTTGGGTCTATTAATCAGGAACTGACCATCCAACAATGTGGGAACTCCACCCCTTTCCTCCACCCTCCCTCCAAAAGCCCACAAGTAACTCAAAACATTTCCTTTCAGGCATCCTGTATAATAAGCTCCCCCACTAGGTGAATACTATTGGCAGTGGAATGAAGCCCTTAAGTGGACAATAATCAGTATTTGATGTCCTCATTAGTGATGGATGAGATCAGAGCAGAGAACTGCCCAATTCTTACCCTCTCAAAATTGGGAAGAGAGTAAATTCTGCTCATTGTTGGAATTCACATTCGTGAGATGGGATCCTCATTTCCGACACTGTCACAGTTGGATTGGAAAGCAGGAGGGACTTTCATTTGAGTGGGAGGTGGGTTTTCTTTCACAATTGTATTCTTCTCAGCTCATTATATGTGCATACACATGTAGGACAACAAATTCTATGAAGCAGAAGTTTCAAATCTTGATGGGATCTTCCTGGATCCAACATTCAGGTGCCATATTTAAAAGACATTCATACAGCATTTGCCTGTCTGCAACCCAGGAACATCACTTAACCTCTGTTCATTAATCCTATTTAGAGATGTTTGAGACCTGAAAAGCTTGGGACCATGCTGTCTAGAAGTGAAGGTAAATTCTTTTCACTGTGGATGGCAACAAGAGGCCAACTCAAATGGCAAGAGCAACTTGGACAGAGGTAGCCACTGAGGTCAGCACCCATGGGACGTTCCAGAGAAGTTGACCCTAGAACCAAGAGTGTAAGTGACTTCCTGTGTTCTGTCAGGATATGTGCTACTGCCCACTCACTGCTGCAGGCTCCAGTGAGTGTAATTTAGCATTGTAAGGTTGGGTCCTAGTAGGTTGTGCAGGCCAAGCATCTCAGTCAGATACCTCTTGTAAAATCTGCAATAATGTTACAGAGAGTGCCTAACACTACTGGCACAACAATGTTATTTGTCTCTTGCACATCTATCAGTGTTCACCAATAAAATATAAAAGTAGTAACAAACATTCAACAGCTCGGTAACGAACCTTTTAACACAACTTGGAGAATGTCTATATATCATTTTTCACCAAAGGCCTATATGCATGGGTCAAGATCATAACCACAAAAGATGACCTTCTGAGTTGAGCCTCCTTTTTAAGTTCAGTCATACAGCTCTGTCGCAGTTAGGTTTGCTGGCATTAGCCAGTGTGGCTGTTTTGCTTGTGCAAGTTTTTTGGCTCGGTCCCTAACCCTTCAAGTGTTTTCAGCAACAATAAGTCATACCCACACGTGACTGAAACTACTTATGGTCAATCTTCTGAAAGAAAAAGGAGACTTGCATTGATATAAAGTCTTTCAAAACCTCAACCTATGTAAAATCCATACCAGTATTTCAGTTTCTTTCCAAATCGGACTGTTCAGAGATTCCATTATGTACCTCTAGAGCAAGTGAGACTTGAATCCAGGCCTCCACAGCCCAGAGGTAGAGACAATACTATTGTGCCACATGAGCCCTCCCATCTGAAAGATAACAGTTGTAGCAGTGCTGTATTCCCTCAATGTCTAAGTGGTAGTTTAACCCAGAACATTAGGACTCAGATCCAAGATTTTACAAACAGAGCCACAGGTGGTATTAATACTCGAACAAAAGTCCTACAACGTAGCCAAGCATTCTTGGGTGTAGTGGCAGTGTTCTTACCTCTGAGCTAGAAGGCTTAAGTTCAAGCCACACCTATTCCAGAGGGGTGTTTTAATATCTCTGAACAGATTGATTAGAAGCCATCCATATATAGAGTAGCTTTTGATCAATGCAGCACATTTTATAATGCAAGGCCTTTAAGGCCCACCTTCTTGAGTCTCATGTGTGAGAATGGATGTGCAGGTGGTCCTGAACCACCAATCACTCTTAGCTATACTCAGGTTCATCCCCTGGTGCAATTTCCCCACCTCACAACTGACATCCCTTATGTTGAATGTAACTGAGTCGGATATTGTATGTTTAACAGTGGTTGACACTTTCCATAGTGAGATGCTCAGGCTATTATGCCATTCACCACACTCACAGTTTTCTATGGCAAAATGAGAAAAGAGAAGTATAGGATTATAATAGCACTATCATGATAGCCCTTCAGTTATATCTTGCTGCAGAATAAGCCATAAACTATTGCACTTTCATCCTCTCGTGCACAACCATCTGCAGAATTATTTCCTCAAAGCCTCACCTATTCATGAGGTTGACATCAAAGACTGTTCATTTTGAGAGGTCTTCCTCTCACCAGTAAATGTAATTTCATTTTGCAAAAAAGGAAAGAAAGACATTTGTTTAAATTGTCGCGATAGTAGGTAATAGCAGTTCAGATCAGTTCACAGGACGAATGTTATTAGGTGTCTTGTGCGTTGCAGTGTGCAAAGGTTAATCGGCAGTGTCTTTCATGGTTCAGTTACATAGTGAGCACACAATCCCATCCATTGTTCTAGTGATTCATAACGCACATCCCAACAATCTACTTGATATAACTGATGTACTGGACTCCGTGCCAGAAGCACAAAGGTAACTAAGTTTTGCCCTGTGTTATCTATAAATCAAAGAAAAAGCAAATATTCTTCATGTTATTTGAATATAAGTATAACATGTAAAATATTCACAATATAAGTTTGCGTAAAACAATTATAATTTTATGAAGTTTGTTTAATCAATACCAATCCAAAAATTCTTTAAATGTAAGAAACTGACGAGAGTATGGAGTCAGTACCCTGCTGGTTGCATCTGTCACTCCAGTTCTATTTCCCATTTGCTCAGTGTAAAGCGGTCTGCATATGTGCACGCATACGGTGTTCATCATAGCCTTTGATAAGCAACTAAGACATAGTCAAGTAGAAGCTATAGCAACAAATGTCATCACAGAATTCACTTCAATTGCATCTTTAAATTTCTGAAGGAGAAGGCCAATCCTTTAAGAGAATTTTCCAGCTGGTAATTGAAACTTATCTTTTGTTGAAGTCAAGTATTCCAGACCACGGCATGGTGGCACAGCGGTTAGCACTGCTGCCTCACAGCACCAGAGACCCGGGTTCAATTCCTGTCTCAGACAACTGACTGTGTGGAGTTTTCACGTTCTCCCTGTGTTTGCGTGGGTTTCCTCCGGGTACTCCGGTTTCCTACCACTGTCCAAAAATGTGCAGGTTAGGTGAATTGGCCGTGCTAAATTGCCCGTAGTAGTGTTAGGTGTAGGGGAATGGGTCTGGGTGGGTGCACTTCGGTGGGTCGTTGTGGACTTGTTGGGCCGAAGGGCCTGTTTCCACACTTACACTGTAAGTAATCTTGTGGGCGGCACGGTGGCACAGTGGTTAGCACTGCTGCCTCACAGCGCCAGAGACCCGGGTTCAATTCCCAACTCAGGCGACTCACTGTGTGAAGTTTGCACACTCCCCCGGTGTCTGCGTGGGTTTCCTCCGGGTGCTCCGGTTTCCTCCCACAGTCCAAAGACGTGCAGGTCAGGTGAATTGGCCATGCTAAATTGCCTGTAGTGTTAGGTAAAGGGGTAAATGTAGGGGAATGGGTGGGTTGAACTTTGGCGGGTCGGTGTGGACTTGTTGGGCCGAAGGGCCTGTTTCCACACTGTAAGTAATCTAATCTAGCCATGTTTGATTAACTTTGGTGCAAACATAGGAAGGAAATACATACAACAACTATCATTTAAAGCAAAAGTACTAGATAAACTAATGGGTCCAAAGACAGATAAGTCCCCTGGACCTGATGAAATGTATCCTAGGATATTTTTAAAAAGCTATAAGATAATTGGTGCACTGGTAGTAATTACCAAGAAGATGTAGATTTTTGAAGAAATTTGAAAACTGAATGCCAAACATTTATTCAAATAAGGAAGAAGACATTGAGACATGCAACCATAGGCTAGTAAGCTTATCCTCTATTGCTAGAAATGTTTTAGAATCTTTTAGAGTGGATGTATTAGCACAGCATTTAGAAATGCAGAGTCTGCATGAATTCATGCGGGGACTATCATGCCCAACAAAGTTATTAGAATTTTTTGAGAAGGTAACAAACAGAATAGATAAATAGTAATTAGTAGCTATAATATATTTGAATTTCCAAAAGGTGTTTGACAAGGTACCACAAGGTAGGCTATTCAATAGTTTAGAGCCCATTGTGTTGGAGGGAGTGTATAAACATGGATAGGGGATTGGAAGCATTTTAATGGTAACCTGTAATCAGTGGAATTCCACAGGGATCAATGCTGGGACCATAATTATTTCCAATATTTATTAATGGCTTGGATGGAGGAAGTGAATGTAGTTTAGCCAAGCTTGCAGATGGCATAAAATAAATGTGAAGGAAGTGATGAAGATGACATAGAGTCTGCAAAGGACTATTAAGCAGGTGGGTGAAAACTTGACAGATAAAATACAATGTGGAATGTTTATTCATCATGGTAGGACCAATGAAGGTGCTGAATATTATTTAAATGGAGAAAGACTGCAGAAAGATATAGCATAGAGGGACTAAGGAATCTATGTGCATAAATTGAGCTTTTATGTATTGAAGATTAGAAGAATGAGAAATGACCTTATTGAAACATAAAATGACCCATTCATGTCTACTGTCTTGTTAGATAACAGAAAACCATCTTCTATCCATGCCAATATGTTAGGCCCAACACCAGCAGCTCTCAACCTTTTCAGTATCAAAGCACACTTCAGTGAGTCAAAAAACTCCACGCCAATCCCCAGGCTTGCACATACATAGATAGTAGGGTCACCTGGTGTCACCACACACTGCCTTCAATAATAAACATGAATCTCCAGAGGAGTTTGGAAACACCGGCATTTCCTCGATATTTGAGTAAAAGTAGTGGTACTTCCAGTAGTTCTCCTTTATTCACAGCAATTTACTTTCCCCAAAGAACAACAATAAATTGGATAAACATAATTTCCCTTTCACAAAGCCATGTTGACAGTGTCTGATTTTCTTGGATCATTCAATAATAGCTTCTAACATAGTCTCTGTAACAGATGTTAGGTTAACTGGTCCAACTTTCCTACTTTCTGTCTCTCTCACTCTTTGAATGTAAATGTCACATTTATTATTTTCCAATCTTACAGAACCTTCCACGAGTCTCAGGAATTTAAAAATATTTGAATTCTCTTTTTTAACTGTTTTGTTTACCTGAATAATAGCTTCTATCTTGGGATCTTTTTGTAGTTGTAATCAACTTTAACCCCTTGTTTGGATGCCCAGCCAACTCTGCTGTCCATTTTAAGATATCAATCCCGACAGTGTGGAAACAGGCCACTTGGCCCAACAAGTCCACACCAATCCTCTGAAGAGTAACTCACCTGGACCAATTCCTTTACCCTACAAGTCCCCTGACTAATGCACCTAACCTACACACTATAGGCAATTTAGCATGACCAATTCACCTAATGTGCACATCTTTGGATGATGGGAGGAAACCAAAGGATAGCCACACAGACACAGGGAGAATGTGCAAACTCCACTTAGACATTCGTTTGAGGCTGGATTCGAGCCCGGGTCCATGGTGCTGTGAAGTCGCAGTGCGAACCACTGAGCCACCATTCCACCCCAATCCAAGATCTTTCTAGAGCACTGAATGCTCAGTTCCTTCTAAACCATGATTGAAACTACACATGTGGATTCCATCATTTGTATACAGCAGGTGTACGAGAACAATGTTCTGCATGATATTTATATTTATAACTTGCTGAATTGCACAGAAGTGATAAAATCACAATGTCATTGACAATTATAGGTTATCAGATTTTTAAATGTTTGTTGAACTTTTAACTTTGATTAGTGTTATCACTAGATCCTGGGTGAGTTTTCTGAATTTGTTAGGTTTCTGACAGTCTACCCCAAACTATTGAGCTCCCAGCTGAGGAAGAATGAACTGACTCCCCTTCTTTGTTCACCCACTCCTTTGGTTGGTCTCAACAAAGTTAATTTACAAAGAATCCTTCTCTTGTAGATACCCTTATTGCAATCTAAATGAAATTATGCTTTAAAAGGGGCTAGTTTAACTAGGTTTTCTTGAATTACCAAAGCAGCGAGTTTATTAACTAGTAAACACAAAATGAAATTGTTATCTATCACACACTCGCAGATTCTGAGATAAGAGGTGAGTTCAAACAGATAAATGTTTTAAATAAAAATATGTACAGATCAGTCTGAATTTTTTTCATTCACTCAAAGGATATTGATGCCACTGGCTGGGCCAGCATTTATTGCCCATCCTTAGCTGTCCTTGAGAAGGTGGTAGTGAGTGGGGTTTGAACTGCTGCAGTCCATTTGCTGTAGGTGTACCCACTTTGCAATTAGGGATAGAGATCCACAATTTTAACCCAGTGATAGTTCCTACCTTTGCTCTTATGTCTTCTGGTCTTTTATGGTATTACTGTTCTGATTCTAGAAACTGGATTGTTCAAAATGATTTCCCTTCATGATCTTCATTCCTTGGTGATAAAGTGTGCTATTCCTTTAGGTGAGATTACAACATTAATCCCCATTCTCATCTGTGTGTTGAGTTTGGGAATGATTTGAATGTGAGCATAAGAGGTACAGCTATTAAGTTTACTGATGACACCAAAATTGGAGGTGTAGTGGACAGCGAAGAGGGTTACCTCAGATTACAACAGGATCTTGACCAGATGGGCCAATGGGCTGAGGAGTGGCAGATGGAGTTTAAATTAGATAAATGTGAATTGCTGCATTTTGGGAAAGCAAATCTTAGCGGAACTTATACACTTAATGGTAAGGTTCTAGGGAGTGTTGCTGAACAAAGAGACCTTGGAGTGCAGGTTCATAGCTCCTTGAAAGTGGAGTCGCAGGTAGATAGGATAGTGAAGAAGGCATTTGGTATGCTTTCCTTTATTGGTCAGAGTATTGAGTACAGCAGTTGGGAGGTCATGTTGTGGCTGTACAGGACTTTGGTTAGGCCACTGTTGGAATATTGTGTGCAATTCTGGTCTCCATCCTATCAGAAAGATGTTGCGAAACTTGAAAGGGTTCAGAAAAGATTTACAAGGATATTACGCGGGTTGGAGGATTTGAGCTATAGGAAGAGGTTGAATAGGCCAAGGCTGTTTTCCCTGGAACATCGGTGGCTGAGGAGTGATCTTATAGAGGTTTATAAAATCACAGGGGGATATGGATAAAATAAACAGACCAAGTCTCTTCCATGGGGTGGGGGAGACCAGAACTAGAGGGCATAGATTTAGGGTTAGATGGGAAAGATACGCAAGAGATCTAAGGGGCAACCTTTTCACTCAGAGGGTGGTACGTGTATAGAATGAGCTGCCAGAGGAAGTGGTGGAGGCTGGTACAATTGCAACATTTAAAAGGTATTTGGATGGGTATATGAATAGGAAGGCTTTGGAGGGATATGGGCTGGATGCTGGAAGGTGGGACTAGATTGGGTTGGGATATCTGGTCAGCATGGACCGGTTGGGCCGAAGGTTCTGTTTCTGTGCTGTACACCTCTATGACTCTATGAATGGCCTCTATTTGCAATGTAGGGATTTTATGATTTTAGGCTATTTAATCGTGCCATCAGCTTTTTTATGGCTGAACAACTGAAGAATAAAGAAGACACATGTAATTTCAGAAAAGAAAATCTAAAAATCAAGTATGAGTGACGTGATAGCATTTGACTACTTTGTGGTTGGCACAGTGGATAGAACTGCTACCGCACAGTGGCAGAGACCTGGGTTCGATTCCAGTCTTGGGTGGCTATCTGTGTGGAGTTTGCACATTCTGCTTGTGTCTCTGTGGGTTTCCACTGGGTACTCTGGATTCCTCCCATAGTCCAATGATGTGCAGGTTAGGTAAATTAAGTTGTTCAGGGATGCCTAAGTTAGGTGCATTAAGTAGGGGGAATGGGTCTGGGAGGGTTACCCTTTCGAGGGTTGGTGGGCCAAAGGGCCTGTTTCCAGACTGTAGGGATTCTATGGTTCTATTGTTTTATGTAGCCAAGGTGGAAATGGGTGGTAACAAGCATGGTAGGCTTACTACTCCACACCACATGACCCTGGGTAGGTTTTCCAGCAGCCTTTCAAGAAAGTGGAGTTCAATTTCCGACAGCGGTTGCACACCAGGGTTTGCAGAATTTATCAACCGTGGGTCATATCATAGCTGCAGTACTGCTGCTATCCTTGCAGCAGATGGCCCAATCTGTATATGTCACCCTGCTATCCCAACTTCTGAAATGAATGTATGCTCTGATCATTATAAGTTGCATTTGCAAGGTGAGTGCATAAATGTAAGCTGTATTCTGATTGATGCAGCTAAATGACTTATCTTGGTTTTTGAACATCCTGGCAAGCTTTCCTTCCTTGGGTGTCATTAACAATATGACATAGGTATTTTTAATTCTATTATTATCCCTAGTGCCAGCTGTTTCTGCAATCTCAGCATACAACTAAGAAAACTCATGGAAGAGTCCGTCAATTTAGGAGCATGAGCAGGCCATTTGTCTGCACCAACATTAAATTGATTGAGCTTTTGAAATAAATGTTATTTTCTTATACTGTTCCCATATCCCACGTTAGCCTTCTGAGGTGAGAGAATTCCTCTGAGTCAAGACTATTGTCTTCATCTCAGTCTTAAATGGCCCACCTTTTATTGATACACAGTGTCCCTTGGTTCAAGAAAATTCCTTCCTGCATCAATCCTGTCAAGCCCTGCAGGACTTTTGTATGCTTCAATGAGATTAGATGTCATTTCTGTTAAATCTAGAGAATGAGTCCAGACACCTCAATTTCTCAAATTACTTGTTAAATATGTAAAACATAAAATAATTGTGATTGATTGCTAACACTGATAACTTGTTACTTAGAAGATTATAAGGACATCATTTTAGTTATATCTAATAAATGAACAAATTGACTGAAGTAATGGATCAAAGACTCATGAAAAGTCTATGACATTATGTGATTAAAGTGAAACAAGCAAGACTTGCTGATAAACCAGAGCTGTGCATCTTATCTAATATTCTAGTTTTATCTCCTTTGTGCTATGATAGTAATTATTTGGTTTCTGTATTGGACAATGTTAGAGTGATATCACTGAATCAATAGACAGTTAATGTACAATCCACTAGTCACAAAAGCAAAGAGATGTGAAGTGTTTAGTACTCTGAGAACCAGATGTTCCATAAATCTCAGACAGGAACTGTGCCGAAATTAATTAATACTTGGGTTGACCTTTTGGTTTCAGAATTTCTTTTGCATATCCGGGAAGAAAATACATGATACTCTGAAGCAGGGAGTACAGCGTCACTACTATTGATATTTCAGCAATAATTTAAGTTTACATAATGGCTAACACACAAAAGGTTTCATGATATGTCACAAACTGAATTAGATTTTTAAAAATGGAGACAGTACCACAGGAGGAAATATTAAGAGCTGACTGTAAGTATGATCAAAAAGGTGAATTTAAAATGCAGTCTTAAAGGAAGATTGGATGTTGGCATTCAGAATGCTGAGTGTGAAGCCTGGGTTGCTGAGTTCATGATCACCCAGAGTGAGCTGAAGGAAGAAGGCACAATAAAATGAACAATAAGTTTAAGTAAGTGCTGTGTTGTACAGAACTTCAATACTTCTAAAAAGAGACATCAAATTAATTTTTTTTTCATCATGACTGATATGCAAGAATACGATCTGTAGAAAGTAAAGAATTTTTAGAAGTAAGTTAAGTGGTTGGACTACAGTTGGTAAATTGATACAACAGGAACTGTTAGCTGATTAAATTCAATATGGGCAAGATGACTATGATCAAGATGTTATGATGGGAAAACAGTATGGATTAGTAGTCTCCACAACCCTTTTCTTATGAAAAATGTGCACTGTAAGGAAATATTCTTTTCCCTGCAAAGGACAGGGCAGATCAGAGTGAATATAGCTTCTAGTTTGCACAAGTGAATCACAATGCAATCTTCGTGTTAAATTAGTTCAATTTTCAGCACAGTCGGGGCAATTTAATAAGTCTTCCAGTTGAATCCTATATAATATTGGACACTATTCTGATTGTGCATGCATGGGCTGGTTGAGCATAGCCACCAAGCTTCTAAGCTGCAGAGTGTCAAAAGAAAATTTTCTTTTTAATTTCATTCGCAGGATGAGGGCATCGCTGACCAGGTTAGCATTTATAGCCAATCCCTAATTACCCAGAGTCAACCACATTGCTGTAAGTCTGGAATGACATGTAGGCCAGACCACATAAGAATGGCAGTTTCTTTCCCTAAAGGATATTAGTGAACCAGATGGGTTTTTCCAACAAGCGACAATGGATTCATGGTCATTGGACTCTTAATTCCAGACTTTTTAAAAAAAATCAGATTCAAGTTACACCATCTTCCTTGGTGGGATTCAAACCTAGAACTCCACAATATTAGCTGGATCTCTGGATTAACAGTTCAGTGATAATACCGCTAGGTCATCACCTCACATTGTTTGATACAATCCACTAGCTGTTGAAATGTATGACTGACTCACATGGAATCACATCATTGCTGAAACCCATATTATTATACCATATAATTCATTTGTCTGGTTGATAGAAAGTCTTTTTGGCTTGATGGCAGCTTTCTATTAGTGGAGAGCACCACTCCTGATTACTGCAAAATAACAATGTGTGATGATGGCTCAAATATTTAAGACACCTTACCCTATTGGGGAAACCTCAGGTGGACTGGGCATTATTCAAGGCCTTGGATCCTTCCATGAGTTTGTCTGAAATACATTGTTAACCACAGATACTGTCATATTTGCTGAGATTTTCCAGTAGTCTCTTTGTTCCAGATTTCTTGCACCTGCCGTAATTGGCTTTTATTGAACTGCTTAGAAGGTGATCAGTGCATCATTTGGTGCATGATACCAGTAGAACATGAAAAATGGGAGTCTGACCATGAATGCATTGAAATAGTCAAGTCCAGAGATAATAAAGGCACAAATTATGAATGTCAACAGCAGATGATACTAAGGTGTAGAGGTGGGCAGGATCTGTATTCAAACAATCTGATTAACATAGGAGGTAGTTTATCTAGTTTACCATGAGATAATAGCAGTTAGAGTAGAGTTTATGGCAATGACTGCTGCTAATGTTTTCTGGACAAAGTTTTCTGCTCATCCAAAACTTAGTGGTAGTTTACATGAAGCAATTTGAAGATAATCAGAATTAATGTGGAAGTTGATCTTTTATTGAGCTAGATTTTAGGCCTTTGCTGGGGCCAGACAAAAATAAGCCATATCTAATTTTGAAGGAAAGTTGAATTATTAGAGCACAGGCATCTCAGGCCTATTCATTCACCTCACCTCATCTCCAACTAAAGAACTGGAGAACAAAAGGTTATCCACAGAAAAGGGGCTAGATTTTCTCAGGAGAAGTAGCATTCAGTGACTGTAGAGTTAGACCAAGTGGTTTAAATTTTTCTTTACTTTGTAGCACATTGCTCTTCATCTTCAGTGCAAGGGCTGTTCATTTTTTCTTTTCGCAGATGCAAGTTTCTGTGGGTCAAATAGCACCAGGAGGAAACAGTCACACATTGGGATTTTCATGTCAGCTCTACTTAGTTGTTGGAGGCAGATCCTCTGTCTAAGTGACAGAACTGGGCAGACTCTCAAAAACTGGAGGGTGAGTCAGAAACTTTCCAGTCTGAGGGAAGCAGCAAGCCACAATGAAGGATAAAAAAGGGAGACAGGGAGGCACTTACTGTCTGATTTTTAAAAAATCCTTTAATTTGATTCTGGAAACTAAACAAACTCCGGCCTAGGTAACATGGGATGGAAAACCGCCTGGGAATACCAGGTACAGGAGGCATTTAGGGTTTGTGGCACAGTGGTAGTGTCTTTACCTCTGAGCCAGAAGGCCCAGGTTCAAGTGCCATCTGCTTCAGAGTCTGTCATAACACATCTGAATAGGCTGATTAACAATCTCCATTAAAGAGTTTCAGCAGCAGGATACCATTGCAGGATGGGGAGGGGGACCTCTCTCTTTCCCTCTCTCTACAGGGACAGTCTGTGGCTACCATCTCACTCAGGCAGTCAGGAAAGGTCTCTAGGCCTATTTTGAGCACTGGGTCTCTAAATAGCACTATATGCAATCCTCCAGGCACAGGCATCTAAATTAAATTTTGCTTGATGTGGGAATCTGGAGACACCTTTGAAAACCCCACTTCACATCCTTCAAATCTACTTAATGAGGACTCAAATAAATTTAATTAATTGCCATAATCTCCTTTCCCATTGTCTGGTCTATCCCAATCCCACCACTGCAAAAATGTTGAAGACGAGAGGTGGAGGAAGGATTTGCCTTCTGCTTGGCACTATCTGAGGATTTTCCCCTTCTAAATATTTCTTTATTTGAACATTTATTTCTTTGATATTTAAGGGGGCCTTTTGTTTGACTAGTATGTGCGCTGAACAGGCAACTTAATTCAAATTCTATTCAAAATAGTCATCTATGGTAAAGTAGCCATAGTCTAAGAGGGCTGATATCTCACTGGAGAGAGATGACTGGTGGTGGTTTAACCTGAAGGTCACCGTGCTTCAGGCAAAGGGAGAGGATCAGAAATTTGGTCCTTCATAGGAAACCTCAACCAGAATGGGAATTGTACATGTGCTGTTAGCATCTCTCTGTATTATAAACCAATTATCCAATCAACTGAGTTAACTGAGCCCAAGTTGTCCAGGAGCCATTAATGCGTGCCTAATAAAATATTTTAATAAATAATCAATTCAATGTTGTTTTTATTAAGGGAAGTATAACTTTCAAATGCTGCTGGATGAATTTTTCACAACTTATCCTGCACAAACTAAACTACTAGTCTCACATTTGTAAGCAAAATATTTGTCAACCAGTAATGTGTAAAATTTTAGAAAATAAGGATCACCTTGACCGAATCACTGACGGAAAGGTATTCTGGGAGAGTTGCTTATCAGCCAATTGCAGAAAAAAATAGCAGTCATCAAACTGGAACAGATGGTTTTAAGTGTAATGAGTGCAAAATCCTGAAGCTAAGAAAGTTTAATTGCTGAGTAAATACTGGTTTTAACAATTGCACAGCCTTTAGTGTAAAAGCAACAGAAGGCATAACGCAAACTGTGAGACAATATTTAACCAGAACTTTACATTAGCAAGTTTGACCTCGATTTGTAGGAGACCCATGTGACACCAAAGATTCTCAGTTTCTGTGAATAAACCCTTTTGCAAAATGCATCTACAGAGCATGAAGAATTGTATGTTAGTGAAAGTTATTGAGTACAGATGTGCTTCATTATTTATCAATAAACAATCCATAGTTAGCATCAGCAGCCTCCAGAGATCATTGAACCAAACAGAAGTAAACAAAGTTCACACTCATTTAACAGCTATGATGATCTCTTTCGGAAAGCGCCAAAGTCGTAACTTTCCTTGTAGAAAATTAGAAATAGAATGCCATCGTAAAATGTCAGCCAAGAGGCTGAGTGGAATAATTACAGGTTAGGTCGATGACTTGGAATTACACAACTCCACACCCCCAGACAAGCAAAATTTATTTGCCATAGAGACTGCTAATGTTTCTCACATCAGAGTTTGCTTGCCTTGTCAAGGTGGCTCAAATGGCCTAGACTTCTATTGAACTCATTAGCTCAATGTTATAATCAATCATTGATTGCAATGTTTGCAGGTTGTAGTTGGTAAATCAGTGGCCTTTACCCCTTGGGTTGCTGAAGTAACATTCATTGAAGCCCTCAGCCCTTCATTTCAAAGCAATTTTTTTCCATTCAGGTCTCAAGTGAGCTAACAGTTTTAAGGAAATGTTATAATGGAAGAATAATAATAAAAATGATATTTGGTAAAAAGTTTGGATTTTAATAAGCTAAAAGAAAGCTATGTGCATTTGTCACAGTAATTAGTTATTCCCTAAAAAAAGTTTAGAAATATCACTGGCTGGAGAAGCTTACAGAGATGTTTCACAGCAGAAGGATATAAAATTCTGATGCTAAAAAGTGCAGGGAAATCTCATGTCACTCCAAATATGTCCACAATACATGCATCCTAAATTAGCACGTCATTCCCATTTTGGTGACAGATTTGAAATTTCTCTTAATGCAATCATACTGAGTCTTGGAGGAAATCTGTATTAAACTTTAAATATTCTCGGGTATGTGATCTACATAAAAATGTTCTATTCCATACAGTGCATATCGAGCAAAATGTTAAACAAAATATTACACTGAATTTTCTGGACTTATCTGTTATTGTTCTGAATTTTACAGGATGGGTCCTGATTTTGCAATAATACCTTGCTACTTAATATTTTATAAAATAGGTTTTCACAACTCTCACCACTACTTATGCACAACTGTATTACTCTGCCATCAATATTTATACGTTGCTGATCTGTGATGTCATTGTTTAACATTGTGGTCTTCCAGTGCCTATCTGCTGATAACAGAAATGATGCTGTCTCCAAGAATGTCCTTAAAGTATTTGCTAATGGCTATCAAAATTACTTCAACTTTTGACCTTGGGCAATAGCTTAATGTTATTGGTTTTATTGTCAATAAGCCTCCTTTAGCCTTTGGAAAGGCGTTTAAAATCTGACAGTTTTTAAAACATGGTCATTGAATTGAGGACTAAACTTTATATGCTTGCATTGCTATTTTGCCATATAAATATTGTGTTTTTAAAAAATGGTGATAATGAAAAAGGATGGGACTTTTTTTCACTGGAATGTAGGAGGTTGAAAGGCAACCTTATGGAAGTTTATAAAATCATGAGGGGTATAGACAGAGTTAATGGTAATTGTCTTGTCCCTAGGATGGGGGAATTCAGGACGAGGGGGCATATTTTTAAGGTGAGAGGAGAGAAGGGAATATTTTTTATAAAAAGGGTGGTTTGAATGTGGAATGAACTTCCTGAGGGAGTGATACAAATACAACTTTTAGAAGACATTTGGATAAGCACATGAATTGGAAAGGTTTGGAGGAATATGGGCCAGGAGCAGGCAGGTGGGACAAGTTGAGTTTGGGATCATGTTCAGTATGGACTGCTTGTAATGAAATGTTCGTTTCTGTGCTGTATGACTCTATGACATGGCATTTATCCTCTTATTTAGCCATTTTGCATTTAGCTGATCTGAGCTGGGGGCATCACAGTGGCCCAGTGGTTAGCAATGCTGTCTCACAGTGCTAGGGACCCTGGTTCTATTCTACCTTTGAGCAACTGTCTGTGTGGAGGTTGCTCATTCTCCTCATGTCTGCGTAGGTTTCCTCTGGGTGCTCCAGTTTCCCCCCACAGTCACAAAATCTGTAGGTTAGGTGAAATGGCCATGCTAAATTGCCCTCAGTGTCCTGGGATGTGCAGGTCAGGCGGATTAGCCATGAGAAATGCGGGGTTATAGGGATAGATTAGGAGAGTAGGACTGAGCAGGATGCTCTTCAGTGGGTCGGTGTGGACTTGATGGGCCAAATGGTTTGCTTTCACACTGCAGGGATTCTAAGATGTAAAAATGGATCTCTGCCATTCTGCAATTCATCTAGCATCAGAGTTTTTCTACAGGAGGTGTATACTTCAGTGCCATTAACCAGAATCACTGAAAAATTTGTTACATTTAGATGAGCTTGAGTTGCTCTACTGATGCAACCCTGAATTAATCTGTGCTTATGGGAGAATCATGAAATTTGGGACTCTGGATTCACTGCTGCACTGCAGAGAGACTACCCCCTTACACACATATGTGTGCTGCCTTATCTGGAATGACCATTGTCTGAGATACAAGTTCTAGCAAACTTCTTTATATATGCACTATTATATGTTATTCTGAATTCTGCTATATAGGCCTTTAATACAGGTTGCTGCATCCTCTCCACACAATCAAAACTGTGAGTGTCTGCTGTGACTGCTAGTATCAGTGTTGCACCTTATACGTCATTATGTCCTTAACATTTATATTCTCTTTAAAGAGCGATTACTTGGAAGCAGCTAATAACAATGTAATAGAATGTAGTCCTCTCTTAATTTTGTTAGAATGTAGAAGAAGTAAATTGGCATCTTCCATTGTTACAAAGATATATTGACCCTGATTTTGCTTACAATAACTGTAAACATCAGCAGAACTCAAAATTACTAAGATTTTATGAGAGAGTTCATTTACCTCTGTGAGGTGGGTGAAAAGTAATCTTTCCAAAGAAGATTCATTGATATGGACAGAGCCATGCTGAAAAGGGGCAATGAATTGGAAGTTCTTGCTTCACTAGTCTAAGTGTAAATTGGACAGATTCATCAACTGCAGGACTGGCGAGATTGGAGGTGAGGTTAGACAACATGGTGATGTACATAAACCCTGCTACCTCCTAGGCACCACTGACATTACGTTCTCATGACGTAGGTTAAGTTTGACCTCCTGTTGCTGAGGAGGCCCATAAGTGGCCCAATTCCTATTGTTGCTTAAAAAGGGAATATCTCATTAATCAAGGACATTTAGTGCCTGATCAAGGGCTAGATATCAGGCATTTGATGCTTGATCAGGGTCACCCTTGTTTCTGACCTTCTTATCATCCCCTCCCTATGCTGGCCAACCTGTCAAACGCCCAGCCCCTTCCACCAGCATCACTAAACTTTCATCTGGGTCCTCTATGATTCTTGGATTGTTGGATAATTACTTTCCGCAATAGCAATCAAGTCCACACCAATCCTCCAAAGAATAACCCAACCGGACCCACTGCCCTATCTTATATTTACCCCTGACTAATGCACATAACCTACACATCACGGAACACTACAGGCAATTTAGCATGGCCAATTCATCTAACCTGCACACCTTTGGATTGTAGGAGGAAGCCAGTGCCTGAAGAAACACACACAGACACAGGAAGAACGTGCAAACTCCAGGCAAACAGTTGCCCGAGGCTAGAATTGAATCAGAGTCCCTGGCGCTGTGAGGCAGTAGTGCTAACCACTGATCCAAGGAAACATCTGGGGAACTGTGATCATATCCTACCATGGCAGATGGTGGATATTAAATTCAATAAACAAATCTGGAATCAAGAATATAATTATGACAATGAGACCATTGTCAATTGTTGTGAAAAAGCTAATCCAGATCCACCATCCTTACATGGTCTGATGTACACATGACTCCAGATCCACAACAGTGTGTTTAACTCTTAACTGCCATTTATTGCAAATGGAAATGGGCAATAAATGCTGGCCTAGACAGTGATGCCTATATCCCACATATAAATGAAAAAGAGCATACATAGAGTAAGGCTGGAGAACAATGCAAACAATGAGATGAGACAGATAATGTTCTGACTTATAATGCCTGAATTCCAAACAAGATGAGGACAGAATTTAACACATTTTTAAAGAATCTGTTGATAAACTGGAACTTCTGCAATGAGGACCTGGCATGCATGCTTTGGCTGACCTTATGCATTCAAACTTAGGGTACTCAGTGGAGATATTGCACATTCATTATTGCACTGTTGAGACCCACAATTGTGAAGTGTCAACTACTGTAGGGGCTGGAACAGAGTTCCATGGTGAGTATAACCACCATGCTCACACCCTTCACGAATTTTCAGGGCCATTAATATATTAATATATACTGGGGCATAATATAGACAGGGGCATCAGTGTGAATGTAGTTTTCAAAAGCAACAGGATTAGATAGAATAATTGGATAAGTGTCCAGGCTGTTCAATTCTCTTTTAAAACAATAGATTCTGCTCTGAATTCCATTGAATAATGTGAGTTTTGCAAAACAAAGCACTGTAGAAAACAGGAATAATGTTTTAGTCTTTGGTCTTTCTCTTTTAACAGGCATAACAACGTAAATGTATAAAACTGAAATATCATGGTGAAATGCCAACATAATGGTTTAGTGTGTGCAAACAGTGAAATGCAAACAGACTTCTGGGGTCTAGATTAGAGTGGTGCTGGAAAAGCACAGCAGGTCAGGCAGCATCTGAGGAGCAGGAAAATCGGTGTTTTAGGCAAAATCCCTTCATCAGGACTTCAGCTGATGGATAAAGAGATGGACGTTCCAGTTCTAGAATGCCTAACCCCAATCCCTACTTTTGCAATTTTCAAGTGCACTGGAAAACATAAAGGCTGTGATCTCACACTTAACATCCTGATACCAGTGGCTTTGCTGTGGGTATGCTAATTTCAGAGCCCTAACAAATTTCATAGTTTGCTGCCACTTGGAAGACCTGTAAAGATTGTGGTCCATGCTGGGTCAGAGGATTTGGGGAGAATAGGGAGTGTTTGATTTGACATTTAAAAGCAACTTTAAAAGATGTTGCCAAATTCGCATATCATAGTTTGATGTTGTACGATAACTCGTGAGTATTTTTTATTCGATAACTGTGGTCTGGGTGTTATTCTTAAAAAGGTAAGTTACCATTACATTGATCAGAATTGTGAAAGGGTTCAGATGTATTAGAATTGGTTAACTAGTGATTAAAGTGCTATTCTGCACTCACAGCATTGAATTTCAGATTTTTATCGATCAGTTGAATCTTGTGTTATTATCTTTACATTATTTGATAGTTAAGCCATCTGTTAAATCTATGATATAGCTTAATGGAAAGCTAATCTTTTTGGCAGCCCAGCTATTGTAAAACTTGAATGGGTTCAGAAAAGATTTGCAAGAATTTTGCCAGGGTTGGAGGATTTGAGCTACAGGGTGAGGCTGAATAGGCTGGGACTATTTTTCCCTGGAGTGTTGGTGGCTGAGGGATGACCTTATAGAGGTTTATAAAATCATGAAGGACATGGATAGGATAAATAGACAAAGTGTCTTCCCTAAGGTGGGGGCATAGTTTTAGGGTGAGAGGGGAAATATGTAAAAGAGACCTAAGTGGCAATTCTTTCACACAGAGGGTGGTACGTGTATGGAATGAGCTGCCAGAGGAAGTGGTGGAGGCTAGTATGATTGCAGCATTTAAAAGGCATCTGGATGGGGATATGAATAGGAAGAGTTTAGAGGGATATGGGACAAGTGCTGGCAAATGGGACTAGATTAGGTTAGGCTATCTGGTTGACATGGATGAGTTGGACCGAAGGGTCTGTTTCCATGCTGTACACTTCGGAGTCCAAGACTTTATCTCTTCAAATTTGGGACAAAAAAAAAACTGGCCAACAAATGAGCATCTGGTCTGACTTCTCCAAAAGTTTAACTAAATGTTGCAAAATTTTTTTTCACTGCAGTCGCACAGTTGAATCTCATTAAAAATACTTGGCTGATCTCCAAACCACGCTAACTGATGCAGCTCACCTTTGGTTATGGCTACAACTTTCAAAACTGATTGACAGTTTATAATGTCATTTGGCAAATTATATTTTTTGAAATAGTTTTTTGCTTGGCTATTTGTTTTTTTTTTGATAGTTTTATGACCAATTTCTGACATTTCGATTTTTCCAAAGCAGAGTTTGAATGGTTATGCTTGAATTACAGATTTTGAGCTCCTAAAAACATTAGAACACTCTTTTAAAGTGAATTTTGAATAACTGGCTGTTGGCCATTTTGACAGTGTCATGAACACTTCAAAAAATGCCTATATTATTGTAGAGTTGATGTTTTCTGTCTATTTGAATAGTTGATGATGAGTATGTTGGCATTGCGGCTACAGAGAAATCCTGGACAGGAATATTTGGATTGATTATGGTAGGTGAGGAATGGTAGGGTTTGAGGGATAAGCTTTTGAAGTATGGGTGAGGGCTAAGATGCCCTGCATTCATGTGTAGAGCAGGGTGTTGTTCAGTAAACCAAAGTGGATATTCTAGCTTGGTTGTCTCAATATTTACTGCTCTGTGTTTCCACCTTCGGCCTGCTTGAGAATGCACAGCTCTAACTTAGACTCACCCCTAAAAATGCTAATGGCACTGCCATGCAAGGAAATAGGATAGTGTTGCTGGCTAAGTTTCTCCATTGTGATTCTTATTTCGAAGGCAAACATTCCTGCCCAATTTATGTATTTTGACAGTTTTTGTTAGAAGTGGGGATATAGGATCATGTGACAGAAAAAGTGACAATAGAGAGTAAAATTATGTATATTGAATATGCTTGCAGATAAGGATTTTAATGTAAACATATATTAAGTTTGCATATAATTATTATAGTGAACCTTGCAGCTTTTTTTAGTATTGTCAATAAGCATAATTATTTATCCATATATTTAACAATTGTGTTGTAAAAATGATCCCACAAATTGATCAATGAGAAACTTAAAACAGAGGACAGTATAAAAATTACTACAACAAAGAACGTGAAATATCTGTTCTGTACTCCATAACCAAAACACATTAGACACTATGTCAAATGAAATTCAACTTAACGTTTAATTATAAACAGATTTGAGACATTTCTGTACTTATTTGTGGAAAGACGTTTTCAGCACGTTTCAATTGGCGCAAAGAATTATTATTGAGTTTTTAAAAATAACTGATTCAGAAAAAGTGACACTCGTTGTGCAATGATTAAATAGATACTGTGTGTATCACAGCTGTTTATTGTCCACATATTTATTTCTTAGATCTGTTGTGTACTTATGTTTATCTGATTTCCTGTTAGGCATTGTACATACAAGATAAGCATACTTTGTGAAAATACTCTAATATTATCAGTGAGTGGATTCAAAAGATATTTGTTGTGCAAGAGTCCATGGTTAAATAATCCTGATGCATTTTGTGAATTCATCCAATTGTGAATGGTAGAGATATCACAATGACATGTAGTTTACAACTAAATGGATTTGTATGATTTTCTTTTCACTTGTATTGTAAAGAATAATCAAATCTTATTTTTGAGTTGAAAACATTTTGAACCAAATAAAATAATTCAATAATTTAAGGAACCAATATAAGATTAGTGCTGCCAAACCAGGAATTGCCGGAAAATCTCAGCAGGTTTGGCAGCATCTGTGGTGAGAAATCAGTTAATGTTTCGGGTCCAGTGACCCTTCTTCAGAACTGCTGAGATTTTGCAGTAATTTCTGTTTTTGTTTCAGATTTTCAGCATCTGCAGTTTTTTAGTTTGTTTTATAAAATTTGTCCGATTTAGTATTGCACACCATCAAGATATTTTGCAGGATTCTAAGAAATAGAGCAATGTTTCAAAACATTGGACTTCATTGATACATCTGATGTTGAAAAGGATCATAAACTATTCAGAACAGAGAGATTTGCTTTTACGTAATGCCTTTCATGAGCACTAGGAATGCCAAAGTTCTTTAGATTCAATGATGTAGTTGTCACTGTTTTATAATGTAGAAAACATGGTAAAAACAATGACTGCAGATGCTGGAAACCAGATTCTGGATTAGTGGTGCTGGAAGAGCACAGCAGTTCAGGCAGCATCCAAGGAGCAGCGAAATCGACGTTTTGGGCAAAAGCCCTTCATCAGGAATAAAGGCAGTGAGCCTGAAGCATGGAGAGATAAGCTAGAGGAGGGTGGGGGTGGGGAGAGTGTAGCATAGAGTACAATGGGTGAGTGGGGGAGGGGATGAAGGTCAAGGAGGAGAGGGTGGAGTGGATAGGTGGAAAAGGAGATAGGCAGGTAGGACAGGTCCGGACAAGTCATGGGGACAGTGCTGAGCTGGAAGTTTGGAACTAGGGTGAGGTGGGGGAAGGGGAAATGAGGAAACTGTTGAAGTCCACATTAATGCCCTGGGGTTGAAGTGTTCCGAGGCGGAAGATGAGGTGTATGGGCCCCAGCTATGCCTGTCTCTTTGTTGGCTACATAGAACAGTTGATCTTCCGTAATTACACCGGCACCACTCCCCACCTCTTCCTCCGCTACATTGATGACTGCATTGGTGCCACCTCGTGCTCCCACGAGGAGGTTGAGCAATTCATCAACTTCACCAACACATTCCAACCTGACCTTAAATTTACTTGGACCATCTCTGACACTTCCCTCCCCTTCCTGGACCTCTCCATCTCCATCTCCATTAATGACGACCGACTTGACACTGACATTTTTTACAGACCCACCGACTCCCATAGCTACCTGGATTACACCTCTTCCCACCCTACCTCCTGCAAAAATGCCATCCCGTATTCCCAATGCCTCTGCGTCCGCCGTATCTGTTCCCAGGAGGACCAGTTCCACCACAGAACACACCAGATGGCCTCCTTCTTTAGAGACCGCAATTTCCCTTCCCACATGGTTAAAGATGCCCAGCAATGCATCTTGTCCACATCCCGCACATCCGTCCTCAGTCCCCAACCCTCCAACCGTAACAAGGGCAGAACACCCCTGGTGCTCACCTTCCACCCTACCAACCTTCGCATAAACCAAATCATCCGCTGACATTTCTGCCACCTCCAAAAAGACCCCACCACCAGGGATATATTTCCGTCCCCACCCCTTTCCACCTTCTGCAAAGACCGTTCCCTCCGTGACTACCTGATCAGGTCCACGCCCCCTACAACCCACCCTCCCATCCTGGCACCTTCCCCTGCCACCGCAGGAACTGTAAAACCTGCGCCCACATCTCCTCCCTCACCTCTATCCAAGGCCCTAAAGAAGCCTTCCACATCCATCAAAGTTTTACTTGCACATCCACTAATATCATTTATTGTATCCGTTGCTACCAGTGCGGTCTCCTCTACATTGGGGAGACTGGGCGCCTCCTAGCAGAGCGCTTTAGGGAACATCTCTGGG
The DNA here is from genome assembly GCF_047496795.1 of Chiloscyllium punctatum. Lineage (NCBI taxonomy): Eukaryota > Metazoa > Chordata > Chondrichthyes > Orectolobiformes > Hemiscylliidae > Chiloscyllium > Chiloscyllium punctatum. Next base: position 81,241,713 of record NC_092741.1, read on the forward strand.
ACATCCGCACCAATCAACCACACCGCCCCGTGGCCCAACATTTCAACTCCCCCTCCCACTCTGCTGAGGACATGGAGGTCCTGGGCCTCCTTCACCGCTGCTCCCCACCACCAGACACCTGGAGGAAGAACGCCTCATCTTCCGCCTTGGAACACTTCAACCCCAAGGCATCAATGTGGATTTCAACAGTTTCCTCATTTCCCCTTCCCCCACCTCACCCTAGTTCCAAACTTCCAGCTCAGCACAGTCCCCATGACTTGTCCGGACTTGTCCTACCTGCCTATCTCCTTTTCCACCTATCCACTCCACCCTCTCCTCCCTGACCTATCACCTTCATCCCCTCCCCCACTCACCCATTGTACTCTATGCTACTTTCTCCCCATCCCCACCCTCCTCTAGCTTGTCTGTCCATGCTGCAGACTCACTGCCTTTATTCCTGATTAAGGGCTTTTGCCCAAAACGTCGATTTCGCTGCTCCTTGGATGCTGCCTGAACTGCTGTGCTCTTCCAGCACCACTAATCCAGAATGTATAAAACATGACAGTTCATTTGCACACAGCAAACATCCACAGAAAACAATGTGATAAGGACCAATTCTGCTTTTTGTGATGTTGATTGAAGGATGAAATACTTGCCAAGACTCTGTGGAATAACTCTCCCTTCTTACTGGAAATATTGTAATGGAATATTTGATGTCCACTTGAAAAGGAAAATGGAATCACAGAAATTGGTAATAGCTAAACTAATTACAAACATGATAAGAATTTTACATGAGAGGAAAATTTGTGATGGTAGCAAATATAGGTCAATGAAGATGGTTGTAATGGGAAACCATGATTTGGCCAGGCAGCAGAATTTTTGGATAAACCAGGTTAAAAAATATATAAAGAGTGAAGTTTAGAAACAGCCAGGAGAGCAGTGGAATAGATGTGTAGTGGTGGCAAAGGCCTGTGAGGTATTAGCAGTGATGGACTGAAAAATTATAGGCATGGTTGTATTTGGCCTTTAATGGAGATGTCAGAATCTCAAGTTGGGCTGAAGATATTGGCTTTCAAATATTTGTAAGAAATTGAGGCACATTTAAGTCAGGATGTCAGATATATGCACTGATAGCACAAAAATAAGATGGTGAAATATTGAACCTATTGCCATCAGCATACATGTGGGAGTTTATCTCTATGAACTAGTTTAAGTATAGTTGTTGTTTTAATGTAAGAATGCAAAAATCAATTTGAAAACCCCTGCACTTCTTCAAAACAGTGCAATGGTATACTTATGACTACCTAAAAGGGCAAAGGTTTGGGAAGAGATAGCTGTTGTGCAAAGAAATGGCTCTGAAAGGGTTAATGTCAATTCTACGGATGTCACACAGTCTGTGGGTGAAGTCTTGGAGTTTGCCCCTCGCTTTTAAAGGGAGAAGGTGTATCTATGTCAGCTCCCTAAAGTTCTATCATGCATTAAACCCTCTTCCAATCTAATGATGCTACCACCATATCGCTATCAAAGGCCAAGCTAATGTAACAACAGTATCATCTACAAGTAGACACTGCAAATACAACAAGCTACCATGAGTGGTGAACGACAAATATTGATCCATTATTAACTCATGTGAGCTGATTTTGAATAAATAAAACAGCTCGATCCATTGTCTATCTTTTTTATAGTTCGAAAATTAAATAAAACTACAGACCGTGAAATTACACTGTTGGATTCTTGATTAAGAAAGAAAAGGAACTGAAGTAAATTCATTATTAAATGGAAACTTTGCCTCATTAAAAAAAGTTGAATTTTCTTTTCAACAATGCACAATTTGTTTAATTAGTGTAAAACAATTTAAAGATGAAGAAAAATCCTCTCAATACTTAAAATATTTGGTGACTGCAAAATGGAACTAAGTGAAACAGTATCTACATTATCTGAACAGAAAACAAGAATTTTTAAAAATCATGGCAAACATTCCATTATAATTAAGTCTATTTTGCAGCAATTTTCTGCTCTTACAATTTTTCTGGTGAGTTAACTGTGGAACCGTATGCAGTATGCAGCTGAAATGCCGATCTGTACCATCAACCTGAAACACTGATTGGAAAAAGACCCTTTAATCAATAATTGGTTAATTTCTAATAACTGATGACATATAACACCATATTCTGAAATATAGCCGCATTTGGTATGTAATAATTAACATACATTTTTTGAGCTTGGAGGAGAATTTTTTCTCTGCTAATTTTTAATGGAGAAGAGCTCCACCATTAGGAATTTAAAGGCATTGCAGTTCTTGTATTATAGCCATAAGATATAGTGTATAGTTCTTGTATATAGCCATAGTAAATTGCCATGAAAACTTTGTTCATCCTCCTTGTTAATCTCTAAGTGCATACTGTATCAGCTGCAAGGCAACTGTATTTCCATATTTATTAAGCCGGTGTTCTTTACCTCAATACATAATTAATTCACAAGCATAATAAAGTATATTCCATAACATTTTTAAAAATTATGTATGACAGAAAGTGCAATAAAAATGAATTTTGATCCACACAGTATGTTGCATTCTGTGATGCCTCAGTATATTTACAATAAATTTGAAGGTTATAATTTTTTTCTATGTCAAGCACAAAAACCCCAGGTGTTCTACCCAGTTTCTAGCCTCTAGCAGGTTGACTTAATTAGACTGTAGGCTTCCCCCATTCAGGCTTTGCAATGGAAGCACCAATCATTAATATATCCTTTAGCTTGTAGTTCTGGATCTTGAAATATACCATGATTTGGACATGGACACCTCTTTGCTCTAAATGACCAAAAAGGTTAACATGGACCATTAACCTTGTTCATGATCCTTCAGCTGTAGCTGATCCTTGTCTTATTGTGTCTCCCTGGGTTCATGGGGAGCTACAGAAGCTGCCTGAGGAAGGAGCGGGGCTCCGAAAGCTTCCGGTTTCAAATAAACCTGTTGGACTATAACCTGGTGTCATATTAAGAAAGGACATCTTATCTGGAGCCCTACAGATCCAAGCTCCAAATCCATATGATCTGATGTCACTGTATCAGTACCTCTTCCACATGCACAGTAACTGTATTCATCTAATTCCCTTCACACTACATATCTCCTTGAGTTATTTACAGTTCTCCCTTTCTTCCACTAAAATTTGACAATGAATATTTAATATTTTTACCTTATTTTCTCACCAAATACTCACCCAGCCCCTCCCAAAAGTCCCTTGAGATTCAGGGTATAATTTTCAATAGTGTTCCCTGTTCTCTTGGAATGCGTGTATGATAAATGTGTTTCCTTGTTATTTCCTTGCAAGGTCAACACATTAGTGGAATGGAATTACACCTCTGTGACTGCTAGTCTTTGGACTGTGATCCACACAAAGACTTGAAGATAGCAGTGATGAAGACCAATCAAGGATGAGCTGGTTTGAAGAAGACTATTGAACTTCTGTGATCACACCTTCAGAAGGAAGTCAAGAAAGTGATTTTTATTTTTCTGCCTTTCTCCTTTCCTCCTTTGCTTCCTCCCTTCCTCTGTAATGATACCCAAGGTATTCTTTTACTCTGTAAATTCTCAAAGTAGTATGAACTGTGAGACTCCCCAGAGCATTCAACCTGTCTGGATACTGAGCTGTATTGCATAGTCTAGATCAAACATTTTACAGGCTGAGTCTGTACTCAGTCTGGGTCAAATATTTTCCACCAATGTTACAATATTGGCTTTGTCATAATTGTGAGCTCCCTATATTCATGTATTTCTGCTTCTGCTGGTCTATTTATGTCAAGAAAACCTGCAAGAACTGTGCATAATTACCATATGGCTGTATTTTAATGCTATTGGACCAATACAATGAATTGGTGGCCCATTTTAAGCTAATAGCCTGGCTGGTTGAAGGCAGTACCATTCATCAAGATACATGTCTTTGGGGTTATATCTGATAGGTTCACCTCTTTAGTGTAGTATCTAATACCTCTCTAGACTGCTATCTTCTCTTTTACTTGTCCCTGAGTCATTATAACAACGTCATTATGACTTGTTTAAATTTTGTTATACCATACCATTCTTGTTAGATAGATCCAATGTGTTAATTTACTGCAACCCCTTGTTTCCGTTGGCTACTTTAATCCACTGCCTGTCTGCCCGTTGCAGCAATGGATAAATCAAAGAAATATAATTCCATTCACTGGTGAAAAATATTCACACTCAGAAGATCTCTGGCTTTCCAATTCATGATTGGAACTATAATATCATTATTACAAAGAATTGTTCTAGTTGATTGTGGGTTGGGTTTCGTTTGTTGTACCTGTAGTTTGTCTTTGCCATGCACAGCCCAGGTTTTATATTGGTGTAGCTCTGTGGCACTGTAGCCGGAATCATGTGTTTTTCCTTGGGTACAAATCCCAAATGGCTTCACAACCTGTCATCCTGGTTCTAAACCCACTTCATGCTCATCCTGAGTGAACTTAATATTATTACCGACCACCAATCTAGTACCATCAGTCAATTAGACACTGTTTTTCTGAACAATGATCCCAGAGCATACTTCTACATCCTGGTGCTACTTTAGTATCTACTTGCATCATCCCAGTTCTGTTTTTGACTTCTCTTGATCTTTGGACTGGCTCCAGTCTATGGATTTTGTACAGAATTGAGTCACCATGATTCTGAAGTTCACTGTTGCTCTTCAACTTTACTTCCACAGTGTGTCGTCTTCAAGAGTGCATAGTTGCCGCTATGTTGTGTACCTGGGTTCTTCCCACAAACATACCAATCTCACATTGATGAATGGTAACAAAAACTTCGGGTTATCTTTATTGAAGATTCACAATACCATACTTAGTTACAGGAGAACTCAACATTCACATCTTGCCAGGAAATCAACACAAATCTTCCTGATGTCATATGCTGTATGATATTGCTTCCTGCAGTGATGATATACACTTTCTTTATTTAAAAGTAACATCGTAACAAATGGCAGCTTAGTCTGTTGGTTATGGCTGTGTCCATTGCTTTCTGCTTCCTCTGCTTGGCATGCAAGTAGTGCCTTTTTTCTCTGTCTGCCTGGAGTTGCTCCTGGGCTTGCAAGAGTTGAACCCTTGGCTTGACAGTAATGGTGGAATGAGATATGTGCCTGATGATAACAATATAGATTATGGTTGAGTGTGATGTTGTTGCTGTTGATGGCCCACAAAGCCTCATGAATGTTCAGTTTTGAGCTGCTAGATCAATTTTGAAACTATACACGGTGATGGTACCATATAACACAATGCAGAATTTGCTTTATTTGATTCTGTGCTGGTTTTTTTGTTCAAGCATTTAGAGACACTAAAGTAGATTTTCATATTTATTACCTGATTATTAGATATCATCTGATGCAGTGCAAAAAGGTGAATTTGTCAGGGACAACCGCGTACATTCTACAAGGTCCATGATTTTGCCTCCATTCATTTTGATAGAAGAGAATTTTGACCAAATTCTAGGTCAGGTCTAATAAGTGTCACATTTATTCCTACATGGAGGGTGGATTTTACTGGCTATTATGCTGCCAAATGGTCTCTCTAACCTGTATACCTGCGTTGCCATCTCTGGGCAAAAGCCGAACAAAATATTTTAAAGCATAATATTGAAATTAAGAATGAGTAAATTTAAGGACGCGATAGATTTTCAGTTAGTAATGGGTTGAAAGGTTATGGAGAGCTGGCAGAAAACTGGAGTGAATGTGATCAGGTCTGATTGTATTACGTGGTGAAGCACAAGCTTACTGAAATGCCTACTCCTGCTCCTAGCTCTTATGTTCTTCTGTTTTAAAGTTAACATTGTGTGAAGAATCTGGAATCTTAAAATTTGACCTGCTATATCTCATCAAAGTTAGATTTTTGTTTTAAATTACCAATATTATGTTAAATGGTCAAAAATATCCACTAACATTAGTATAGTGAAAAATTTCACACTATTTCTAATCGCTAATGATAGCAACACAGTTATTTGCTGTGTGAGAAAAGCTCTTTATATGTCGATTCATTTCATATTTTAAATCTATCTGAAGTTAAACACTTCACATTTATTAATGCTTCCTTCCCTCTTGAAATATCTGTGTTGGGAAGTATTATTGTAAGTTACAGGTTATCAGCAGTGTGACTGGCCATTATAACTACATTAAACAGATGTTAATGGCGCCATTTATCCTGCAACTTAGAAATTGCCACCTGTTTTTATTGAACTTGTATATGTTCACTTTTTATGGACCCCATTGGTACAGTATGTATCAGCAAAAAATGTTTTAAAATTGCTTTTAACAAAGGATAGTACAAGCACTATTTCTATTTGAGGATCATAGTCTATAAGTGTACCAGGAAATAGTTTGCGTGTTTATAATTCAAGTTGAACATTTTTTCCCTCTTTACCGCTTTGCATTGTGCAGCTAAATAAATGTTGATTGCACCTTCCCCAGTTGTGGACCTACCCCAGTAAATATGCATGCATCAACTGATAAAGATGATACATTTTTAACTAAGAGCAAGATGGAATGAGTAACATTCATTCACTCTTCAACTTCACAGACTGTGAGCAAATTATGCTAATGTGGGTTTTACACATCAACTTACTTTCATTGAGGGAAGTTTTTATTTATATCCACAAAAGTAACAAAATATATTCAGTTTGTTCATCTATCCCCACATTTCCAAAGTTCCATTTTACCTTCGTTACTAATCACAAAGGTCAACCAGGAAAGCCCAAAAAATGTTAAAAATAAATGAGACTGGATTTGCGTTGATATTGGTAAGTTCTGATGGATATTAATTATTACTTTTCAATTCCCAATTTCATTGAATCATACAATACAGAAGAGGCCCTTCTGCCCATTGTGTCTGATACTCTAAACCTACATAACCTTGAATGTTCAGGCATTTAAAATGCTTATCCAACTACTTTAGGCTTCTTGCCTCAACCACCCTTCTTGGCAGTGCATATCAGATTCTCACCACTTTTTGGATGAAAAACAATCCTCAAATACTCTGTAAATCTCTGGCCTTTCTGTCTAAAATTATGCTCACTTGTTATGACTTTTCAACTAATAGGAGCAGTTCTTTTATGTTCATCCTGTCCATGCCCTTCATAAACATATACATCTCAATCAGGTCTCCCCTAGCCTTCTCTGCTGTAAAGAAAACAATCTCAGTTTATCTGGCCTCTCTTCTTGGTTAAGATGCTCCAACCTAGGCAACATGCTGGTGAATCGCCTCTGTATCCCTCTAGTGCAACCACATTCTTCCTATAGCTTGGTGTCTAGAATTGCACACAGAAGTCCAGCAGTGACTTAACCAAAGTTCCATACAGCTCCAACACAATCTCCCTGCTCTTATAATTTATGCCATGACAAATAACCCCAAGTGACACATATACATTCTTAACTATTTTATTAATCTGTCTTGCTGCCTTCTGTGTATTTTCAGCATTGATAATTAAAATGATATCCACTGTTTAATGACTTACATGAAATTAAAATATGATGGAAAAGTGGCCAATCTAGATTTGGTAGATTTTGAACTGCTGCTTTATGATCTCAGCAGGATTCTAAGGTTTATCTATCGCCTGACAATGTAGATCAAATAGCACAATGCTATCTTAATTTTTATCAATTTTTTCTAGGAATCCTCCATTAGTATAGTCCAGACATGACAGATTGTTTAAGGAACACAAATATTTGCTCAGTCAACATCCTAGTTCAAGAATGTACTTCAGTCAAACTTATTCATAATCCATTTGCTGGGTTTATGCAGAGTGATCTTGAAATTTATTCCACATGGAGTGTATTTTGCTGGTAATAGGTGGCAGTGAGCTAACTATGAGAAAAAATCCAGTCTACATTAAACACTCCAGAATGAGAGGTGGGTGGGTGAGGACCAAAAGGCCTACCATCACTGACACCATGGGTGGGGCAGCTGATTGGTGAATAGGATAGGTTAGGTTTTCTAATCTTTAAAATTACTTTTGGTATTTAGTTTATGTATAAGTCTCTAAGTTGTTTTTCTCTCTCTTTCTGGGAAAGAGCTTGTAAAGTTTTCATTGTAAATTCAGATTATGCTAAGGGTAATAAGGGTATTGCTAGATGGCAGGTGGATTGTACATCCTGCAGAATGTGAGAAGTCATGGGCATACCATGTCAAGGAGAGAAATGACAGAGAAACCAAGTGATTACTTCATATTTGTTTTCACTGAGGAAGATATAAGAAGTAGAGATCCAAATGGCTAGGGAAAAAGAGCAGTTGAAGGAAATTAGTACAGTAATAAGATTGTATAGGAGAAATTAATGAGACTGAATGTTTATAAATCCCCATGACTTGGCAGTCTATATCCTAGATTGTTGAAAGAAGTGGCTATAGAGAAAATTGATGGTTATCTTGCAAACATTTACTGACTTTGGAATGATTCATGCTGATTGGAAAGTAGCAAATATAACCTCATGATTTAAGAAAGGAGCAAGGGAAAATAAAACATAGAACTACAGACCTTGCAAACTATCAGTACCTGGGAAATTGCTAGAAAATCATAAAGGATGGAATAAATAGACACTTGAATGGTAATGCTTTGATTGAGCATGGATTTCCCATGGAAAATTCTACTTGTTGTGATTTTTGAAGATATTACTAACAAAATTGAGAAAGGGGATCTGATAGATTTCATCTACATAGATTTTCAGAAGACTTTTGATAAAATACTCTATAGGAAGTTGCTTAGAAACAGTAAAGCACATCAGATAGTAGGTAATGCACTGGCATTGATGAATATTTGGATAACAGGCAGAAACACAGTAGGAACAAATGTGTTATTCTTGAGTTGTGATTAGTGGGGTATCACAAGGATCAGTTGTTCACAACATATATCCGTGATTAGGAGGCGAGATCAAATATAAAATTTCCAAATTTGCAGATGATACAAAGCTAATTGAGAATGTGTGTTGTGCAAAGTGGCTTCATTTGGCAAGGTTTAGTGAATAGGCAAGAATATGGAAGATTAAATATAATGTGCAAAAATGTAAGGTTATCAATTTGGTAGGAGACACAGGCACAGTGTAGTTTGTAAATGATTAAGAACTTGGAATGAGTAGATGTACATAATGATTTGGTATCCTTATTGCAAGGAGAGAAGGCTAATATGCAGGTGCAGCAAGATGCTAGGAAGGGTAATGGAAAGTTAGCCTTACTTGCAGAGGATTTAAGGACATGCATAGTGAAGTCTTGCTTCGGTTGTATAAGAACTTGGTTGGACTACACCTAGTTTCACTCCTTATCTTAAGAAAGATATTGGACAGAATCTTACAAAGGTTGTTACAAGCGGCATGGTGAGATTCTGGCTGAGTAGTGGTGAGATGCCAATTGATGGAGGGTAATGCTTGATAAATGCCCTATTAATGGCACATATCACCTCATTATGATGGGGTTAAGGTTTCAGATTGCCATCTTACCAAACTCTCTAAAGAAGCTCAATGTTTGAAAAACTCAGCAAGGAAACTAGAGTGAGAACCTGATGGATTGTGTTTACTATGTGCTCTGAATGACTTCCATGTTGGAAACTGTGCACCAACATCGCAGGGTATAGTCCAAGGGCACTGATCACAACTGCCCCATCCCCATGGACTTTGGCATCCAGCATGACCAACTTGCATAACTCTCATGGCACATTCCTGTCCCATGGACAGGCCATCTCTGCATTTCAAAGCTGCACCTCTGGCTGCGCTGATAACTGTCAATGTCATACTGCTGCGTGCACTTAGGGAGACCCATCTAGCTCATGTGTTACACCAAGCTTAATCTCAGGGCCTTTCACTGACTATCACATCATTCATTTGACCCTGCCTGGATGCTCACAGTATCCCTGTTTTGCCTTGACACATTTTTCCCCCTCAGCCAGAGATACTAGACTTACATTATTGAAGAGCTTTTGCCCAAAATGTCGATTTACCTGCTTCTCTGATGCTGCCTGACTTGCTGTGCTTTTCCAGCATCAAACTCTTGACTCTGATTTCCAGCACCTGCAGTACTTACTTTAGCCTTACATTATTGCTGTCTTCGAGGACAAAGTGAGGACTGCGGATGCTGGAGATCAGAGCTGAAAATGTGTTGCTGGAAAAGTGCAGCAGGTCAGGCAGCATCCAAGGAGCAGAAGAATCGACATTTCGGGCATCAGCCCTTCTTCAGGAATGAGGAAAGTGTGTCCAGTAGGCTAAGATAAAAGGTAGGGAGGAGGGACTTGGGGAGGGGTGTTGGGAATGCGATAGGTGGTCAAGGGAGGTCAAGGTGAGGGTGATAGGCCGGAGTGGGGTGGGGGCGGAGAGGTCATGAAGAAGATTGCAGGTTAGGAAGGCGGTGCTGAGTTTGAGGGATTTAACTGAGACAAGGTGGGGGGAGGGGAAATGAGGAAACTGGAGAAATCTGAGTTCATCCCTTGTGGTTGGAGGGTTCCCAGGTGGAAGATGAGACGCTCTTCCTCCAACCGTCGTGTTGCTATGGTCTGGCGATGGAGGAGTCCAAGGACCTGCATGTCCTTGGTGGAGTGCAAGGGGCAGTTGAAGTGTTGGGCTACGGGGTGGTTGGGTTGGTTGGTCCGGGTGTCCCAGAGGTGTTCTCTGAAACGTTCCGCAAGTAGGCAGCCTGTCACCCCAATATAGAGGAGGCCACATCAGGTGCAGCGGATGCAATAGATGATGTGTGTGGAGGTGCAGGTGAATTTGTGGCGGATATGGAAGTGTCCCTTGGGGCCTTGGTGGGAGGTAAGGGGGGAGGTGTGGGCGCAAGTTTTGAATTTCTTGCGGTTGCAGGGGAAGGTGCCAGGAGTGGAGGTTGGGTTGGTGGGGGGTGTGGACCTGACGAGGGAGTCACGGAGGGAGTGGTCTTTTCAGAACGCTGATAGGGGAGGGGAGGGAAATATGTCCCTGATGGTGGGGTCCGTTTGGATGTGGCGGAAATGACGGCGGATGATACGCTGGACATGGAGGTTGGTGGGGTGGTAGGTGAGGACCAGTGGGGTTCTGTCCTGGTGGCGGTTGGAGGGGCGGGGCTCAAGGGCGGAGGAACGGGAAGTGGAAGAGATGTGGTGGAGGGCATCGTCGACTACGTCTGGGGGGAAATTGCGGTCCTTGAAGAAGGAGGCCATCTGGGTGGTATGGTTTTGGAACTGGTCCTCCTGGGAGCAGATGTGGTAGAGATGAAGGAATTGGGAATATGGGATGGAGTTTTTACAGGGGGCAGGGTGTCTTGTTGTGAAACTTGTCTTGGTTGCCGTTCATCCTCACTCAATTCAAGAGGATAACCTTCATTCAGGGACTTGCAGCTCAATAAGTTATGGGCAGCTTCTGCTACTAGTCCAGGCCTAACTTAGGGCAGTGAAGTTAGGATCCTGTACTCATAATGGATGCAGAGCTGAATGACAGGCAATATACCAGTTGTCTTCATCCTTTCTGCCCTTTAGTGGGCTGTTTTCCTCATGGAATGAGGAGAGAGAATTATAGAATCCATACAGTGCAGAAAGAGGCCATTTTCCCCATTGATTCTGCACTGATCTCCAAAGAGTAATACATCCCAACCACCACAATGGACACCCTATTCCTGTAACCCTGCATTTACTATTGCTAACTGACCTAGCCTGCACATTCCTGAACACTATGGAACAATGTAGTATGGCCTAACCTGCACATCTTTGGACTGTGGGAGGAAAATAGGAAAGATGTGGATGCTTTGGAGAGAGTTCATAGGAGGTTTACCAGGATGTTGCCTGGAATGGAGGGCTTATCTTACAAAAAGAGGTTGACTGAGCTTGGACTGTTTTCATTGGAAAAAAAGAAGGAAGAGAGGGGAACTAATTGAGGTGTACCAAATAATGAGAGGCATAGATAGAGTTGATAGCCAGAGACTTTTTCCCAGGACAGAAATTGTTAGCACGAGGGGTCATAGTTTTAAGCTGTTTGGCGGAAAGTATAGAGGGGATGTCAGAGGCGGGTTCTTTATGCAGAGAGTTGTGAGAGCATGGAATGTGTTGCCAGCAGCAGTTGTGGAAGCGAGGTCATTGGGGATATTTAAGAGACTGCTGGACTTGCATATGGTCACAGAAATTTGAGGGTTCGTACATTAGGTTTACCTTACATGAGGATCAATGGTCGGCAGAACATCGTGGGCTAAAGGGCCTGTTCTGTGCTGTACTGTTCTATGTTCTATGTTCCATGTTCTAAACCACAGCATCTGGAGGAAACCCACGCAGACATGGGGTGAATGAGTGAACTCCACACAAACAGCCACCCAAGGCTGGAAGTGAACCTGGATCTCTGGCACTGTGAGGCAGCAGTGCTAACCACAGAAAGAGAGAGTGAGAGAGAGACAAGTGGCATGGGAGATGAAAATGGGTGACACAGATAATATCTTTTTGTGAAGGTTAGAAGGTGCCTTGATCGAGATTATACATGCAGAGGGTGTGCAAGGTTAGTAGGGTTGTGGGCTGAAGTGGGGTGAGAGCAGTTAGAAAGATGATGCAGGCAAAACTCCAAGTGGTGGAGCATGAGCCTTGCTGGGAGGTTGGTGCAGAGACAGACTGAAGGTGAGATACTGGAGAGAAGATGGTGGCACTAATGCTGGCAGAGTGGAGAAGGACATTAACCTTCTTCCTGCAGTGCCACACATTCCTCCAGATGGCTGAGGCTGCACTGACCAGTTGGCAAGTTCGGAGCAGACTTCTACTGTTGGCCCTTTGTTTCCAAGGATGAGTGGTGATCCCATTAAAACTTACAAAATATTTAAAAGGATTTATTGGTTAGATATCAATAAGGTGTTATCCAGTTGGGGAGACTAGAACCAGGGGATACTTCTTAAAACTACTACTTAGGTCTGAGATGAGGATAATTTATTTTAACTCCAAGGGTTGTACACCTTTTGGAATTCTCAACCACAGAGGGCTGTGAAAGTTCAGTCTTTGAGTATGTTTAAAGTAGAAACTGATATATCTCTGATTACTTACAGGATTATGGAGGAGCATTGGTTAAAAACATTGGAGTATTGAAGCAGCCATAATTTTTTTTGAATGGTGTGGCAGGCTTGTCTGTTTCAATGGCCTCCTCCTATCCTTCACTCTCTGTGGTGTGGGTACTGTGCAGTAAGAAAGGGAAATCCTATGTAACCATTCCATTAATGGCTGGCTTAGTTGAGTTTCTGGTAAATGGTAACCCTCAGTATGTTGATAATCACTGATATCATAATTGGCTGACACTTGTGTTGTGTGAATGTGACAATAAAGCCTTGATTATGTCTGTAGCTTGTTTCTTAAAACAACATGAATCTACTCTTGGATGGGAGCTATTTGAATTGAACAAGCAGCATTTATGAGAGGCGAGATTTGGTCATGTTCTAGAGATGCCCTTTGCTTTGAGGTGTCAGTGCTTTCTTGTTTCCTAATAAGACAGACTCTTACACAGTAGTGTCACTCTCTCTGATAAAAGATCTGTGTGCATAATGCCTGGGTCAGACTCAATTCTTCCTGAAAATAGCAGAAGTTATCATGATGTATAGTTTTCATATCTGCTTGCAGCTTCCAAGCCACCACATCAGGCAATAGTGCAGTACCAACTGCAAGTCTTGCAGGTGGTATACCTGCATTCCTTTAGCCGTAGAAATCCAGCATCATTGAAAAGGAATATAAGGTAAATTTGAAAATATCAGACAGGAATAAACCTGATGTTCATGATCACCCCCAAGGTTTCAAATCACTTTCCTCAACTCCACCTTTGCAGAAAATCTATTATCATTGAACAAGAAATGTGAAGAAAATATTAAGTGTTCCACTTGATCATGGAGAGTATAGTAACGTTCACAGGAATGTTAAGCTTTTAGTCAACTGCACACATGACTTTTCTTGCTTTTGTTTTCTAAAGATTGACTGAAAGCATTATACAAAAGCACTCAGATTGTTGATACTGAGCATTACAGTGAGACAGTCGTTTAAATTTGTTCTATAGACACTTGAGGGTAGCATAGTTCTTGTTGAAATATTAACAAACTAAACAAGTACAGTATAGATTGTTACACTCTGAGTACAAACACAGAGAGGGAAGCTATTTGATCAGGTGGTAGTTGAGTGGTGTATAAATGGCATCACTCTCACCTAACTGGCAGGAAATTAAAAAATCTGATTTGCAAACTAGTGCAGATTCTTCACCTGGTTCTAAGGCTGATGTGGATGAAATGGTGGACTCAACCTTGCTAATATGTTAGTATGGAATTTGTTATGGAATGATAGGAACATAAGTGAAAGGAGTAGGGATTGGTCATTCAGCCGCTGGAGCCTGCTCTGCCAGTCAATAAGATCATGGTTGATCTGATGTGACCTTAATTCCACGTTCCTGCCTGGGACCCAAATCACTTTCTTCCCTTGGTATTCAAATATATGCTACCTGCTCCCTGGGGGAGAGAAGAGAGAGAGAGAGAGAGAGAGAGAGTGTGGAAAACACACTTCAGGAAGATGGTGTACTAGTGAACTAAGTTATTCACCTGGATTCAAGTGCCAGTGTGCTGTGAAGGTCACAGTCAAAGAATCAGTCATTATTCACCCCAACCACTGCATGCAAGAAGCCAACTAAGCAACAAGCCAGTCAAAAGGTTACAGGAATAACGAAGGTCTCTCTCACGTAAAAAATTCAATCTCAATCTTAACAGGAAGACCCATTTTTGTGTAGCTGTGCCCCTTAGTTCTACATTCCCTTGTGAGAGGAAATATCTTGGCCTCTACCCTGTCAAGCTGCCTTAGACTATTAACATCTTGAACCAATTTGTTGATTTCTCTACATGTGATGGCCAGACTCTGGGTGAGATTTCCCAAGAAATTATAATTCCAAATGGATATCCCAAATTGCTAAGCTCTTGGGTGAGGAAGAATAAACTGACTATCCTTTTTTAATTCACCCTCTGTTGGTCACAAGGTTAATTTGAAAAGCAACCCCCTTTTGTGACTGCCTTTGGGACAGCTTAAATCATTTATGCTTTAAAAAGAGCAAAATTACACAGGTTTTCTTAAGTTAACAAAAGAGTGAGTTTATTTGTTATCAAATAAAAAATGAAGTAAAAAAAATCAACATACATTAACATAGTTTAGGATTCAAGAGTTAATTCAAAAATACATACAATGTTAAAATGTATACGGACCAATCTCTTTGGTTCATCCATGAAGTGAAGATCGTTCAATGTTGTTAGTTGAACAGGATTCTTAGGATTGTTGGTTTTTGCAGTTTAATTGAAATCCTTTTGTCCTGTTTCATTTTAAGGGTGATTCATTGGCAACACAAAGTTAAAGAGTCCTTTTTTCTCCTGTATCCTTTTGACTGGCTAGCTGCCTAGTTGGCTTGTAGCATTCAGAATTTGAAAGCCCTTAACCCGCATCGCAGGGATGAATAATAGGAGATTCTGCAACTATGACCTTCACATCACACTAACACTTGGATCCAAATGAATAATTTAGCTCATTGGCACATTTTCTTTGCATAGTGTTTCCACTCACATGCACAGGCACAGGCACACTTACACACAGACACATATACACACATGGACACAGGCACAGACACAACCACAAACCAGGTATGCAGTCAGTTTTTAACTTTCTTTGTATGTACCTCATACAAGGGTAACACATACAACAAGTCTGCAAGAGGTGGCTTTCTGTTTAAAGGAAGAAGGTAGTTAACCTCTTATTAGCCTCTACCTGCTACACCTCTCTGTCTCTGTGTTTGAAGTTTCCCAGAAAATCTACAGAAGTAACATTCCACTGGTTCCACTCAGGACTTTGGCAGACATTACAGAATTTACAACTGGAGTCGGTTTTTTTCTACCTATACCAGTCTATTTTAAAAATGCATTTGGGATTAAAAATTAAGAAAATGTCCCCTTAGGTCAATGGAATTCTGCTTTAGCATCATACAGATGCAGGTGGTAGTTGCGGAAACAGACCTCACAATCCTCAAGACATCTGACATTTATTGTTATTATTAGTTCGAAGGACACATATTAGTGAATCACTGTGCTTGTTAGGCTTCCAGTGGGTATGTAAATAACAGCTAAGGTCAATCTGCTACAAAAGACAATATAGCACAGATGATTTAGGTTTTTGGTGCGGTCCTAGCTCAGGAGTTTCTCTGCTTGTACTGTTTTGTCAGGCATAAAAAATGCACTTACTTTAAAAGGAGGCCATGTTGATCTTGATTGTGTCAAGTGGGTGAACTTCTCGTAGGGCTTTTGATTGATATCAACTCTTCCACATGAAGCCTCAGAATGTCCTTGCAGTGCTTCCTCGGATCTCCATGTCAGTACACCCCAGATTCAAGCTCTCTACAGAAGATTCCCTTTAGTTAGTGAGTGTCAGGCATTGTGGGTATATGACCAGCTCAACTCATTACTGACTGTGCCAATGTGGTGTAGATACTTGATATGCCACATTGTGTGAGCACCTTGGTATCTGGCATCTTTTTTCACCCATCTGATTTTCAGAAGCTGTTGAGAAGATATTAAGCATTTCACCACAAGGGGGAGAAGCACACCAGTCTAAGAAAGGACTGTATGAAAACACACGTAAGTCTATACTGCTATAGACAAATTGTGTGCAGCTACCTCTGTCTGCAAAGGTGCAGCTAACAATGAGTGGTCTAACAGTGGCTGTGCCAGGGGAAGATTGATGCTGCCGGATGGCCAAGGAGTAGACATCCTGTGTGTCTGTGTGCTGTACATTGCATGGGCCTATGACCAGTGTTCTTTCCCTTTAAAAGATCTTTCATTGATGTTTGTTACAGACCCCTCCCTCACAGACTGAATCACTTACCTAGTCCACTCCGATTGTGCTCACAACCAATTTATTCTCCTTGCACACTTTTGAATTGCAGGACGATGGAAGGTAATAGAGAGCACTCCTTAGGAACAACAAGGTCTGCAGATTGCTGGAAACAAGAGTCAATAGACGTGAAACTGGAAAAGCATAACAGGTCAGACAGTGTCCGAGGAACAGGAAAGTCAATGTAACGGGCCGAAACCCTTCATCAGGACTCAAAGCACTCATTAAGCATCAGCTTTCAGCCTCTGCCTGAATGTACCAGAGAGTCCTCAAACATCTGTATCTCAACACGCTTCTCACCTCCCAAATCCTTACCTAATCTGTCTCCATGCACCAAAATCTGCCTAACTTTTCCACCCAGGCCCTGCATGTGAGGTAACTATGCCTGACGTTGTCATACTCTATTCCTGCTCCGAGGAGAATGTGAGGATTGCAGATGCTGGAAATCAGAGTCGAGATTGTGGTGCTGGAAAGGCTCAGTGGTCAGGCAGCATCCAAGGAGCAGGAGAATAAATGTTTTGGGCATAAGATCTTCATCAGGAATTCTCTTGCTCCTTGGATGCTGCCTGACCTGCTGTGCTTTTCCAGCGCCACACTCTCGACACTGTTCCTGCTCCTGCCAAAGTCAGAGTGCTCCTGACTATGGACAGCTCCCTACTGCACTATACCCTTCCTAGCCATGATTTACCATATGACCAACCTTGCAAATCCTGCTGCCCCAACACAATTGTCCTGTGCCCTTGCCACGGTCTGCTGTTTCCAGCCCTGAAGATTGACCTGCCATGGCTCAGTTCTGTGACAACAATCACAGTTGACCTCCCTGCCCCATCTCTCTCAGTTTCTGTGGACAGATCAGATTGCGTTATCGATGGCCCAACCCTCAGCTGACATGACTGCGTAGCCCCAGTCAAAATCAGCCCAGACGCCTGACCGGTGCCCATACATCTCACTGAGTGAATTAGCCCTACCTTTGGACTTGCTGTTATGGAACCAATGGACTAACCTTGACCCTTCCTATTCCCTAGTCTGCAAAGGTACGGACCCCGAACTAAGATATCTGACCATGGCCAATTCACTTGACTGTATGAAAGGTTGCCCTTGACTTACTGTGCTGACACTCCCTGACTGAAGATTGCCTCCATGGATTTCAATGATGGCTACTTCCCTAAGATTTTGGGACCTGGCTGCTTGTTTATTGAACATGCAGTTGCTGATCGAACTGCTGACGCAGCGTGCAGGTGTGAGATTTTAAGTAGCACATGGCCATACAGCAAGATGCTCACCCCCTTGCTGAGGACTGCTGGGCAGAGAGACAAGCTGCCTGCTTTTGTGACTGTGCTAATTAGCAAAGTAGAGCAGGGATGCCGTGAGTATGCAGGTAGGTGCTATGCGAGTGAGTGTTAAAAGAGCAAGTGAGCATCCCTGAGATGCAGTCTAGTTCAGTAAGCGAGCAGGATTCCAGTCCCTGTGAGAAGTGTATCGCCACTGCAGCTTTGCAATGTTATTTGCTGTTGCACAGTGCGATGCAAGTCTGTGCTCCCAGAGTGCACTGTCAGTTAATAATAGAAGTGCCACATGGTTATGATTGACTGTTAGCCTGAGGGTTGCCCATTAATCGTGTCCTGTGCTGCGGCTTGGTTGTAGAGGTCATTCAGAGCAATTGGTGAGCGGAAATCTGCCAGGTACCTGCTTTAGCTTTCTTCTTAAGTTTCTCCAATGTCATATTTGCCAGTTTTTTAACTTTTTTTTGGGCTTGTAGAAATATTTCCTGTGTGCATGCCTCCAACTGGATTGTCTGTTGGGGGCTGAACACTAGAAGATTATTGTGGGAGTCTGGCATTGTACTTGCCTTATTGGAACAAATAAGGCCATTAAATGTTTCTGACACTGGACCCAGTTCCACATGATCGCAATGCCTCACTGATGTTCTCAGCTTTCCTAACTGGGAAAAGCTATCCTCTTCAGCCACCCACTGGTAAGAGGATTTGGTTCCTTTCCTTCATTGTCTCAAACAGACCGAGCAGGTCAGTGTTGGAAAAGCAAGGGGCTGCCCTCAGCCTTCTGTTTCCCATCACAGCTTCATCCTTTCCATCAGTCAGATAGAAGCCACACAAAAGGCTGTAGACGTGCCCAAATCTAGACCAATCTTGGTCAATCCTACCTCCATTCTGCCCTCATAGCTGGCTGCTAATTAATAGCCCAAGCAGCCCTCCAGACAATTAACAGCTCACATCCATGAAAATCTCTGGTTGCGACTGCCTGAGGTGGGGCCAAGACTTATAGAGTCATAGAGATGTACAGCATGGAAACAGACTCTTCGGTCCAACCCGTCCATGCCGACCAGATATCCCAACCCAATCTAGTCCCACCTGCCAGCACCCGGCCCATATCCCTCCAAACCCTTCCTATTCATATACCCATCCAAATGCCTCTTAAATGCAGCAATTGTACCAGCCTCCACCACATCCTCTGGCAACTCATTCCATACACGTGCTACTCTCTGCGTGAAAACATTGCCCCTTAGGTCTCTTTTATATCTTTCCCCTCTCACCCTAAACCTATGCCCTCTAGTTCTGGACTCCCCTACCCCAGGGAAAAGACTTTGTCTATTTACCCTATCCATGCCCCTCATAATTTTGTAAACCTTATAAGGTCACTCCACAGCCTCTGATGCTCCAGGGAAAACAGCCCCAGCCTGTTCAGCCTATCCCTGTAGCTCAGATCCTCCAACCCTGGCAACATCCTTGTAAACCAACCCTGGCAACATTAGTTCCCCTCCCTTGCAAGGGAAAGATGAATATTGACGATTCATTCTTTGGATAATTGTCTCTCCCTCTCTCAATCATTAGCCATCAGCACTGGATTACATTTGCTTCGAGATCATCTGATAACCTTTGCACCAGCTGACATTTCCACCATGCCTGTTTACACACCCACTCAACACTTTTGGATCAGACTTGCTGACTGGAATTCTTTCTTTAAGACCCCTCCTCTGTTTCACCTTCATGTCTGTTTTCAAAGATATATTTCCTTCTGCACTTGTGTTTTTCCTCTTGGTGGGGAAATACATCCAATTTAAGGTCTTGAGGAAACCATCACGTTCAGGCACAAACTGATGTGTTTTTTTTTTCAGAACCTGGCGACTAATTTCATGTCAATCTTGAAAAAGATATAAATTAACAATGTACCCAAATTCATCAGCTCTGTAATAGTGGGTTAGATGGAAATTGCCATTTTTGATCACTGATTAAGGAATTTGGGATTTATAATCATCAATATTTTTAAAAGTTCCCAATGATTTTGTCAGCAACGAAGAAAGGACACAACACTGCTGTCATGTTTTTCTGCAGTTACTTTCAGCAATTTCCAGCAGATTAGTCTTTGATTCCTGAAGACTCTTAGACAGTTTGACAGAGACACCAAAATCAAAACTGAATAATTTCAGAACCTTAGCTTTCATTCAGTTTTCATGTAATAGTTTGTTTTTGGTCAAATATTTGTGAGGCAAGACTGAAGGATGTCAAAAGACTTATAGGCTGCAAATATCACCAAACTATAGAATTCCACAAGTGAATGTTTCTAAACCCAATGTGTGTAGCAGATCATTGAAAGTGTGTTGAAAATTGTGGCATATATTGTTGGTATTTCTCTCATTGCTGATAAATATCCAGGAGAATCTGGATACATTCTTGGTCAGTCTTTGTAACTAAATGTCGGTAATTTAAGATCGCATGGGGACATTGAGTTAGTGAACTTAGTGAATATATTAAAATAAGTATTAGCTGCCAAGCTAACAGGAAGGCTAATAATGGTGCGTGCTGTTGTTCATGGCTAATTGGGACAGGATCATCAGGGAATGGAGAGGCCCACAGTTGAAATCAAATATCCCAAAATTACTGCTTTAGTTATGTCAATCCACCTTTAGTTTTGCAAAAAGAGAAACTCTCTGTTTGTATCACCTTTGTAATAGTTTGAATGGTGTGAAGTCCTCTTATTTGAGCTTTGGATATGAATTTTAAAAGTCAAGGCATTTAATTGTCAATTCTGTCTCAGCCACCTTTTCAATTTGTTAAGTGATTTTTAAAAACTGTTATTCTTACTTGTACAGTTGGGAAACAGTTATAGTTCACTATCAACTTTAACAATCCATTCCACAGCTTCAGATAGTGCTGTAAATGATCACCAATTCTTTTTTAGAAGTATAAACTGAAATGGGAGTTGGGTTGATGCAACTGAAAATGAGATTTTTGCAATTAGAAAGTCAAGTGTTGCATATTGTTGACCTGTGCAATACAATTTGCCTTTTGAAGCAGCAACAGGGAGAATTTGAGACCAAATATCACTGAGAATGTTTTGAGTTAAGGAAATTCTCATATACAACAGCCCTTTGTCCTGATTATAAATGTTAGGGCCTGTAAATAGAAAGTGCCTATCTGTCTGTCTGTCTCTCTTTCTCTCTCACTCTCTCTCTCTCTTTCCCCCCCCGCCCCCTCCCCTGCCCGTCCCCGCCCCCCCGCCCCCGATCCCCGCCCCCGCTCCCCCCCCCGCCCCCACCCCCGCCCCCCCCCCCCGCCCCCCCCGTGGGAAAGTTAAAAATCACACAACACCAGGTTATCGTCCAACAGGTTTATTTGGAAGCACTAGCTTTCAGAGTGCTGCTCCTTCATCAGGTGGTTGTGGAGTATAAGATCGTAAGACACAGAATTTATAGCAAAAGACTACAGTGTGATGTGACTGAAATTATATGTTGAAAAAGACCTGGATTGTTTCTTAAGTCTCTCATCTTTTATGATAGAACTGAAACCAATGTGTTCATTCTATGTAAATCGCAGAACATTTCACAGTTACATTCTCAAGTGAACTTTGGTGTCATGTCGGCTCAGCTAATGCATTCAAGGTGAGAGCTGCCCTGTGTGAGACTCTCTGTACCACAACAGTCAAACTGATTCTAATCTAAAAAATGGATTTACAGAATCCTTCATGGATTGTTGCAGTTTTTGAGCAAAGTAAAATGTAATTCTGCAAGTACAGATTCACCCAACAAACTTGTGTGTGTGTGTGTGTTGGGGGGTGGGGGGCTGGGAGATTATGAGTGTCAGTGAGAGAGTGTGCATATGTGTGAGTGTGAGTGTAAAGGGGTATAAGCCTGTGAGACAGTGTATATGTGAGTGTGGGAGTGTATGTGTGAGCACATGAGAGAGGGTCTACTTGAATGTATCGGTCTGTATGTGTGTGTGTGTGTGTGTGTGTGTGTCTGTCTGTCTGTCTGTGTGCATATCTGTCTACATGTGTATAGTGCAATGGTGTTACCTGTAGTGTGACATGAACCCAAGGTCCTGGTTGGGGCCATTCCCATGGGTACCGAACATGGCTATCAGCCTCTGCTCGGTCACTTTTCGTTGTTGCCTGTCCCGAAGTCCACCTTAGAGGACGGTCATCCAAAGGTCCGAGGTCAAATGTCCTGGACTGCTGAAGTGTTCTCAGACTAGGAGGGAACACTTATGTCTGTTGATTGTTGTGCGGTGGTGACACAGATACTACCATTACGTGTGGGGACACCTCCCACCATGTATGCAGCAGATACTCATGCGACTCAGCCAACGCTGTCTATTCATACACTGCAGGCAAAGATGCCCTGAGGCATGATAGATTGGCGAAACCAAACAGAGGTGATGGCAATGGATGAATAGACACTGCACAACAATCAACAGACTGGAGTATTCCCTCCCAGTCTGAGAACACTTCAATAGTCTGGGACATTTGACCTCGGACCTTCAGGTGACCGTCCTCCAAAGTGGACTTTGGGACAGGCAACAACGAAACGTGGCTGAGCAGAGGCTGATAGCCAAGTTCGGTACCCGTGGGGATGGCCTCAACCAGACCTTGGGTTCATGTCACACTACAGGTGACTCCATTTCACTATACACGCACACAGACAGACAGAGAGACACAGACACATTTACACATGCACACATTCCTACAGACACACACTCTCTCCTACAGACCGATACACTCACGCAGACCCTTTCATATATGCTCACATATACACTCCCACACTCTCAGATACACCCTCTCACAGACTTATACCCCTTTACACTCACACTCACTCACACACATTCACAGACATTCATAACCCCCACCCCCCAACACGCACACTCACATTGCATACCCACACACACCCACATACACACATGCACACATATAAGTTTGTTGGGTGAATTTGTACTTGCAGAATTACATTTACTTTGCTCAAAAACTGCATGAATCCATGAAGGATTCTGTAAATCCATTTTTTAGCTTAGAATCAGTCTGACTGTTGTGGCACAGACAGTCTTACACAGGGCAGCTCTCACCTTAAGTGCATTATCTGGGCCGACATGACACCAATTGTTAAAGTTCACTTGAGAATGTAACTTTTAAATGTTCTGCGATTTACATATGAAAGAACTGAAACCAACATATTCATTCTAAAGGGTGAGAGACTTAACAAACAATCCAGGTCTTTTTCAATACATATATAATTTCAGTTACATCACACCGTAAACTTATGCGATAAATTCTGTCTTACGATCTTATACTCCACAACCATCTGATGAAGGAGCAGGTTCTGAAAGCTAGTGCTTCCAAATAAACCTGTTGGACTATAACCTGGTGATGTGTGATTTTTAACTTTGTACACTCCAGACCAACACTGGCACCTCCACATCATGTGGGAAAGGGACAGAAGAATGAAGAAAGCTTAATAAAAGAGAAACCTAAAACAAGAAAAAAACCTAGGCCCAGTTAATTAACCATCAGATCAATAAACCGACCATCATGCTATGGACAACAGTGTGTCATCATTGTACAGCGCCAGAGACCCGGGTTCATTTCCCGTCTCAGGCGACTGACTGTGTGGAGTTTGCACGTTCTCCCCGTGTCTGCGTGGGTTTCCTCCAGGTGCTCCGGTTTCCTCCCACACTCCAAAGATGTGCAGGTCAGGTGAATTGGCCATGCTAAATTGCCCGTAGTGTTAGGTAAGGGGTAGATGTAGATGTAGGGGTATGGGTGGGTTACGCTTCGGTGGGGCGGTGTGGACTTGTTGGGCTGAAGGGCCTGTTTCCACACTGTAAGTAATCTAATCTAATCTAATCTAATCTAAAGTCAAAAGGACTGAGGGAAAATACGTTTCCACCTTGAAGTCTGCACCTCTGATTTTCAGAATTCTGTTTACCTTCTCTATACACTTTATCCACTGATTGTATATCTATTAAGCTATTTGCCTTTTGTCCATCTTAAGTGTGATTGAGTGTGCATGCATTTGGCAGTTTTAAAGGAGTTTAGTTTAAGTTGCATAGCCATGGGATAGCACTCCTCTCTTTCCACTGTTGTTGTTAAGTGTTTACATTGAATACAATCAAATTCTCAAGGCAGAAATAGGTGCTGGCTTGGCCTGAATGGCTATAACATGAGCTGTTTCTCATGTTCAGGAGGAAGACAACAATCTTTACGCAGTCATTCTGTTAAAGTATGATGTGGATAAGTCAGTATCGGATTGCGGTTGTCCTGATGAAGGAGCAGCGCTCTGAAAGCTAGTGCTTCCCAATCAACCTGTTGGATCATAACCTGGTGATGTGTGATTTTAGATTCTACCAAAATAAACTTGAAAACCAAGAAGCTAATGCTGTCATGAAAGTGACTGAGCCTGGTCATCAGTCATGAAATTCTACCATTTACTGTAGTCTGATTTGCTATCATTCAAATTCTCTGGCACTGATAATATGCTGTTTTATTTGAGGAGTTTCATTCCTCCATATGTTCGATGCTATAGAAAATATGAAAAATGCAAGTTTTTAAATTTACATTGTTGACGTTCTTTCTTTTAATCTAATTTGCCTTTTCCTCTTTTCCTTTCTCTTTATATTTTGCTCTATACCTTATTTTGTGATGAACTGACCCACTCTAACCCACACTTTCTTCTCAGAACTTGTGCTGGCAACTTCAGAATCCTTCAATTCAAATGATTAAGGAGTCCCAAGCCCTGATCAGTCAAATTCTAAATGGCCAATCTCCTTCACTATGATAATATCATCTTGCAATTTTAGCAAGAAAATAATAAAGATTTAACATGAAAAGGCAAATCCAACACATAGCAGATACCTATTGTCAGTTTATTATGCCAGAATGTTTCCTGAATTTAGTAAACTAGCATCAACATTATAATCTGAGCATTTAATTTTACACAGGTATGGAACATAATTATTTAGGCTTAACTTACACAAAGGTTTGTGCAGAAGCTAACTAAATATCTTTGATGTAAGGATGATATAGTCAAGATTTACCAAAATGATAAAGTTTTGGCTTAATTCCAAAGTCAACTGTAACTTCAACCTAGTTTAGAATTTGAAGTAAATTTTGCAAATGGAACCATGTTCCCTGTTAGGATATTAAGGACAGAAAATTATGGGGTGCTTCTTACTCTAGTGATCTGAATGAGGGTGCAGCACGGTAGCTCAGTGGTTAGCACTGCTGCATCACAGTACCAGGGACCCGGGTTCGATTCCAGCTTCCGGCGACTGTCTGTGTGTAGTTTGCACATTCTCCTTGTGCCTGTGTGGGGTTCCTCCGACAGTCCAAAGATATGCAGGTCAGGTGAATTGGCTGTGTTAAGTTGCCCAGTGTTAGGTGCATCATTCAGAGGGGAATGGGTCTGGGTGGTTATTCTTCGGAGGGTCAGTGTGGACTTGTTGGGCCAAATGGCCTGTTTTCATACTGTAGAGAATCTACGCTAAGTCAGCCAGATGGACCTCCATAGAATATCAGCTTAAGAGCCCCAATCAGGGAGTGTCAGACATCCTGCTCACTCAGAGCTGTAAAAGTTGGAGCATTGTCAAGGACTCTCCATGTAGATTAGATTAGATTACTTAGATTAGATTACTTAGTGTGGAAACAGGCCCTTCAGCCCAACAAGTCCACACCGCCCCGCCGAAGTGCAACCCACCCATACCCCTACATCTACCCCTTACCGAACACTACAGGCAATTTAGCATGGCCAAATGTGTAAATAAAGGGTGACTTAATGACAGAATACTGGCCGTGTGAAGTTATTTCAGTGGCGACAGGGATGGGATCATAGTGTACCCTGGCTCCCACATCTTTACTGGAACTTAGGACTTTCCTTGGGCTGATGAATTATTAAGGAAAGTTCATACATAACCTGGCCTCCATCCTGGTGCCTTTGCTTCAACTCCTTAAAAAAACAAAAGAGTCCAGCCTTGGAAATGGTCATGCAGCCAGGCCATAGCTTTCAAGGATGTGAAGAAATAGCAATCATCCTTTAAGATACTGGCAAGAAGTTAGGTGGTCAGGATTGAATGCAGGTGTGGCCGTGTTGGTGGGATAGTGCCCAGTGTCAACAAGGACAAAAATTACTGTCAGCAGCTCTCCACATTAGTGGAAATGGCCAGATAAACCCTGGTCTCAGTTACATGTTGATTATTCCTTCACGGGCTCAATGTTCTTAGTCATTATGGATGCTCACTCAAGGTGGTTGAACGTGTGTAGAGTTCATTCGTCAAACACGGGGACAATGATAAAACAGCTGTGAGTATCTTTTGCAATGCACAGACTCCCAGAAGTGTTGGTGATGGATAATGGGCCAATGTTTACTAGCAGGGAATTTGAGTATTTCCAAACATCGAATGGTATTTGACAGATGAGTACAGATCCATACCATCCACCAACCAATGGTGTGGCAGAGGAAAAGAGTCCAAATTTTGAAGGCAGGCTTAAAGAAACAGCCTACAGCTTCACTCAATACCAAACTGTGCCGGTTTCTATTCAATTGTAGGACTATCAGAGTTGCTAGTGGGGAAAAGACTCCACACCAGGATAAATCCAGTCTTCTTGGATCTGGGAGGAAGGGTGAAATGGCATCAGGAACACCAAAGCCAAATATGAGATTCTACAAAGCAAGAGAAACAGTTTATTTCAGGGAGAAGTTTGATGTAGGAACCACAAGAATGGCCCTGCGTAGGTAAGAGATATGGTTAATGCATGGTCAGGTTCAGTGACATATAATGTTTGGGTAGATGCAATGGTCCTGAACAATCACATGGACCATATGAAAGCTGCAAACTCGCAAAACGGGGCAGGACCAAAATGGGCCTTGCCCCTTGAAACAGCCAGAAAGGCTATCGGAACTTGTGGTTTCTCCCTTGTCATCAAGCTTTGAAGAGACCTCAGAATTTGAGATGGATGCAGCAGATATTGTCACCTGAGTGAATTTGCCACCCGAAGAGGAGAATATATTTCTTCTGAAGATAATCTAGGTGCAAGAGGCACCATCATTCTGCCAACTGTACCGACATTAACAGCTGTGCTTGTGTTAGGACACAGTAAATTT
The DNA here is from genome assembly GCF_047496795.1 of Chiloscyllium punctatum. Classification (NCBI taxonomy): domain Eukaryota; kingdom Metazoa; phylum Chordata; class Chondrichthyes; order Orectolobiformes; family Hemiscylliidae; genus Chiloscyllium; species Chiloscyllium punctatum. The sequence goes on from NC_092741.1 coordinate 81,268,946, forward strand.
AAACCTAACACACAGAGAAGCTGACCTTGCACCATAATCTGTTAAATTTTGAAAGGCAAAGAACTAACTCAGATCTCACTATTTAAATTTTTAAAAATTCTTCTTCAAGTCCAAAAGAGAACATGAAAACAACTACTATTCACAATTCCTTTCTCTTAAACCTATCTTTTACCTCCCACTCTATAATACTGATCTGATTTTTAAAAAAAACTGATTAAGATTTACAAAAAAAAAGTCACATTTCAAAACCAGCAAGCTTTGTAGATTCTCCTCTGTATTTTTCTGGGTCATCTTTTCTTCAGTCTTCTGCTGCACAACTTTTCTTATGGACAGGGATCTTTCAGAGAGCTATTCGGCTGGCAGTCTGTACTTGTTGGTGCCCTTTGCTGTTCTCCCTGAACTGTTTAAAATGTCCAGTTTTATACCCCTTGGATCATTTCATTGGTTTGATGTCATCCCAAACAGTAAAATTCAAATTCGATTGGATTTTGGTATCTGGGGCATAATTTAAATTAATTGGCTGAATTGGATCTTGTTTTTCTTCTATGGCAATGCAACTCCAGCTATTTGTTTCAATGAAGGTTACATTTTTAAATTGTTCAGCACGCACTGTGCTTTTCAGTCAGTCCTTGCCAGTTTCCTCTCTTTCTCTCCCCTAAAGGTATATTACACACACCCACACCTTTATAACACCACCCCCTCAAGAAAAAAAAAGAGCAATAATAATGCAAAGATGGCTTCATGTTTTTTTCCCTATTCCTTAAGCACATTAATCTAAGTCATATGCATGTCATGGTAAAGTTCATATTAACTTCTTCCCACATATCTGTATAACATTGGTATCTATTCAATCTCAGCTATACTTTTAGTTAAATCTGTGCTAACGCATCTGCAATTATATTCTTACGACCCGCAACATGTATGATTTGTAAATTACAAGCCTGTTCCATAAGACTCTAGCAAAATAGTCTCATTCTGAATGTAGGTTTGCTCACTGAGCTGGAAGGTTCATTTCCAGACATTTCGCAACCCTACTAGGTAACATCTTCAGTGGGCCTCTGGGTGAAGCACTGCTGATTAGAAAGCAGGAATTATCAGCAGTGCTTCACCAAGAGGCCCACTGAAGATGATGTTACCTAGTAGGGTGACAAAACGTATGGAAATGAACCTTCCAGGTCAGCGAGCAAACCTACATCCAGAACCTCAATCTGAGCTACAAATCTTCTAAAAACTTGCTAAGTCTTATATTCTTGTCTTTAAAGCATTCTAAGAATGTAAGAGGATTGTGATCAGTGTACATGACCATTTCTAACACATCGTCTGTGACATACACATTAAAATGTTGTAAGGCCATTATCAAACTGAATAGTTCTTTTTCGATCATGGAGTATTTCCTTTGGTGGATGTTGAGTTTCTTCGAAAAGTAACCAATTGGCAGTTCTATCCCATCATCATCTTCCTGTCGCAGTACAGCTCCAACTCCAATATCACTAGCATCGTTGGCAACTTTGAAGGGTTTCAAAACGTTTGGTGTAGCTAAAACTGGTGCGGTGATTAATATTGCTTTTAAATGCTTGAGTGGCTCCTGGCATTGTTCTGCCCACTGAAACTTTGTGTTCTTCTTCAGCAAATAGGTTAATGGTGCCACTACACTGCTAAAGTTTGGAACAAACATCTGATAGAATCTACTTAGTCCCAAGAATTGAAGCAGCTCTTTCTTCAAGGTTGGTCGTGGAAATTCCTGGATGGCCCTCGTCTTTGTTCCCTGGGATCAACTTTTCATGACCGATGTTATGGCCCAAGAACATCACCTCTGCTCTCACAAATTCAGTTTTATTTAAGTTTATTTACAGTTTTGCTTCTCTTAGTCTGTCAAAGAGTCTGTCAAAGAACTGTACCATGTGACCTTTCCAGGACTTACTAAAGATCATTACATCAGGCAAAAAGACAGCACAGCAGGTTAACCCAATCACAACTCTGTTCATGCATCTTTGGAATGTGGTGGGTATTTTCTTCATTCCAAAAGGCATCACTGTAAGTGGATATAGACCATTTGGGGTTACAAATGCAGAAATTTCTTTCACCGTCTCCGATAAAGGTATGGCCAGTAACCACAGTAAGTCCAACTTGGTGAAGTAATTGGTTTGTTCCAAGTTTCTTGATACAGTCCTCCAATCTCAGTATTGGAGAGGAGTCCAACGGCATTGACCTTCTGATAATCCACGCAAAATCGTTGAGTCCCATCTTGTCTGGGAACTAAGACGATTGGTGAGCTCCACTTGCTCTGGCTCTGTTCAATGATCTCCTTGTTGAGCACGGCCTCCATCTCCTCTGGACCTGTCTGACTTTGAAAGGATTAAGCCAATAGGGGTGTTGTTTTATCAGAACAGTATTCCCTACATCTCCCTCATGTAAATAGTGTTAGTTCTCCCCATCTGATTCCTACATATGCCCTCATATTGCAGTAACAAATTGTTCAACTGCGTTCCTTGATCCCACTCCTCAAGGACTTCTTCATTTTTTAATATATTTTGAGGCACATCAAAATCCACCTCATTTGGATTCGATTCCTCATTTTGCTGGGCAGTAACTAACACCTGTTTCTCAAGTTCTTTCTCTCTATTATATTTTGGTTTCCACATATTCACGTGGCATACCCAATACAGTTTTTCTTTTATCTGCCATCTTTACTAAATAGTTCACCTGAGTCATTTTTCTCAATTTGATAGGGACCACTAAACCTGGCTTTGAAGGGATCTCCTATCAATGGCGACAGTACAAACACATCATCCCCTCAGGAAAACATCCAAGTCTCAGTTTTTAATCTGCCACCTGCTTCATTCTATGCTGTGCCCTCTGCTGTCTAGCTAACTCACTGATTTAATCTCTCCCTCTCCTCCAATACATAATCTAAGTGTGAGATCTCTGACTTTGGTCCTGTCAATTTCTCTTTAATTAAATTCAAAGGGCAGCTCACTTCATGCCCGAATATTAACTCTAAGGGAGTGAACTGAGTAGATTCATCAAGGGCATCTCTAATGGCAAACAATATGAATGGGATTCCTATAACCCTGTAAATCAAGTAATCCTGACAGTATGCTCTCAATGTGGTTTTCAAGGTCTGATGCCACCTTTCTAAAGCTCCCTGGGATTCAGGATGATACGCACTGGATTTAAAGTGCTGTATACCTAAGGTGACCTCCTTAAACAGCCTAGCAGTAAAATTAGACCCTTGGTCTGACTGAATCTCTCTGGGTAGCCCATACCGCGTGAAGAAAACTACTAACTCCTCTACAGTAATCTGCCATGGTCTCCATTTCCGTTTTAGGATTTTATCTTTCAGATAATAACCTTCCAGAATATTCTCTGCCTCCTTTTCGGAGTACACATCTGCATATATATCTTTTATCTTCTTGTCTTGCTGTTGTAAGTCTCTTAACCTTTCAGAACTAAACACTTCTGTCTGACCCTCTACCTGTTCAGGTTTGTCCTGCACCATTATGTCAAACAGGGTATTTGCTAACTGAACCTCAATTCCTTCATTTTTCTCTTTAGTTTTTGCTTTGTTCTGTGACTTATGATAATGGGTCTTATTACTACACATTCTGGGAAAATACCAGGATATTTTTCTTCTAACTCCTCAGTTTCTTGATCTTCCTTGGGCTTCTCCACAACAAGAGGTGTCACTCCCACCTTGAATCCTGCTAAATCATTCCCAAGAACAAACAGGATTCCTGGAACTGAATCTGTCAATCACTCCCAGTGTTACTTCCCCAGCCTTGAGTTGGAACGCCAACCTGATCTTACATAGGGGAATGCTAAATTTCTGTCCAACTATCCCACAAATTATCACTCTTGGGAAACAGATCAGAAAGAGTGCAAATTCACTTGTCTCTTACCATTAGAGACTGGTTAGATCCTGTATCTCTCAAAAGTATAACTTCTTGTCCTTCTCCCCCTGTTCTTTCTGAATAAACTTTACCCACAGAAGTGAATTCTTTATTGAGATCAGGTACTAACTCCATGCCCAGCCCTTGCCTAGGCTGTGCACTCTCCTGCGGCTCCTCGGCTCTTCTTGGGGTTTCCTTTACTACCTTCACGAATGCATTGGCTTAGCTTCTTTTACCACCGGGCCTTTCTTTAATGACCAGCACTGTGACTTTACCTGTCCCACTTTACCACACTGGAAACATCAGAGGCCTTTCACCTTCTTTCCACACTCTTGGGTTTCTTTTTTAACCTGTGGTAGACACTTACCAGTGTTCTTTACTCTGTTTCATAGTGTAGAATGTCCCCTTCTCCCAACTTCTATCCCTCATAGGATGAAATCCTGGCCGAAAGTTTCTGTTATGCACCGACATGTATTCATCCGCTAATTCTGCTCCCCTTTCACTTCCTAAACTTTCTGTTCATCCATGTGAATTCTTACCATCTCTGGAAGTGAGTTTTTAAATTCCTCTTTTAGAGCATCATAGGTCTTATCCATTTTTATATTCTTATCAAAATGAGTATGTTTAATTTTTTTGAACTCAACATAAGTCTGACTCGATTCCTTCTTTAGGTTTCTGCATCACTGTCTATGTGCTCCTGGTACCAATTCATAAGTACCTAAAATAGCCTGTTAGATCTCTTCATAATCTCTTGACCCCTCATCTGACAGTGCAGCAAATCTTCAACCTCACTAGCTCTATCTACCTGTTTAGTCTGAACTAGTATTATCCATAAATCCTTGGACCACTCCATCTGCGTAGCCAATTTTTCAAATGAAATAAAAAAGGCTTCAACATCTTTCTCATCAAAATTTGGCAGAGTTTTTTATATATCACTACCTTCTCTTAATCTCAATCCTGCTAACTTGACTTTGCTGACTAAGTCTCAACTTCTCAAGTTTAAATTCTCTCTTTTTTTGCTCATCTAAGAACCTTCTCTCTCTTTCTTTCTACTTTCTCTCTCTCTCTCCCTTTCTTCTCTCTCTTTTTGATCAGCTAACCTTCTCTCTCTCTCTTTCTCTCTCCCTTTGTTTATCATTTAACGCCATTTTCCTCAATTGTAATTTAAGTTTTCTAACTCTACTGCACTTGTCTGTTTCTCAGACACACCTAAGTGTTTGAGTAATTCCATTACAATTTCAGTTTTGCATTTGTCCTTGGTTAAACCCAATTCTAACCTATTTACTAATTCTAAGAGTATGGTCTTTTCTTTCTAGACTTCCTTGGCAAATTTGGGAATCATCTTCAAACCCCAGAACCTCTTTAGCAATTTTAAGAACCATTTCTCTCACTTTTAATTTAACCAATCACAAATTACCTAGATTAAACAAATTGTCTCACCTATGTTTTATTTAAAGATCTAGGACATTAACTGACAAGTGTTTAAATCTACTTGGTGTTTTTCGTACTCCAAATCTATTAAAATCTGCCCAAATCTCAGACTGGATCTGTCTGAACCTGTTCAGATCACAGACGAGAGCCCCCAGACTGTTCAAATCCCGACAACGAGTCCCCAAGCTGTTAGGACATGGGGTAAACCCCTCTGCTAATTTAAACCCAACACACAGAAGCTCACCTCGTGCTGTTCAATTTTGAGAGACAAAGAACTAACTCAGATTTGACTATTTAAAGTAAAAAATTTAACAATTTTATTCTTTAAGTCCAAATGCAAACATTAAAACCATGATTTATAACTCCTTTTTCTTAAACCTTATCTTTTACCTCCCACTCTAAAGTATTAGTTCAATTTAAAAAAAAAAGACCGAGTAAGATATATTAAAAAAATCACATTTCAAGACTAGCCAGCTTTGTAGATACTCCTCTGTATTTTCCTGGGTTGTCTTTTCTTCAGTCTTCTGCTGCACAACTTTTCTTATGGACAGGTACTTTTCAGAGAGCTATTCAGCTAGCAGTCTGTCATGTTGGTGTCCTTTAAAATGTCCAATTTTATATCCCAAAAATCAGATCATTTCATTGGTTTGATGTCATCCCAAACAGTAAAATTCAAACTTGATTGGAATTTGCTAGCTGGGGCATAATTTAAATTGATTGGTCGAATTTGATCTTGTATTTGTTCCATGGCAATGCAACTCCAGCTATTTGTTTCAATCAAATGTTACATTTTTAAATTGTTCAGCATACTCTGTGCTTTTAGTCAGTCTTTGCCATCTTCTTCTCTCTCTTAAAGGTACAGTACACACCTACTCCTTCATAACACCTGCTTCTTTCATTTCACTTCATTCCTCCCCTTGTCTCACTCTAGTTGAAAGCAGCCCACTTTAAGGTCCAGAGAACAAGGGTGGTCTTCCTGACATTAGTCTCTCTTCACTCCTGATGAGGAGAGGATGCTTGAATCCATGGGAGAGGATGGAGATTATTCAAGTGGAGATGTTGAAACATCCATGTCCTGACAATCAAGAGATGGACACCTCCTCAGCTCCAAGCAGAAAATAACCCCATGGTGTCAGCCATTAACAACTTCATGAAAGTACAATAATAGATAAAGGAGCAACAGACAAGTTACTCTGTAAATTGGATCAAAGGTTGTAGGAGTTCAACAATGTTGCCAGTCATGTACTAACTTCTGAATGCATGGGTCTGGCTGTCTCCACAGACAGGTCAACACCAATGGCCAGGTGATGGGGGAAGAGGCATCTTCATCTCATTCCAGGCTTCTCCTCTTCTCCAGAAGACAGGCATCCGCACAGAGGAGGAACCACACACAGGACCCCCCACACTCTAGAGGTTCCCGGCCTCCTGACTTCAATCCTGTCAGTGATTGAATTGAATTGAATTTATTGTCAAATGTACTGAGGCACAATGAAAAACTTTGTCTTGCAAACAATACAGGCAGATCACAGAGTTAAGTAGCATAGATAGTAAGTAATAGGTAAACAGCGGCAAAAACAAAAACACAGGTGCAGGCAAATGTTACGAGCTTGTGAGTCCATTCAGTACTCTAACAACAATAGGGTAGAAACTGTTACGAAGCCAGCTGGTGCATGTACTCAGACTTCTGTACCTTCTCCCCAATGGTAGAGATTGTAGAAAAACATTGCCAGGGTGGGATGGATCTTTGAGAATGCTGGCGGCCTTTCCTTGACAGCGGGCCTGGTAGATGGATTCTATAGATGGGAGGTTGGCCTTTGTGATTGTCCAGGCTGAGTTCACCACCCTCTGTAACTGTCTCTGATCTTGAATGGTACAATTGTCATACCAGGTAGTGATACATCCAGACAGAATGCTCTCAATGGCGCACCTATAAAAGTTGCCAACGGTATTTGCCATCGTGCCAAATTTCCTCAGAGACATTGTTGGGCCTTTGTAACCAGTGCATCCACATGAACAGTCCAAGAAAGCTTATTGTGGATGAGCTTGACACTCTTCACTCATTCCACCTCTGTGCTGTTAATGCGTACGGTGGGCATGAGTAACATCCCACCGAAAGTCAATAATGAGTTCCTTGATTTTGCTGGCATTGAGAGCTAGGTTGTTCTCAGTGCATCATTTTTCCAGGTCTTCCACCTCCCATCTGTAGTCTTTTTCATCGCCATCTGAGATTTGACCAACAATGGTGGTTTCATCAGCAAACTTGTAAATAGTATTAGTTTGGTATTTGGTGACGCAGTCATGGTATACAGTGAGTATAGTAGGGGGTTGAGTATGCACTCCTGGGGGGCTCCAGTGTTGAGTATTTGTGAGGATGAAATATTGTCCCCAACCTTCACTGATTGTGGCCTGTGGATCAGGAAACTGAGGATTCAGATTTAAGGCCCTATTGATGTTGCAGCTGAAAGGGCAAATCTGCATTTGGGCAGGGATCTCTAAATATGTTTGGGCCTTCTAGTTACAAACAGCCCAGAGATGTCTGCTCAAACCTTCAAGGCCAACAGGCTCCACAATAGGAGAGATACATTTCAGCCCAGCTGCAGATCCTGGGACTGTACCCAGGCATAAGGGCGGGGAAAGGAAAAATACAAACGTCTAAGGGCACATAGAGCATGGGTGATACTTCATTGTATGTGAGATATCACATTTGCAAATGTACCAGTAATTTAAGTCATCACTGCTCTGATTGGCAGTCAGTTCAGGTGCAGCTACAAGAATGAAGATATAAAAGCCACCTTCCATAGGGTTGATTGACATTATAATCCTGTCTAAAGAAGTGGTAAGCTGTCCCTGATATCCATTTTGATATAACACATTGTCATTCTTGAACATTGAAATGTCAGATGTTGTGAAGCCTTCAACAGTTGTTTGCATGAAGCTTTATTAAACAACAGGAAATGTGAATAAAGTACAAAGAAGCTACATTTGCTTTGGGATGAAACATGGTCTTCCTACAATTGTAGTAACAGAAAATGTACAGCCATTGAATTATATTTTCACTCAACTTGGTTCTATTAGGAATCGGATGCCAATAAAATCCTTCCTGTTTTATTGTATCTAATACTGCACCAGCTGAAAGTGATATTCACTCAAAATCCTCATTCTCCTCTTTAAAAGAATGTTGCCGTTCTCCTTTCTCTTAAGCATCCATCACATATCCTGTTTGCCTGCTCCACAGGACATGCTCGGATTTGTCTAGACTGTGTCGCATGGTCCACCTGCCTCTCAGTCCCAAATTGATCTAAGCATTAGAAACCTATCTTCAGGAGGTCTACCATCCACTTCACATTGGCCCTGGTCAATGAAAGAGCTGCATTGTATCTACACTCAGCCTTAGTTGGGGGGTTGTATAATGGAGTTTAACAGCTATGGCTATATTAGGACACCCCTGTCTCCCACTCTTATTGGCATCTGACTATTGGAACGAAGCAGGGACCTGAGAGTTCTCAAGTATGTAGGCACATTGGCAGCTTCCAAGCCACCTGGTGTAGACCTATAGGAAGTGGTACCAATGTTCACATATAACTTGCACATTGAGGGGTACCCTTATTGTTAATGAATTCATGGGCATTATGACATGGCACTCTCAATGCAATCTGGGGGAAGCCAGCTATGTTGACAAAGCCGACAGCCTGAGCTGTAGCTCAGATTGCATCACAGGGAGGTGAGATGAAGTGGTGTAATCTAGTAAAATTGCATCAGCAAGAACATTTATACATTTGTGTGCTGAGGCTTGTATTATCCCACACAGATCCCCAGCTGGACCTTGGAAGCACCCAAATGCACAAAAGCAAAGTACTGCTACAGTCACCTTGACAGTCACTGAGATAGGATTGCAACCCACCCCTTCACGTCACAAACTCTGTTTTGTTTTGGGATTTTAGTGTCACAAGACATCTTCATTCAGAAGTGATACTGATCCTCAATTATCTGGAAGAAATAGCTGCCTGGTCTGTAAACTCTTGTCTTCTAGAAACTCCACATCCTGAGGGGACCTTCTGCAACAACTTCACATGGAGGCTGTTTGACAGTTGTTGGTGGTTGTTGTCCTGGGATTTGTCAACATAATTTTTTCTAGTCAAGCATTTGCCACAGCAATAATAACACTTTCTGATGCTGGATCCACTGATCATGGTTCCAGTGACTTGATGTAAGCAATATTACAAACAAAAGAGCTACTTAATAATGTGACTGGTCAGATCCAGGTGGTTACAACAGACACAAGTAAGACTTTATCATAGATGTGGTTCTGTTCACCGAGCTGGCAATTGGTCTTGCAAACGTTTCATCCCCTGTCTAGGTGACATCCTCAGTGCTTGGGAGCCTCCTGTGAAGCGCTTCTGTGCTGTTTTCTCCAGCATTTATAGTGGCCTGTCTCTGCCGCTTCTGGTTGTCAGTTTTCGAGCTGTCCGCTGCAGTGGCCGGTATATTGGGTCCAGGTTGATGTGTTTGTTGATAGAGTCTGTGGATGAGTGCCATGCCTCTAGGAATTCCCTGGCTGTTCTCTGTTTGGCTTGCCCTATAATGGTAGTGTTGTCCCAGTCGAATCCCAGTCGGTTCTCCCAGACAACTGGAAGCGGCAGAGACAGACCACTATAAATGCCGGAGGAAACAGCACAGAAGCACTTCACAGGAGGCTCCCAAGCACTGAGGATGTCACCTAGACAGGAGACGAAACGTTTGCAAGACAAATTCCCAGCTCGGCAACCAGAACCACAACAACGAGCACCCGAGCTACAAATCTTCTCCCAAACTTTGAACTTTATCATAGCCTTGATGAGATAGGATTGAAGGCTATTGACAAGGAGGGCTATAGGATGCTTCTTTATGGACCTCTGATCTTTTAGACCTTATTCAGATGTATGTAGCATGCTATGCAAATAAAGTAGCAGATTATAAAGAATTATAATCTACATGGTTGGTCAATGCATGAGATATGCAGACTTATGTGAATGCAAATGTTTTTAATCTTGAATCTAAGAATGCCTGAGCCATGCAATGTTCCGCTGAAAGACTTCACATTTCACATGAGTGGAGCTCACTCCTTCAGACAAGCCCACTCTCAATGTGCTCGCAGCCATTATTGCACAATTGAGAATTGGATGACTATGAAGGCTTTTATGAGGATTAATTGCAGCTTTCATTTGTTGGTCTACCTGGTCCCTCTCCCACCTTCAATGTTCATGCTGTCATCTGCATTGCAGTCCCTGTCAATTGCATCAAGTTTGAACCCCTCCAGCTTCTCACCCAACTCTTCTATTTACAATTAATTCCCAAATTACCCATTGAATCTCAGAGCTACTGCAGAGCAATGTCCAACATCACAATGTATTGACACCCATTAAAGCCAGAAATGTGATGTCCATCATTGAACCTGTGTCCTGAAGTCGCCTGTGCCCTATGATGTATATCAGCGGCCATCCTTATGTAAAGATTCATTCACTTCTTTACAATGATTGTCCCTTTTGCATTCCAACATGCTGGTTCTAATACTCACACGTGACTTTCTCTGCTTCCCTCATACAACATTATCTCATATGACCATCTTGTCATTTAGTGCCAAAACGCACAGGATTGTCTTTTGCTTACACGTTAGAAGGACAGCACTGACTGAGGACAGACCAGACTCCTGACTGATATGTGTGCACCTCCCATACTGTCTTACAGGTAATCCCTATTTGAACTTGACCTGAAAGCCTGATCATGGCCCAATCCATCTACTATAAGGACACAGATTCTCAGATCCTGATCACACCGAGTAATGCTGTGGTCTGACAGTAACAGCATCCCCCTGACTGACCATAGCTCCCTTTGACTTGAGGGAATTACTCACCTGAGACTTTTGGGTGTAGCTGGAAACACATACTGTGCTTACTGTGCAAGCTGCTGGCACATGGTATAGGTGGAACATTGATGCATCACAGTGTTGTACAGCAAGATGTCCGCCACCTTGATGATCGGTGCTGGCAAACATAACAGGTTGCCTGGCTTTCTGTCTCTGCTTAAAGGGAAGGTGACATCAGAACTAACATGAGCCTGTAAATTCTGAATGAAGTAATGACGCCCATGTGGGCGGCACAGTGGCACAGTGGTTAGCACTGCTGCCTCACAGTGCCAGAGACCTGCTTTCAATTCCCACCTCGGGCAACTGTCCGAGTGGAGTTTGCACACTCTCCCCGTGTCTGCGTGGGTTTCCTCCAGGTGCTCCGGTTTCCTCCCACAGTCCAAAGATGTGCAGGTTAGGTGAATTGGTCATGCTAAATTGCCCGTAGTGTTAGGGGTAGAGGAATGGGTCTGGGTGGGTTGCTCTTCAGAGGGTCGGTGTGGACTTGTTGGGCCGAAGGGCCTGTTTCCACACTGTAAATAATCTAATCTAAAAAAAAAGACAAGACAAAGCTGATATGCTGTGAGTTTCCATGTAGGTGCAAAGTGAATAATACTAAAAAAGCAAGCTAAAAGCTTTGAGATTTATCCTGCTCAGATGTAGGAGATGGGTTTCTATCCTGTATGCAGTGTGACCTGGCAAAAGCATTGCAGTGTAAGGAGTCAGTGAGCACCAACGTATTGAAATAGTGAGTCATCAGTGAGCCCAAGGTGCGCCACAATAATGAGGAGTGGCTGATATTTTGCTGATGCCAACCTTTGTGATCAGAGAGTGCCGTGAGGTGTTGGGGAATGCTGTCCAAGATGGAAGATTGGAGAAGATGCCAGCAAAGTGCAGCTGCCCGTTAAATGCCCGGGTGGGATGTGGGTGCCACTGGCAAGACCAGCCTTTGCTGCCCATCCCTAATTGCCATGAACTGATTGGTTCTCTAGGACATTTCAGAGAGGAGTTAAAAGTCAAGCACATTTTTGTGGGTTTAAAGTTACAAGTGGACCAGATTGAACAGATAGCTCTGCTTCTATCAAGAACGCCGTGGTAGCTACCGTAGAGGATTTCTTCTTCTATTGACATGATTCATGTTGGAGGTTGCACTGATTTGGCAGTCTACAGGTAATTAAGGTAGACTTGATTCCTGGCAGCAGAATTCAAGATTACCGAGGCTAATAGGGCTCAGAAATGGCAGGGTCTTAACATTGGAGGGGCTTGGAATGAGGCTGACCCAGCTTTCTCGTGGAAGCACTGAAATCCTCTTTCAAAGTTTTGCCTTGAAAACTAAATAGATGTTAGTGATGTGTTGCTGAATAAAGTTAATGGAAAACTATTTTCCATTTAATGTTCAAAATATAATGTATAAGATATTAAAAATATCATGAAAAATCAATGAATAATCCTTAGACCATTGAAGGGCAGTATGTAACATCTTAATTTAAGAATTCATCTTCAATTAATCAAAAAGGGACCTAAGGGGCATGTGTATGGAGTGAGCTGCCAGAGGACGTGGTGGAGGATGGTACAATAATAACATTTAAATGGATACCTGAATGGGTATATGAATAGGAAGCGAGGTAGAGATCAGAGTGGTGCTGGAAAAGCACAGCAGGTCAGGCAGCATCTCAGGAGCAGGGAAGTTGACATTTTGGGCAAAAGCCCTTCATTCCTGATGAAGGGCTTTTGCCCAAAACGTCGATTTTCCTGCCCCTCGAATGCTGCCTGACCTGCTGTGCTTTTCCAGCACCACTCTGATCTCTACTCTGGTTTCCAGCATCTGCTGTCCTCACTTTTGCCCATATGAATAGGAAGGGGTTAGAGGGATATGGGCCGAATGCTGGCAAATGAGACCAGTCAGCTATAGATCTCTATGACTCTAATTGTCCACCTAAGGGAGGGTTTGATTCAATTCACCCTTCTCCGTATTATTTTGTGAGTTTTTCTCTTCTACTCATATTTTAGGTGCATAGGGTGCATTTACCTCACTTGCTTTTTTTTACCCTAATATCTCTTCCAACCTCCCATCCCCTTACACTCCTTAACTTTTAAAAGACCTAAAAATCAAGATTTTGTTTTGTTTATTGACAACTTCATTAATTCTTTTTGGCTGTTTACTTTTCTGATGGATTTTCAAACCAACATCTCAATTCTCTAGAAGACTGACCTTTTGTATACTTCGTTCATGCTTTAGTATGTTTTAAAATACCTACATGCAATTACCTTTAAAACTGATCAACATTTGGAAGAAAATGATTATTGATACATACAGCATGGAAAGATTGAAGAACATGCAAGTGGCCCTAAAAAGGTTTATGGAAATTTAACTCAATCACAGGAATCTCTGAAAAATAAACAAGATATAAGGTCATGTTAGTAAGAGGAGAAAAGTACATTCTAGACTTAAGGAGCTTAGTGAATTATTAGCAGTAATATAACAGCAGGGAACAGGTGGTAGCAGGAGGAAGTCAACTATTTGCTCATAAGTCTCTGAAGTGTATGGTGGGGGGAGGGGAGCAGAAAGGGAAAAAGAAAACTGCCATTTTTTGAGAAGTATCTTTGGTTTCCTTTTGTAGAATTATTGACAGATAGCTACATTTATTGTTTTTGTATCAGTAACACTTTCGTGACTTTCGTGACTCCTTAAGTGTTTGAAAGCCGACTTTACATTTCCAACTATTGTGCTGGAACCAAATTTGCCCAATCTGAGAAACTCTTACTACTAATACCAACCATAACATTTCTCCAGTTCGTGCCAAACATTTTGTACGTGGCTGAAAGATGTAACTGCTTAGCTTCAGAAGTTCAAAGTTCATTTTATTTCCTCCTCTTTAATGTTTAAATCCCGTCATGGCCTCATGTTGAAATTTCTTTGTGACCTTACCTGTATATTGGTAATCCTCCTCTAGTTCTACAATCCCTCCTGAGCTCTCTGATCGTCCAAGTCTGGCCTTTGACATTCTTACTATACTTCACTCGCCTATCAGAGGCTGTACCTTTAAATGCCAAACCCAAATCCTCCCTCTGCCTTTCCACCCACCTTTTCTTATTTTAAGAGTTTCCTTGACCAGGTTTTTACTCACCCTTCCTAATACATCTTCCTTTGATGTGAGGTGTTTTGTTTCTTGTTTGGTTGCATACCTCTTAGTGTATTTAGTTGTTTCTTTGCATTTATTTCTCTTATAGTCAATTAGATTGTCATGATGATCCACCTTTTAAATTGTTCTGCTGCTCCAAAAATAGAAATCTTAGAGATGCACTCCTAACTTTCGAACATATATTAGAAAATCAATGGATGTATTTTTGAATGAAAGGATAATACATTAGATTTTCTTCAGGAGACTAGAATATTATCCAGCATTTTTTGGTTAGTCAGAAAGAATTTTTAAGCATTTGCTGGGAAGACACGTATTTGGGCTCCATTTATATTGTATTGACTTACGCTTGCTGCTTCGATAATGTATGTTTTATAAGGGCCACTGACAACAATTTTCCTCCATTTTGTTTTATTATTCTGTTTGAACTCTACTCAGTTTTGTGGAGCTGGAAGAAAAATATTTTTAGCCTGTAAGAGAAATGTTTAAAAGTTTGCAGGATAAATGAAATAGCAAATGTGCTAAGGAGCACTCTGTTCAGTTCAGGTAGAATGATTATAGATTATGAAGAACTGCACTGAACATTTCAATTCTTGTGGGTATTATTTGTGACAGAAACATGGTTTGGTTCCTCCCTGAACACATCAAGGTTAATCAAACATATTTTCTTGATAACGATGCATAATTAATGTAATAGAAATCAGCTCAGTCCACATGAAAGGCAAACTTTAACCAGAAATATAATCATATGTTGATTTGTCTCTGCTACATTGTAAGAAGATAGAGAGTGAATGGCTCATATTATTTAGATCCAATTCAGTTTATGCTTTAACTTTATTAAAACAATTTATAAATTTAGTTTGTATTGTTTATATTGCATGCTTGGTGAGATTTCTCAGTTTAACTGCAAGCTGATTCTGGAAAATGACTGTCGCTGAAGAATGGAAACCTGTGAGTCTCAAATAAATAGCAATACTGCAGCTAATCAAGCAACTCAAATGAAGTGTGCATTATGACAGTATTAACCTTAGATTACAAAGCTGTTCTGTTCATTTTTCTTAGGTTCAACTTATAAGGATCTGAGCAATGTGGTCTATGGCAAGATTTATGATGAAATGGGACAACCTGGAAAGCACTGTACTCAAAACAAGGAAAAGCCTGCAGGTAGGCCCAATATTGCGACTAGAAAATTTGGATATTGATGTTGAATCTGATTGTGAAATGGACTGCTCTTCTGATACAGAAAAAAAATCAAAACATGGCTGACAGAAATCTGTGAACAGACAGCGACTGGGTCTGTTATCTTGCAAGACCTTGAGAATATTGTTGACCAGAATCGGTTTGTAATGTCAGCCATGAGCCAGAATGGGGTGGAAAAGGAAAAGGGCCTTTAGGCACAGTTAGGAAAGAGATCAACAAGTCCTTTACCCCCAGTGAAGTTAAAGGAGCCCTCTGTAAAAATTGGATTGCGTTCACTGAGAGTTATCATGACAGTTACAAGGACAGCATCTCTTACATACAACTGATATTAGTTTTAAAATAGGGTGTATCTGAAAGTATCATAGATTAAAGACTTTCAAATCTTATTTCACTGAAAAGTTTTTTTAAGCTACTGTAGAAAAGATGTTGTGAAAAAATAGTTTAGCTTGTTCTCAAAATATACATAAACCTTTTTGGAAGGCATCCAGTTGGAACTCCAAATTTGAAATGTTTTGTCCGCATACCTTCTGAGGAAATGTTGTCTTTAAGACAATCTAAATTTAAAATGCCAGTTTGAGATTATTAAAAGATTTTCTGACAGGTTTTTAAACTGAATACTTGACATTGCCTGGAGAATGAGGCTCTGCCTTTTCTGATACCAGCAGTGTTAACTCTTTCTGCTAGCAGTGTTAAATCTTCTCACACATCTCTGTGATGAGATTTGTGGTTATGGTTATTATTAACCCACTGAGCTTCTTCCAAAGCCAGTGGACTATGTTTTTTTTGTTTCTGAACAGATTTGAATAAAACAGAAAGGGAGTTGGAAGTCTTGCAGAGGCAGAATCTTTGAGATCAGGAGAATCCTAAACTGACTACAATCACTGGAACCCTGGAAACAGGAGCACTATTTAAAACCTCTAAGCTGGAAAGTAATTGGTTCTGAAATGTGGATTGATAAAATTACTTGATACAAGTAGCTATTTCAGACATGCAATGGAGAATTTAACTGAATGTTAAAGGGCAAATAAATTTAAATTTAAATTTAAAACAAGAGCCAATGGAAACAGTCTAGGTGGTTTTAATTTGTATCAGGACAAATTGGGATAGATTGTTTAGGAAGAAATTAATTGAAACTTGCTAACCCAACAACACCGCAGGGCTGTACCCAAAAGAAACTTGAGTCAGTTGTTCTCAAGTTTGAATTTGGAATAATTTTGAAAGGAAGAATGTCAAGTATAATCTAGCAAGCTACGTTTGATAAAACTGTATGTACCTTTTTTTTGTAAGAAAGATCAAAAAAGCAAAATTTGGTAATGCTTGAAACCATAGAGTAATAATGTTTGTTTGGCTCTTTTAAAACTATTGCAAAAACTGCTTCTTTTTACTTTATATTCTGGACCGTAAGATTGCTCCAGAGTTCCTGAATCCGTGATAATGGTAATAAGTGGGGCCACATTTAGAATAAAAGAATAGTAACAGAAAGAAAGTGACACAGCATCAAATGGCAATTGTTATGACACACCTTGGTCATAATTAAATGGAATATATCTAATGAAAGCAAAGCAAAGTGTAGATCAAATTAGATAATCAACTGTTTTCTTTTAGAGGTATGTGAGCCCTGTAGCTTTTTCTTGAGGGAACTGAACTGGCTGATCTGGCCACCACCTGGAACACTGGACCAGGCGAGAAGGATACACAGGCACCCTCCAGCGACTTTTGATCTTTCGAAAATATCATCTAAAAGTCAAGAGTGCATGATCTTTGGAAACTGATGCCAGTGTATAGTGATGGTTGTTACATGTGAAGTAATTATACATGCAGGAAGGCATGCCAAAAATGAACTGAAGAATGGGCCTCACACATGTACATCTATTTGACAAAATGATTAGTATGGCTTGGAAGAGCACAAAGACAGTGTAAATGAAAAGGCACTGACATATAATCCATAGAAAAACTGACTTTTGATATTTTGAAGGAGGTAAAAATTACAGTTGGAGACAAAGAGGGCAAAATACCAAAGAAATGTTTGCCAGACGGGTAAAAATGAAGTAAAAGCTGGAGAATCTTTTATGTCCATGCATACCTTGTCACCAATTAAACATGAGCCCTTCTTAAACTTTATCATATGTATAATCAGCTTATGATTATTGAACAATCATTATGATTATGTGCTTGAAAAATTATCTCTTCAAAACATACCATTAAGAATGAAACATTAAGGGTTAATTCAACATGGCAATGATCAATTGAAATAAAGTGGAAAATAGGCAGCAAAGGTTTTATTGCCAGGGTTAATGTCATAAAGTATAGGCCTGCTTAGCATCTAGGCCAAGAGCCTAAAGGAAGGATTGTTGGAGTTGCTCTTGGCCAAACAGAATTGATAGCTGAGGCAGCAGTTTCCACAGTCAGAATCATAGCCTTTGTACTCATGGCAACCAAATAAATGCCTCATAGAAATCCTACTGGGAAAGAGAAAGCTGGTTATTTAGGTTACGAAGTTCAAGGCATGTACTGTACCTTTAAGAGAAGAGAATACTGTTCTAAACTGAGAGATTACAAGCATCTGTGTATATGACTAGATGGCATTCCCAGAGTGAACTGGAAAACTGAAAATATGTAACATTTGTCTATGAAATGGATACCTGCATTTTGGCTACTGTTTTGACAACAATTTGAATTTAACCAATCAATTTAAATGATGCCTCAGGATACTAAAACCCAATCAGGTTTGAATTTATTGTTTTGCCAATATCGAACCAATGAGACAATCCTATGTTAGATCATATAAAATGCGGACAATTTGAAAATTGTTCAGCCATAGAGAGAGAAACACATGGAGAGTGAATTGCCCATCCAACAGCTAATTGCCCATTAAACAGCAAATTGCCCATCCAACAGCTACTCTCAAAGAAATTTGAAAACACTCTCTGTCAGAGGTACCTTTCCATGTAAAACGTCCTCACAGTAAAAAGAAAGAAGACAACCTAGGGAGATCCTCAGCCAGAAGAGGGAAGACACAGAAGAAGACAGTGACTATGTGGTTTTGAAATTAAGTTGATGTAATTTTAATGAGTGTCTTATTGGAATGGCATATTGTTATAGAGTTAGTGGCAGGTAATAAGCAGTTAAGAGAAAGGGGATGGTATTTTCTTTAAATAGTGGAATCTGGGAGTTCTCTGTCACTCATACTTTAACAGATTACTAGATGAGGTGAGCTTTTCTGTGTGTTTGGTTTCATCAACAGAGGGGTTCACCTCAGTGTCGTAATATTTAGTAAAGTGTAGAAGGGAAAGGCTGATCCCACCATAATCAGAGACTTTTTAATTAATTGTCATAATATATTATATATGTAGGTACACTGAAATTGCAAGTGCAACTAACAAACTAACCTTAAGAAACTTAGCTCAAATTCCTTTAGATAAATGGCTGTACAGAGAAATCTCAATTATCTGGAATTTGATTAACCAAATTTTGGATTATCCGAGCAAGATCGCTAGGTCCCAATGCTTGGCTAACTATGTTATCCGGTATTCGATTATCCAACATTCAATTAACTGAAAGAAATACTCCCCACCGTGTCTGTTGGATAATCAAGGTTCCTCTGTAGTTGGGAGAGAGAAGCTCCTATCCCATCAGCAGGGGAAGATTGCATGATACAGTGTAAACACTAAGGACCAGAGGACATAAGACAGATGCTATGAATACCAAGGACCGAATGACACATAATAAAGGGTTCAAACAGATAAAAGGACACCAGAAAACAGATTGAATTTTAAGAGGCAATTGCCAAACATTACTTAGTCATTATGACCTCAGGAAAATAAACAATTGCAGCTTCACAAGTTAACAAATAGCACCCACTCAGTATGATGTAGCTGGCAAATGTCTGGGGAGGGGCATGACAGTCAGAAAGGTGGTGGAAGCACTAATGTTAATCATTATAACATAGAATGTATAAATGTGTTGTACCAGAATAGGAGAGGGGGAATGTCTTGAAGTCTGCGTGCAGTGACCTCTCCCAGGCTTGTGTTGGTATGGACTCCGAATTTATACTGCTAAACACAGGACTCAAGACAATAATGAAAAAGTAATGTCACTAAAACCCAGGATTGGATGATTTCCATTCCAGGATTTGAAAGGAGGTCAGAGATCAATGCAGATCATCTACTTACCTTTGAAATGTTGTGAGGTTTCCCACCTCTAGTAAGCAGAGCATTCCAGATTCCAATCAATTTCCTCAAATGCTTTCTAAACCTCCTTCCCTTCATCTTAAAATTATGCATCCTTGTTATTGACCCTTCAATTAAGGAGAAAGGCTGCTTCCTATCCACTCTGACCATGCCTCTCATAATCTTATACACCCCCTCAGCCTTCTCTGGTCTAAAGGAAACACTTGGAGTTTATCCAGTCTCTCTTCAGCTAAAATGCTGCATCCCTGGCAACATCTTGGTGAATCTGCTCTGCACACCCTTCAGTGCAATGACATCTTTCCTTTAGTGAGGTGACCAGAACTGCACACAATACTCCAGCTGTGGCTTAACCAAAGTTTGTACAGCTCCAACATAACCTCCCTGCTCTTATAACTTATGTCATGGCTGATAATGGCAAGTATCCTGTGTGCCTTCATAATCACCCTACTAACCTGACCTATCACTTACAATGACCTGTGGACCAGCACACCAAGATCCCTCCGTTTCTCTGGGTTTCCTAATGTTCTACTATTCATTAGATACTCCTTTGTCCTGTTATGACCTTCTTCCTCATTATTTACCGCGCAACCAATCTTTGTGTATTTCATATCCTCATCCTTCCCCCTTGTCCCTTCCTACATTCTCTTCTATATCATTTATATTTATTACAAACAATATGGGGCTCAGCACTGATCCCTATGGCATGCTACTGGACACTGGCCTCCAGTCACACCAATACCCTTCTACCATCACTGTCTGTCTCCTGTCATTGGACCAATTTTGGATCCAATTTGCCAGGTTACTCTGGATCCCATGTGCCGTAACCTTCTTTATCAGTCTCCCATGTGGACCTTGTCAAAAGTTTTACTGAAATCCATATAAACTTTCCAGCATCTGCACTCCCACACTTCATTGACTCTACCAACACCAACACTGCCATTAACTGAACATTTGATCAGTTCCTCAAAAAATCTATCAAGTTTGTCATGTGTAACCTCCCTTTGACATTATGGTACTGACTATTCCTAATCAAACCTTGCCTCTCCAAGTTATTAAATGACTAAACCAGTTTGGCTAGAATTACTGAACATCTTGCAAATTTTCTATTGATCAGACAGAGCCAGCATCAATATGTAAAGGGTACATCATGCTTATCAAATTTAACTGAATTTTTTTAACATGTGACTAAAATAGCAGTGGGGAATGTAATTTATATTTCTTGAAACATTTGATAAAATCCTGGTCGCTAAAGCTGGAAACTCATGATGTTGAGGGCAGTTAATTTGACCTGTTAGGAAATTGGCTGATATCAGGCAACAAAGAATAGTGATAATAGGCAGGTATTCTGGTTGTTACGTTATGGTATCCTGCAAGAATCTGTGTTGGGGCTTCAACTATTGACTCTATTTTTTCATAACTTAGATGATGGCACATAAGCCATATCTATAAGCTGCCATTCGCACAGTGATGAAAAACATTGTAAGCAGCATAGATGGAAAAATGTTTTTTTCAAACATTTTCTTTACTAATTTAAGGTAAAAACCTATTCTGTTGTCATTTGATCATAAATTTTATTTTCTGGTATAATTCTCATTAATCTTTGCACTCTCCAAATCTTTTCTTTAATGGAGTGCTCCCAAACTGAATACCCTCATTTATCTGTGGTCTATCAATGTTCCATAAAAATTCACTTGTGTGAAAAAGGGTAACTAGGGAGAGAATAGGGCCTCTCAAAAATCAGCAAGGCAAGCCACAGGAGATGGGGGAAGATACTAAATGAGTATTTTGCATCAGTGTTTACTGTGGAAAAGGACATGAAAGATATGGAATGTAGGGAAATGAATGGTGACATCTTGAAAAATGTCTATAGTACAGAGGAGGAAGTGCTGGATGTCTTGAAACACATAAAAGTGGATAAATCCCCAGGACCTGATCAGGTGTACCCAAAACTCTGTGGAAGCTGGGGAAGTGATTGCTGGGCCCCTTGCTGAGATACTTGTATCATCAGTAGTCACAGTTGAGGTGTCAGAAGACTGGACGTTGCCCAACGTGGTGCCACTGTTTAAGAAGGGTAGTAAGGACAAGCCAGGGAACATGTAGACCAGTGAGCCTGATGTTGGTGGTGTGCAAATTGTGGGAGGGAATCCTGAGGGACAGGATGTACATGTATTTGGAAAGGCAAGGACTGATTAAAGATAGTTAACATGGCTTTGTGCATGGGAAATCATATCTCACAAACTTAATTGAGTTTTTTGAAGAAGTAACAAAAGGATTGATGAGGGCAGAGTGGGAGACTGGTTAGCAATGTTAGATCTCATGGAATACAGGGAGAACTAGCCATTTGAATACAGAACTGGCTCAAAGGTAGAAGACAGAGGGTGGTGGTGGAGGGTTGTTTTTCAGACTGGAGGCCTGTGACCAGTGGAGTGCCACAAGGATCTGTGCTGGGTTCACTACTTTTCATCACATATATAAATGATTTGGATGTGGCATAAGAGGTGTAGTTAGTAAGTTTACAGATGATATCAATACTGGAGGTGTAGTGGACAGCAAAGAAGGTTACCTCAGATTACAACAGGATCTTGATCAGATGGGCCAATTGGTTGAGAAGTGACAGATGGAGTTTAATTTAGATAAATGTGAGGTGCTGCATTTTGGGAAAGCAAATCCTAGCAGGACTTATACACTTAATGGTAATGTTCTCGGGAGTGTTGCTGAACAAAGAGATCTTGGAGTGCAAGTCCATAGCTCCTTGAAAGTGGAGTCGCAGCTGGCTAGGATTGTGAAGAAGGCGTTTGGTATGCTTTCCTTTATCAGTCAGAGTATTGAGTACAGCAGTTGGGAGGTCATGTTGTGGCTGTACAGGACATTGGTTAGGCTACTGTTGGAATATTGCATGCAATTCTGGTCTCCTTCCTATCAGAAAGATGCTGTGAAACTTGAAAGGGTTCAGAAAAGATTTACAAGGATGTTGCCAGGGTTGGAGGATTTGAGCTACAGGGAGAGGCTGAACAGGCCAGGGTTGTTTTCCCTGGAGCGTCGGAGGCTGAGGGGTGACCTTATAGAGTTTTATAAAATCATGAGGAGTATGGATAGGATAAATAGACAAAATATTTTCCCTGGGGTGGGGGAGTCCAGAACTAGAGGGCATAGGTTTATGGTGAGAGGGGAAAGATATAAAAAAGACCTTAGAGGCAATTTTTTCATGCAGAGGGTGATACGCGTATGGACTGAGCTGCCAGAGGAAGTGGTGGAGGCTAGTACAATTGCAACATTTAAAAGACAGCTGGATGAGTATATGAATAGGAAGGTTTTGGAGGGATATGGGCTGGGTGCTGGCAGGTGGGACTGGATTGCATTGGAATATCTGGTTGGCATGGACGTGTTGGACCAAAGGGTCTGTTTCTGTACTGTCCATCTCTGTGACTCTATGATTTGTGTTTATGAGTAATGTCTCAGAATTAAAACCAATAAATCTTTTTGTCTTCTTGACGGCTCTTCAAATAATCATTCACCTTTAAAGATGCCCTCATTTTACTCATTTCACAAGCATATTTCTTTAGACTTCCTTTGAAACTGCCCTGAAATTTTTACTCTCTTGTCCTCTTTGCTGACATGTATATCCTATTTTAAACCTTCATATTTTTCCTCATGAATGCATCAGAGCAAACAAAATTCTAACTGCTTGTCAATGCATCATTCTTTCCTGAACATATTTTGACCTGTTCAGGAGAAAGACATATTTGCGATATATCTTGACTTTGTGCAATAGTATAAAATGCTTTATAGCGAGACACTGGGCATTTATAATTGATTTTATCCTTTACACACAATCAGAAAAGTCAAGATGCATTCCATTGTACCTATTTGTCGTGGCATACAAGACATAAAAGTTATTTTTTTAATAAGTGATTGACTTTCCAAGGTCAATCAATCTACAACAAATTGATTATAATCTACAGGATATTGTTCAAGGCAGAATTGTGAAAAAGTAGTTTCACAGAAACTAAGATTGGAAAAAATATATTAAATCTTTAATTTCACAATTTAAGGCCATATTTTCCTTTATAGACATGATGTTGAACACAGCACACCAGCTAATGCATGAGACCAGTGGTAGAAAATGTTAATGGATGTTAGTTGTCAATTATTACTCTGAACCTTCGTCCAAATGATTACATAATTAGCAAATGAATTAACTTATTCTAATGTTCTTGCCCTGATATGTACAAAGCAGGAACTATGTCATCATAATTCTTTTCCAATCTCAAACAAGATCTTGGGTATACTTACGGTGGCAAATTACAGAAAATTTGAAATTGACTTCACACCTCACTTTCCTGGGCTGGACTCTCTACTGCTGACTTCAATGCTGGCCATTCTTTCTTTCCCCATGTGCAGCGTATGACAGCAGACACAGGATACATGCCAAAGTACCACTTTTGCTGTGTTCAGCTTCATATTAAATCTTGCCTTGTAAATAAAATGTTTACTAAAAGGTAAAGTTACCAACTGCCCAGCATCCAGCAGTCTCATTTGCTCCAGACCAAGGACACAATTTGTCCTCAGGCTTGCTGCAATGAAAGCATAGATTCTTGTTCAAGACATTTAGTAGGATTTTTATTTTGAATCATTATGACATCTTAGCCCCTTTATGGCCTCTTACCAGCTATACATTGCTCGCACTGATGGGTTTTCTGTAAATAATGGAGCTCTCACAGAGATTGTTTAATGAGTCACAAACCAAGAAGGTGGGTCCGCACTGGAGAGGGTGAGTGCAGGTCCTTCCAATTCAAAATCTTTCTTCCATTACATTTTTTTTCTCCATCTTTGCATGGATGTAGTACCTTGAGCATCTCCATTTTAAATTGAGAGCGATTTCAGTGACATAAAGCTGCTTGGATATTGGGTATTCTGATGAAAGGTTGTGACCTAAAATGTTATCTCTGTTTCTCTCTCCATGAATGCTGCCAGACCTGCTGAGCATTTCCAACATTTTCTGTTCTTATTGACGATTCGGCTATTGTTTTGTTAAATTGATTTCTGTTGGTGAAACCTTAATCTCTGTTTAAGATTTTCATTCAAATTTAAACTTGCTGCCACCTCGGCACATTTAAATTCTTGTAAGTGCCTGAATACATTTTGTAATAGACAGGAAGCCACCAGACTATTCCCCCCATATTAGAAATGTGATATGCAATGTTAAGTTTTAAAGATTTTTCTTTTGTTTCTAAACCAATGAGGAACCCATTGTATTAAAATGTGCCACTAATTCAGACTGCTTCAGAAGTGTATAGAATACCACTGATTGGAGAATTTCTGTTCTGTAAGTGAAGTTGGTTTTAACATTATAAAAGAAAATCTGTGCTGCAGATGAAATAAGAAAATTAATATACCACATTCCAGAATTAGATTGTGACGAGGACTAAATTTCAATTAATCATAACTGTCATCATATAAGTAGAAATTTGTATTAGAAAAAAAGGAAAGATTTTCCTTTATCATCATACATCTAGCTATTTTTAATTAGTTTCTTCAAAAGGACCTATTCCACGGTTGCATTTATTCAGTTAGATAGTTTGTATTTGATATATTGTACTAGTGATTCAAATTAAATCTATTTTATGGCTTTCTTCCTTTATAATTGTGTCCATTTAAAAAGAAAATTCATAAAAGAGACCTTCAATGCGTAACATGTGATTGAGAATAAAGTCCATCTGCAGGCTTCTCAGTATGCATGTTCAACAAAGCCTGCTTTCTTGACATTAATTGCCAAGAAAAAGATGGACACAATTGATTCAGTGTGTCATGGTCATGTAAAATATAACATAACATAAACAATGTGGAACGGAGAAGTACCCTTTGCCCAAGGATTCACAGACATCTTTTGTGCACTTCCATTTATAACATGAATGCTCGTAATATGTGCCTCAATCTCATACAATATCTTACGTAATTAACTTGGTAAAGAGGTTGTCAATTAAACACTGATATTAATTTTGACATAATTGTTCCTATTATAAATGCCAGTTTTATTTTGCATGTTACACATCATTATTAATGTTGTCGCCATTCATTTCAATTCTTGCAACAATTGCCTACCTAAGAGCTTTGAATATTTGCACATCATCACAGCAACACTTGAAAACCTTTGCCTTAGAAAAGATTCAATGAAATATTGCACTGACATCGTTCCCTGATTTATGAGCCTCATCATTTATAAAGAATGGAAGTTTTGCTGCTGATTAGTACCAAGCATTAAGAATACACAGACCATCAAAGACAGTTTAGTGAATTGCAGTAGCCATCCTTATCAAGTGGAATTGATTTAAGTTTACTTTCTCTTAGTGAGGATGAATGGCTATTGTACAAAGGGCGAGGCCATTCAACATGTCATTTCTGTGCTGGCTCTCTAAGATTATAACTCAGTTGGCTCCACCTCCCAGTTTCTTTTACCTGATCAGGTAATTGTTCAATTTCTTGAAAGTTTGCATCTGACTCCAATATTCTCTCAGGTAGTGCTTTCCAAATCCTAACCACTTGATACATTAAAAAAAGAAAGATTTTCCTCATGCTGCACTTGCTTCTTAGTTAATTGCCTTAAATCAGTGTTACCTATTTCTCAACATATCCCCTATAGAATCAACGAATCCCAACATTCAGCCTATTGAGTCCACACTGACTCTCTGAAGAGCATCCCACCCAGACCCACCCCCTTACCTTAACCCTGTAACCCTGCATATCCCATGGTTAATCCAACTAACCTATACATCCCTGGACACTATGGAGAATTTAGCATGGCCAATCCACCTACCCTGCACATCTTTGGACGATGGAAGGAAACCAGAGCACCTGGAAGCAACCCAGGCAGACACAGGGAGAATGTGCAAACTCCACACACAGACAGTTACCCGAGGGTAGGATGACACTGGGTCCCTGGCACTGAGGCAGCAGTGCTAACAACCGAGCCACTGTGCTGTCCTAATCAAAACAGTTTCCACTCATTTATTCTGTTGTGATTCCTAATGATTTTGAACCTCTATCTCACCTCCTCTTAATCTTCTCTTCCCCAAGAGAAATAACCCCATATTCTCCAGTATCTGAAATCTCTCATCCCAGGATCCATTCCTGAAGTTTTTTTCTGCATACAGAACTGAATGCAGTGTTCCTTTTGAGAGGAAACCAATCTTTTATACAGATGACCCTAACACTCACCCTCTCCTCCATTCCGTTTAGAATTATTCCCTTTATTTTACATTACCTTTTCACGTTTCATACCAAAATGTTCCACTTCACACATCTGTACATCAAATTTCACCTGCCACTTGCTCACTCACTCCACCAACACACATCCTCTGGAATCTATTAGTATCCTCCTCACAATTCACACAGCTTTCAAATTTTGTTTCATCTGAAAATTTCAAAGTTGTGCCCTGCAAACAAAAGTCAATGGATAGAATCTTCTGGAGCTTTAGGAAGGGCGGGTGGGAGCCAAAAAATCAGCTTCCTGATTACTGGTGAAGGTTTTGCAATAAAATTCTCAGAATCATTCAGCATTAGGAACCAGTTTTACATTCACTAGCACATCATTACAACCAGTCCGCTAGAATTAGGCAAAAATGGGAAACATGTGAGCAGTTTTTGGCCCAGTATGTAAGGAAGGATATGTTGGCCTTGGAGGGTGTCCAAAGGAGGTTTGCAAGAATGATGACAGGACTGAAGGGTTGTTCATTTGTAGAGTGGTTGAGGTCTGTACTCAGTAGAGTTTAGAAAGCTGAGGGAGGATCTAATTGAAACACGCAGGATTTGGAGAAGCCTGGGCAGAGTTTATGTGGAGATTTTTCCGCTGCTATTGCATGCATGTAAAACCATTTATGGCTAAAAGACTCAAATATCTTGCACATGGTAGTATTGGGAAGAGGAAAACCAGTCAGGGGTGAAAGATGATGCACTTTCTAATGCAGAGATGGCTGTAATGTTTCATTCAACACATGAGAAGATTGAAAGGGCCCAAATCTAGTAACAGAGTCCTAAATGGAAAACACTTATTTCATTGCTGTTTTTTTTAACAGGGTGACAGTTGTTCAAAAAGGCAGCTCATCACCACCTTCTCTACTGCAATTGGAGGTGGACAATAAATATTAGAACTGCGGAACTCACATCCCATAAACAGATAAAAATAAATCAGCACTTCCACACCACATGTTAGCTCAACTTAACCCAGCAACTTTGTTAATACTGAGAAGGAGAAGAAATGATGAAAAGCAACAACAGAATCGGAGCTGGTGATGGTCATGCACAACATGAGGGAAGGAATCATGGCCTTCATGATCATTAATCAGCCTACCAAGAAATGCTGTCTACACTAGCATTTACTGCCCACTGGGCAGTTAAGACTCAACTGCATTGCTATGGATCTGGAGTCAAATGTAAACCAGAATGGTTAAGGACAGTAATTTCCTTTCCTAAAGTGCATTAGTGAAATTTTTCTAATAATTGACAACCATTTCATAATCATCATTTGACACTTAATTCCAGATTTTTATTGGTTCAAATTCTACAATCTGCCATGGCAGGATTTGAACCCATGTCCCTAAAACATTACCTGAGTCTTTGGATAAATAGTCTAGCATGAATATTATTTTTCCATTGCCTCCCCACTTTCTCGTTTTCTTTGTTCTACCTTGGAAGTGGGATCCAGAGTCAGCAGTAAAAAACGAAAATTTTTGTTTGTATCATGAGTTGCCAATGATTTTATTGAGACATTGTTGCTTGGTGTGCAGTTGAGAATAACTACTTGGAGGCTTTCTAACTAATGGCTGTAGATATCTAATTTCCCCTTCAGTACAGTCCCCTTATTCTCCTGTCAGCTTGACTGCCTGCTTCTTGAATGGGGTCAGGGGCCTTATAACAGCTTCTCCACCTTTCCCTCATCCTGAATCTGCCCACTGCCCCAGTCTACGCATGCTTGCATTTATTATGTATGTTCATCTCCTGCAAAAGGCATTAACATGGGTACCATGAGTACAATGCTTGCATTGATAGACATTTCCTGGGCTGGGATTATCAATGTGCATTACTTGTAAGCATAATGTGCAATGTGGAAGTTAAAGTGTTCTGCTTGAGAAATGGTTCAGTATGAATGGTGGAAAACAATAAATGTGATGTGTATATCTGCTATTCCTTTGAGGTGTTCATCGTGAAGGCACCTTCCATGATTATGACTTTGTACCAAGCAAGTCCTTGGTGAAAATTATCAGACGTGTAGTTTCTCCTAATTGTAAAGGAAGGTCAGTGAACCAGTGATGCACAAGGTACTGACTTTTGAGGCTCCTTTAACTCATAGTGATGCCAAGCACTGAGTAGACAGTGGTACCTCATAGCAGCAGTGCCTCCTGGTGTGCAGCAGTTCATGACCAGGCACCACTGAAGCTAATTTTTCTTGACACTCCGCAGGCAGTAATCTCCATAGTCACCTGGGTGCAGGCTGCCTTGGTCAGTCAGGATGGCTTCCTCTTGCTATCGCTTGAAAATAGTGCATCCCTTCTCTCCCAGATCACCTGCAGATAAACATCTCAGAAGGGGTTTGCTAAAGCATGGGACTGCCTGTTGACAGGCCTCCAGCATGATCAGGCATTGGTGAGGGTAATGAGCAGTGATTGAGTGCTGCAAAGAGTGAAGTGCTGCTCAAGTGGCTTTTAAGGATGGTGCCCAAGTGTTGTAGTCCGATCAGTCCTGTGGGCTTCTGTAATCCCTGCCCTCTCACCCATAAGAGTTTGCATTTAGCCCATACATCATGAGCTGGGAAGAACTAAATCACTCAGAAAAATCTGACCTGCCTCTGAGCGGAAGTTTCTCCCACTTTTATAATCATCTCCACATTTAGACTCAAGAAAATAGAATTTCACCTCATATCATCAATGTTAATCAAACAAAGCAGTGATCCTAATTCTGAACTCTGCGCATTTCACTATACACCTTCCTCCAGTCTGCAAAACAACCATTCGAAATGACTCTGTTACTTATCCCTCAGCCAAAAAAAAACCATGCTGCTGTTGTATCTTCTAATTCTTGGGTTTTGATTTTTCTGACAACCTTCTTAAAAGGCACTTTATAAAATGCCTTTTGGAAATCCATATATGCACCACATTAACTGCATTATCCTCAGCAGCCTCCCTATACTCTCATCAAACATCTCCAATCAAGTTCATTAAAAACTTCAACAACTTTGAGCTGGCTCTCCTTGATTATTCAATTTTTTTTCCAAAATAGCATTAATTTTATCTCAAATTACCAAATCTTAAAGCCTTGCCACCACCCAAGGTTAAACTGACTGGCCTGACGGTACTTGGTTTCTAATTACATACTTGCTTAAAAACTAGAAATGTAACATTTGCAATTTTCAAGTTGTCTGGACAGGAGCTGTAGGGCACATGATGTGGAAGGAAGGACAGGGGTATTATGGCATCTTGGAAGGGTAGCCCAATGCACACAAGGCTGCTTTTTTCATTTTTTTAAAAAAAGCCAGCCTGTCCTCTCCCGATACCTGTGCATTCCAGCCATGTGCATGAGCACATTGATCAGCTTCCTAACGAACGCAATTTTTAAAAAAATTTAAATTATTTTTCTAATCAACAAGTTCAGAGGTGTTATTACTCACCTCTGGAGCTGGTGGGACTTGAATCCAGACCTCCTGGTCTAGAGGTAGGGACACTACCACCGTACCACAAGAGGACCCCTAAGTGATTTTTAATTATTTATTTTAAATGTCAGGCAGGTGTTGTTTTTAGTACATTTGATGGTATAAGCTCAGGGATGAGTTAAAAAGTGATGGGCTACCTCAACACATATTTAACATGTCCCTAGGCCCCCAGTCAAAACATTCCCAGCAGAGCCCTTAAAATCCAACCCATTAATTTTAAGTGTACCTAGTTTTTCCAATGAATACCTCTCTTTATGAATATTTAGCCCATTGAATGATTTAATTACATTTTCCACCATGGGGAGGCATGGTGACTCAGTGGTTCGTACTGTTGGGGACCTGGTTTCAATTCCAGCCTCAGGCGACAGCCTGTGTGGAGTTTGCATGTTCTCCCCATGTCTGTATGTGTTTCCTCCAAGTGCTTTGATTTCCTCCCACAGTCGAAAGATGTGCATGTTAGGTGAATTGGCCCATAGTGTTCAGGGATATGTAGGCTAGGCGCATTAGTCAGGGGAAATGTAGTGGAGTGGGTCTGGGTAGGATACTCTTTGGAGGGTTGGTGTGGACTTGTTGGGCCTTATGGCCTGTTTCCACACTGTAGGGATTCTATGACTTACTTTGGTAACATTCCTTGGTAAAGACTGATACAAAATACTTATTTAATCCTTCAGTCATGTTGGTTTCCTCCATTTGTGCTAGGAATATCTGTCAAATAACGTGTTCCCTTTAACTAAAAGAAAATGTAATAAAATGAGACTAACTTAGTGTGCAATGGTATCAATATAATTGTGAAAATGGCACAGTGAGTAATTGTCACCTACTTGTCTTTTTACCCATTCAATTTGATAACAAGTTCAGAAGCAATGAATCACAATCATTTAATACTTGTGTATTGATGGCACAATAAATATATGCTTCTTTTAGGGAGCAATACCTTAAAGAATGCTTTGGTCTCTTTTATATTTAGATCTTTTTTACTTAAGTGACACTGTTCTCAATTCTAGTTTAACAAAAAAGCCAATGGAGCCCAATTTGTGGCTATTGTAATTGCTGAAGTAGCTTGTGAAGAAGATGATAATCTTTCCTACCATCTCTAATGTGCATAAATGATAATTAAATGGCTTGAAGCATTAGTTTTCACATTTATTGGAGTGATCTTCAAGATTTCCTCATGTCCAAATGCTGACTTTGACTTATTGGCATTACACCTTACAGTCTGGTGGTTGCTGGTGAGGTTAGGAAATCTAAAAGCTAGTTTATGCAGGTACAATGACCCTTAAACAGATATTACCTCATATTTAATTTTATAATACACCTTCACAGACAATTCTACCCACATGCTCTCACTTGGAAATGAGTCAGGACAAGGAAGCAGAAATATAAGTAGCCACAAAGAGGTTTGATTAAGAATCAAAGAATTATTATGTTACAAGAGACTGATGAGAGTGTGCTGCCAGATTGCTGAAACAGATAACATTGACTTTTAAAGGTTAGCTTGATACATATATGAGCATGAAGAAAATAGAGGATTCTGAGGACAGGTTAAGAAAAAGAACTTGGAGTGCAATGATACTTGTGTAGATTATAAATCTCATTAGAAAATCAGAAGGGGCAAATGGCTTGTTTCTGTGCTGTAATTAAACAATTCTCTTAAAATTCTTGGAAAAATTTTCAGCCTTAGAAATCCACATGGCTCTCCACAGAGGACTGTGTGTCTACCTTTTGAACAGGAACAGTGTGCTTTCTTGTTTTGTTCTGAGTGAAGAATCTTGTTTGAATACATAATTAACAGTAATTTTTACAAAAAGGCTAAAATGCATTGAAAGGCATCTTAATTGTGTAAACAAGACATTTTGGAATAGTTTGAGCTGCTTATGAAGGAGCAAATGTCTCTCAAACTTTTAATTCTGGATTACTCATACTGAAAGAATTTTCCTTTTAAGAATTTACTTGGTGGGAGAATGTTGGATTTTGCCTAGTATTAGAAATTGGCAGAAACTGGGAACAGCTGCCTCTAGCAAGAGAATGGTGTGAGAAAACAAAGCTGGTTTTCTTTGTAAAAACAATACATTGAATGTAGAAAATGATTCTTAATCTCAAAGGCTGAGCTTCCATTCTGGAAGATGATATTTGCTCCACTTCTATTTTTGTTTTAGGCAGGTGATACCCAGTCATGCATTTAGAGTTAGCACAGGAAGCTGAAAGCTCACACCCATTCTTTCCACTTGTTTACCAAACAGAAATGTTTCATGTAAGTCTTGCTGTCATTGAGCTTCAAGACAATAACATTTAAGAAAGTGGAGACCTGGTTGTTAGTAGCAGAAGAGCAAAGCACTGTTGTGGAAGTAACATCCTATTGGTTTTCAGTTTATTCAGACTTCTGGACAGAGAACTGCAAACAGATGATGGGATCTTAACACTCTACTTAAATTAGAAAAACATTCTGGAAATTGAACAGTTCGCTTAATTTTTTGCGACGTATTTGTAATCTTGAACACTGGAAAATAGATTTTAAAAATACTTTTCCAGTGCTTCAGAGAGTTATATACAATTTCAGTCTTTGATGTGAATATTAGGAAGGAGCAACTCTCCACACATATGTGGATAGATCAAATTGTAAAGCAAAAGTCAACCAGCACAGGCAAAAAAGTAAAACTGAGTTATTCTGAAACATTTAAAAAAACCCAAATATGTATCTGAACAGCTTTAAGTATCAAATACAGATTTGATTCGGTGAAATCTATGTGACTTCCAACTGGACCACCATTGATAAGTTTCTCAAAAACAATATCTTGGAAGTCATTAATGACAAAATGCTACAGCACACCTAACAACAATATCAGAACAGTAGTTCAAAGGCAGCTGTTCAAAAGTGTTTGGCCTTTCTCTGGCTCTTCAAAGATTCTCCACCATCCACAGAGTTCAAGTCAAAAGTTTGATGGAATTGTGAACACTCACCAATGTTTGTGCAGCCAAAATAGCATTAAAGATTAAATCTATCCAATAAGAGCTTAATCTGTGACCACGTCACTGCATTATTGACACACTGTGACTGCAATAAATATTATCTACAGTGATTTCTCAAGTCCTACTAACCCTACAAGGTCAAGAACAACAATATTCAGAAGCACTGGGTGACACGGTGCCTCAGTGGTTAGCACTGTTATCTCACTGCTGCCAGGGTCCCAGCTTTGATTCCAGTTTTGGGTGACTGTCTGTGTGGAGTTTGCACATTCTCCCACTGTCTGCATGGGTGTGGTCTTGTTTCCTCCCACAGTCCAAAGATGTGCAGGTCAGGTGAATTGGCCATGCTAAATTGCCCATAGTGTTAGGTGCATTAGTCAGAGGCAAATGGGTCTGGGTGGGTTACTCTTTGAAGGGTCAGTGTGGACTGGTTGGGCTGAAGGGGTCTGTTTCCACGCTGTAAGGAATCTAATTATTGAGTTCTCCTCAAAATTAAACACCATCCTGACTTGGATATAAGGTAAGAATGTTGCTTTTCTGACCCTAAGAAAGGCAGTACCAGGGACCCAGGTTCGATTCCACCCTCAGGTTTGCACAATCTCCTTTTGATACTATGGCTCATGTCTTCATGAAAGATGGCAGTTCACTATGACAGGCATCCAGTAGTGAACACAGCTCAGATTTTTTTAAAATTTAATTCTGCTTTTCCAGTCTTCCTACCAAAGTGGATAGTATCACATTTGCCGCAATATTACTCTATTCATCATCTTATTGCTCACCCACTTAACCTACCTATGTCTTTTTTGCATCCTTTGTGTCCTCATCATATCTAAATTTCCCACCTAGTTATGTATTGTCAGCAAATATGGAGGCAGAACCCTCAGACGCCTGATTCGCTCATGTAAGTGTCAACAGCCAACACCATTCTGGGAGAAAATCAGGTTACAGCAGCAGCTAAGCCGAAGAGTATATGCAGGAAGCTGCCAGCACAATAACTTAATCACCTGCTTTTAGGAAAGCAGGCGAAATGGAAGGGGATTTAAATGGCTTTCCGCATCATCTAGAAAACAAAGCAAAGTTTGAAGAAGGATTGGAATGGAGTATGAAATCAATTCCTGTTTTTTTTAACCTCTTTAACTATAGATGTTGTTGGTCTACTTAAGGAGATTTCGAAAGAGTATCCCATGCATAATTCTGCTGCATTTAGCTGGCACTTTTTTTAATATAGGAATGGAAAGTAAAGTTGTCTATAAAAATCTGAAATAATTTTTTGTTCTCGTGAACACATTACCATGTATATTCATTCAGCTCCTTATAATTCTGTGATTATTAAGAGTTCAGCTGCAGACATCTTTCCACACTCAGCAATTCTTAGGAGATGAAAAATATTCAGAAGCAATACCTGAGCATTTTAGTCAAAATCCCTAACTACTGTATCCAGCAATTTTACTCTTGTTTGCAGTATATATAAGATATGCATGTAAATAGTTCTCCCTAATGGTTCAAAACTTCCCAGATTAAGAATGACAGGGCTTCCTTCAATCTCTGTCTGAAGTCCAGAGCCAGAGGTGGATTTGTGAAAACAGGATCACAGAATGATACAATACAGAAGGAGGCCATTTGGCGCATCATGTCTTTACCATCCCTGCTTATCAAAGGATTAAGAATCAGAGGACACAATTTTAAAGTATTTTGTAAAAGAGGCAAATGCAACGCACAAAACCTTTTCACATAGAATCCCTACATTTCTGAAAGAGGTCATTCAGCCCATCGAGTCTGCAACAACCCTCCCACCCAGAGCCACCGCCTCCTCCCCCACTTCATAAGATTTTGACCATGGCTAAGCCACTTTGCCTGTGCATCCCTGGACTCTAAGGGAACATTTCTTTTGGCGGTGGCCAATCCACCTAACCTAATCTTTGAACTATGAGAGGAAACCAGAGCATCTAGCAGAAGGTTCCAGTTGTAAAAAAGTTGCCCAATGGAAAATACAATTTCCCAGGCAATTCCTTGAGAATCTGCTGCAATGGGGGCTTCTGCAATATTCCCATGCACAGGAATAATCCCGGCCATTACATCGCTGAAGTCTGACCCGTTATATAAATTCAGTAAAACTTCCCTTCTCATGCAATTTAAGCCATGAATGTTATATGTTTTATATCTCTACCTGTCTACAACCTTCAATGATTTATGCATGTATATGCCGAGGTATTTCTGCTCCTGCATACATTTTAAAATAGCATTCATTATTTTATACTGTCATTCATAATCTTTGTACAGAAACGTATCACCTCATACTTCCCAACATTGAACTTTATCTGTCACATGTCCAGCCACTTCATCAACTTGTCAACATCCTTTTGAACTTGTACACTGTCTTTCTATAGTTTACTTCACTCCAAAATTCCCATGCTCAGCATGATCTAAATCATGCATATACCATTCCCTGGGAAACTCCCTCATAAACGTGTTCCGGCCTGAAAAATACCCATTTGTAAATTCTGTATTTTAGAGTGGGGGGGAGTTCAAAACTAGTGTGCGTATTTTTAAATGAGAGGAGAAAGGTTTAAAATGTATCTGAGGGACAACATTTTCACACAGAAGGTGGTTTGTGTGTGGAATGAACTACAAGAGAAAGTGGTGGATGCAGGTAGAGGTACAAAATTTAAAAGACATTTGACAGATACATGAATAGATAAAGTTTAGAGGGATATGGGCCAAATACGATTGAGACTAGTTTAGTTAAGGAAACTTGGTCAGAATGGACAAGGTGGACCGAAGTGTCTGTTTCTGTGCAGTATGGCTCTATGACTATGACTAACCAATTTTGTATCCATGTTTCTCCTGTCTCCTTTATTAATTATAGCTTTATTTGCAAGGATATTGTGTGGCATTAAATCAAGTACTTTCTGAAAATCCACGTACAAGCTATCAACAACATTTATCTCATCTACTTTTTTTATTACCTCTACAATAAGCTCCAGCAAATTGTATGAACATGAATTTTGCCTTAACAGTTTATGCTAGCTCTTCCAATTTAATCCATATTTTTCCATGTGACAATGCATCATATCCCAAGTAAAAAGGATGGAGAGAGAGAAAATTCAAAATTCTCTGGGTAAAAGTCAAACTCTTATGAGAATGTAAAAAAAGCAATTGGGTTGTTATCATGTTTTGTTTTCTAATGTATGTGGGAAATGCTTTGAGATATTTCATAGGTGCCACATTTGATGATATATAGCTTTAGGAGATGTATTGTGTCTTCGTTTTTTTTTGTGAAGAGAGGTTGACAGAAAGCAGTCTGCTCCATAGCCATTAAAGTAAACAGCTTGGGAGGCCTTGGGTTTTGTTTAAGTTGGAACAATAAAAGCAGCCTGAATGGGTGTGCTCAAGCTCCCACTGAACCTGGATTATTTTTTAGTTTTAGCCTTCAATGGTAGTGGCTGGGGTCTTGAAGGTGGATATGGAAGCTTTTATTCCTCTCTCTGTTACAGCTAAAAGCTAGGGTTCTCTTTGTGCTTCTAGAATTGAACGTGAGACCATCTATTTTACTGAATTTGCCTTTGCCAATAGCATGCTTATGAGACATTACTATATTGGAACAGTTCATTGGCAGTAGGTTATATATATTATTTTGTTAAGTGTTTCAATAGAGTCATTCTTAAGTCAATTATTTTCTTTTCTTTTTATTTTGTCTGTATTTTAATTTTAATGTATGGATAAAGTGTGTTTTGTTTCAAATCTGGTAATTTGACCAATAAAGTTGCATCAGAACAAAAATGTCTTACACTTACCTTTAAAATAAGAAAAAGTTAGGGTCTAAACTATTTTTAATATAGTCTGAGGAAGTTTGTTCTAGTTCATACATATATATGGTTGTTGAATAAGCCGGACTTAAAACACATTGAAAATCTAGAGACTGATTCATTGCAAACTGACTTCTATTCATCCTTCCATCATGCTGAAAGAGACAATCCATCATGTAGTTGATGAACTTGCACAAATCTGTGATCATAGCAATAAAAAGGGTTAACTTGGAGACAAGTGTACATCCGTGTTCACAGAATGGCAGACTGGCAAGTAATTGATACTGTAGTGCTCTAACGGCAAATAAACTCAAACAACTAATTAAGTAAAAAGAACTGTTAATTCATGTGCATTTTGATATCTGATTTATTACAATGCATTACATCTGATTGTGCACATTTTAACAGATTCAATCTTTCTAACAGATTAGGTCATAACATTTTATTTTGGTTTGTTATTTTTTGGAGACCATCAGATTGCAGACAAGCAATGTTGATCTCCATAATGTTGCTTAGCTGCGACAGTAGACTCTTGTTGAAATTCAACACAGTAAAATAGCATACTTACAAGACAAACTAATGTCTATCATTTAAGCATTTTGTTTTGGAGATATAATGAAAAGAATATATTACAACTGAAAACTTAAATGAATTTCTTTGAAACATTGCAATCTTACATCACTGTGTTTACTTTTCTTAAAATACTTATTGCCTCACTAAAGCCAACTAATGCCAGAGAAGTGATTTGAGAGAACAAATGATGTATTGTGTTAATATGATGTTAAAGTCTTTCTAAATCAGTCCAAATTGTTGGGTTTATGATGAAGTTGTTTCTTTGCTAATAAGCTTAAGTTCACAGAATACAGGGACAGTGATCTGGATTTTCTGATTGTCAGATAGTTGTTCCTACAGCTTTGATGAGAG
The DNA here is from genome assembly GCF_047496795.1 of Chiloscyllium punctatum. Taxonomy (NCBI): domain Eukaryota; kingdom Metazoa; phylum Chordata; class Chondrichthyes; order Orectolobiformes; family Hemiscylliidae; genus Chiloscyllium; species Chiloscyllium punctatum. The sequence goes on from NC_092741.1 coordinate 81,307,074, forward strand.
GTATACAGGGGACTCTGCAGAATTTCTGCAGGATGCAATAGAGCCTGAGAGAATTGCATGGGAAATTGAAGATTTTAAGGCGCAATTTCCCTTATGCATTTAAACTGGGGTCTTTGGAGGGTACCATTCCATTTAAGTGAACAGTTACTCCGGAAAATGTAGACATTAAAACATTTCCCTAAGTCCTGGTTCACTATTAAAGTGGCAGTCCCTAACTTAACATTCAATCTCAATTAAACCTTTCTTTGACACCATATACCCTCCCAGAACCTGATCTGACGGTGCTCCCATCAACAAACACAAGACACTCATAATTCCCAGAATGCAACACCCCACTCTTCACCTGGGACTTGGGACACCTGACCCTGGGACCCAACAAGCCCGTCTCCTAGGATTGGACTAGGTACATCCATTGCCCCTGTCCCCACAGGAACCAAAACCCCTGACTTACTCAAAATACTTTATCATTTACCAGCAACTGGTAAATAGTAATACTGGATTTAGTGTTGTGCAATGAGACAGACTTGATAAGGGAGCTTAAAGGTGAAGGAGCCCTCAGTAATCAGAATATGATTGAATATACTCTGCAATTTGAGAGGGAGAATCAGGGGTAATGGTATTACAGGTGAATTAAGGTAACTACAGAGGCATGAGAGAAAAGCTGGGTAGAATTGACTGGGAGGAGCCTAGCAGGAAAGACAGTGGAACAGCAATGGCAGGAGTTTCTGGGAGTAATTCAGGAGACACAACAGAGAATCATCCCTAGGAAAAAGAAACATGATAAAGTGAGGATGAGGCAACCATGGCTGACTAGAGAAGTCGGGGTAGCATAAAAGAAAAAGACAAAGCATATAATATGGTGAAGGGCAGTGGGAAACCAAAAGATTGGGAAGCTTACAAAGACCAACAGAGGGCAAGAAAAATAAGAAATAAGGAGGGAGAAGGTTAAAATTGGGGGGGTAAACTAGCCAGTAATATAAAGAAGACTATAAGAGTTTCTTTAGATATATAAAGGGCAAAAGAGAGGCAAAAGTGGACATTGGGCCGATGGAAAATGATTCTGGAGAGATAGTAGGAGGGAACAAGGAAATAGCTGAGGAACTGAATAACTACTTCACGCCAGTCTTCATGGTGGAAGACATGAGTAATATTCAAAAACTTCAAGAGAGTGAAGGGGCAGAAGCTGAGTAAGGTGGCCATTACCAAGGAGAAGGTGCTGTAAAAACTAGATGGCCTGAAGGTGGATAAATCACCTGGACCAGGTGGACTACATTCCAGAATTCTAAGAGAGATAGCTGAAGAGATAGTGGAGGCATGAATGGTGATATTTCAGGAATCGCTCAAATCAGGAACAGTCCCAGAAGACAGAAAAATCGCTTACATAACATGTCTGTTTAAAAAGCAAGTAAGACAAATGATGGAAAATTACAGGCCAATTAGTCTAACCTTGATCATGGATAAGATCCTGGAATCCGTTGTGAAGGATGAGATTTATGAATATTTGGAAATGTATGGTAAAATAGGGCAAACGCAATATGGTTTCATCAAGGGGAGGTCATGCCTGATAATTGTCTGGTATTCTTTGAGGAAGTAATGAGCAGCTTAGACCAAGGAGAGCCAATAGAAGATATCTATCCACACCTCAGAAGGCCTTTGTCAAGGTGCTGCATAGGAGGCTATTTAGTAAGATAAGGGCCCATGGTGTTAGAGACAAGGTTCTAGCATGGATAGAAGCTAGGCTGTCTGGCAGAAAGCAGAGAGTGGGGATAAAAAAGTTCTTCTCAGGATGGTAGCCAGTGACAAGCGATGTTCCGCAAGGCTCAGTACTGGGATCACAACTTTTTGTTTTATATATTAACAATCTAGATGAAGGAACTGAGGGCATTCTGGCTAGGTTTGCAGATGACATAAAGATAGGTAGAGGGACAGGTAGCATTAAGGAGGCAAGGAGGCTGCGGAAGGATTTGGACATGTTAGGAGAGTGGGCAAAGAAGTGGAAGGTGGAGTACAACTTGGGAAAATGTGAGGTCATGCACTTTGGTAGGAAGAATAGTGGCATGGGCTATTTTCTAAATGGGGTTAAAATTCAGAAGTCTGAAGTGTAAGTTTTCGTCCAGGATTCTCTCAAGTTAAACTTGCAAGTTGAGTCAGTAGTTAAGAAGGTAAATGCAATGATGGCATTTTTTTGAGAGGACTAGAGTATAAAAGCAGGGATGCATCTCTGAGGCTTTATTTAAGGCTCTGGTCAGACCACATTTGGATTATTGTGTGCAGTTTTGGGCCCCATACCTCAGGAAGGGTGTACTGGACCTGGAGCACATTCAGAGCAGATGCACGAGAATGGTCCCAGGAATGAAAAGCTTAACATTGAGGAATGTTTAATGACTCTGGGTCTAGCCTTGATAGAGATTAGAAGGATGAGGGAGGATCTAAATGAAACTTGCAGAATACTGAATGGACTGGGCAGAGTGTTTCCATTGGTAGGAGAGACTAGGACCAAGGGCATAATCTTAGAGTAATGGGAAGAATGTTTAGAATGGTGATAAAGAGAAACTCCTTCAGCCAGAGAGTGGTGAATCTATGGAATTCATTGCAACAGAAGGTAATGGAGGCCATATCATTGAGTGTATTTTAGAATGAGATAGATAGGATCTTGAGTATCAAGGGGATCAAGGATTACAGGGAGAAAGCAAGAGAAGGGGATTAAGGAACTTATCAGCCATGATTGAATGGCAGAGCACACTCAATGGGCTGAAAAGCCTAATTTTTGCTCCTGTGTCTTCTGGTCTTAACTCACCCACCTTATGCCTTGACCTCCAACCCACATGATATCCTATCTGAATGGCATCATACCCACCTGACACCCTAATATCTAGTCACTTGGCACCCCAATTACCTGGCATCCTACCTATTTGGTACTTAGGGACCTTGCTTAACAGGCACCCTACCCACATGTTGCTTCAACATTGTCTTTGTAGTTGGAACAAAATCACCAGGATTCCATTGATGGTGATCACAGATGGACATCCCTGAGCAGATAATCAATGGGGAATATCAGGAAGATAACACAGTTTATTGGAGGAACTCTTCTGTCCTCACAGCCATGACAATGAAGCCTCATGCTATACCCTCACACAGCTTGGCATGGAGGCTTCTCAAGGACATCATTGTCATGACTCCATATGCAATTGCACAAATAAAATTTTCATGCTACACTAGGGGTAGAGTGCCTATAGTAAGTCACCATGATTGCACAACCCTTAAAGAAAAGATTCCTCCTCTGATCACAGATCATGTCTTTGAACACTTACAGATGTGTAGGTTGCAGTTGCAAAGTATTGAGTTGAAATGCTAGCTATGGAATGTGTTTGTGAAATGGGAACAGCAAGTGCTGTTTTTAAGTGCTTCAATGTTTAGCTGACATGACAAGAAGCAATTAGCACATACAACATAATGATTATGATTTCATTAGGCTATAATTTTTAATGTGCATTCTTGGACGATGAATAAGATCAAATTGCTGTTTGATTGGTAGCATTAAAGAATGACTACAGTTGTCTAAGCCCCTTTATATAGTTATTAATGTCCCCATTTTATTCAAGAGCTCAAGACTTGAAAATTCTAGTGTCCTTGTTAGACCTATATCCCCTTCCATGGGGGATAAGAGACACGAGTTATTGTAATCCATTGGAATGCCCTCTACAAGAGCAGCTAGTCCTCTACAATTCACCATAAGATCCAACCTACCATCCCTTCAATCTAGAAATGCTTCTGAACTCTGTCTACATTCCCTCAATAAATCCAATACAACCAAGCCCATTCCCGTTTGCTCATTTTACCCAGGATTGTCTAGGCTTTCCACTGATAAGTCCCTTGATAGTTATTGATCAAAATCCCATGATTGACTATGGCCTAACCCCTTTGACAGTTGACAGGACAGGTCTGACTGACCATGATTCAGTCCCCAGACTGATGTCTCAGGAGCACTCAGATCATCTACCCATAATTCCTGACTGATTACCCTTGAATTGCAGAACTGATCATGGGCTAATCCCTCAAACTGGATCCTTGGGTTTTCATCAGACCAACTGCTTCACTGACAGTGGATATCTCTTGGACTGGAATCACACGACTCTCTTGACTAACTGTATCAATAGCTGCCAAATGACCTCAATCCCCTTTCACTCGACTAAGGACTGGTCCTCTTTGAATTCCAGACATGACTCCTGGCTTGATGAAGTTGCATTGTGTTTGTCATGTAAATTGCAGGCACATGCTGCAGGCATAATGTTGACTTATACAGTGACATATCCACCCCCGATACAATGCTACCCACAATGACTACTGTCCGCCTCTTTCTGTGTTCTAAAAAGCAATGCAAAGACACTGTAACTGAGCAGCAAAGGCCTTGTGCATTAAAAAGCAATGAGATCCAAACAGGGACATGAAAACTGTAAGTCAGTGCTGAAGCCAGTGAGAGTGCATTAAGAAAGCAATGTGAGATTGGCAACCTCAGAGTAAATAGTCCAAGAGAAGTAGAGGAAAGTATTGCGAGGATGATTCAGGAGAAGAGTGAAAGTAGCAGGGTGGTTGTTATGGGGGACTTTAACTTCCCAGATATTGACTGGGAAAGCTATAGCTCGAGTTCGTTAGATGGGTCAGTGTTTGTCCAATGTGTGCAGGAGGGTTTCCTGACACAATATGTAGACAGGCCAACAAGAGGTGAGGCTATACTGGATTTGGTTCTAGGCAATGAACCAGGCCAGGTGTTAGACTTGGAGGTAGGTGAGCACTTCGGGGGCAGTGACCACAACTTGGTGACTTTTACTCTAGTGATGGAGAGGGATAAGTGTGCACTGCAGGGCAACAGTTATAGCTGGGGGCAGGGAAATTATGATGCGGTGAGGCATGACTTAGGATGTGTGGATTGGAAAAATAGGCTTCAAGGGAAGAACACAAATGATATGTGGAGATTGTTCAAGGAACAGCTAATGGGTGTCCTTGATAAGTATGTACCAGTCAGGCAGGGAGTAAAGGGTCTTGTGAGGGAGCCGTGGTTTAATAAGGAATTGGAATCTTTTGTGAAAGGGAAGAGGGCGGCCTATGTAAAGATGAAGCGTGAAGGTTCAGTTGGGGCGATTGAGAGTTATAAGGCAGCCAGGAAGGATCGAAAGAGAGAGCTAAGAGCAGCAAGAAGGGGACATGAAAAGTCCTTAGTTGGTAGGATTAGGGAAAACCCAAAGGCTTTCTATAGGTATGTCAGGAATAAAAGGATGACTAGGGTAGGTATCGGTCCAGTCAAGGATAGTAGTGGGAAGTTGTGTGTGGAGGAGATTGGTGAGACACTAAATCAATACTTTTTGTCAGTATTCACTCAGGAACAGGACACTGTTGCTGATGTGAATATTGAGTCACAAGTGATTAGAATGGATGGCCTTGAGGTACTTAGGGAAGAGGTCTGGGGAATACTGGAAAGGATGAAAATAGATAAGTCCCCTGGGCCTGATGGCGTTTATCCTAGGATCCTCTGGGAAGCTAGGGAGGAGATAGCGGAGCCATTGGCCTTGATTTTTATGTCATCGTTGTCTACGGGAATAGTGCCAGAAGACTGGAGGATAGCGAATGTGGTCCCCTTGTTCAAGAAGGGGAGCAGGGATAGCCTGAGTAACTATAGGCCAGTGAGTCTCACTTCTGTTGTGGGCAAAGTCTTGGAGAGAATTGTAAGGGATAGGATTTATGAACATCTGGATAGGAATAATGTGATCAAGGATAGTCAGCATGGTTTTGTGAAGGGCAGGTCGTGCCTCACAAACCTTATTGAATTCTTTGAGAAGGTGACCAAGGAAGTGGACGAGGGTAAAGCAGTAGATGTGGTGTACATGGATTTTAGCAAGGCGTTCGATAAGGTACCCCATGGCAGGCTAATGCAAAATCTACGGAAGTATGGCATTGAGGGTGCATTAGAGGTTTGGATTAGGAATTGGCTGGCTGGAAGGAGATAGAGGGTAGTAGTTGATGGTATAGGTTCATCTTGGAGCGCAGTTACTAGCGGTGTTCCACAAGGATCTGTTTTGGGAACATTGCTGTTTGTCATTTTTATAAATGACCTGGAGGAGGGGCTTGAAGGCTGGGTGAGGAAGTTTGCGGATGACACGAAAGTCGGTGGAGTTGTGGACAGCGAAGAAGGATGTGGCAGGTTACAGCGCGATATAGATAAGTTGCAGAGCTGGGCAGTAAGGTGGCAAATGGAATTCAATGTAGCTAAGTGTGAAGTCATTCACTTTGGTAGGAGTAACAAGAAGATGGATTACTGGGCTAATGGTAGACTACTTGGTAGTGTGGATAAGCAGAGGGATCTTTGAAACCATGTACACAGATCTTTGAAAGTTGCCACCCAGGTAAATAATGCTGTGAAGAAGGCATATGGTGTACTGGGCTTTATTGGTAGAGGAATTGAGTTCCGGAGTCCTGAGGTCATGTTGCAGTTGTATAAGACTCTGGTGCGGCCTCATCTGGAGTATTGTGTGCAGTTTTGGTCGCCATACTACAGGAAGGATGTGGAGGCATTGGAACCAGTGCAAAGGAGGTTTACCAGGATGTTGCCTGGCATGGTAGGAAGATCGTATGAGGAAAGGCTGAGGCACTTGGGACTTTTCTCATTGGAGAAAAGAAGGTTTAGGGGAGATTTGATAGAGGTGTACAAGATGGTTAGGGGTTTAGATAGGGTTGACAGTGAGAACCTTTTTCCGCGTATGGAGTCAGCTGTTACTAGGGGACACAGCTTTAAATTAAGGGGAGGTTGGTATAGGACAGATGTTAGGGGTAGATTCTTTACTCAGCGGGTTGTGAGTTCATGGAATGCCCTGCCAGTAGCAGTGGTGGACTCTCCCTCTTTATGGTCATTCAAGCGGGCATTGGACAAGCATATGGAGGTTATTGGGCTAGTGTAGATTAGGTAGGCTTCGGTCGGTGCAACATCGAGGGCCGAAGGGCCTGTACTGCGCTGTATTTTTCTATGTTCTATGTTCTAAACGCTGAGTGTGTGAGTGCTAAAAAAAAAGCTAATGGCCATAAGATGTGCAGTGACATGTGTTGCGAAGTGTGACCTGGCAGAAACACTTAGGTATCCCTGAGAAATAGGTAAAGAAGTGTTGAAGCACTGAGGTTTGAGAAAGAAGGTCCAAGAGCAGGCAGGATAATATGGCGAGGCTGATGGTTTCTTGATGTAGATGTGTGTGGACCGATGAAGCTGGTGGCTGTGGAGCAGGCAAGGATAGTCTTGTGCAAGTTGCATTCAGTGAGTCGCAGCTAGCAATTACCTGCTGTGAGCTGAATGGCAGCACTTTGCACGATCAAATTTCTCAGTGGAAGAGAATTGGAAGACACATATAAATAAGGCTTGTGGGACAAATGCATGGAAATGAGGATTTTGATGCTCAATGGTGCGATTCAGAAGTCATTATTTAAGGCTTGAGAGGAAAATTGGAAATGTACTTTGCGATATGAAGGATCTGCTTTTTTTAATTCGCATCGTGTTTCCCAACCTGTCTCAACATTGTTCATACCACACTTGTGAAGGGATATTTTATGCTCTTGTTCTGGGTTCTGTGCCCATTGTTATTACCACATATTGCATACTGATAGTTGAATGACTTCAGACACTACACTAACTCCATTACACAGAGGGAGTGACTGAAAGCGAGGTGGGTACCTTCATAACAGAACAGTGCATGTCACGATGTCTGGCAATTGTTTTAAACATAGAGGCTCATCTGATTTAGAATCTACACCATAATCTAACAGGTGCTGTAACCATTTGTGCACAGTAAGATCCCAAATAGTAACCAAACATCTACCTAGTTTTGACGGTGTGAATTCCCCTAATTTTCAGGCTATTAGATCACTTAAACAGGTAAATAGGAATCTGATTGAAAATGTCCCCTGACAATATCTCCAAAAATGTTGCACTTTTTTTTTATTCCCTAATGGGATGTAGGCATTGCTGGTTAGGCCAACATTTATTGCCTATTAATAGGTGTCATTGTGAAGGTGATGTGAGCTGCCTTCTTGAACCATTGCAGTCCATTTGGTGGAGGTCCATTCGGGAGAGAATTGCAGGATTTTGACACAGCAACAATGAAGGAATGACAATATATTTCACTGAATGCTGAGTGATTTGGAGGGGAACTTGCAGGAACTGGTGCTCTCATATGCCTGCTGCCCTTATCCTCCTAAATGGTAATGTTCATTAGTTTTGAAAGTGCAGTCTAAGGAGCGTGGGTGAATTTCTGCAGTGCATATTGTGAATGGTACACACTGCTGCTGAGTTGCTAAGTGTTGGTGATGGATGAACTGCATTTTTATGATCTGGTGCCAATCAAACAAGCTGTTTTGTCCTAGTTGGTATCAGGCTGCTTGAGTTATTTAATGATTTTCTTCCCTTCTTCCTTCTTTTCTGTGCTTCTCACACAACAGAGCAATTTTGGGAAGCAATTTGACAGAAGGACAAACTAGCACCTCCATTAATCAAGCGCACAGAAGGGTCTGCAGAAGAAAGCGTGTTACAGTCTTAGGTCTTTGCTACTTTGGATTATTTACATTATATTATTTCAGCTTTTGTATCAGAGATCATTTTTTTTGGATGGACTCCAAACAATCCAAACATTTGGAAAGTGAATCTATGCCATTGAGCTAGGATTTTGATGCATGGCAGCAAAGGGCAGTCACTTATAGTTATTAGGTTATCTCATGTCATAAGAATATTCTACTTCTCAGCTCTGACAGTTCCAGTACATAACCTGAGACACCATTTAATCTTTAAAATGTGAAACACATTTATTAAACAAACAATAAAAAGTGAATAATTTCACTGTGATATAATTGTCATATATTTACAGTAGAATAACATCTGTTATCCGTCTTCTTGAGTAGGTAAAATAATAAGCTGCTACAACTAAGAACCAATCTGCATTTTTTAAACTAACATTTATCTACATGTTTATGTCTGTTTCAGAAATATCTACATAGTTTTCTTAACATTGTTTCCAAACATGTTGCATACATTTTCAGTCTGCTTCTTCTGTGGTGATTCTTAACTCTCAATGAGGTTGTTTAAATTAAGCTTTCTTTCTCTTTATTCTTTCAACAAAAAAATTATTTCTGTGAACTGAATGGCTCGATGAGATATTTCATAGTGCAATTAAGAGCCAATCACCTTACTGTGGATCTGGAGTCCTATATAGTCTGGACCCAGTAACATGGCGGATTACTTTCTCTAAAGGACATTATTTAACTCAAAGCATTATTACAACAATTGAACAGCTTTGTGGCATCAGTACTGAGACTAGCTTTACACTCCAGATTGATTAATTAAATTTAAGTTTGCTGTATGGGATTTGAGCTTGGGCTGCTGGAGGAGTGGTCAGTGGCTAGTAACGAGGACATTAAATCACTTTATTTAAATGTATATACAGTAACCTGAATCTTTTTTCCATCAAGGACACGATGGAAACCTCAAGAGAAACCTTCAGCACAAAATGGGTTGATAGTAAAATACTTCTACAGGGAGTTACATCTTGAGCTTTGAGAATACCACACATTTCAAACCAACTGGCTATTTCACTAACTGTTGCATTGCAGTATACAATTTTGAATAAAATTAGAATTTATTTGATGAAATAATGAATTGCATAATGATTGACACTTGTGATGTCGATTACTATTTCCAAGAACCATTCAAGGGTATTTAGAATATACATTTTTGCTCATCCTCCCTATTCCTTACCCACTTCACTGACTTCTTTGTGAGACAACTCACAGAAAGGATGATAGCCTTAGTCAGGCAAGGAACCTGCCCATCTTCCAACCATACCCCATCCACCGATCTCTTGAGCTGTGCATCAAACGGCCACATCCCTCAGATAATATGCCAACCAGCAGCCACTGCTCTTGTACCAAGCACCTTTTTACTGTTCCTCCAGTTTCAGGCTGTTTCTCTTCCACACTTCTGCTAAAAGGCAAAACTACATCTCACCTTTGTGACTCAGTGGAAAGGTGGGGAGCAAGAGTACAAGAGACAATTGCATTTGGGATTGCCTCCAGATTGGAAAAAAAAGTCTCATTCTTGAAAATCCATCTTTATAAAGCTGAGAGAAAAGTACAACCTGGGGTCATATGCTATACTCCAGGGGTTACACCTTTTGGCAAGCATTATTTTACAACAATTCAGTCAATACATTTTCACTCAATGTAAGATCTCAAGGTTCTTGACTAGAAGGTTTTATAAATAGATTCCTTAATTTCACTTCCCTTGTTGAACTTGTTCACTTCTTAAATATCTTTTTGACATGAGAGGAAATACTAAGGTTATCTTTCTGACCCTGAGCTAATTTCAATTTGTACTGACCAGTCATTTTCATCTTTGCTGCCTATGTTTATATTATTGTCTATATACAAAGGCTACTCAAGACTTTTTTAAACTGCTTTGATGTCTTACATACTTATTCTTACAGGTGCCTTTAGCTAAAGGAGAGTCCAAGCGACTTCAAAGCACTAAAATATCTTGGATTTATTATAGACCATGCATTTTGTTTCTTGATGGGATTTAGCTGAGGTAGTGTAGATTAGATGTTCAAAGTTATGAGAATTCCAGAATTTGTAGTGTCTTTGATTGTGGAAACAACAAAATCAGCATAAATGTTTACTAATTTTATCTGTTTAACAAAGTGTCACAATTTTAGAAGCATTGTAGTCCGCTTGCTATTTAGTGATTGTTATCACTGACCATTTTGTTTGCTTATGAAAACACATAAACCAAATACACAGCAGTGTGTAACAAACATCTGTCATGCAACATTTTAGAGGCAATTAATGTTGACTTCAATTATTCACATATTGTGTGGAAGGTGATATGATTTCCGCCAATCTTTTACATGAAAAATCTTATTTAAAATATACCAATTTAGCAGTCAGACTGCATGCTCTCCAACTACACTAATATTTGTTCCATTACTAAATGTCTAGGGTTGTATGTTTAGGCAGTCTGGGCAGACATTAAAATTAGGCATGAGGCACAATAAATATGCAAATATAAGACCCTTGTTTATTACAGAGAAGACTAAGCTTATTGCTGCCAATGGATATGTGCTGTGATCTCCATGGTCTGTTAAATCCTTCGGCCATTGTATACCATCCCATACACCAACTCACCACCTTGTGCTCTTACATCATTTATGTCATTATACTCATCCAGTATTTGCCACAAGCAGACCTGAGGGGCTGTGCTGAGTCATAGAGATGTACAGCAGGAAACAGACCCTTCGGTCCAACCCATCCATGCCGACCAGATCTAGTCCCACCTGCCAGCACCTGGCCCATATCCCTCCAAACCCTTCCTATTCATATACCCATCCAAATGCCTCTTAAATGTTGCAATTGTACCAGCCTCCACCACATCCTCTGGCAGCTCATTCCATACACGTGCCACCCACTGAGTGAAAAGGTTGCCCCTTAGGTCTCTTTTATATCTTTCCCCTCTCACCCTAAACCTATGCCCTCTAGTTCTGGACTCCCCCACCCCAGGGAAAAGACTTTGTCTATTATCCTATCCATACCACTCATGATTTTATAAACTTCTATAAGGTCACCCCTCAGCCTCTGATGCTCCAGGGAAAACAGCCCCAGCCTATTCAACCTCTCCCTATAGCTCAAAATCTTCCAACCCTGGCAACATCCTTGTAAATCTTTTCTGAACCCTTTCAAGTTTTACAACATCTTTCCGATAGGAAGGAGACCAAAATAGCACGCAATATTCTAACAGTGGCCTAACCAATGTCCTGTATAGCCACAAAATGACCTCCCAACTCTTGTAAACAATACTCTGACCAACAAACAAAAGCACACCAAACGCCTTCTTCACTATCGTATCTACCTGCGACTCCACTTTCAAGGAGCTATGAACCTGCACTCCAAGGTCTCTTTGTTCAGCAACACTCTCTGGGACCGTACCATTAAGTGTATAAGTCCTGCTAAGATTTGCTTTCCCAAAATGCAGCACCTCACATTATCAAACTCCATCTGTCACTTCTCAGTCCATTGGCCCATCTAATCAAGATCCCGTTGTAATCTAAGGTAACCTTCTTCGCTGTCCACTACACCTCCAATTTTGGTGTCATGTGCAAACTTACTAACTATACCTCTTATGCTGACATCCAAATAATTTATATAAATGACAAAAAGTAGTGAACCCAGCACTGATCCTTGTGGCACTCCACTGGTCATAGGCCTCCAGTCTGAAAAACAACCCGCCACCACCACCCTCCAAGTATATATTGCTGATTGCATTATATTTAAAGAATTCTCATTGTTAATTGCCAAGTCAATACATTTGAATAAGAACAAGTAATTAAACCCTTGAAAAAATGCACATTTGTTTTCATGACTCCACATCAAAGATAGTTAACCCCCGACAGTTATTTGGAGATGACAAACAAAATGTGAATTTATAGCACCACCATCACAACCACTTTCCATGATAATTATAGGTTGATGAATCAGTCAAGCAGTACAGATACCATAATGATAAGCTTCAGGATTATATCAAGAAGAAATGACAATTGAAATTCCGAGTACTCACTATTTCAGTTGACAGACGTGGTGTGAAATTCTCATTTTCATTTAAAGTCTTTTATCAAGTGAGATCCATGAAACCTGGTCTGCAATGGCGTAGAGTGATTTTCTTCACGCAATCTTCTGCTCTTCAACTCATAAATTATGCAACTAGGCTCTTTGGTGTCCTTCTCATGGAATTGCATGATAGAGGAGGCAGAACTGCTCCCTCTTGCCAGAACCTTTCAGTATTCACACCACTGGTTCAAATTTGAAGCCCAAGTGCACACCACTTTAAACACAGTGAGCCAGGAACTGCTCCTCCCACCGTGGTGCTGGAAGATTATCATGAAGGAATAGACTCATAAAGACACGTTAGCTCCCTACTTTGTAAACGAGAATGAGAGGTGCTGCTGGCTATGGTGATGGAAAGAAAGACTACTTCTTCTTGCAGGATGCCAGTTAATTAACACAGACTCAGCCACCGTGAATATAGATTGAGGTCAGGTCAGTGTAATATTCTGAGTTAAATGGAGTGCCTAGCACAGAAAAAAGTTTAATGATCGTTTGCAAGGGTAAGTATGGCCACCTTCTCTCTGGTACCTCACACTCTCAGGACCAACATTTACTCTGTCATTGTTCATACCTCTCACCAAGGCTCATGAGATAAAAATCTCACTGTTACATGCATCATATCCACTCAACATCTCTTTCCCACCTCATCCTCCCAAACTACTAACATTTCCTGCACTCTGTCCTTCCTGTTTACTCAATAGGGTCACCTCACCACCTCCCTGCATCACCGCTAACTATAGCCTCATCCACTTCCATCATAAAAATCCCACCCTTGGTCATATTGTAAGAAACATTGATCCATAACTGGGTTTACTGGGTGAAAACTGGTGGTCATGGTGATGGTGGTAATGATGCTAGTCATAAGGTTACTTGCTCCTTTTGAGGAGAAAATGCTTAATTTGGCCTAAAATAAGAGCAGGAGCGCAGTTGTTGGGGATGGGGACCACTTTAATGCCAAATTAACCTATTTATCTTCATTGTGTTGTGCTATGCAGTTCTCCAAAAAAACACCAGGGCTAAATCACTCTTCAAAACAAAACAAAAGAACTGCAGAAACAGAACTTGCTGGAAAAACCTAGCAGGCCTGGCAGCATCTGTGGAGAGAAATCAAAGTTAACGTTTCCGGTCCAGTGACTCTTCAGAACTGAGGGTAGCTAGGAAATTGTTGGTTTTTATGCAGAAGATCAGGTGAGGGAAGGGGATGAGGAGTAAACAATCGGTGGAAGTACAGCCTCGAGACAGAAGGTCAGTTTGACAGACAAAGGAATGGATAATATTCTGGCTGGGAGGGTAAATATCTGCTAATGGGGGATGTTAGTGGCTAACAATGGGTGCGTGCAAATGCAGACACAATGTGATAACAAGGCCGAGTGTATGGGGTTGGGGAAGGACATAGGAGAAGGTGCTTCAAGCCCGAACATTTTTGAACTTGATATTGAGTCCAGAAGGCTGGAGACAAAAATGTTGGCTAGGAAACAAGGTGGTTTGTTGAAGTGGCAGGCAACTGGAAGCTCAAGGTTATTTTTGCAGACAGGTCTGCAAAGTGGCCACCCAGTCTATGCTTCGTTTCACCAATGCAAAGGAAAAAGAGAGAAGTTTTAATTAAATAATAGGGGCAAGAGATCAAATGATGACAGACGTAAATAAATGTCAGAGAGGAAAATAGTAATATGGGGAAAGAGACCTAGAATGGCAGGAAAAGGCAGAGGCAGAAACTGGGAATAAACCAATAATGAAAACTTGATGTTACAAAGATAGTAAAAAGACGAAGCTATAAGCACATGGATTTTATGACAAAGTAAACAAATTGATTTCACACCTTGAAATAAATAAGTATGAATCGTTAGCCATTACAAGAGATATAGCTCTAGAATAACAAAGATTGGGTCCTGAATATGAAAAGTTTATGGTATCCAAAACAAAACAGGAAGAGGTGGAGAGGTATCAGTCTTAATCAGGCATGGAATTTGTGCAATAATTAGACAACCCTGGATTACAAGATTGGGATGTGGAATTGGTTTGGGTGGGATGAGGAATCAGAGTAAGGCACACAGTCAGAGCGAGGCAGACTTTGCCAGAATGAGACAGAGACCGAGTAGTATTTAGGAATTTGGATCAAAATCAGACTCAACTGATAAATCATATGCAAAATTAACTAAGGAGGAAAGTCAGAATCAGAATTAAAACTTCGAAACAAGTTAAAATAGTCACCTTAAAAAGGAAGCTGCTTGATAATGGCTGCTACCTATCAAAGATCTGAAACTCTTTGCCTGAATTAGATCTTGATTACTGTACCAGGCAGTTTAGAAAAACTAGACACTCATTAGAGGTCTCTGTTTGTATAAGAAGGAGTTGTTCAAAGTGCACAGTAAACTGCATGGTCAGAGTCAGGAATACTTTTCTGGAGTGAAAAAGAGATAAAATACCTGGGAATTTGTGTGAAAATGGGAATTTGGGGAAAAGAGCTGCCTAATTAATTTTTTTATTAAAAGAAATCGTTTCCAGAGTGAGAGGTGAGCAAGAGAGGGAATAAGGTGCAGATTGGAGGCATACCTGCACTGAGACCAATAGCAGCACGATGTCACAAATGTGGGAACAGCAGCTGATTGTTTAAGAATTGATTAGCATTTTGAATCTTTAAAGTGATTGCTGGGTATTTCTCCTTTTTCCTTCTGAGAAATAGCTTGTTAAGTTTTCCTAGTAAATCTGGAGCTATTTTAAGTATCAAGTAGTTTTTAAAGTTGTGGGATGGCAAGTCAGAGGAGTGTACACCTGTAGTGTGTGTGGCCATAGACATATCATGTGTTCCAGACATGTTTGCAGTAAGTGTCACTGGCTGCATCAGTGTTGAACCATGTGCAACTCAGCCATGTACTGTGTTAGGGGAGGGAAGGAAAGGGAGGTGCAATAGTGACAGGGGATTCTACTATTAGGTTATCAGACAGGCATTTCTGTGGCATTAAAAATGAGTGTGTGTTGCCTTCCTGGTGCCAGGTTCAAGGATGTTGCAGAGCATCCTGCTGGGGGAGGGACATTGTTAACAGTGACATGTAGGAAAAGAGACGAGATCCTGGGATTTAGGAACAAATTTGAACAACTGGACTTCAAAAGCAGTAATCTCAGAATTATTCCCAGTGCCACAAGCTAATGAGCATAAGAACAGATGACTGTTTTGACTTAAGAGCTGGCATAAGACAGAGGGCATCATATTTCTGAGGAATCGGGCCCATCTCTGGGTAGATAGGACCTGTAAAGCTGGATTGGTTTCGGCCATAACAGGACTGGGATTGATAAACTTGCAGAGAAATGTGCTGGTGTAGTGGGTTTAAATTAGCTAGGGATAGGAACTGTACCCAAAGTGGCAGGAAGTAAAGTTGGTAACAGGAAGTCAAAAAGATACTAGGTAACTGAATGACAAGAGCAAGATAGCCAAGCTTCAAGTATGCTTCAAAAACAGAATGATATAAAGAATGACAGTTAAGGGCATTTTAACCTGAATGTACACAGCATGTGTAGCAAGGCACATAATCTAAAGACACAAAAGGAGATACCTGGGTATGATCTAACTGATATTATCGAAATGTGGGTGCATGGTGACCAGAATTAGGAACTGAATATTCAATAATATTCACAATTTATGTAGGACAGAAAAGAGTTGGCATTGTGCTGATAATATGGGATAGGATCTGTACCTTAGTAAAGGATGATCTCAAATTGAAAGGACAATGTGTGGAATCTCTTTGGGTGGTACTGCAGAATCAGCAAGTTGCAGCAGTTGGAATTATTTTTTAGAGGCCAAATAGTAGTGGTAGTGCGTGACATAATATTCATCAGGAGATGATACAAAGCATGTAGTGGCTTAATTCTGCACATAGACAGTAAGCCAAATGAGCTTCCTGTTCACTATATATATATATATCAATAGCTTGGATGTGGGAACCAAATATAACATTTTGAAACTTACAGATGATGCAAAGCTAATGGGAATGTGAGGAAGTTGTAAAGTAGATTCAGGAGAATTTGGACAGTCTGAGTGAATGGGCAAGAAAATTGCATACGGAATATAATGTGGAAAAATAAAGAATATAATCTTTGGTTGAAGGAGCAGAAGTGCAGAGTAGTTCTTAAATGGTAAGAAATTTGAAAGTGTAGATGTACAAATGTGGAAGTCTTTGGCAATAAGTCATTGAAGTCTAAAATATCGGTGCAGTAAGCTATTATGAAGGCTAATGGAATGTTAGACTCTATTGCTACATTCACGTGGCAGAATGTCAAGATACGATCCATGGGCACCAACCATATGCACCCTTTGTGTATGGTAATTGACATATCATACTTGCCAACCCCTCATGATCCTCATAGAAGTCCATGGATGTTGTCTGGACTGGACAATTATAGTTATGAAGAGAAATTGGATAGACTGGGTTATTTACATTGGAACAGAGGAGTTCAAAAGGGGATATGACTGAAGTGTATTTAATTATGAGGGATATAGATAGGTTAGACAAGAAGGAATTTTTCCCCTTGGTGGAAGGATCACTGAACGGGGGCATAGATTTAAGGATTTTAGGAATACTTTTTTCACCTGCACAGTGGCAGGAATCTGGAACTCACTGCCTGTGAGAATGTTAGAGTCAGAACCCCTCATAATATTTAAGAAGTACTTAGATGTGTATTTGCAATGCAAAGACATACAAGATCACAGTCCAAATACATAAAGGTGGGATTAGAATGCTTGTCTCTCATGAGCATAGACTCAATGGGGCAAAGGAGCTTTTTTTCATGGTGTAAACTTCTATAATCCTACAACTTTACAATCCACATGCAGGACACTGAAAAGGTGCACAGTAAGATGGGGCTAGAATCAGATGATTGAGAAGCCATAGGGGAGAGTGGGTAATAAATCAAGCAATTTTGTAATCTTGCCAAGCTTTGCAATGAAAAACCCTTCAAAAAAGTCTCAATACAACCTACACTTAGCCAAAAAATTGCAAGATGCAGTTCTATATTTCTACTATTAAAAAGAATTCAGAAAGAAAGATGCACCATCTGCAATTAAGAAATTAGGTAAAGCATCAAATTGAAGGTAAAAGTGTACACTGCAAAGAAAAGTGGCAGATGAGATGAGTGATTAAAATTTCAAGACAAGAGAATGATGAAAATGTTAAATCAGGAGAAAGAAATTTGAATATGAAAAGCTCACCAGGAATGGGGAAAAACAGGATAGCAACATTTTTAACAGGCATTTGAAAAAAAGAATAAATAAAGTGATTGTTCATTCTCTAAAGAGTGAGAATGCAGTGTTAATAGAAGATAATAAGGAAATAGCTGATAAAATGAGCAAGTATTTTACTGTGGAAAATACAAAAAAAAAACCAGCAACAGCTGTAAGTCAGGAAGTGAAAGGGAGAGGGGAATCCAGTGAAATTGCAATCACAAGGGAATTGGGCAAGTGAGCAAACTAATGGAGCTGCAGGCTAACAAGCCTCTGGCTCCTGATAAATTTCATCCTAGGGTCTTTAAAAGAAGTGACTTGTAAGGCCATAGACATGTTGTCGTTAAATTTCCTTGATTCAGCAAAGGTTCCATCTGACTCGAAAGTGGCAAACAAAACTCTATTCAAGGTAGAAAACAGAAAAATATAGGCCAATTAGTTTGACATCTGTTGCAGGGATTTTGTTAGAATTGATCAGTAAAAGAAATTATAGTTGTGCACGTAGAAACAATGGAAACAGTACATAGGAGTCAGCAGGGTTTCATCAAAGGAAAATAATGTTTAATCAATTTATTAAAGTTCTTTGAAGGAGTAACGTGTAAGTAAAAGAGAGCTGTACATGGATTTCAAGAAGGCATTTGATGAAGTGCCACATTAAAGGTTTTTGCAGGAAATAATAGCTCAATGTGTATAGGGTATATAAAACTGAAGATTGGCTAGCTGGTAGAAAACAGAGAGTAGGTGACTGACTGATTGGAAAAGTACAATGAATAGTGACTCACAGGAGTCTCTACTGGAGCCTTAAATTTTTAAAACTTTTATCCCCCTCATCTAAATCATTGATAAAGATGTGGAAGCCAAATTCAGAGATCACACGAAGAAAAAATGGGAACTATATTATGTAAAAGATATAAGGAAATTTCAAATGGATATAGATGGAGTAAGTGAGAGGGCCAAAGAATGACAGATGGAGAATGATGTGGGAAATTATAAAGTGATTCATCATGGTAGGAAGAATGAAAAAAAACAAAATATTACTTAAATGGAAAATGCCTGCAGAAATCTGAAGAACAGAGGATTTGGGTGTTCTATTGTATGAGTCACAAAATGTAGCATGCAGATACAGAACATAATCAAGAAGACTGATGGTTATCTAGGAGGAAATCAAAATAGGATGAATTTTAGGCTTCAGTTAGTAAAAGGCACAATGAGACCACATCTTGAATACTGTATGCAGTTTTTGTCTCTATTTAAGGAGTTTTTAAAAATTATTTCATGCTTTTAAAAGTTGTGGGCTGAAATGAGAAAGAATTCATTTAAAATCTGTGTTTGGAAAGAATGGCCTTATTTTGAAAGCCAAGCAACCTGATACCCATATCAAGTATCACAAAGAGCTGTTTGAACAAGCAATAACTGAAGTGGTTTGCAGGCAAACAGGAGCTAAGAGGTTTTGTGAACAGATGCAGCTCTTGTTGAGCAACAAGAAGTTGATTGGTCTATGGATTAGTGACCAGTTATTGATGACAAGCCTGTTTCTTGCTAACAACCATGTGATTGGTTCTCTGGTAGCTCAGAGGTTGGAACAAGTTACAGAGAAAGAACTTGATCTCCACCAGTTTAGAAAACTTGTTACTTTCTGAAGGCAAAACAAATAGAAAACTTGAAAAAACCCAGTTCATTGTTCCTTCAGCTGTAAATGGTGAATTTTAAATAACAAACAGGATATTTTGCACTGTGTACCTCTTGAATACCAGTGGAAGCATTTGGAAAAGGGGAGCCTGGTGGAGTTATTCAGATCAGTAAGAATGAATTGAATGGAATTGGTGAACAGAGAATGCTGAATTGTATTTCCAATTCATCCCCTCCATCCACATGTTTCCGCCATCTATGTATCTGTTGTATAAAGGGGAGTTTATAAAGTATTAAAGTTTTAATTAGTAGAGTTAAATGCTGATGATTTATAACTGCTTACCTGTAGTTAGATTTTCATTACTTGTAATAAATAGTAATTCTTCTTCTGTTTTTTTTTAAAACGCCTGGCACATTGCTTCTACAAACCTTCATCTGAAAACCATGTGAATTGGGGAATTTTGCATATATTTATAAAATCTTTAACTTTTGTGATAACTCCAGGAATACCTGGGCTTGTTTCCAGTGGGCTACTCCAGTGTTGCATGGCTCTTCCCTAATGTAAAAATTGATAAAACTGTTTCTTCTTCAGAGAAACTATCCAAAGTATCCTGCATGCCACAAGCTTCTTCTGTAAATATCCTTTCATATTATTCTTAAAAACAATTTCACAACAAAGCTGTCTTATTTTTGTTCTGTTTAATTGATAGTAAACAGTTTGTATTCTCCCAATAATGTCTGAGTGAAGCATTTTCTTTCTCTATCACAATGTTTGCAATATACCAATCTTCAAATTACTTGCAATGTACTTAAATCAACATACTAGTATTTGAAATTTTCCATTTGTCTGTAAATTACATGCCAACTACATTGGCACTTGGTAGTAACAGGACTGCTGTTCTGTTATGGATATGTAAACAACCCTGTTGTCTCCAAGTTTCAATGTCTTCTTGGACAGTTTATGTTTCATTGAATGGTACTTGGTTGCTCTAAACTAAATGTCCTTGTATTTAGCATAGAAAACATACACTGAGCATGAAGGCTAACCATTTGGTGTTTGAAATTACTTGCCAACGGCTAGATTTATCAGGGACCTATTCAGTTCTCCTACTTATAGAAAGGAGCTGTAGCTAGAGTTTCACAGTTATCTTTGACACTAATCAGACAGGAAGTACGACTTTACTTATTCCAGCATTAAGTGAGCCTCTTAAGTTCCAATCAACACTGAGTGATCCAAACCCTTAAGCTTCTATAACAATGTGTTCAAAGTATAATGTCGCCTGAAGCAATTATTATTGATTTCTTCAGCTGTGCCTTTGGTTTTTAAGGTTTCACTGACTTCACTATGAATCTGTTGGACTGAATGTTTGTGTTGGCTGTTGTCTAAAAACTTCACCCTGTAAAATACATCAATACTAATCATAAATTATATACGCAGATGCTGCAATTAAGGGAAAGGGGGGAAAAAACATTTTACCAAGACACAGTTCATATTTTCAACATGTAGTTCCTCCATGTCAGACAATCTGCTCTTGTGTTTTTTTTAAAAAACCTGCTGTCAGAATATCCTCTCTACAAACAGCAGTGTGGTAGGTAAACTCTGATCACTGCACCCATTTTCTTGATGTGCAGTGAAGCTTGCATTTTTTTTAGTCATAAATCAGTTCCTGAAGCAATATTGATGATCAGTTTATTTGCAAATGATGATACTAATATGGCAATATTAAGCAAATGAAAGAACAATAACTCGTGAACATTTGTGATTTGTTTCATGTGAAAAGAGTTCAATTACAAAATCACAAGCAAACATCACTCCAATGCTTTCAACCCACTATATGGGAGGTTGAAAGCACAGCCTTACTGAGCCAGAAGTGCTTATTGCTATTCAACTGCCAATTTCCATAATAGTATATTAAGACAAATGGAGAATCCATAATGTTTGCAACTGTCAGTTATCGATAAATTATCTGTTAAATACTTCCTTATGGCAAAACTCTCATCATTGATATTTTAGATTTTGGTCTTACTAGACATAAAAAAAAATCAACATGGAAACAGAAAACTGCAGCCCAGGATATGATGGATGGGTACTAACTACACACATCCTTTATCCATTGGTAACCAGTGTCTATCATTCCTTCAGAAGGTTCATGACACCTCTAATACATTGGCAGTATGCTTTAGTAGCATTGCAGGGCACACAGCAAGCCTTGTTAATAAGGTGTTGCAGGAACACTTTGTACATAAGAAAAGGCACCCAGCTCATGGATGGGAACAGGCTGCACATCAGTGCTGCTTGCTCGCTCTGTTAGTGCTCACTCACATAGGTTCAATCCACATTCTCGCACAGTCAGTGCCTTGCCTTATCAATTAATGCAGACACAGCCAGATGATCAGATCTGTGGATGATGGAATTTAATAAATGTGAGGTGATACACATTGGAAGAAGTAACAAGAAAAGGGAATACTCAATAACTGGCAGCACACTAGGAAGCACAGAGGATCAGAGTGATCTTGGAAGCTTGTCCATAGATCCCTGTAAGTGACAGGATAGGTTAATGGTGTAATTAAGAAAGTAGCACTGAAAGTGTGTTGCTGGAAAAGCGCAGCAGGTCAGGCAGCATCCAAGGAACAGGAGAATCGACGTTTCGGGCATCAGCCCTTCTACATGCCCGAAACGTCGATTCTCCTGTTCCTTGGATGCTGCCTGACCTGCTGCGCCTTTCCAGCAACACATTTTCAGCTCTGATCTCCAGCATCTGCAGTCCTCACTTTCTCCCCTAATTAAGAAAGTATACAGGACAGTTGCCTTTATCAGTTATGACATAAATTATAAGAGCAGGGAGGTAATGTTGGAGCTGTACAGAACTATGTTTCTGCCTCACCTGGAGTCTGTGTGCAGTTCTGGTCACCACACTATAGGAAGGATGTGATGGCACTGGAGAGGGTACAGAGGAGGGTAGACACAATGTTGCCTGAGATGGAGCATTTCAGATATAAAAAGAGGCTCAATATGCTTGGACTGATTTTATGTTACAGCAGAGAATGTTGAGCAGGGCCTGATAGACGTGTATAAGACCATGATCGGCATGGAGAGGATGAATAAATAGCAGCTGTTCCCCTTAAGTGAAGGGTCAACAATGAGGGGGTATAATTTTAAAATGAAAGGTAAGAGCTTTAAGGGGATTTGAGGAAAAGCATATTCACCCAGAGGTGATGGGAATCTGAAATGCACTGCATGGGAGGGTAATTGAGGCTGGAAACCTGACAACCTTTAAAAAGAACTCAGCAAGCACTCAAAATATAATAATATTCAAGTCATAGAGATGTACAGCATGGAAACAGACCCTTCAGTCCAACCCCTCCATGCCAACCAGATATCCCAACCCAATCTAATCCCACCTGCCAGCACCCGGCCCATATCCCTCCAAACCCTTCCTATTCATATACACATCCACATGTATTTTAAATGTTGCAATTATACTAGTCTCCACTACTTCCTCTAGCAGCTCATTCCATACATGTACCACCCTCTGCATGAAAAAGCTGCCCCTTAGGTCTCTTTTATATTTTTCCCCTCTCACCCTAAACCTATGCTCTCTAGTTCTGGGCTCCTCTACCCCAGGGAAAAGACTTTGTCTATTTATCTTATCCATGCCCCTCATGATTTTATAAACCTTTATAAGGTCACCCTTCAGCTTCCGACGCTCGAGGGAAAACAGCCCCAGCCTCTCCCTAAAGCTCAAATCCTCCAACCCTGGCTACATCCTTCTAAATCTTTTCTAAACCCTTTCAAGTTTCTCAACATCTTTCCGATAGGAAGGAGACCAGATTGCACACAATATTTCAACAGTGACCTAACCAATGTCTTGTACAGCCACAACATGACCTCCCAACTCCTGTACTCAATACTCTGACCAATAAAGGAAAGCATATCAAACGCCTTCTTCACTATCCTATCTACCTGTGACTCCACTTTCAAGGAGCTATGAACCTGCAATTCAAAGTCTCTTTGTTCAGCAACACTCCCTAGGACCTTACCATTATGTGTATAGGCCCTGCTAAGATTAACTTTCTCAAAATGCAGCACCTCGCATTTATCTGAATTAAACTCCATCTGCCACGTCTCAGCTCATTGGCCCATCTGATCAAGAGCCTGTTGTAATCTGGGGTAACATTCTCTGCTGTCCAGACTATGGGCCTATTGTGGGAAGGTAGGATGAGTGTAAGTAGTAGGATATTTTTGGTGGTACAGACACAAAGGACCTCTTCTGCTCTATATAATTCTATGATACTACAACCAGGCAGCTTGTCTTGCTGGTCAGCAGTCAAGAGAGCATACCTCTTGCTGAATGGCAATGATTTAAATCAATCTCAAACCTGCAGCATGTGACATTGCCTTTATGTGGCAGACACACTCCATGTACAGCAAGCAAGCAGCCACGTCTCAAATGTTTAGGGGAGTAGCTGTCACCAAAGCCAATGGAGGCATCCATCAGTCAGTCAGGAGCAGCCTCTGATATTGGTCAGGGGGCACATGCCTCTAGTCAAGGAAGTAGGTCACAGTCAGTCCAAGGATAGGGGTAATGTAGTGTGGGAAGTGACCAGTCAGGCGTCATAACTGGTCAGTCAGAATGCTGAGGAGGCTGGATAAGTGTGTCTGGTCCATCACAAAAATTATGGGGAATGTTGGTTGGTTGGGGGAAGGGGCGTGTGGGGGAGGCAGTGCCTTCTGTTAACTGTGGGAACAGAACTTGGCAAGTTAATCTTCAGGGCAGGGAACTGCAGCTGCTAATCTGTCTGTGCTCACATGGTTTGCTACACTGCTGCAGCTTCTGAGCAGTGGGACCCATTGTGTCCCAAATACCTGCTCCTCGCTTGCATGTGGACAAACCCTCTGATTGCTAACACCACAGGATCCTGGGGCTGAGGGGATGTCTGTTCTGCCACAGTCCTCTGAATGCCAGTGGGCAGGGGCATTTTGTCCTTAGCCAGCTGCAGAGGTGACCCACCGGATTGTGCTTACACATTGTCAAAGCCTCACATCCCCACCAAAGTATTGGTATCTGAACTAGTCCTGGAGTGAGTGTGGGGGTCAGGAGGCAGCTATGTCGATGCTTCCTCTGAAGTCTCACTACACTTGTCCTCAGAGATCCAGGAGATCTAACATCTTGGGGAGCTGGGCATTTCATCAAAGAGGAGGTAGAGCTGCTTGCAAGACACAAGACAGAAGGGGTCACGGTCAGTGATTAGACGTGGTGTGCCACCTCACTCTCAATGAGTGAGAGTGATAGTGGAGTTACTGTGAGAGTTGCAGTAGAATGAAGAGTGGCACTTACTCAGTTAATGCAATATGGCTGTCCTAGCATCGCTTCAGGAGTGCTCTCAGTCTCATGTGAGGTACGAGATTCTCTCCTCATAGGGGTTGAGAAGCTGAATGTCAGACACCTCTCCACCATTAAGAACTCACCCTGCACTGTTGTGCTCTGATTTCTCTTGTAACGAGAGAAAGGGAAGGTCTGACTGAGATGAAAGTGGGTGGCACAGCTGTTAGTCATGGTGCAGATTGTAGAAAAATGTTGGAAAGTTGGTGAGGTGATCTGAGGGAATGAAAAGACAGCACGGAGGGCATGCACAGTTCGTGGAGAGAGAGGTTGTAAGTGGGTAAAAACGATTGATGGAAGATCTTGCAAGCAACAGCGAGAGCACCAGAACACGAGCCTTGGTGGGAGGTGGGTGTATAGCAGGGAGAGAATGAGTGCAAGGTAGCAGAGTGAAGAATCTTTCAATAGCTGCTTAAAACTGTCCATCAAAACGTGAATTCATCCTCACCTCTACTGAGATAAGTGGTTTTGGTAACTCAGCCAAGCATTCATAATGGACTTAGCTGTAATAACAGGCCCTGAGAAATATGAACACTGAAGTCAGTTCAAACTGTAGGATCAGATAGTAAATATTCCTAATTTATACCATATTAAAGTGGTAAGGTTTTAAATAATATCAGATTGTAAATCTGGCTACAGGGATGATGCAGGAGGGAGGGTTTTGGATTCTTGGATAATTGGGGCTCTTTCTGGGGTAGGTGGGACCTCTACAAGCAGGATGGTCTTCATCTGAACCAGAGGGGTACCAATATCCTGGGGGGGATATTCGCTAAGGCTATTGGGGTGGGTTTAAACTAATCCAGCAGGGGGATGGGAACCAAAATTGTAGTTCAAGTATAGAAAAGGTTGAAAGTAGGGAGGTCCAAAGTCAAGTTTCAGGGACGCAAGATGGCACCGGCAAGCAAGACTTTGGTTTATGCGGGGCGACATGGAGACAAGGTCCCGGCTGTCGTTTCGCTGCTCGTTGGATGCTGCCTGAACTGCTGTGCTCTTCCAGCACCACTAATCCAGTATTTGCTTTCCAGCATCTGCAGTCATTGTTTTTACCTCATTCTCTCTCCCCACCCCCACCCTCCTCTAGCTTATCTCTCAATGCTTCAGGCTCACTGCCTTTATTCCTGATGAAGGACTTTTGCCCGAAACGTCGATTTCGCTGCTCATTGGATGCTGCCTGAACTGCTGTGCTCTTCCAGCACCACTAATCCAGTATTTGCTTTCCAGCATCTGCAGTCATTGTTTTTACCTCATTGGTTTGAAGCATGTCTACTTCAACGCCAGGAACATCCAGAATAAGGTGGGTGAACTTGCAGCATGGGTCGGTACCTGGGACTTCGATGTTGTGGCCATTTTGGAGACATGGTTAGAGCAGGGACAGGAATGGTTGTTGTAGATTCCAGGATTTAGATGGTTCTGTAAGACCAGAGAAGATGGTAAAAGAGGGGGAGGTGTGGCATTGTTCGTCAAGGACAGTATTACAGTTGCAGAAAGGATATTTGGGGGCTCGTCAACTGAGGTAGTATGGGCTGAAATTAGAAACAGGAAAGGAGAGGTCACCCTGTTAGGAGTTTTCTATAGGCCTCTGAATAGTTCCAGAGATGTAGAGGAAAGGATAGCAAAGATGATTCTCGATAGGAGTGAGAGACACAGGGTAGTTGTCATGGGAGACTTCAACTTTCCAAATACTGACTGGGAACACTATTGTAAAAGTACTATAGATGGGTCAGTTTTTGTCCAGTGTGTGCAGGAAGGCTTCCTGACACAGTATGTAGACAGGCCAACAAGGGGCGGAGCCACATTAGATTTGGTACTGGGTAATAAGCCCGGCCAGGTGTTAGATTTGGAAGTAGGTGAGCACTTTGGTGATAGCAATCACAATTCTGTTATGTTTACTTTAGTGATAGAAAGGGATAGGTGTATACCACTGGGCAAGAGTTACAGCTGGGGGAAAGGCAATTATGATGCAATTAGGCAAGATTTAGGAAGCATAGGATGGAGAAGGAAACTGCAAAGGATAGGCACATTAGAAATGTGGAGCTTTTTCAAGGAAAAGTTACTGTGTGTCCTAGATAAGTATGTACCTGCCAGGCAGGGAGGAAGCTGTAGAGCGCGAAGGAAGTGGAATCTCTGGTCAAGAGGAAGAAGAAGGCTTATGTTAGGATGAGATGTGAAGGCTCAGTTAGGGCGCTTGAGGGTTACAAGGTAGCCAAGAAAGACCTAAAGAGACAGCTCAGAAGAGCCAGGAGGAGACATGAGAAGTTGTTGGCAGATAGGATCAGGGTAAACCCTAAGGCTTTCTATAGGTATTTAAGGAATAAAAGAATGACAAGAGTAAGATTAGGACCAATCACGGATAGTAATGGGAAGTTGTGTGTGGAGTCAGAGGAGATAGGGGAAGCACTAAATGAATATTTTTCAACAGCATTCACTCTAGAAAATGACAATGTTGTCGAGGAGATTACTGAGATACAGGCTACAAGACTAGGTGTGATTGAGGTTCACAAGGAAGAGGTATTAGAAATCCTGCAGAGTGTGAAAATAGATAAGTCCCCTGGGCCGGATTGGATTTATCCTAGAATCCTTTGGGAAGCCAGGGAGGAGATTGCCGAGCCTTTGGCATTGATCTTTAAATCGTCATTGTCTACAGGAACAGTGCCAGAAGACTGGAGGATAGCAAATGTGGTTCCCCTATTCAAGAAGGGAAATAGAGACAATCCTGGTAATTATTGACTAGTGAGCTTTACTTCAGTTGCTGGTAAAGTGTTGGAAAAGGTTATAAGGAATAGGATTTACAATCATCTAGAAAAGAATAATTTGATTAGGGATAGTCAGCACGGTTTTGTGAAGGGTAGGTCGTGCCTCACAAACCTTATTGAGTTCTTTGAGAAGGTGACCAAACAGGTAGATGAGAGTAAACCGGTTGATGTGGTGTATATGGATTTCAGCAAGGCGTTCGATAAGGTTCCCCACAATAGGCTATTGTACAAAATGCAGAGGAATGGGATTGTGGGAGATATAGAAATTTGGATCAATAATTGGCTTGCTGAAAGAAGAAAGAAGGTGGTGGTTGATGGAAAATGTTCATCCTGGAGCCCAGTTACCAGTGGTGTACCGCAAGGGTCGGTGTTGGGTCCACTGCTTTCCGTCATTTTTATAAACGACCTGGATGAGGGTGTAGAAGGATGGGTTAGTAAATTTGCAGACGATACTAAGGTCGGTGGAGTTGTGGATCGTGTCGAAGGATGTTGTAGGTTATAGAGAGACATAGATAAGCTGCAGAGCTGGGCTGAGAGGTGGCAAATGGAGTTTAATGCGGACAAGTGTGAGGTGATTCACATTGGTCGGAATAACCAGAATGCAAAGTACTGGGCTAATGGTAAGATCCTTGGTAGTGTAGATGAGCAGGGAGATCTCGGTGTCCATGTACACAGATCCTTGAAAGTTGCCACTCAGGTTGACAGGGTTGTTAAGAAGGCATACAGTGTTTTAGCTTTTATTAATAGAGGGATCGAGTTCCGGAACCAGGAGGATATGCTACAGCTGTACAAAACTCTAGTGTGGCCGCACTTGGAGTATTGTGTACAGTTCTGGTCACCGCATTATAAGATGGATGTGGAAGCTTTGGAAAGGGTGCAGAGGAGATTTACTAGGATGTTGAGGGAAGGTCTTATGAGGAAAGGCTGAGGAACTTGAGGCTGTTTTCGTTAGAGAGAAGAAAGTTGAGAGGTGACTTAATAGAAACATATAAGATAATCAGAGGGTTAGATAGGATGGACAGGGAGAGCCTTTTTCCAAGTACGGTGACGGCGAGCACGAGAGGGCAAAGCTTTAAATTGTGAGGTGATAGATATAGGACAGATGTCAGAGGTAGTTTCTTTACTCAGAGAGTAGTAAGAGTATGGAATGCTTTGCCTGCAACGGTAGTAGATTCGCCAACTTTAAGTATATTTAAGTCGTCATTGGACAAGCATATGGATGTACATGGAATAGTGTAGGTTAGATGGGCTTCAGATTAGTATGACAGGGCGGTGCAACATCGAGGGCCGAAGGGCCTGTACTGCGCTATAATGTTCTATGTTCTTATATCGGCCATATTTGCCCTTCAGGTGCGTGCACATCTCTATAAACCTGGGACTCCCACACTCCAGGATTATGTCCTTGGAAGAGTCAAAATGGGGTCAGTTTGAATACAGGACTAAATTCAAATGGTCCTGATGAGTTCGGGTTTCTTGCTTGAGTGCCTTGCGTCCTCTGCCCAACCCTGACATCCTGTTAACGACAATGCTTTCTGCTAGAAATCAGAGTCATGGCTTCCACATTTGGGTCTTCCCTGCTATTTTTTAAAGGCCTCTAATTTGAGCTACCACTGTGAAAATCAGATCTCTGCCTCTCAAAATAGGTAAAATCCTCACCTATATAATGCTACACACTGTTCTTCAGGCAAGAAGCAGGAAGAAGACCTACTCATTTAAAAAAAAATCCCTACTTCATCAGTGCCTTCATTCCCTCTGATCCCTATCATTAAAGACAAGAGCTGCAAAGGTATAGGAATATCATTACTCCCAATTTCAGTTTCAATTCGCATACTACTATTGAATTACTATTCCTTCATGGTTACTGGAATGCACAACAATAACTTTGTCAGAGCATTGTTACCACAGGTACTATAGTATTTCAAGGAAAAGCCCAATGTCACTTTCTATGGACGACTGAACATAACAATACCTGTGGAGTTGCCCAATTCACCACCCACAAAGAGCAAGCTTAAAATGAAACCTACTACAACTGATATTAATGCATTCAATTAGAAGTCAACCCCAAGGCTAGCAGAGCTGAAGGCAAAAAGCTGGAAAGTTTTATGAAGCAAGATAATTAATTTTACTTTCCTTGACTAGATCAGCAGAAACAGGGAGTTCTGAGACCATGGAAGGATTTGAAAATAAGAATGCACATTTTGAAATTGAGCCATTACTGGATCAGAAGTGAAAGAATGTAAGTGAGCAGGGCATAAATGATTGAATGAAATCTGTTGTGAATTAGGATGTGGGCAGCAGAGTTAGAAAATGAGCATGTGTACTTGGAGTTTAGACAATGGGAGGCTAACTAGGGAAGTGTGAAGTGTCAAATTTAAAGGCCTCAATGAAGATTTCAGTGTCATTACTATGGGATAGACCTATTAAATTTCAGAAGTCGCATTTACTTGTACTGACAGCATCATTATTCAAAGAGCCTCTCAGAATTCCCAGCTCTAGGGCATCGCTAACATTACTGTAATGACCTGTGGATACCAGCAAAATCAGATTAAATAACCATTACTTTTCCTTATCTTTGCTATAATTTCCAGCCTGAAACAACTTTGACTCAATGATAGCACTTTCAATTCAGGGCCCCAAATTCATAGTTTCACGATACGATTAATGAAAATCTGTGGAATGTCCCAAGGTATGCCCACATTTGTCTGTCAAACAATTTAGAACAGATTAACCAATCTGTTATCTCATTGCTGCCTTAGTAATTTGAAATTTGATTGTCATGTTTACGTACACAAAAAGTGATTTTCCTGTGATTTGATTTGATTTATTGTTATAAAATGTAACTAAATATAATGAAAATGTTTGTTTTGTGTGCTGTTCAGGCAGAACATAACATACAAGGACAACAGATCGTAGTGTATTTAGATAGAGTGAAGCATACAAGATGATGATGATATTGGCTGTGTTTCCATGGTAATGATAAGTGTAGATGGAATGTATGGCTGGGAAGTTGGCTTGTGTGATGATCTGGGCTGTGCACACGTTTTGTAGTTTCTTACAATCCTGAGCAGAGCGGTTGTTGTACCAGGCATTTATGGACCCGGACAGAATGCTTTCTATGGTGTATCTGTCAAGGTTTGTGAGGATCCTGATGGACATGCTGAATTTCTTTAGCCTCCTGAGTGGAAAAAAGGCATTATTGTGTCTTTTTGACTGTTGCATTTACATGGGAAGTCCAGTTCAGATTTTTTCGTAATCGTTGCTCCGAGGAACTTAATGCTCTTGACCCTCTTCACTGCGCCTCCATTGATGTAGATAGGGGCATGTCCTCCTCCTTTCTTCATGAAGTCAATGATCAGTTCTTTCATTTTACTGACATTGAAGGAGAGATAGTTATTATTGCTCCATGTTACCGGGGATTCTATGTCCTTCCTATATACTGAGTCATCAGATTAGATTAGATTACTTACAGTGTGGAAACAGGCCCTTCGGCCCAACAAGTCCACACCGACCCGCCGAAGCGCAACCCACCCATACCCCTACATTTACTCCTTACCTAACACTATGGGCAATTTAGCATGGCCAATTCACCTGACCCGCACATCTTTGGACTGTGGGAGGAAACCGGAGCACCCGGAGGAAACCCACGTAGACACAGGGAGAATGTGCAAACTCCACACAGTCAGTCGCCTGAAGCGGGAAATGAACCCTGGTCTCTGGCGCTGTGAGGCAGCAGTGCTAACCACTGTGCCACCGTGATGCTCATTGTTTGATATCCAGCTTACAATGGTGTCATCAGCAAATTTGTAGATGGTGTTTGCATGGAATTTGGCTACACAGTCGTGAGTGTAAAGGGAGTACAGTAAGGAGCTGACAATGCATCCTTGTGCAGCACCTGTGTTGAGGGTGATTGTGGTGGAGGTGCTGCAGTCAATCTCCACTGATTGCAGTCTGTGGGTCAGGAAGCTGAGGATCCAGTTGCAGGAGGGAAGTCAAGACCTAGATCTCAGAGTTTTGAAATTAGTTTGGTTGGGTTTATAATGTTGAAGGCAGAGCTATAGTCGATGAATAGGAGCCTGGTGTAGGTATGTTTATTATCCAGATATTCCAAAGATGAGGATAGGGCTAAGGAAATGGGTCCGCTGTGGAACTGTTTCGCTAGCCGGCAAATTGTGAGGCAGGCTAGTACTAGAATCCCTACGGTATGGAAACAGGCTATTTTGGCCCAACAAGTCCACACTGGCCCTCCGAAGAGTAGCCCACCCAGACCCATTTCCCCATTGCTCTGGATGTACCCTTAACTAATGCACTTAACCTACACATCCCTAAACACTATGGGCAGTTTAACATGGCCAATTCACCTAACTTGCACATCTTTGGATTGTGGGAGGAAACCGGAGCACCCGGAGGAAACCCATGCAGACACAGGGAGAATGTGCAAACTCTACACAGACAGTTACCCGAGGCTGGAATCAAACTCTTGTCCCTGGAGCTGTGAGGCAGCAATGCTAAACACTGAGCCATTGTGCCACCCTAGGCTGAGAGGCTAGAGTTGATGTAAGCCATGACTAACCTCTTGAAGCACTTTATGATTATGGAGGTCAAAGGCACCAGGCAGGAGTCATTGAGGCATATTACATGTGTTTTCTTTGGCACTGGGATGGCAGTAGCCTGCTTGAAGCAAGTGGAACTCCAGATTGTAATAAGGAGGGATTAAAGATGCTAGTAAATACTTCTGCCAACTGGTCTGTTCAGGATCTGAATGCACAGCTGGGGCAACTGTCTGGACTACACATTTTCCTCGGATTCATTCTCAAGAAGGCTGATCTGATGTGTGCAGTGTGGGAACAGGTACCTCTGGGGCTTTCGGGGCAGTGACACCATGCCATGGTATTCTTCTCAAACTGAAGATAAAAAGTATTGAGGATATCAGGGAGGGAGGTGTTTGTATCCACTATTTTGTTCTGCTTCATTTTGTAGCCTGTTATGTCATGTAGGCCTTGCCTCAGGTGGTGCATGTCAATGTGGTTGGTTTGGGTTTCTAACTTGGTCCACTCCTGCCTTTTGGCATCTCTAATGGCCTTGCAGAGATCGTATCTGGATTTACTGTAAGGTCTAGGTTGTCCAAATTGAAGGCTGCATGCCTGGTCTTCAGTAGGCAGTGGATTTCCCGATTCATCATGGTTTTCGGTTGGGGAACATGTCGATTGACTTTCTTGGCACGCAGTCCTCCATGCATTTGCTGTTGAAGTCTGTGACAGTGGTGGTGTACTTGTTTCGGCTGAATCATTGAATATGGTCCAATCCATCAATTCCAAAGCAGTCTCGGAAAAGCTCATCAGTTGCCTCAGACCAGCATTGTAT
The DNA here is from genome assembly GCF_047496795.1 of Chiloscyllium punctatum. Classification (NCBI taxonomy): domain Eukaryota; kingdom Metazoa; phylum Chordata; class Chondrichthyes; order Orectolobiformes; family Hemiscylliidae; genus Chiloscyllium; species Chiloscyllium punctatum. The sequence goes on from NC_092741.1 coordinate 81,340,097, forward strand.
TATGTTCAGTGATAGGTCCTTTCATTTCAACTTCTGTTTCTAAGCTGGGAGCAGGAAATCTGTATTGAGAACATTGTAGGACCTTTTGCAAGTTCTTCATTGATTTCTGTGTTGAGTTTAACAATTTTTACCTGTCCTATTTTGGATAAATTTTTCCAATTTAGTGCTCTTATTTACTTAGCATCTTCCCAGATTTTTCCAGGAATTCTGAAGAAGGGTCACTAAAATCGAAACACTAACTCTGCTTTCTCTCCAAAGATGCTGCCAGGCCTGCTGAGTTTCTGCAGACATATCAGTTTTAAGATCTTTAATATCCACAGTTATTTGTTTTTATCTTCCTTGATCGATTTGATTTTCCATCCAGAGACTTTCAAGGATAATGTCCAGTTTTTGAATACCTGCCAAAATGCTTGCTGTGTTGAACCTAATTCTCCAATGCCAAGTAAGGACCATCTTTGGAATTTATAGAACACTGCTGAAAATCTTCTTCATTCCCTGCTCCATTTTTCCCTCTAGCAACAACTGAGTTAATGAGCTTCTCTGGCACTAAAACATAAAACACTATTCACCCACTGACAAAGAGTCATCTAGACTCTACATTAGCTTGCTCTTCTCTCCACTGATGTTGCCTGACCTGCTGTGTGATTTCCAGCATTTTTTTTGTTTTCAAACACCCATTTACCTTCATCTCTGCCCCCTCTTCCCCCATCCTCTTCCTATTTACATCCCTCACCAAACTGCTCCTCAGGTACTCCCATACCCGAGCACAATTTTTAAAGTTTCTTACCTCTCTTCCTCCCTCCCCAAGTTCCTCATCCATATGAAACATTTTGCATTTGACCTCAATCTCTCTAAACGATGACAACTAACTCCCTTTCTCCACTCTCTTCAGAGATCTTCTCTCCTTTCAAGACAGCCAAGACGACCTTAACACCTCTTTAAAAATTGCCCTCCATCCTTCTGTATTTTATTGCAAACCATTCCTTAATTTCCAACTTCCTTTTCCAATTCTGGGTAATGAGATAACCAGCCAAATTTGTGGGTAACTTTCGCATGAACTTCCTTTTGAATCCTTTCAGTGAGAATTCCAGCTGAAGTGGCCCTGACCAAAGGTACAAACAATATTCACTATGACTGTGATCAATTATTTATTTTGCTGCTTCTTGGTCATTCTGCAACTTTGACTTGATCGGCTTAGTGGGACAGTGATGCACTTCAGAACGAATACCAGGACAAGGGAATATTCAATAAATTACAGTACATTAGGAAGCTCAGGGGAAGACAAGGATTTTGGGGTAATTGTCCACAGATCCCTGCATGTGGCAGAATAGGTTAATAGGGTGTTTAAGAAGGCATGCCAGAAGCTCACCTTTATCAGTCATGCCATAGATTATAAGAGCAGGGAAGTTATGTTGGAGCTGCACAGGACTTTGTTTAGGCTACAGCTGAAGTACCAAACTGGTCACCAAACTATAGGAGAGTGATACAGAGACAATTCACCAGGATGTTGCTTGAGTTGGAGCATTTTAGTTCTGAAGAGAAGCTGGTTTTGCTTAAGTTATTCCCTTTGAAGCAGAGAAGTCTGAGGGGGACATGATAGGATGTATTCAATTGTATGGGGCATGGGCAGGATAGATAGGAAGCAGCTGTCACCCCTTAACTGAAGAGTCAATAACAAGGCAACATACATGTAAGATGGAGGCTAGAAGGTTTAGAAGGGATTTGAAAAAAAGGATTTTCAGCCAGAGGATGATGGGAATCTAGAATGCATTGGCTGGGAGGGTAATAGAGGTGGGAAAATTTATAATCTTTAAAAAGTACGCGGATGGTAATTTGAAATGTCATAACATTCGAGGCTAAGGGCCAAGGAGGATTAGTGTAGATAGTATTTTTTTATTGTTGGTGCGGAATCAATGGGCTGAAGGGCTCTTTTTCCATGATTCTAGGATTCTTAGGAATCACATTAATTGCTTCTCATTGTATCTTTTTAAATGAAACATAGATTTGTCCATCAATAAAGAGAAATAATTTGCATTCATGTAATGCCCCTGCTTTTCTTAGCAATTAGTGCCATGGAGTCTTTTACACTTGAGAGAACAGGCTTAGACTTGGTTTACTGTCTCATCTGAAGGGCAGTATCTCTGACACTGCAATATTCCTTAGTCAGGATTATATGATCAAGTCTTTGGTGTAGCACTTGAACCTATACCTTTCTATTCAAAGTGCTACCACTGAACTTGAGAGTTTGACATCTTTTCCCAAATCTGGACCATTTGTTAAAGAGTTCTTGACTCACTCCTATTCCATGTTCACATGCTGAAATGGAGGATATTAACTCCCACAATCTGACTAAGCTAGCAGAGGGTTCACCTGCCATCCAGTCTTGGATAAGCTGTAAGCTCTTCAGTTACTTTGTTTAAGCTGTAGCAGTTCTGGTCACCAAACTATAGGAAGGCGATACAGAGACAATTCACCAGAATGTTGCTTGTGTTGGAGCATTTTATCTTAGAAGACAGGCTGGTTTTGTTCAAGTTGTTTCCTTTGGAGCAGAGAAGTCTGAGGTGGACATGATAGGCCTCTCCCATAATTAAATTGGACTGGCTGTTAAGGGTTTCCATATTAAATCTAGATTCTCAAGACCCTTGCTAAAGTGTGGCAGATGGGACATTTCTGCTGAGGTATCACCTCAGTGATTATAAGAGTGGAAGATGATTTATTTGCTTTTATACTCTATGCCACTATTTATAAAGCCACGATTCTATCAACCAGACACACTTTCTGATATCAACACATCGCAAGAAATTTCTACTGCAATGGCTTCTGCTCTGTTAAGTGCATTAGCACAGGAAATACAAGAAGCTAACCAGACTTAAGCCTGATTGAGCAGTCTCCAATGTGACTGATTAATCTCGATGTTAGTATATAAGGAAAAGATGGGAAAACTGACATCAAGACAATCCTGAAGCCAATAACATGCAATTTGCAAGTTGAAAGGAAAAGGGGGAGAAACTTTTCAAATTGTTTAAATAAGCATTTTGACCCTTGCTGAGAATAAACTTTAATCATGGGAATTAGTAGCTTCTGGCCTATTGAAAATAAAGCGTTTCATGTTTCCTGGGAACAGCTGTTGCAAGAAACACACACAATATCCATCAAAATTTGGATTTGATCTTTGGATTAATTTGTACAATCCAGGTCCTATAACTCTCAAAACAAAATTTCAAAGAAGTTCTGATTCTCATTACCCTCTCATTTCCTTCCTGTACAATTCTGTACATTTATATTGGATCAATATTTAACCTGGTCTTTACAAGCACATGATGACTTTTTTTCTGACTAATTTGTTATTTGAAATTCAACAATCCTTAAGCCACTGAGTAATGTTTTATGAGCATGAACAAACAAAAAAACTTTCACCTTATTTCGAAATTGGGATATAATTAACAGTAATTGGTGTTTTTCCACCTCCTTGATGACTGTCTTACATTGGTGCACATACCACAGTTGATATAAAAGGTCACCATGCTTGAAGTCAGCTCTAGTACAACCTACTGTTGCAATTGTAAATTTTGTCATAATGTTTCAGTTTGCAAAATGAAAAAATAACATGGCAAATGTGTATTCTTAAGACTCCATAAGCAAATTTAGATTTCTACAATTTTCTTCAGTGGATGATTTCTTTCTACTTCCGCACCCTGGCTCCCATTTTCCATATTAGCAATGGATGTATAATTAGATGTATTTTTTGTGTATTGAGATAAATCATTTAGCCGTGGACACCAGCTGAATAGTTCCCTTCAAAAATCCACAAAATGTATTTCTGTTTGTATGATTAAAAATAACACACATGTTTGTGTTGTCCTTGAGTTTACTTATTTAAAAAAAATTGCGTGCTTGTACAACAGATTCAAATAAACGGTTAGTTGGATCTTGGAAAACTAATACATATTATTTATAATATTTATAATTCAGTTAAATCTGTCTTTTTAAACATTTACTGACACAAAGCAATGCTGTCGTTTGAACAAGCTCTTGACACTGTCCTCACCATTTATATTTGAGCTGCCTGCTGGATAGTCTGTTTATACAAACAAAATTATACAACAGTAGTATTTTGAAATGCTGCTTGGTTATAAACAATATAAATCTTAGCAAACTGGGAAAAAAAATCCTGATTGAAAATATTCATTCAAAGTCATCAGAACTTTTAATTATTATGCAATTTTGAGATCATTATTGATCTATGTATTTTAAATCATGGAGAATGTAACCAGTTAGACAATTCCAAGATCCTAATTTTCATACTTAGCCATTAATTTTTGTGGTACCTTTAAGTCCTTTAAACTGACTAATAACCAATAATATGCAATATCTTTCTTTCTTGACAGGATCTGTGGTTATCAGGAGTTTCTTTAAAAGAAAGTGATAATAGTTCAAAACCATCCTGTGCTTGAGCACTGGTTATTTTCAAATTTATTATTCACTCTTGGGAAGTGTGTGTTGCTGGCTGGCCAGCATTTATTGCCCATGCTTAGTTGCCCTTGAAAAGGTGGTGCTGAGCTGCCTTCTTGAAACACTGTGATCCACTTGATGGGTAGACCCACAATGCTACTTGGGAAGGAATTATTCAGTTTTGGCCCAGTGGCACTGAAGAAACAGTAATAGCTCATAGATTTAATGCACCGACATTGGTCGTAAATGGAGTTAATGTTGTAGATGTTAATGTCAATCAAGTAGATTGCTTTATCTTCCATGATGTCAAACGTCTTGAGTGTTAGTGGAGCTGCACTCTTCCAGGCAAGTCCACCACACTCCTGATGTGTGCCTTGTGGATGATAGGTAGGCTTTGGGGATTTAGAAGGTGAATTACTCTCTGCAGGATCCTGAACCTCTGTCCTTGTCTTGTCATCACGGTGTTTATATGGCTAGTGCCATTCAGTTTCTGGTCAGTTGCCAATTGGAGGAAAATAGTTTATGTTTAAGTTGCATAAAGGAGCATTGCCAGGTGACAAAATATAGCATAGATTGCTCAGTTTATTTCATAATTTTTTTCTCAAGGAAAGCAGTTTTCTGACCATTACTCAAAAAATGAAGAAAACCATAAATACGTGAAATATAAATTTGTTTCTATTAAATATTGGAGATTTCGCTTTGGCACCATTTGATCGAGGTAATGCCACCATGAAGAGAGGTATGAGGACTTGAATCCATCCTGAAAGTCTGACAATGTTTATCTGTTAAAATTAGAATGTAACAGTGAATGGAACAAATGAGAAAAGCCCTTTCAGCACAATAGAAGAAAATGAAGGACTAACATCTGGCTAGTTCCCAATGTAATGGGAAATCTGTTGTAAATATTTGAGTGGTGAGTCAGGGAAGGAGTGGTATGTTATTAGCACTGGATATTGTTTTCTAAGAGGAATAAATCATAGAATCCATACACAGGAGAAACAGGCCCTTCAGCCCAATATGTCCACATCAACACTCCGATGAGTAACCCATCCAACCCATTTTCCAAACCTATTACTCTACGTTTACCCCTGATTAATGCACCTAATCTCCACAACCCTGCATGTTATGGGCAATTTAGGATGGCCAATTCACCTAACCTGCACATCTTTGGATTGTGTGAGGAACCAGAGCACCCGGAGGGGGGACACGCAGACACCGGGATAATGTGCAAACTGCACACAGGCAGTCACACTGGGCGGGAAAGTGAGTGAGTTAAACAGTCAGGGTAGGCCGGGACAAAGCAGAGAACAAGGTAGAACTGATAATTAAATTGCATTTATTTCAATGCAAGAGGTCTAACAGGGAAGGCAGATGAACTCAGAGCATGGTTAGGAACATGGGACTGGGAGATCATAGCAATTACAGAAACATGGCTCAGGGATGGGCAGCACTGGCAGCTTAATGTTCCAGGATACAAATGCTACAGGAAGGATAAAATGGGAAGCAAGAGAGGAGGGGGAGTAGCATTTTTGATAAGGGATAGCATTACAGGAAAGTTATTTGGGTGGAACTGAGAAATAAGAAAGGGATGATAACCTTATTGGGATTGTATTATAGACTCCCTAATAGTCAGCGGGAAATTGAGAAACAAACTTGGAAGGAGATTTCAGCTATCTGTAAGAATAATAGGGTGGTTATGGTAGGGAATTTTAACTTTCCAAACATAAACTGGGACTGCCATAGTGTTAACGATTTAGATGGAGAGGAATTTGCTAAGAGTGTACAAGAAATTTTCTGATTCAATATGTGAATGTACCGAATAGAGAAGATGCAAAACTTGACTTACTCTTGGGAAATAAGGCAGGGCAGGTGACTGAGTTATCAGTGGAGGGGCACTTTGGGACCAGCGACCATAATTTTATTTGTTTTAAAATAGTGATGGAAAAAGATAGACCAGATCTAAAAGTTGAAGTTCTAAATTGGAGGAAGGCTAATTTTGACAGTATTAGGCAAGAACTTTCAAAAGCTGCTTGGGGGCAGATGTTCGCAGGTAAAGGGATGGCTGGAAAATGACCAGCCTTCAGAACTGAGATAATGAGAGTCCTAAGACAGTATATTCCTGTTAGGGTGAAAGGATAGGCTGGTAGGTATAGGGAATGTTGAATGACTTGAGAAATTGAGAGTTTGGTTAAGAAAAAGAAGGAAGCATATGTCAGGTATAAACAGGATAGATCGAGTGAATCCTTAGAAGAGTATAAAGGAAGTAGGAGTATACTAAAGAGAGAAATCAGGAGGACAAAAAGGGGACATGAGATAGCTTTGGCAAATAGAGTTAAGGAGAATCCAAAGCGTTTTTACAAATACATTAAGAACAAAAAGATAACTAGGGAGAGAACAGGGCCCCTCAAAGATCAGCAAGACAGCCTTTGTGTGAAGTCACAGGAGTTGGGAGAGATAATAAATGAATATTTTGCATCACTGTTTACTGTGGAGAAGGACATGGAAGATATAGAATGTGGGGAAACAGATGGTGACATCTTGAAAAATGTCCATATTACAGAGGAGGAAGTACTGTATGCCTTGAAATGCATAAAGGTGGATAAATTCCCGGGACCTAATCAGATGTACCCAGAAATGCTGTGGGAAGCTAAGGAAGTGATTGCTAGGCCCCTTGGTGAGATATTTGTACCATTGATAGTCACAGGTGAGATGCTAGAAGACTAGAGGTTAGTCAACGTAGTACCATTATTTAGGAAAGGTGGTAAGGACAAGCCAGGGAACTATAGATTAGTGAACCTGACATTGATGGTGGGCAAGTTGTTGGACAGAATCCTGAGGGACAGGATTTGGAAAAGTAGGGACTGATTAGGGATAGTCAGCATGGCTTTGTGTGAAAATCATGTCTCACAAATTTGTTTTTTGAAAAAGTAACAAAGCGGATTGATGAGGGCAGAGCGGTGGATGTGATCTATATGGACTTCAGTAAGGCATTCAACAAGGTTCCCCATGAGAGACTGGTTAGCAAGGTTAGATCTCATAGAATACAGGGAGAAGTAGCCATGTGGATACAGAACTGGTTTGAAAGTAGAGGACAAAGGGTAGTGGTGGAGATTTGTTTTTCAGACTGGAGGCCTGTGACCAGTAGAGTGCCACAAGACTGATGCTGAGTTCACTACTTTTTGTCATTTACATAAATGATTTGGATATGAACATAGGAGGTATAGTTAGTAAGTTTGCAGATGATACCAAAATTGGAAGTGTAGTGGACAGCGAAGAAGGTTACCTCAGATTACAATGGGATCTGGCCCATTTGATCAAATAGGCTAAAGAGTGGCAGATGGATTTAATTTAGATAAAGGTAAGGTGCTGCATTTTGGGAAAGCAAATCAGAGCAGGACTTATACACTTAATGGTAAGGTCCCAGGGATGTTGTCGAAAAAAAGAGACCTTGGAGTGCAGGTTCATTGCTCCTTGAAAGTACAGTCACAGGCAGATAGGATAGTGAAGAAGGCGATTGGTATGCTTTCCTTATTGGTTAGAGCATTAAATATAGCAGCTGGGAGGTCATGTTGTGCCTGTACAGGACGTCGATTAGACCACTTTTGGAATATTGCATGCAATTCTTGTCTCCTGACCAATTGGAAAGACATTGTGAAACCTGAAAGGGTTCAGAAAAGATTTACAAGGATGTTGCTAGGGTTGGAGGATTTGAGCTATAGGGAGAGGCTGAATAGGCTTGGGCTGTTTTCCCTGAAGTGTCAGAGTCTAAGGTGTGACCTTAGAGGTTTGTACAATCATGAGGAGTATGGATAGGATAAATAGACAAAGTCTTTTTCCAGGGGTGGGGAAGGCCAGAACTAGAGGGCATACATTTAGGATGAGAGGGGAAAGATATAAAAGGGACCTCAGAGGCAACCTTTTCACACAGAGGGTGGTGCATGTATGAAATGAGCTGCCAGAGGAAGTGGGTAGAGGCTTGTACAATGGCAACATTTAAAAGGCATCTGGATGAGTATATGAATAGAAAGGTTTTTTTAGGGATATGAGCCACATGTTGGCAAATAAGACTAGATTAGGTTAGGATATCTGGTCGTCATGAATGAGTTGGGCCGAAGAGTCTGTTCCCCTGCTGCACATCTCTATGACTCTATGACTTTAGTCCAGAAGAGATTTCAATGACCCCAAAATGTGAACCCTTCTCCTCTGCACTAGCTCCTCAGCCATGCATTCATCTGCTCCATCATCCTATTCCTACCCTCACTAGTTCATAGCACTGGGAGTAATTCTGATATTGCTATCATTGAGGACTTCCTTTTAAATTTCCTGCCTAACTTTCTTTATTCTTCCTTCAGAATCTCATCCTTTTCCCTTCCTATGTCGTTGGTTCTAATGTGTATAATGACTTCCTGCTGGTCCCTCTCCCGTTTGAGAACACTCTGCATCCTCTCTGAGATATCCTTGATCCTGGCACCAGTGAAGCAACAAACCATACTGATTTTTTGCTGCTGACTGCAGAAATGTCTCTTTGTGCCTCGACTAGAGACACCCCTATCACAATCAACCACTTGGAGCCTGATGTACCTCTCATTACATTAGAGCTTGTATTGATATCGGAAACTTGGCTGTTCATGCTACATTCCCCTGACAGTCCATCACCCCCTACATTTTCCAAAACAGCATACTTGTTTGAAACGGGGATAGCCACAGAAGGCACTTGTACTACCTATCTACCCCTCCTACCTTTTCTGGAGTTAACCCTTTTACCTACTATCTGCAGCTTTTCTCCCTTCCTATAACTGCCATCCATTACATCGCCAGCTCTTGTAAATTCCTCATTGCCTTGAATTGTCACTCCAACTGATCCATGTGATCTGATAGGATTTGCAACCAAAGACACTTACTGCAGACACAATCATCAATAACATGGAAACTCTCCCTAAACTCTCACATCCGACATGAAGAGCATGTCACTCTACTAAATGTCATCTTTGCACCTTCACAATCTACAGACCCAGAAAATAGCACCGCCAGTTTGCTCGAAAAACAATGCTCCAGGCTAACTTAGTAGTTATGGTTTATATTTTTAAAAATTTAATCAAGAGACAGACTTTACTGAAAAATATAATCAAGAAAGAACCCACTCTACTGACTACTGCAGACTTATAACAAGGTTACATGTTAAAAGCTATGTTTTTATCTGTTCCTGTGCCGTGAGCTTTCTCACATAGGTTCCTCCAAGATCAGCTGTGAATTTTGTTGTTTGATAATTTTTTCTGGATGCAATCCGATGTCCAGAGATACATGAGCTCAAACAGCAAAAGTAGTAACTGTACAGACTCAAAGCTATGTTAGTTAGCAGTGTAGGTTTCTTTCTCTCGCTCCCTCACTGACCATGCCTTTTGTCTGTCTTTCTCCCTTTCAGAAGTACCATTATTTTAACTTTTTTCCTCAAAGTTCCAAAACAATGCAACAGCATATAAAACAGTAATTGCTGCTCCTGGAATTGGAGGAAATCACCTCCAACACCTCAAAAAAGGAGCAGCTTTTACAGCCATATTTGTTTCCCGTCCTCCAATGTTAATTGAATAAACTTTGCAAATATCTCACAATACATTCTGGTCAGTTTAGAATTGTGACACTTTACTGATATTCCTCATAGCACTGTTGCATATTCTTATTTGCTTCAACTATAATTCAAAGCAGAAGTCTTTTGTTTAATAAATAGTACACTGCAAAAAGAAATGTAAGATTTCCTTTTGAGTGATGATCTCACATTGTTAAACGTTATGTCTCCTGCAGTGAAGCACAGTCTTAAGCATTTCCAGGTAGTTTCACTGAGAAGTCATGAATTTCCTTGCAGCTCCTGCATAGCATTTAACTAATATTCCGATTCTGCAAGCTAACGTATGCCAGACCGAACTGCCTTGAACAAGTCAGTATGACTTGATTGAGTATGATCTAAATAGGCACTAGAATAAACTAGAATTTGTAGATCATGGACAACTCACAATTTTCTCAGTTGGTTAAACATTTTCTGTAACCTTCAGCTGAAATATTTTATGCCCTGTTGAGTTGCTGGAATTGATTGTTGATATCCGCATGAAGAGGTTAAAGGAGGATAAAGGGTGAATTGTGCATCTCCTCAAACAATTAAAGTGTTCAGAAATAAATGGGAAAGACTGAAAAGGAGGTAATTACAATAATTCAATATCAAATCAAGTGCAAGAAGAAAAATAAAGCTAAGGACAGAAATAATCAATTAAGTAAGTGATGAAAAAAGTGAATTTAAAGGTAAGAAATAAAAAAGTAATAGTAATTGAGATTGTAACATTCTCAAACAACATTTAATAACCTGAAAGAGTGAGAGTCACAAAATAAAAACTGAAAGAACTGCAGACTTTGTAAATCAGAAACGAAAACTGAAATTTCTGGAAAAGCTCAGCAGGTCTGGCAGCATCTGTGGAGAGAAATCAGTTAACGTTTCAGGACTAGTGGCCCATGCTCAGAACTGTGGAATTGCAGTTCCGACGAAGGGTCCCTGGACTCAGCGTTAACTCTGATTTCTCTCCATAGATGCACCAGACCTGCTGAGCTTTTCAAACAATTCCAGTTCTTGTTTAATTGTTCACATTCTGGGCAAGAGAGAATGATTGGTAGGCATCATAATTAGGAAAAAGTGAGGACTGCAGATGCTGGAGATCAGAGGTGAAGAGTGTGGTGCTGGAAAAGCACAGGAGGTCAGGCAGCATCTGAGGAGCAGGGGAATCAGCGACTCGGACATAACATTTCTGATGAAGGGCTTATGCCCGAAAAGTCAATTCTCCTGCTCCTCAGATGCTTCCTGACTGGCTGTGCTTTTCCAGCACCACACTCTTCTACAGTCATCATAATTAATGCATTATTAAAAGAACATTTAATTAATGAATAGATTTTGCTTTCTGTGGTTCGTATAATAGCTATTAATTTCTAAATACAACATCTTCATTAACTTTACAAGCGGTGAACTGTAAGATGCCATTTTCATGAGTCTAATGATGGAGAAACTAAATCATCCAGTAACATCATAACAATTTACGAATTATAGGTAATTTTTTCCTTGTTGGTAATTGCTGGCTGACCTGTATGTTCACAACGTATGTCATTCACCCACCATTATTATTTCAACGAGTTCTATTCTGATACTTTTCTTACAGTAACTCAGATTGAGCAACGGCACTCATTATTTCACAGTGCTCATATGCCAACTCACTTCCCCCTCCCACCGACACACACACACACACACACACACACACACACACACACACACACAGTGAGGAATCAGGCATCTGGCACCTCTCTAATGATCTGGCTCGTTTCTATCTTGTCAGCGAGCTTGTCCGGCAATAAGAGTTAAGAGAAGGATTGAGTGTGATGGCAGTAGGTACATGAGCATCTTATTACCATCCAGAAAAGCTATGTCAGGGGGTGATCCCTCCTGGTAAGTGAATAGGAAGTGAAGTGCTGGGGAAATGTGAGAACATTGACGACGAGAGGTGAGTGTCAGTCTTTCTGTGAATATCACACATCAGATACTCCGGCTGGCATGGGCTACGTAACTTGCCTGTGCAGTGGTACATTGTACATTGCAGTGATGCCCCCATGAATGAGAGCTTACACTGAGTAGAATATGATGAGTGCAGAATACTGTTCATCCCCTTACTGCACTGAAGCCAGCTACACTTGTATAGACCATCAGTTCTGACCTGCGTTGCAACCCTACTTCAGGCTGATAGGGTCAAGTGAGTAAACCTTCTGATACCACACCTAAAGACGATAACTTCCCTTCCTTCCCAGATTGCCTGGAGCCTAACATGTAATGAGGTCTCGCTAAATCTTGAGGCTAACTTGAGTCGACTCTGAGACCTCACCAGTGGATGTGCCAACCATCACAGGCCCCTGTGATGCGACAGTTTTGCAGTGAGTGAAAGGGTTGCCTGTTTTTCTTTAAAAATAGCATCTGAGCCTTCGGCCTCAGAAAATCCAGGCAAGACTGAGAATTTCCTTCCTGCCCTCACCATGTGATTCACCATTCAAACTTGCATTCCAACTTGCTTGCATGTGTAATGAGCTGAAAATTGTGTACAGTATAACCATGGTAAAAGTGACAATATCTGAGATGTCAGATGCCCCATTTAAACTCCAAATGGAAAACCCCAGCTATCATTTCCTCCCAGATGCAATGCAAAAATCAGCTTCCATAGGATTAATGCTTCCTAAGAGCTTCAGTGAATCCTTATGCAAAATAACAGCTCTAATAACGTATACACATAAAGCTGGAGTTACATATGTGATCTTAATCTCTGAATTACTGAACACAGAACATTACAGCGCAGTACAGGCCCTTCGGGCCTCAATGTTGCACCAACCTGTCATACTAATCTGTAGCCCATCTAACCAGCACTATTCCATGTACGTCCACATGCTTGTCCAATGACGACTTAAATGTACTTATAGTTGGTAAATCTACTACCATTGCAGGCAAAGCGTTCCATACCCTTACTACTACTACAGAGTAAAGAAACTACCTCTGACATCTGTCCTATATCTATCAACCCTCAATTTAAAGCTATGCCCCTCATGCTCACCGTCACCATACTTGGAAAAAGGCTCTCCCTGTCCACCCTAAACCCTCTGATTATCTTATATGTCTCTATTAAGTCACCTCTCAACCTTCTTCTCTCCAACGAAAACAGCCTCAAGTCCCTCAGCCTTTCCTCGTAAGGTCTTCCCTCCATACCAGGCAACATCCTAGTAAATCTCCTCTGCACTCTTTCCAAAGCTTCTACATCCTTCTTATAATGTGGTGACCAGAACTATACACAATACTCCAAGTGCGGCTGCACCAGAGTTTTGTACAGCTGTAGCATAACCTCAAGGTTCCGGAACTCGATCCCTCTATTAATAAAAGCTAAAACACTGTATGCCTTCTTAACAACCCTGTCACTTCTGAGGATCATATCAAGCCAAAGCAAGTTTTAAACTGAAGGGTCATTTGAAGCCATGAGCAATAACAGAGAGTAGATTCTTACTGGTAATGAATGACATGGACAATGGGGAGATTTGAGGCAGAATCATGTGACAGCTCCAGTGAGGTCTAGCTCGACATTGAGAGCAATTGGCTGCATAGTTCATGTATATCGTGGGCAGCGAGTAAATTTCTCATTAGGCAACAGCAAGGTGTCAACCAAGATGAATTGTAGCTGGTTAAATGCTTTCTTAATGGGGCAAACTCCTTCAATACTATGTGGCTTCACTTCTTACCAAATGTATCGAACAAACTAGACATCAAGAATTTTCAAAATGGAAGTCAGGGCAAGCATCTGGTGACTTCAGCTCACTGCTGACTGTGAACAGCCTCCATGTTGCTCAGCACCTAACAGCATCTTCAGGGCATGATCCACGGGCAGCAGCCTAACATACTCCTCATCCATAGATATTTGCACTTGATATTTGCCATCTCCTTCAGGATTATCCCACCACCATCCCGATCCATTTGGAGGACACTGAGAAAACACAGACCTGCATTGCAGCCTGCACCAGCAGCTAGGATTGACCAATTGCTGTAAGGATGTTTTGCAGTAAGGTCAGGGACTCAGTTTCAGGATGGACCAGGTTTCATCTGAGAGCTGCTCATTACCTCTCTTTATGCTCATTCACCTTGTGAAGAAGGACTCCTGGAGAGATTACTAGATTTCCCCATTCCCTTGTCACTATGCCTTCGATGCTGAGGACCAATGGCGAGGACAGTGAAGTGCAAGCTTGTTTGGAGCATCTGGGTCCCCACAGTGTAGGCTGCACACCCGCAGTCTTTGGGTTATGAAAGCCATTGTCTCTCCCATCTCTGTCTGCCCATCCTGTTCCTCCCTGTGCATGTTAGCAAACTCCCTGATTGCCAACACCACAGTGCCCTCTCTTGCCTGAGACTGAGCAGGTGTTTGGTCTCTGACAGTTCTCCAAGTGCCAGCTGCCTGATTTCTCAATCAGTTGAGGAATATTACAGTGAGATGCTCAGAAGCTTGTGCTCCTAAACTCTCTAAGCCAGAGAGTCCGAGCTGGTGGGTTGTGCAAGAGGTAGATGTTTCCTCTCAGGTCTCAGTACTCCTGTTCTCAGTGATCAAGGAGGTGGATCCTAATGGAGCAGCCCAATTCTCCATTGAGATTATAGACATCCCATTGGTATCTGCAAAACAAAAAGGATGATAGCTGTCATAGCTAGTGGTTAGAAGAAGTGTGCAATGAATGACACTGACTACAGAGTTAAATTAGATTTCCTACAGTGTGGAAACAGGCCCTTCGGCTAAACATGTCCACACTGACCCTCCGAAGAATAACCCACTCAGACCCATTTCACTCTGACTAATGCACCTAACACTATGGGGATCTTAACTTGGCCAATTCACCCCATTTGTATATCTTTGGACTGTGGGAGGAAACTGGAGCACCCAGAGGAAACCCACCTAGACATGGGGAGAATGTGCAAACTCCACACAGACAGTCACCCAAGGCTGGAATTGAACCTGGGACCCTGGTGCTGTGAGGCAGCAGTGCTAACCACTGAGCCACCATGCCGCCCTACAGGTTAAGGTTTAGTAATATGTGCTTTACACCACAACAAGGATAGAACTCTCCTGGTCCTCACCTTCCACCACACTAACTTCCGAATATAGTGCATTATCCTCCGCTATTTCTGCCACCTACAAACAGACCCCACCACCAAAGATATATTTCCCTCCTCACCCTTATGAACATTCCGCAGAGACCATTCCCTCCGTGACTCCCTCGTTAGGTCCATGCCCCACACCAACCCACCCTCCACCCCCAGCACCTTCCTTTGCTGCCACAAGAAGTGTAAAACCTGCACCCACACCCTCCCCCCTTGTCTCTGTCCAAGGCCCCAAAGGATCTTTTCACATCCGGCAGAGATTTTCCTGCATCTTCACCCCATCTTTTCTACTGAGTCCATTGCTCTCGATGTGATTTCCTGTACATCAGGGAGGCTGGACACCAACTTGTGGAGCCTTTCAGGGAACGTCTCTGTGAACTGGCGGAAGAACGCCTCATCTTCCACCTTGGGACCCTTCAACCACACAGCATCAATATCACTGGTTTCCAAATCTCCCCTTTTCCCACTTCATTTCAGATCCAACCTTCCAACTCGGCACCGCCTTCTTGACTTGTCCTACCTGTCCATCTTCCTTCTCACCTATCTGCTCCACCCTCCCTACTGATCTATCACAATCAGCCCCCACCTGCATCCAAACTACCTTCCCCCCCCCCGCCTCAGCCCAAACTCCACCCCCCCGCCCCCCCCCCCATATTTATCTCTCAGCCTCCACCCCACTTCACAATCTTGATGAAGGGCTTCTGCCTGAAATGTCAACTCTCCTGATCCTTGATTGCTGCTTGACCTTCTGTGCTTTTCTAGTGCCACATAGTTTAATATTGCAAGAAAAGCTGGACATATTTGAAGTAAGTAATGCCAAACTGCACCTGAAACAGATTTTAATATTTTGGTGAACTTTGCTGACTTTAGCAACAGCCTTGGCTGCACCTAAAGCATGTAATTGTCATTGAGCTACCACTATGGCTTCATAGATTATTGGAGGATGGACACAACTATCAGTGGCATGGCTTTCTTTTCTTGCGCAGAGGATTCTTCCTAAAGGCTTTATAAGGTGGGGATGTGATGGTTGAGTCAATGAACGTCTCGGACAGTTCCTCTTCAGAAAAGTCACACACTTGTCCTTTGCTGCTGCATCTTCCAACTGTAAACAGTTTTTTTTTATTGATTATAACAGGGAGTGACCTGTTTTCAGTAGCATGTCATGTTTCAAATGATCTTTGGCAAAATGGAAGATGAGATCTTCATATCCTCAGGTCAGATGCCATGATATAGTGATGATATCATGAGTATGCATTCTAAAAATATAATGACATACTGATTGGGATGCATAACAGTTGAGAGTGTAGTGCTGGAAAAGCACTGCAAGTCAGGCATCAGGATGAAGGGTGTATGCCCGAAACATCAATTCTCCTGCTCCTCAGATGCTGCCTGACTTGCTGTGCTTTTTCAGCACTACATTCTCAACTATGAGCTCCAATGTCTGCAGCCCTCATTTTCTCCTGGGATGCATAACAAAACAATTAAGTGTTGTGCATAACTTTTTATGTAGATTCTCCAAATACACAATAGATTGGCATTTCTTGAAAGAGAAAAATCAGTTTTTCCTGTCAGCTTTTCCTGAGAATTATAGAAGCTAAATATTTACAGGGTCGTGTTTTGTCTCTATGTCAGAAGCACAACTAATTCCAATATTAAAACTGTATATCTTGCAGTCATCAGTTATGCAGAACTATTCTCACGTTTTTGTGATACATTTTCCTTCAAACTAGAAGTAACAACTGAATACTAAACAGATGTGGAGGCATCCAGGTCAAGGTACTCATTTGTTAGGGGATTTAACAGCGGAGTCAGAGGCTATAAATGTAGAAGTTAGTTGTACTCTCCTGAGAGCCATTCTTCTTTCTCCTTCTTCGAACAATGTATGCAGCAAGCACTGCCACAGAATGTGTCCTTGTGGCTAATTCCTTCACAACAGACTTTGCATTTGCTGTTGCATCTTGTTTGCTCTCAGCACCTGAACCACTCAACACAGACATCTCAGATGCAGCTCTGCTTTTGTAGCCAGTTAAGTTGTTCGTACAGCTGAAATAACTAAGCTTCTGGATAATGAATAGATTCAGGACATAAATGACCTTACACGTTGTGATGTTGTTGAAGGTCAAAAACATTTTTTTTGGATAATGGCTCTGAATACCATGATACAAGTATTACCTACCACTTGTCTGTCCAAGTCTCAACCTTGGTAAGGTTTAGTTGTAGGCTGAGGAGATTCTATCTTCTGCGTTTTACATTGCCAGCTCTAAAATAGTTTAATAACTTGCTTCCTTTTTTAAATCATAAAACTATGTTTATCTGCATTATAACAGTTGTGGGATCTTTGACTTTTCATTTGTTTTATTACATTTAGTTTGAAATAAGATTTCTGTTTTTCTTAATGCTACATATTTGTATTGTTTACATTAATTCATGTTTCATCTCTTACCACTGAAGGGAGTTTTATATTTAATCTACTGTGTACAGGTAGACTTATTTTGGTAGTAAGGTAAAAACAATGACTGCAGATGCTGAAAACCAAATACTGGATTAGTGGTGCTGGAAGAGCACAGCAGTTCAGGCAGCATCCAACGAGCAGCGAAATCGACGTTTCGGGCAAATGCCCTTCATCAGGAATAAAGGCAGTGAGCCTGAAGCATGGAGAGATAAGCTAGAGGAGGATGGGGGTGGGGCGAGATTAGCATAGAGTACAATGGGTGAGTGGGGGAGGAGATGAAGGTGATAGGTCAAGGAGGAGAGGGTGGAGTGGATAGGTGGAAAAGAAGATAGGCAGGTCGGACAAGTCAAGGAGACAATAACTGAGCTGGAAGTTTGAAACTAGGATGAGGTGGGGGAAGGGGAAATGAGGAAGCTGTTGAAGTCCACATTGATGCCCTGGGGTTGAAGTGTTCCGAGGCAGAAGATGAGGTGTTCTTCCTCCAGACGTCTGGTGGTGAGGGAGCGGCGGTGAAGGAGGCCCAGGACCTCCTAGCAGAGCGCTTTAGGGAACATCTCCGAGACACCCGCACCAATCAACTAAACCGCCCCGTAGCCCAACATTTCAACTCCCCCTCCCACTCTGCCGAGGACATGGAGATCCTGGGCCTCCTTCACCGCCGCTCCCTCACCACCAGACGTCTGGAGGAAGAACGCCTCATCTTCCGCCTCGGAACACTTCAACCCCAGGGCATCAATGTGGACTTCAACAGCTTCCTCATTTCCCCTTCCCCCACCTCATCCTAGTTTCAAACTTCCAGCTCAGTTACTGTCTCCTTGACTTGTCCGACCTGCCTATCTTCTTTTCCACCTATCCACTCCACCCTCTCCTCCTTGACCTATCACCTTCATCTCCTCCCCCACTCACCCATTGTACTCTATGCTAATCTCTCCCCACCCCCATCCTCCTCTAGCTTATCTCTCCATGCTTCAGGCTCACTGCCTTTATTCCTGATGAAGGGCTTTTGCCCGAAACGTCGATTTCGCTGCTCATTGGATGCTGCCTGAACTGCTGTGCTCTTCCAGCACCACTAATCCAGTTATTTTGGTAGTACCTCATGCCCTCAGAGGTTTGAGATACAGAGATCTGTTTGCATCAGCATAGGTTGTGTAGACCCATTGCTTCCCATGCAAACAGTGCCATAGAACAACTCAAATGTATTTGAGTATATCAGAAAAGATATGCCGTCACCACTAAACAAACCACCCTGCACATTGAGGTTGGTCTTCGAATCAGCCACTTTGTTTTCAAGCAGAAATCTCAGGTGGTGATTGATGCAAAATGGAAGATGGTATTGAAACTGGCACTCATGATATACAGTGCTTAATATTGTTATGCTTCACTGGGCTAATGAGCTAGAAAAGAAGTCCTACTATTCTGAATGTTGTCACAAAAGTTAAAGGTTTTTAAAATTATGCCAAGTCCCAAATGCAACTGACTTTTAGACCCGGCTTGACAGAATGGTTGAGGATTCTGTACTTAACAAAAGTTATTATTTATGGCAAGTAAATCGACTGTAGCTATAGGTAAACTATCATGAACTAATGGCATACCTTTCTACTAATTTTACTGTATCCCCCTTTTAAACTCACTTTCGTGCTATCATACACTCTCACTCTCTCTCACACTCTCTCGCTCTCTCTCTCTCTCTCTCTCGCTCTCTCTCACACTCTCTCTCTCTCACACACCCTCTCTCTCACACACTCTCTCTCACACTCACACTCACAATCAATTAGGGTTATGGACAGAAAGAGAACAGGGAAAACAATTCAGTGGTCCCTGTTCACAGTTCTTCCACTGGTCAGGATACTACTTCTCGGTTTTCCTTTTCTGGATGCTCACACTGGATTGCAGGACAGACAGGTTGGCTGGTTCACTCTTAAAGGTCTCTGCTGTATTAATTGAAAGTCACAGCTTGCAGCAACACCTGGAGGGAAAATAAGCTGGTTTCCTTCAGGCTTAAAGTGCTTTTCACTGTCGAGAACACTCTTGAGCTTGTAGAGATCTGATGAATACTTTGCGTCTTGTCTTGGCCCCAAGATGTTCCACTACCCAACAACCAATGACTTAGTCATTGGCAAACAGAAGACTTTGTCATTGGTTTATGGACTGATGACTAGTTATCAATCAACTACTTGAACCATGCAAAGTTCGATAACCTCTCAGCTCCAGTTTATCTGCAACCACACTTTAACCACTGCCCAAACAAGCAGTTGTGTAAATAGTATTTGTATTGAGTATTAGGTTACTTGCTTTCAAGACATACAGTCAGTTTCTTCAATAACATGATGACGCTATTCTTGTGCAACCCTGCATTGTAGAAAAATCACATTTTAGAAACAGCACTTAAAGTGTCGGTGCTGTAGTTGTGTTACAGCCAACATGTATTTTAAATGTTTTTCGCTGTAGAAGCAGTGTCCCCAATTTGTCAATCATGTTACAGTGAATTCATGTTGATGAAACACGTTATAACTGGATGACCTTTATAGCAATCCTCCAGAAATCCAAATTTTAAAACATTTCTTCTCTCATTCCAGTCCATAAAAAGTACAGAAGGACAAGGGCACAATCTTTACAATATTCAGTTCCATTGCAGCTAATTAATTTAAATAATATATGCTGAGTATAATCAACAGCAAGTCTGAAACCATCCACTATATAGCAACATCCAAGGTAAATCTCTACACTCTGACAGGCGTGCACAATCTTTGCAACATTACATGATTATGAATAACGCAGCAGGATTTTTTATGATTGCTATGGTCTTGAGTATTTGGAAGGTGATGCAAAATGTTCCAGGCGTACACTGTTTCTTTAATTATGTTCTTCAAGGTGTGGCTTGCAGTAATTATTTGTGTATATTTATTCTTTGAATGTGGCTAAAACTTACACAACACCAGGTTATAGTTCAACAGGTTTATTTGGAAGCACTAGCTTTCAGAGCGCTGCTTCTTTATTAGGTAGCTAGTGGACAGGATCTTAGGTCACAGAATTTATAATAAAAGATCAAAGTATCATACAACAATCTGTAGGCAGTCAGTCCATGTGACATTTTATAAAAATTCCTACTTTGGAAAGAGAACTAATCTGACTCAAGGTTGGGATACAATTAGACTCTAATCTCACACCTTTAATGCATTGTCTGAGCTGAGATGGCACCTTCTTTTTAAACAAAACCTTAAGTTATCTCAGGAATGTGACATGAAAGAAGTTTTGGTATTTACATAATGAATCGAAACTTGCAATCCATTCTAAGTGATGAAACGCTTACTAGCAATCTAGGTTTGTTCAATACATTGCATCAGTTGTACGTCACCTTGATCTTTTACTATAAATTCTGTGTCTTATGGTCCTGCCCCACTAGCTACTTGATGGGGGAGCAGTGCTCCGAAAACTTGTACTTCCAAATAAACCTGTTGCTCTATAACCTGGTGTTGTGTGATTTTTAACTTTGTCTACTCCAGTTCCACACCAGCTCCACACCAGCACCTCCACATCAAGGAATGTGAGCATTGCTGGTTAGGGCACCATTTATTGCCCATCTTTAATGACCCACTAAGAGTCAGTCATACTGCTTTCAGTCTAGAGTTACATATAGGTTAAACTGGGTAGGGACAACAGATTTCCTTCCCTAATGGATATTAGTGAATCAGATGGGATTTTATGCCCATCAATGGTTACCATTAAGTTAGCTTTTTATTCCTTTTTTTAATTGAAGTAAATTGACCATCTACCATTGTGGGATACAGAATCATAGACTAGAATCCCTACAGTTTGGAAACAGGCCCTTCAGCCCAACAGGTCCACATCGACCCTCTGAAGAGTATCCCATGCAGTCCCATTCCTCTACTATCCTATAATGCCCCCTGACGAATGCATCTAACCTACACGTCCCTGAACAATATGGGCAACTTAGCATGGCCAATTCACCTAATCTGCACATCCTTGGATTGTGTGAGGAAACTGGAGCACCCTGAGGAAACCCACGCAGACAAGGGAGAACATGCAAACTCCACATGCACAGTCACCCAAGGCTGGAATCAAACTCAGGTCCTTGGCACTTTGAGGCAGCAGTGCTAACCACTGAGCCACCATGCCACCCCAAATATAGCATCATATTCAGAACATTGCCCTGGTGTTATGCATTACCAGTGCATGGCCATCTTGCCTATATTTATGACTGATTGCCATGGTACATGATGATACACAAGATTCTGCAGCATGAAATTATGGGCAATTTAATAAAAGTATTAAGTTGATGGATAATCTTATTATTGTTTTTGTTGTTGACTTCTCT
Organism: Chiloscyllium punctatum; assembly: GCF_047496795.1. Lineage (NCBI taxonomy): Eukaryota > Metazoa > Chordata > Chondrichthyes > Orectolobiformes > Hemiscylliidae > Chiloscyllium > Chiloscyllium punctatum. Next base: position 81,362,039 of record NC_092741.1, read on the forward strand.
CATTATAGTCAAGAAAGATTTCCTCAACTACTTTATACTGTGACTTTTATATGAAACTAGATGGACATGGAGTTACTCTCCCACCAAAAAAAACATTATTCATGACATTGATTCAGGCCCTTAACCGAGGTAGTACTGAAATGAAGGGCTTTTACTTCATGTGTTTATCAGCTCATAGGGCGTAGAAACCATATATCTTCAGGGAAAAATGATGAATATTTACATTTCTAACCATATTACCACGAGAGCATGGTGTGCTGAAACATGTTGTGTATTTATAACTCCTAGTTTAACGCCAAGTCTGATGAATGTGTATATCACATTGTGAACATGCTGCTTATGAACTGTAAGTGACATATGGTTAGGCAAAGCTTTCATCAAGGATCTTAAGTGTGGTGGCAGAGGGTCATTTTCAAGTAATAAGTCCTGCATGTTTGCCTTAAGCAGTTGGGAATAACTTGCAGTCTTATTAATCGTGTCATAAACACTCATTGAGTAGATATTGCTGCTGATCGTTTTTGTTCTAAATGTAGTGGTGTAAAGTGCTTCTATCATGAACACTGACTTCTTTATGCAGGAGGCCCGGCTGTTCATTTTCACACCGCTGACTTAGTTTTAGCCACCATTTGTTGTTTGAGTTTTGAAATCAGTCTTTTTGCATTACTGCACCAACTGCTGAGCTGAGACAGGTGCAGGGATCAAAGAGGCTCACCAAATGCAAACATCTGGAAGCAAAGTGATAATAGGTCCATTTTGTTGCTAAAGTCACCCTGGGAATATGACGTTTCGAAATATCAGAATATACAGTTAGATCTATGATCCAACCATTGATGAGAAACAAATTAAGAAAGTGTACTCCAGTAAGCCGTGCACAACAATACAGTTTAATGTTAAAAATAGCAGAAAATTACTCGACAAAATGGCAATGCAATTTTTCCTGCATGGTAGATTATTTAGCACAAAATGACAGAAAACAGAGCATTATCTCTTTCAGATATATCTCACTTGGCACTTCAAAGTACTTTCTCTTTTTAACTATACAGTGCTTCAGTTGTATTTTGAATTTTGCAGTAACAAGGAATAATTCAGAAAACTGTCGTCGGCATTTCAGGGAATTGCCACATAAGACACAAATGTTTCCATGCAACTTCTTGCCTCCATTCTCTGCTTTCATTGTTTTCAAACTAAAACAGGTACCCTGAAAGATAATTGTTGCAGAGAAAAATAAGGAAAAAACAAATCAAAAAAATATAACTTCTTGGTCTGCACTCTCATTCAAGCACCATTGCTCAGGCAGTATCAATGTCAAGTCTTTCCCATTTGCATTCACTTCAAAAAAGACACAGCTTTTGATTTACAGCAGCAAAGAGTCTGATGCTTGTTTCAGATATGACCCCTAAGCCCTGAGCACTGGATTTCTACCGTTGTCAATGTGGCAGTGGGTGGTGCATTTCTGACACCAATTGTACCAACCACCATAAAGGACATCTTGACATCCACATCCCCACCATGGCTGATAAAATCCTCGACTAATTCCTCCTTCATGGTCTTGTACTTCAAGCCACATACTTTCTCCACCTCTCAGAACTGTGTTAGGGGCACTTTGGGCAGAAATCTATGGGGCCCTAAACAACACGAGTGGTAGCAAGAAATCAAAGAAAATAATTTGAGAAATCTAGTGAGACATTGGAAGCAACCAGCTGTATTTTCCAACTGAGTTGCAGGCAATGAGACACGATTCTCACCAGTCAGTGGCAAGATGCCTATTGAGGGGGATTATTGCTTGATATCGACTTCATTAACTCCAGTAGTGTTGTTCTCCTTTTCCAGTATTTAATGTTTCCCATTCAAATTAACCATCTACAGTTAGCTCTTCTAAAGTTGGGGCAAATTGGGATTTTGGGATTTAACACAAGATAGGCAATAGACTATTTTATATTTCTTTTGATATTCATTAATATAGAAGTGAATAGAAGTTAAAGTCATAATGAGTATTTTAGGGTTGGCTGAGCCATTGTCTGATATTCTACACTTTCACAATTACCTCGCCTATGATCACCTTGTGCTTTATTTATCCTTTCTTCCTTTCACATCTCTTTTTTTAATTGCTTTTCATCTGTAATGGCTTTCTGTTCTGAGCAAGTTTTGACATCAGAAATATTTAATTATTTGTTGTCAGAGACCATGAAAATGACTTTAGTTTTATCAATTTTAGCTTGCAGAAATGTAAATCGTTTAAAGTTGTCTCATGGACAAGCATTCGAGCAAAACCTTGTTAGAGGTAGGTACTTCAGACGTGAAACTGGGTATCATCAGTGTAGAGCTGGAGCCAAATTTGTGAAAAATTACCAAACAGTTGCATATCAAATAGAAAAAGAATGGAGTAAGAACAAATTCCTTGGAACTTCCAGAAATAATTGGCCGGAGGAGAGGGAAACACCACTGTGTGAGATAATCTGGCTACAATCAGGATGGCTAAGAGTGGAAGCATGGTCGCACTGAGCAGAAAAATTAAGCAAAGGCTTTGGATGATAATGGTGTTCTCATGTCTGAGGCTGCACAAAAAATACTGCATCTTGGTCACAGTAATGGAGGATGCAATTTTAACTTGGATTAAGGAACCATCATTACTGTGGCAGAGGCAAAACCACAATGGTGAGATCGAAACAGCAAGTTGCAGGAAAGGTTGCCTTTTCAAAGCTATTTTCATTGGTTGTGAAAATGTCAGGGCATTATAGATGCTATGTAAGTACAAATCTTCAATAGCTTAAAATGGAAACTGTGAGAAAAATGTGGGGGGAGATCTTATAAGGATCTGAGTGATATTTGTGACAGGATCGGATGAGGAGTCCATTGAGGCCTATGGGTGTAGGTTTGCTTGCTGAGCTGGAAGGTTCATTTTCAGATGTTTTGTCACCATACTAAGTAACCTCTTCAGTGAGTTTCCGGACAAAGTAGTGCTTGTGTTGCTTGCTTTCTATTTATATGTTTGGGTTTCCTTGGGTTGGTGATGTCATTTCCTGTGGTGATGCCATTTCCTATGGTGATGTCATTTCTGTTCTTTTTCTCAGTCAGAACCTCAACCTGAGCTACAAATCTTCTAAAAACACCCTAATTGAGGCCTATCTCTGTACGCGTTGCATCATTTATGCATCTGTCAGGTAGTGAGTTTTTCACCAGGAAGCAACGAGTTGCTAATTCAAGGAGATTGTAGTATGTTTAATGCCTTATGAAAGCTGTAACTTGCCTCATGAATATTGAGACAACTACAGATCGGGAGGGAATTGAGAATAGGAGGGAAACTGTATTTCTCAGTGTGGAATACAGTAAAGAATGGATGGGAAAGGATAATGTAGGAGAGGCTTTTGTCCATGATCAGGAGAACCCTGGTATCAAGCAAGAGAGCAATGCATGACCACACTCTGCATGGTCACATAACATGCTAGGGACTAGGAGGGAAATGTGGGAAGGTGAAACACATAGAGGCAGGTTTAGTGGGTATCAGTGGAGTTGTGAAACCAAGGGGTTTGCAGGAAGGGGATCTGGATGTTCGGACCTCAAATTTGTTGCAGTGGAGGCTAGAAGAACACTGACTAAACACTGTCACCTTCCATCATGCTGGAATTTTAAAGATACAATGGGAAAAAATAATGGCTGCAAACAGACCCAGAGTGTGCAGGGTAAGTGTCTCATCTGTGAGTGAGGCCCTGCATAAGGTGAGGCACTTTAGAGGGAAAGAATGCTACCCACAGACCCACGCACAGTACACAGACCTCTGGGGCCCCTAATCCTTGGTGAGCCCAATGCTTTGCCTCCCTGTTTAATGTACACCTTGCCCCAAATACATTTGACAACTTCAATCACTCCAGCACTTTTGGATACAGAAACTAGGGAATGTTTCAGTATGAGTAGCAACAGTATCAACAGAACCCATAGTTCAATATATACCTTGTTCATCTTGCTTCCAAGTACTGCAGCACAGATATTGATTCATGGTATATTCTGAGTTGTCATGAACTTAAGCATCATGCTGGCACATTTACATTAGAGGCTGCACAGAGAGTCACACCTTTGAATTTATACAGGCGTGATATTACACCACCAAAGTTCCCTCATTAAGTTTTCTTCTTTTTCTCCTCCCAGTTTGTCTCAGTGGTGTCCCATGTTGCACAGCTGGGGCGGAGGAAGCCTGCTCAGAAATTTAGCCCATTGGCCTTGGTTGCTAGGTCAGGTGATCCCACGACGTTTTTGTGTGGACAGCCCAGAGATGCTGAGAATCTTGCTGCCAAAGGCTAATGGACGCTCCTTCGCTTGAACTTTCTTGGGTTGGAGGGGTGCCAGCAGGTGGAGGCGTAGGGCCCAGATGCCTCTGAGAGGAGTATTATCATAGAGTCATAGAGTTACACAGCTCCTTCATCATAGACCTTCCAGTGAATGGGGACGTTCACTGACTGCACAATGTTCAGCTCATTAGACACTGAAACAGTCCATGTTCAAATACAAGATCTGGAGACTATCCAGGTTTAGGCTATCAAGTGGCAAGCAACATTTGGGCTGCACAAATGCTTGGCTATGACCATTACCAATAAGAGACAATCTACACTCCCCTTTGACATTCAATGGTGTTACCACTATCAGTTCCCTGACTATCAACATTCTGGGCTTACCACTGATCAAAACTCAACTGGACTCTCCACATAAACACAGTGGCTCCATGAACAGGTCAGAAGCTAGGAATATTGTGGCAAGTAACTCACCTCCTAACTCCCTGAAGCCTGGCCATCACTAACAAGGCACAAGTCAGGAGTGTGAAGCACCCATTTGCCTGGATGGGTGCAGCTCCAATAACACTCAAGAAGCTTGCCACCATCCAGGACAAAGCAGTCTGCTTGATGGGCATGGCATCCAGAAACATCCACTCTCTCCATCACTGACAAGGACAATAGCTCCATCAGAACAGCACCAACTGCAAATTCTTCTCCAAGCCACTCACCATCCTGACTTGGAAATATATCTCCATTCCTTCACTGTTGCTGGTTCAAAATCTTGGAATTCCATCCCTAACAATGTAGGTCAACCCACTGCAGGTAGACTGCAGTTGTTCAAGAAGGCAACTCACACCCCACCTTCTCAAGGATAAATAGAGACTGGTAATAAATGCTGGCCAGCCAGTGATACTCACATCCCACAAATGAATGAAAAAATGGTATTGTAGGAATTTAGATATATATGCTTTTATGGTATCTGTGCACAAGGGAATAGTTTAATTCAGTAGAAAAGTAAAGACAATGAGCCAAACCTTTCTTTGAAAAGAGTAGACAGTATCAACAATTCACCCAAGCCCCTGTAGTTTAGATGATCTATTGTCTATGTGGCCATCCTAGCAAATACTAAAACAGACGCTTTGTACTCTAACAGGTTAAGAATAGCCAAATGTAATCATCAGTGCGAAGTTAAATCAAGTGGAAAAAAGAATTATCTACTTTCAGTTTCCACACAATACACAAGGTAGGCAGCTGTGTGCAATAAATTGTGCAATTATCTGCACAAGATCTAGATATAAAAAACACTTTTAAAGATCTTAAATACTGATAGTTCTATTTAGATGTTTATTTCAAATAAATTGCATAAACATAAACAAAATTCACTTCAAACAACATGTGGTTTTTATTTTGTTTATATATCAAGTAAAGAAAAAATTGAATCAGTCCTAAAGCTCTCAATTCTTGTCACTGAATCTAACAGTATTCAGTCTCTCTTTGTTATATTAAAAGGATACCTCATTTCTTTGTCCCTTCACCTTGCTTGTGTCTGACCTTCCATTTAAGTTGCTTGGTAACTGCTTAGAGATCAGATAGCGGTGCTTCGTTGACATATCTTTATTGTGTCCTCTGCTGATTTTTAGTTGCAATGTTTTTTTCTTTCCTAATATGTCTTTCCACTCCTTTCATCTTCTTTCACAACATCAACTCATTTCTCAATTTAACTGATATATATTAAAGACATCAACGTAATTAATAATTTCAATATATTGTTCGAATCAATTGAACATATGATAAAAGCTATGTTTATTAGTTGTTGACTATTGTCTGTCTACTTAAGGGATGGATTGTCAGTTACAAACAATTCTTGTTTACATCTTTATCTGCAGTCATTTGCTCCATGATGTGTAGGACAGAAAAGGCGATTTTACAGCTGGAATTGTACAATGGAAGTCATTAATGTAACTGAATGTACCACAAACTTGCTGATAGTGTGGAATCACAAGGTTCCCAATGACACAAATCTTAATTTAAATCTTCAATTTGTTAGTTAAAAATAGGATGAAATAAACTTTATCTTATTAACTATGATGCTATGATGGAATTGCACTTTTTGGATCCCAACATTCACATTATAAGGACATCCACTGTACATGGGCAACAGAGCAAAGCAGGAACCAATGCTCTTCTGAAGTCCGCATGAAATGCTTCACTGTATTGCCTTGGGTGAAAAGCAATGAGTCATTTTCTTGACAGCTTTCAGACCCACACCTTATTCGGTTATTAAGAGCCTAATGTTTTCTGAGGCATCAGATACCAAAACCTTTTGAAGACTTGATAGATTTAGTTAAGGACTACTATGACACCCTCCCAAGCCTCCTGTAATTCTGAGGAGCTATTGGTTTTATTCAACAATTTGAGAATCAGGGATATCTGTGTTGAGATTTTTGACAAGGGTAGCATGACTAAAAGACACGTGCCTTTGGTTTAACTCTTAATGTGAGGCTGAGAGACCATCGAATAAGTGAATTATCACAGAAATTTCATACGTAACCTGGCTGCCATCCTGGCACCCTTATGTCTGCTGTTGAAAAAGCATCAGTCTTGGAAATACTCTTGTAGCCAAGATGTAGCATTTAGAGAAGTAACGAATCAGCCATCATCGTCTAAGGTGTTGGCACATAAGGGTGCCAGGATGGCAGCCAGGTTACGTATGAAATTTCTGTGATAATTCACTTATCCGATGGTCTCTCAGCCTCACATTAAGGGTTAAACCAAAGGCACGTGTCTTTTAGTCATGCTACCCTTGTCAAAAATCTCAACACAGATATACAAGCAGGATCTGGTGCTGACGTGATGCCTTCCCACACAGTATCAGGATAGGGTTGGTTCACACATGGCCCCAGTGGAGAGGAACGCCACATAGCATATGCATCCCAGACTTTGGCTGATGCAAAGCACAGATAGACATGGAAGGTTCAGTAGTCATCTTTGGTGTGAGAGAGTTCCAACAATACGGATATAGATTTGTAACAGGAACAGACCACAAACCCCTGCTGGGGTGACTCAAACAGATCAGGGTTTTGCCACCCATAGCTTCAGCTTAGAATGACAGCCCATTGCTGAATTTAAGTGCATATGTTTACAAGTTGGAACATCGTCCAGGAGGCTAAGTAGCAAATGCAGCTGCCTTGAGCTGCCTCCTGCTGACAGATACACCACCCATGGTGTCACCACTGGAAGAGTCCGTTCTGGTGTTAAACTTTCCAGACAGGCTTCTGCTCATTGCTGACAATATCAGATTGTGGGCACAAAAGAATCTGGTCCTGACAAAACTAAAGCAGGGTGACAGGGGAAACAAAAGGGCCTTCACACCCACATATTAAATCCTGTATGGACCCAGAGAGGCCAGATCACAGTCAATGATGGCATATTATTATGGGGAGTAAGAGTGATTGTCCTGAGCAAAGGTTGCCGCCAGACACTGGCTGAACTCGACCAAGATCATCCAGGGGTTTCTAATATGAATATGTTGGCAAGATGTTATATCCAGTGGCCAGGATTGGATGCAGACATAGCTGGTTTGGTGGGGCAGAGCCCGGAGTGGCAATAAGGACAAGAATTAACACCAATAGATCCCCCATATTCATGGGAATGGCCAGGGAAACCCCAGACTCAGTTACACATAGACTGTGCCAGATGTTCAAGGGCTCAATGTTCTTGATCATTGTAGATACCCAATCAAAGTGGTTGTACACCCATAAGTTTATTCATCAAACATTGGAATGATTATAGAAAAGCTGTGGGCATCTTTTTCAATACATGCCTGCCAGAAGTGGTGGTCACAGACAATGGGCCATCATTTACCAACAGGGAATGCAAGTATTTCCAAACGTTGATTGCATTCAGCTCCATATAAGTACAGCTCCATTCCCATCCATCATCTAATGATCTGTGGGAAAAAGCAGTCCAAATTTTGAAGGCAGGCTTAAAGAAACAGCTTACAGCATCACTCGATACCAAACTGCCCCGCTTCCTATTTGATTATCAGACTACAGGGATAGCTCCAGCAGAGTCTCTAACAGGGAGAAGACACCAGACCTGATTAAACCTCATCTTCCTGGACCCTTCTGGGGGCAGTGTAGGGTGTGGTGAAACAGCATCAGGAATGCAAATACCAGACAAGATTCCTCCAAGCAAGATAGACATTTACTTCAAAGAACGAAATTTGATGCCGAAACTATGGAAATAGCCCTGCATGAGTAAGAGGCATGGTCAACGTGAGGTCAGGTCCTGAGACAAAGAATGTTCAGGTAGGTGAGGCCATCCTGAATAAGCACATGAACCACACGAAAGCTGCAAACACACAAACAGGGCAGGGGCAAAACATACCTTGCCTCTCAGAACAGCCAGAAAAGGCTATCAGAATCAATGAGTTCTCCCCCTCCATTTAGTGCCGAAGAATAGTTGGAGTCTGAGATGGGCATGGTGGATATCACAGCCTCAATGCCTTTACCGAATGAAGAAGAGGATGAATTTCTTCTGAGACCCTCTGGGTGCAAGAGGCAGGCTATGATCCAGTACACATTGCTCATGTCCAAGGCTGCAAAAATGACCCAGGAGGCACGACAAGAGAAAGAACAGGCCTACATCCCCGAACTTAGAAAGGGGGGAATGTAGTGATTATAACAAGGTCGGCCAGGCGGACCTCCGAGAAAGAGTTCCCTGAGTGAGGCTGTTAATCTGGTTTGACCAGGAAGCCCTGGCTGACAGACAAGAACGGGAATGTCAGAGGTTCTGTTCAGTCTGAGAGCTGACTCTGAGGAAGCCAGACCAGTGTCAAATACAATGCACGTGTAAATAAAGGATGAATTGGTGACAGGATAACAGCCTCTGTGAAATTATTTCACCTGTATATTTCATGGAAATATGTAGGATCACCTGATCATAATTGCCTAAATTCTGATCTACAGTCTACAAACAACCATCTCAGGGATTTTGGAACTGAATAATGTGTACAAGTACCTTCAGAATTCACAATACATGATTAGCCCACACATTGCTTCTGCTGCCAGAAGCCTATAAACTTCACCCTACTTGCTCATTTAAATGGTTACTGCATGCAACTAGTGCTGAACACACTTTTTTGATTGGCTTGACTAATGAGAGGCTAGCATGACTTAAAATTGGTTTTCCATTGCTTAACCTCAACATAAAACATTTAAAGAGGAGTTGTATTTTGGCTGGAGCAGGTTGCAGAAAGAAGTGTAGACAAGAAGAGTACTAAATTACAGCAGAGAGCAGGTTCCATGATTCACCAGTTCTACACTGCAAGTCTCTGTTGAAGAGTTGCAGAGGAGGAGAAATGTCAACTATCTGTGAGGATTCAGACAAACTCTCAGAAGACAATAGTGACAGATTCCATGTCAGGAGTCCAATGAAAAGACTTGAATGTGGGATGATACAAAGTTCAATGACCTTTCATAAACAAATGTTTATATATGGATATGTGAATCAGGTGCAAGAGTAGGCCATTCAGTCCTTCAAACCCATTCCACCATTTGATAAGTTTGCAGCTGATCAGATTGTGTCTTCACATGCACATTTCACCCTGTCCATGATAGCCTTTAAATATTTTGTTCGTCAAGAGTCATCATTGGAGCAGTCAGTCATAGTCAGTGATGGCACTGAAACCACTAAAAATTAGGTTCTGCTCATATCTAATCCTCCTTCTCAGAATTAAATTCTCCCTGATTGCATAATCTCTTCGGAAATGTGTAAGCATGCACCTCATTCATCTTTTATCCTCCCCTTGCTTCCATCCAGCATCTTCTCACGATAACTCTACCCTTGTGCCTTAACGATACCCAAAACTGCAACATGGACCACTGGAAGAGAAGATTGATGAAGACAGAGATGCAATTGAGTACAAATCAACACGACTTGCTCTCACACTCACTGTCACCAGTTCAGCTAATAACATTGCATGTACTTTTGAGTGCAGTTTAAAAGCACATCAGTAAGACACTGAGCTTGAAAATCTCAGGCAAACAACAAGGATAAGAGAGTTGCCAAAAGGTTGCACACAAGTTCTGCTGCAGATAATTTGCATTAATGTTTCCATGAGTGGCCAATAGAAGATAGCTAATGGTTTTGCAAATTCAAATGCTCAATATATTGACAGGCCTGCAATCAAAACCAAGGAGAAAGTAGAAGTCTGGCACCAACTTTAGGCAGGTCTCTGCACATCTTTCCTCATGGTCAATGGCTCAGCACAATGGCCACCCAATATCTGAGCATTTTAATTGAGTCCAAGATTGAAAGCCAGAACGACAGATACCAGCATTTCAACGTGCCCTTGCAAGGTGTCACAGCAATTCAACAATTTGTGTTCTGATGCAATCTTGGAGGTGAGTATCTCTAGAAATGTGCCTGTACAACACCGATTTCATTTTACAACTGGAAAAGTACCTGTTGGGACAAAAATACAGACAACTATCAACTGAATTTTATGCTATTAATTTAAGTGTTAGAGCACGCAGAAAGTGAATGTCTTTGTGAATCTGGGAGTACATTACTTGCAGAGGCAATGTGCAACACAACTATTTCTTACTCCAAATAAAGGAAACACAAAGCTTCACAAATGCAGTTTGAAAAAGGAAGAGATAGATATTAACAGATACATAAGGCTGTTTTCTGGAATGGAGCATAACTGGATTGTACAATCAGAAACCACTTTACGATAAATCTGTTGAAAAGGAAAGCAGAACAACAATAGCCAGATCAACAGCAAAAGCAACCTGGAGTCATGTAACATCTTTAATTTAGAAACACACCTTAAGGTGCCTCACAAAAGCACAGCGACACAAATACTGAGAAAAGGAACTATTGAAAGAGGTGACCAAAAGCTTGGTTAAAGATCTGGATTAACAGGAGGACCTTAAAGAAGAAGAAGGGAGTTGAAGAATTTGGAGAAAAAAATGAATAGATTATTCTCATAATCATCACTTTTTTGACTGAAGCTATTCATCACTTCTTAATACTTATTATGCTGCAGAGCTAAAGTACATTTTAATTCAGAATGTCAAAGTATTTCTATTCAACTATCAAAATGGGAAACCTGCCTAAAGATACCTCATTTGAATTGGCTTTCAATACAGCGGTAATGCATATTGTCTGTTTCAGTTTCTGTACCAGTTTTATTTCATTACAAGAGATAAATGAGATATAACAGGACTAAGATATTGTGTTTTATTTGAAGTGTTCTAATCCCTGATCTTAAACATTATTTCCAATGATAACACTGAGAACCAATATCTACAATTATGAGTGGAGTAAATACTAATTATAGGCTGTCATCCTGAATCTTTGTACTCTGATTGTACAGCAGCTTTAATACAAGTGAGTCCCAACAGGTCTCCCATTATCTGACAGGTATTTCAGCATTTCTTTCTTTATTGCTTGCTACAACATCTGTGCCTCATCTTCTTCAACATTTTGTTATGTTAATCTTAATGAAATATTTAAGCTGTCGATCCTCATTAATAATTATTTCAAAGCCATTCAGTTCTCAGTGGATTTCTAATATCAAACAAAGGCAAATAACTATCTGCTTATTGTAGCACACATATTTTTCAGTTTCCTCAGCAATAGAGTGAAAGCTTGAATAATGGTGCAAGCAAGTTATGAAAAGAGGGTGCTCATTCAGACATAAAAGAAAAACCCATTACGTATACAAAACAAGGCAGTCTTAACTGACTTGGGAAATAATTTTCACATTTTATGAACAAAATATATACATACTGTATATCAAATAATTTAAACTCTACTCGAACTAAGATATTGTATCTAACTTATCTCTGACGAAAGCTTATTTATCGTCTCATTACTGAAACTAATCTATTGTGTTCTGGATGATGATTACTCAGAGTCATTATCCACAACTGTAGACTGAAGGTTAATGGTCGGGAAGGAGCCAAAAAACAAGGTGAAGAAATGTTCTTCTGCTTGCAAAGGGAAAAACCAACTGTTTTGGAAGGTAGTCAATCTTAACTGGATTTATTTAGTCAATTGTGGATCTTTATCAAGCCAATAATGGAGTTTATGTGTACTGGCATTAGTTCTGTTAGCACAAGGATAATGGTCATAGGTGGAATTTCTGACCTGGTAATGTCTTTAAACACAGCCCAAATGATATGTTCAATGACAAAGCAGATAGACCATCCCAGCAACATCCACTTCCAAACTGGAATTTTGAATAGATTGGAAATAAAACAGGAACACAGGGTCAAAACACTACCACATCTGAAAGGTGTTCTGTTTTCATCTTTTGACTCCAATGGTATCTTCTGACCACAAGGTCCTGTAGCATTATGGAAGAGACGGCCAATGCTGGTTTCACATAGTGGGCGGCACGGTGGCACAGTAGTTAGCACTGCTGCCTCACAGCGCCAGTGACCCGGGTTCAATTCCCACCTCAGGTGACTGACTGTGTGGAGTTTGCACATTCTCCCCGTGTCTGCGTAGGTTTCCTCCGGGTGCTCTGGTTTCCTCCCACAGTTACAAAGATGTGCAGGTTAGGTGAATTGGCCATGCTAAATTGCCCGTAGTGTTAGATGAAGGGGTAAATATATGGGTGGGTTGCGCTTCGGCACGTCAGTGTGGACTTGTTGGGCCGAAGGGCCTGTTTCCACACTGTAAGTAATCTAATCTAATCCAACATTCACTATCCAGTTAAGCGTGGAGAACAGGTTCCCAAACTGTTCACAGCACTCGTCGGTGTGGATGGCCAGTAGTCATGCTGGAGAAGTGGGGTACTGCTGATGCACCAGGGGATAGTGGGAATGCTTCAAGATGAGGAACTTTATATATTGAAATGTGAACGAATGAAAACATTTGTCAACCATCTCTGTGAAGGAGGAACTCCTATACAGGAGTGTTTGCAGCGTCTGCTTTGGCCTTCAGATCCCTGAATGGTAGAGAGTTTAAGAGAAGTCATTAATGGCCCTCTCGCTGCCAGGAGACCCCATCCATGTAACCCCTGACTTCAGCCTCAGAAGGAACCCATTGGATATTAATTAGATCCTGACGGAAGCAGCATATTGCACACATGTGGCCTAAATACAGTATTTAGCTGCTGATGCTGGATGGTAATTCATTATGTTGACCATGTTGCTGGTAAAATCACCCAAAGGTGGGAATGTGCAGGGAGCCAGCTGAATGCTTGTCCTCAAATCTTATTCCAGTTCTAACTTCAAACCCTATCTCCAAAGGAACATGTAGATTCTGCACTGTAAATTTGTGCCTGTCCCAAATTCATGACACCTGTTCATTTCCTACCATTTACACCCTCCTCCAATTTCTACTAGAATGTACTATAAAGACATATCTTGAGTCATGGCAGGTCACCATCAATACTGTTTTCTGAAGTCCTCAACATGGCCATGCTTGTCAATGGAAAGTAATAAACTTCCCATAGTATCCCCACAGTAAAATGGCATTATTATACCGGCCTAAAATTACCAGCATAAACATCTTTCACGGCACGGTGGTATGGTGGCTCATTGGTTAGAAATCATCAAGGACCCAGGGTTAATTCCAGCCTTGGGTGGCTGTCTGTGTGGAGTTTGCACGTTCTCCCTGTGTCTGCACGTGCTTCCTCTGCATACTTGTTTCCTCCCACAGTGCAAGGTTAGGTGGATTGGCCATGCTAAATTATCCCATTTTATCCAGGGTTGTACAGGCTAGGCAGATTAGCCATGGTAAATGTGGGGTTATGGGGATAGGGTGGTGGGGTGGGTCTCAGTGGGATGCTCTTCGGAGGGTCAGTGCAGACTCTTTTCACTGAAGGGATTCTGTGATCTTCCTTTGAGCTAGGTATGACTCTAATAATGGAGAGTATTTCCCCATTACATTGTCATCACTGTACCAGAACTGTTAAATAGAGCCACAGCTAGTTCTGGAGCATAAGTCTTCAATACTATTGCAGAAATACTATCAGGATCCATAGTCTTTACGTCTCTAGTGGCTTCGGACATTTCTTGATATCACAAATATTGAATCAGATTTACTTGCCTCATTAATCTTTGAAAAGATTTAAAGATAACATTCACCTCTTCCTTATCAAAATTAGCAATTAAACAGGAAAACTTGAATACTTCACACCCTAAATTTTAATTTGGCATGGTTTTCTCACCAGAGCTGATTTTTCATCTTACTTCTCTGCTCAAGCAGTCTGAATTTAAATTCACGTTTTATTTTATAGTTCCCTGCCTGGAATTCATTCCAGGTTTCTTTGTTCCTGTCCTTCTCTGTTTCTTCCACTGCTCGAGTTCTCGGTCCTTTCTAATTCCAGGGACCCAGGTTCAATTCCCGCCTCAGGCGACTGACTGTGTGGAGTTTGCACCTTCTCCCCGTGTCTGCATGGGTTTCCTCCGGGTGCTCCGGTTTCCTCCCACAGTGCAAAAGATGTGCAGGTCAGGTGAATTGGCCATGTTAAATTGCCCATAGTGTTAGGTAAGGGGTAGATGTAGGGGTATGGGTGGGTTGCGCTTCGGCGGGTCGGTATGGACTTGTTGGGCCGAAGGGCCTGTTTCCACACTGTAATGTAATGTAATGTAATCTAATCTAATTCAAATCTCCACTGCTCCAGTTTAGTTTGTCTATATCAATACCCTTAGATTTTAGTTTTCTTATATTTTACTTCTCATTTTATAATTTCTATTTTAGTGACTTGCAGGCAGAACTTCACCTCTAAGCACTTAATTTCCTTTTTACTTCCAAGGACAGGGCTGTTTTGTAGTCCTGCTCCATAAACATTTTAATATCAAACATGGACTCAGTGAAATTTTTTCACGGCTTTTTTTTTACAGCTTTTGAAGGAATAATTCATTCTCCACACCAATTTTCAATTTCTCAGTGAACAATGAATTTCCCAAGTTGCTTTTTCTATAGTCCCGATTTCTGGGATTGAGGGAGAGAGAAAGGGAAACAAGAACTTTCAGTACCATTGGTGTATTAATCAATGTTTCTTTCTGCTCTTTGCTATCAAAGGTCAGTTATTGAAATATGGTTTGTTTGTATATTCCAAATTCATAGTCTTTTTTGAATTATATACAGGTAATCTTTCATCTACCAATATGTGAAAGGTTGGAAACTTTTCCATCATTTTCCAGCACCTTTTTGAAATATCTCTACCGAGACCAGTATCCTGTCACTAAGTCACTATTTATTTACATGTGCAGGGTCGTTGACACTGATCCAGCTCCCTCAGAGCCAACTCTCAGTGAACAGGATGTCTGACACTCTTGTTTTTTTTTTCTCTTACAACAGTTGTAGATGAAATAACTCTATAGAGGCCAGTATCCCATCACCAACTCACTTTATTTTCACTTGACACTGCTCTGGCTCCCTCAGAGCTTGCTCTCAGAGGGAGGGACACTCTTGTTTGTATCTGTCAGCCAGGGCTCCCTGATTGGGGCTGTTAATCTGGTCCAATCAGCAAATTTATATTCTATGAGATCCACCTGGCTGACCTCATTACCAACACTACACCTTTCAGTTACAGAGTCATAGGGCCATACAGCACGGAAACAGATTCTTCGGTCCAACCAGTCCTTGCCGAATATAGTCCCAAACTAGTCTAGTCCCACCTCTCTGTTGCTGGCCCATATCCCTCCAAATATCTCCTGTTCATGTACTTATCTGAGTGTCTTTTAAACATTGTAACTCTGCCCGCACTTGTCCTTATGTTAAAATGGCTAGGTAATTGCCCAGCATCATTCACATCAATGGCAAGCTCCTGCTTGAGACAATCATAATATCCCACCTTGATACTCAATACCATTACTATGACTGAATCCCCAACTACCAATATCCTGGCGGTTACCACTGACAAAAGACTGAACTGTACTACACATATAAATACTGGGTTCAGCTCCAGCAATACTTATGAAACTTGACAACATCCAGGAGTTGCAGGCCTCCTGATTGGCACCATATCCACAAGCATCTACTCCCTCCATAATTGATGCTCAATTGATGTGGAGAAAAGTTATATCAGATTTAAAATGCTAACTCACCTTATCTCTCCAGAGTTTCTGACAGACCCATTGAGTTTCTCCAACATTTAAGTTTTTATTACATAACTATCAGCACATAGCAGCAAATCTTGTCTCTGTATCTGCGATTGATCCTGGTTATTACTCTCGGAAGCATGTTAGGGTACATTTCTCTAGTTGTCAAGAAACAGTCTCAGGTTATTCCATCAAGTCAGTCATATTACTAGATTTGAACAAGTAAAGTGTAATCTCCATATTTAGTCGCTATTTTGTTGTCATACTTATCATTTGCATGTTAATCACCTGCCTTTAAAGAATGATATATTTGATTGGGTGGCCGTTTGAAAATCAAGCTTTCTCAACAATTGATTTTGACACAGAAGGTACATTGAATGTCGTTCTT
Source organism: Chiloscyllium punctatum (assembly GCF_047496795.1). Taxonomy (NCBI): domain Eukaryota; kingdom Metazoa; phylum Chordata; class Chondrichthyes; order Orectolobiformes; family Hemiscylliidae; genus Chiloscyllium; species Chiloscyllium punctatum. The sequence goes on from NC_092741.1 coordinate 81,378,763, forward strand.
TATAGATCTACCCATGATGGTTTATTTTAATTTATTTATCCTTCAGATGAAGAAGTAACTTTGGTGGAATTGTATCTGGAGTTCCATGTTTTCAAATTCTGCGTGTAAACAAGGACTTGTTAAAGACTTACAAATAAAAGATCTGATGGCCTTAGTGTTATTGCAAAGTAAATTCTGTGCTAAAATATCCCTCTTGGTTTTATTTGTCAGCAAGTAATAGCTTTCAATTCAATGAAAGAATGTTTCAAATAAAAGGTTATTCTCTGGAATATTTTCAACAAAGCCATTCAAGTCACACATTGCACAAATTCTGAAATATCTGAGTTTACCTTTTGTGTCTCCACTTCACTTAGGACAAACCTCTCCTCAGGCTATTGTAAATTGACCTTTGCCTGTATGAACCATCTCCTTTAGTAAATAAGACCTTGGCTTACATGCTGGATTGTCATTGCTGTTGGATATGCCTGGAACACAATCACTGTGCTTCTGCTTTGATTTTAACAACTCAATTGACAAAGGCAGTCATGACTCTAAGTTAATGACCATGCTATGGCAAAGCAGTGTCTGTCAGCTAGCCAATGTACTGATTTTTAAAAAAAGTCATGTAATTCCAGCAAGCATAATGTGAGGCAGTGCTGTTATGGTAACAGCTCAGAGCAGACTGAACTGCTACCATAGTGACAGTGGTGACAGTAGCTCTACAACATAATTCTGTTTGGAACAGGTCTCTCCTTATTTTCAAATGTTTTAAGTATTAAGTTGAGTCAAACAGCACTCATTTTACAGACTCCAAGCAAATACATCAGGATTAAAAATGGATTCCAGGATGCTGGAGCATGCTTTTAACTAGAAATGCACAGAATACTGTTTTTAGGAAAACCCTTCCTCTATGCGTACCTAATAACCATCAGTGACATATAAACCTGCAAGATGATGCAACATTGATTTGTCATTGGCACTGCCGATTTTGAACTTGATCTTGCAGACAATATCCTTGTTTAACTATGTACACCTGATCATAATGCTAAACACAAAGAAGGGCAGCACTGTTTAAAGACATCATTAACTATTCACAAATTAGCTGCTGAATTATCTCATGTGGCTGCTGAGGTCATAATAATGTTTATGAAGCTTTCCTAAATTTAGGTGCAGTATAACCAATCCACAGTGAGTTGTACAGTTAGTGTTCAAATAGTTTTTGAAATGAGGGATTAGGGTTTATAGAAGGAAGCTATAAGTTCCAAGTATATTTTGGGAGAAAGCCTCTGATTCCCTTTGTTCCCTTTATTCCCTCCTTCTAACCTCCTCAAAGAATTTGTGTACATTTGTTAGAACTGATTTCCATTTCATGAAACTATACTAACTGTGCTTGTTTGTAATATGCATTTTAAGTGCTCTGCTATTAAATCCTTTATCATAGATTCTAGAACCTTTCCATTGACAGATATGAAGCTAACTGGTCTGTAGTTATCTGATTTTCATCTCCATTCTTTTTTGAATAAGGGCGTTACAATGGCACTTCTCCAATCCTCTGGGACATTTCCAGCATCTAAGGATTCTTGTAGGAATACCACCAGGGCATCCACTATCACTGTAACTACCTCCTCCATATTCCAGCACAAATCCCATCAGATCCAGGGGACCTCAATCTTTAAGTCCAGTAGTTTCTCTAGTACATTTTTAAAGCATTTCTGTGGTGATAGTTATTGTACTTATTTTCGCTCCTCTCCCATCTCCTTTCGGACACTTGATTATTTTATATTTTTGGAATGATATTGCTGGATTTACTCTTGGTGACACACCTGGATCTCCCCCCATGCAGTGTAGTTCCTGTGTCCTTGTCCTCCTTAGTGAGACCACAAATTAGTCTTTAACATGAAGTAGTGATGATTCAAGAGATAAGGTGTGGGGATCAAGGACAGCATGTTCCTTACCTATATTTTCCGATGCCATGAGGCTTCCTAAGGCCTAGAGTCAATGTGGAGGGCTCCCACACCAACTCCTTCCTAACCACTGTGCCATTACTTCTGGTAAATCAATGGTAGCACAGGACATAGCCAGCGATTTTGATGGTGTTGATTGGGACATTGCCTATAAACTATAGTTTTGTGAGAATGACTACATCTGGCTGTTACTTGACTAGGCTGTGGGCAGCTTTCCCAGTACTGATACAGTCCCCACATGTTAGGAAGTGGAACTTTACACAGTTGACAGGGCAATGTATGCCATAGTCATTTCTAGTCATTTTCAGGTGGTCCATTTGGTTTCATTTCTTCCTTTAGAAACAGTTCGTTACAACTGAATGGCTTGCTAGGTTATTTCAGATGGTATTTAACCGTCAACCACATTGCTATGGATATGGGGTCACATGTAGGTCAGACCAAGTGAGAATATTCCCTATAAAATTTCATTTAGTGAACAAGGTAGGTTTTGATTTTAAAAAAAGTTGACAACAGTCAATTCATGATCACCAGTGTCAAAAAGTGTGGTGCTGGAAAAGCACAACAAGTCAGGCAGCATCTGAGGAGCAGGAGTGTTATTACAGATTTTTGTGAATTAAAATTTGATCATTGTGGTGCAATTTGAACCCATTCCCTTGGGAACATTGACCAGACCATTCTGGCCATATTCCCGAAGACTCAAGTTCCAGAATTTGCTGTGCCCTGAGCTGAGATGTTCCCAGTATTGCAACTATGCTGGGAACAATTGTACTATTCAGTACCATTTATAACTCCTCAGATAATAAAGCAGCCCATGTTCATTTGCAACAAGACCTGGACAATATCCAGGCTTGGGCTGACAAGTGACCAGTAACATCCACACCATACAAATGCCAGGCAATGACCTTAACCGATAAGAGACAATCTCATCACAGCCCCCTGGCATTGAATGGTGTTACCATCACTGAATTTACCAACTACTAACATCCTGGAGATTACCATTGACCAAAAACTCAACTGAACTGCCATGTCAAGATTGTAACCACCAAAGCAGGTTACAATCTAAGAATCTTTTAGCAAGTAACTCATCTCCTAACTGCCCAATGCCTGTCCACCTTCTCCAAGGTACTAGTCAGCACTGATGGAATGATCCCTACTTGCCCGAGTATGCACAACACTCAAGAAGCTTGACATCATCGAGAACAAAGTGGCCCCCTTCATCACACCACATTCACAAATATTATTCCCTCTGCCACCAATGCACAACAGTTACAATATCTCCAGGATGTATCAAAGGTACAGCACCTTCCAAACCCCTAACCATTACTATGTGGAAGGACAGCATCAGGTAGACAGAAACACCTGCAATTCCTCTCCAAACCACCCATTATTCTGACTTGGAAATGTATCACTAATCCTTCACAGTCACTTGGTCAAAATCCTGGAACTCACTCCCTCACAACACTTTGTGTGTGTGTGTGTGCCTATACCAAATGGATTGCAATAGCTCAAAGAAGTAACTCACCATCAGTTTCTCAAGGGCTATTAGGAATGAACAATAAATGCTGGCCCAGCCAGCAAAACCCAGATCTTGTGAAAAATAAGGGTAAAAGAAAAGTCGATGGCCTTGTAGGTACCACATGCATGTGAGCATTTCAAAAAAGAAATAGACTTCACATTCTCAAATTGCAGCTGTTAGATGATCACAAGCATGAACCTGAAGCGAAAGGAAGATTTGTACTCATGCCACACCTTTTGCAATCACAGAACATTCCATGTTTTATAGGTAGAGGAGTACAAATGGAGTATAGTTATTGTTCTAACATAAGAAACACAGTGGACAATTTATGCACAGTGAGTTCCTAAAAACAATGATCAAGCAATTGTTTTCTTTGTAACTTCAACTAAGGGATAAACATTGGTCAGACCTCAGGCGTATCTCCCCTGCACTTTTTCAAAATAGTGCAATTGCATTTATTTACATTCAAATGAGATATCAGACAAGTCTTCCATTTGGATTCAAAATAATCTCTGATGGTTTAGTGCTCCCTTTATACTAAAACAAAGTAAAACACTGAAGATACTAGAAATAAATACAAAACATTGTGGAAATACCCAGCAGATCAAGCAGTGTCTGTGAAGAGAATTAGTTCAATATCTGAAGTACCTAAACTTCAGAGAATGACTACTCCCAGAATAAAGTGGCTAAGTAACCCTTCCCCTCCTTGATGCATCCTAATTTTCAAAGCTCAGAGCTCACCTCATCAACTCTGAGCTAAAGTCCTTCGACCTGTCGACACTTAATTATTATGTAATTGCTATGGATCATCCCACATGCTATAGCTGCAAGACATCATCCCACCTGCCACCTTTATTGTGTTTTACTTCATTAATGAAGTTTCTAGTTTAGAAATACTGCTCATATATGCAGTTGCATTAAGTAGCTTAACTAATTAACTATACACGATATTTACACCTCCCCTATACCAGATAGGTACTATCCAATTTCTACACTATCTTATACAAAGCCAAGTGGAGTAACTGTCCCAACTATATTCAGTTACAAGGCGCGTCTCACTATGACAGTGTACATGCTTGTGTTCCAGTTTATGATGTCACAGACTTTGCCTCTGGCCTCTCCAAAGGGCTATGTAACCTGCTCCGTAAGACTATGTTATAGAGTCATAGAGTCATAGAGATGTACAGCATGGAAACAGACCCTTCGGTCCAACTCATCCAAACTAACCGGATATCCCAACCCAATCTAGTCCCACCTGCCAACACCCAGCCTATATCCCTCCAAACCCTTCCTATTCTTATACCCATCCAGATGTCTTTTAAATGTTGCAATTGTACTAGCCTCCACCACTTCATCTGACAGCTCATTCCATACACGTACCACCCTTGGTGAAAAGGTTGCCCCTTTGGTCTTTTTTATATCTTTCCCCTCTCACCCTAAACCTATGCCCTCTAGATCTGGACTCCCTGACCTCAGGGAAAAGACGTTGTCTATTTATCCTATCCGTGCACCTCATAATTTTGTAAACCTCTATAAGATCACCCCTCAGCCTCTGACGCTCCAGGGAAAACAGCCCCAGCCTATTCAACCTCTTCCTGTAGCTCAAATCCTCCAACCCTGCCAACATCCTTGGATATCATTTTTGAACCCTTTCAAATTTCACAGTCTTGTAGTAAAGCAATTTAACTTCTGTGACAAGTCCCTATTTTTCTCTTATCCATGGTTTTTTGTTGATCACTGAGATTTGTTTATTAATCAATCTATTTCTTTGACCTCTGTATGGTTGATTAAATGTAAACAATGGAGGATTGAAATTCCAGGAGATGCATCTCAGACTGTGCAGAAACTTGGTCGGAATCTCACACCATTTATACCACTAAGGTGATTTCTCCAACATCCAGTGCAGTGAGAGCTAAAGCCAGAGAGATGCCCACATTAGGTGCCAAAGAGGTTGTAAGTATTTTTAATCCTACCATTATCTCTTGGAAATTGATCAACCAGCAAGTGGTTCATTTCAGGAAACTAGTCATTCAAAGCTCCACTTCCAAGCTCCCCCACGAAGCACCTCAACCCAAGCACCAATCTCTTAGCTGAAAATGCCATGAAGGCACCAGCTTGAATGTGAGTGAAGTCACTTGCTGTTTTATACTGTATATATATGTCAAGCTCCTGATGAGTGTAGTTCTGGAAAAGATGAAGTAAATATTCAAGTCATAAAACATGATGAGATCATTCAGTCCTTGGAACTTGTTCTGCTGACATGCCAGACACAATCTGATGAACTCTGTTCACTTTACTGCAGCAGATAAGACTTCCAAGGTGAGGGTCAGGCTGCCTACCTCACTCTGACCTCAGGGTGCTCAGACCATTTTCAATCTGCCCTCATTTACATTCTGACAGCGAGCTTTGGACAGCAGCCCAGCCAGTTTAGCAGCAGTTCTGGACTGGGGCGAAGGTTTATCTCAATTGAGCCATCAGATGGATCAGCAATGCTTTAGTGGGTTCAGACATATGCTCTTTCCAACCCCACAGCAAACATAATTTTGTGAATATTTTCTGGGTTCCTTTCCCATGGAAGAATAACATAAGTAGTTTACCACTGCTATCCTTATGGCCATATTCCTCAGAAAATCTTGAACTAAGCCTAAGGAAGCCTAGCTAACCTCTACAATGAGGGAGGGGCTTGAGTTGAGGATGAGTTGGAAGCACACTCCAGAGTGTGCTATAGTGCTGCAAAATATCTATCAACTCACCCCAGGAAGTGGACTCTTCCAAATGTCCACTTGCAACTACATACACTTCATGCATCACAAACATTCCTGTTTGAAATCAGGATCTCCATCCTTAGACCCTCAATCCAGTAAACAAAAACAGAAATTGCTCAAAAGATAACTGAGCAGGTCTGGCAGCATATGTGGAAAGACAGCAGAACTTCCTCAGAACTGATAGTAACATGAAAAAGGTTGGTATTTGTGCAGAAGACAGGGTAGAGAGAGGGATAATGAGTAAATGATAGGTAGAGATAGAGCCCAAAGAGAGAGAAAAACAGTTTGACAGACAAAGGAGTGGATAAAGGTCAGTCAAGGAGAATGAATAGCTGCTGATGAAGACTGTTAGTGACTGACATTGGCCAATGTCCTGCAATTTCTGTTTTGGTTTCTGATTTCCAGCATCCACGCTTCTTTCAGTTTTGCTTGATTCCAAAATGTCATCCAACCCATAGCATTTAAGAAATAAAAGCAGCAGTAGATGTTTCAGTGTCAAATCCATTAACCACCTTCAGTGTGTTGCAAGTTTCTATGAGATCAGTGAAAACATTTTATGGGGTAATGGTGGCCCTGTTCAACAACCAGAAAGTCAGAGGCAATCCTGCTTCCACAGTTTATAGAAACCCTGATTGATGTTTGCATTGTGCTGGTTAGCTGCTGGAAGGGGAGTGAGGGTGGCAGGGAGAGAGTAAATAGGCCACAGAGTGCCTGGCCCCACAGACTCCCACCCAGCCAAACCCACAGGGAGGCTGCCAGAGTTTACCTGCAGTTTACCCACATGTTGATGTGACTATCCCCATTAATTAGCCACTTATGGGCCTCAATTCTCTTAAAGTTAGGTGGGCTGCATGCCACCTATCCCAGGTGAGAAATCACCTGGCACACACACCCATACCAACTCATTCAGGTTTTTCTGCATCATCTCCAAGAAAATCTCAGCCCAGATGCCATTTGTATAATGTCTCTGTAAGGAAACATGAAGCCTAATTTACACAGTGTCTCATCATAGGACAACTAGCCTTCTACACAGCTTGTTTTTGTCTCACCTTTATTTGTTGGAACTAGTGGGCATGAGATAATTAATGACCATTGTACTGGTTCTAACTATAACCAAGACCATGTATTTTAAAATTTCCAAGTGGCTATTTGAGGTTTGCTACATGAGAGGGAAAGAATGGGAAAGTTCTGATGACGAGTCATACCGGACTTGGCATGATATCCCTGTTTCTCTCTCCACTGATGCTACAAGCCCTGTTGAGTTTCTCCAGCATTCTCTGTATTTGTTAGTGCTGAGGATAAAAAGACCTTATTCTTTTTCTTTGTAGACTTCTTTCACTGCTACAAGTCTCGAGGAGGTAGAGAGATTAGATTGGGCTTTTGCGTTCTCATTTCACTTTCAGGAGTACAGAGAGGTGTCAGTAAAAATAACATGTGACGTGCAATAAGGCGAAAAGGAAGAGAAGCAAAATCTCCTAACACACCTGCAACCCTCTTACTTTCTTCAAGTGGAGCTGTGGGAGTTCACCATCTGGTGTCAATCTCACTCTGACTGCCTGTATCTGTTGTTAAAAAGAATCAAAAAGTATGAATTAACTTTGGTTCCATGAGATGCAGTCAAACCTAGATGTCCATCATAGATGATAAACAGACGATAACAGTTGCATTATCATGTGAAACTTTACATGGGGTGATTGTCAAAGACTGTGAATGAATAAATTCCTGCAAATGAAGATTAGAAGTAAACACACATTGCCAAATGTCATCTGCACATTGAAAACTCACACAACATTTCACAAGATCTTTATGAACTACCATCAAAATGTTTCCAAATCTTTGCCATACTTTACAACCGAGCAGCTAACATCTCTTTAAGTGGCATTGTAACAGATATTTCTTAACCTGTACAATCTTTGATTTATGGGCAGGTTGAAGAAGTAGTATTGATTGATGAGACATAGGGCGAGGAAGAATCCTGATAATATTAGATGACTATTATTAGAATATACCTATGGGGTCTCTGCCAGAGGTTCAGGTGAACAATTCCAGGCCCACCCTGAATATGGGAGTAGGTAGACCCCCGCACTAGGTTGGCCGGCTTTTTTAAAATCGTAGTTTTCTAGGCAGTAACAAGAAAACCTCTGACTCAAGAATTGGCTGACTCGAAGAAGAAAAAAATATCTTAGGTGTCACTTTTCATGACATCCTAAAATGCTTGATAGGCAATTAAAAACTTTTGACTTGTAGTCACTGAAGAAATATAGGAAATGCAGCTGCAAAAACCAGCAAGATCTAACAAATAAGGATGTGATCATGAAGACATAATTTTTTGTTTAATGATGTTGGTTTTTGGAAAAATAATGTTCATAACACAAGGGAAAGTTCTTCTTTGAAAAGCACCATGGGATCTCTTACATCAAAAAAGAAAACAGGTCTCAGGTTAATGTGTTATCCATTTGAATTGCAAAATTGTCTGCATGTGTTTCTTTTATAGAATCCCTACAATGTGGAAATAGGCCATTTGGCTCAACAAGTCCACACCGACCCTCAAAAGAGTATCCCACCCAAATCCATTCCCCTAACCCATTACTCTACATTTCCCCCTGACTAACGCACCTAACCTACACATCCCTGAACACCATGGGCAATTTAGCATGGGCAAGTAACTTAACCTGCACATCTTTGGATTGTGGGTGAAACCAGAGCACCCAGAGGAAACACACGCAGACACAGGGAGAATGTGCAGACTCCACATAGTCACCCAAGGCTGGAATCAAACCCAGATCCCTGACACTGTGAGGTAGCAGTACTAACCACTGAGCCACCGTACCACCCTTGAGCCCATTACAATCTTTGAACCAATAATAATCCCAATTTAATCTAATTTGTGATTTAGGCACAGAATCATCAGCACTAGCACCAAACTAATGCTATTGTCAACTGTGTGACATTGCTACACATATATTTTAAAATGTATAATGATTTTTAAAAAGTGATACACAAGAGAACTGTGACATACACAGAATGATTAAAATTATGTTTTGTAGTGTTTATTGACAGAATTTTGAAGTTGCATCAGATTCATCCTGATAGGGAAAGTTAATAACATTCTGTTTTCTCTAGCTGTTATGAATTGATGCCTTAATAGCAAACACATTGGTGCAAGTAATAATCAGAAACACAGTAGGACATCTGCAGTACCTCTTGTAGAACATTTTGTATTATGCTATAGACCACTATGGAATCTCGAGGGAGAATTTTTTAAAAATCAGTTTTAAATCTCAAATATGCTTCCGATTTTAAAAAAAGAGAGCCTTACCATGATACTGTATATTGAATATACAAATTAAGACAATCTGCATAAAAGCAAATGTTGGTAGTTTAGCAGCAACCTTTCTACCTGTTTTGTGCATGTTTTGTGAAATCTATGCTGTTTTATTGTCTAAAGAAGACAACTCTTGTGAATATGTGATCAGTTCAATTCTCCTGATGACATTAGGAGTTAAACAACAGCCATTACACTGATGTTCATCTTGTATTTGCTTCACAGACATGCTGATGTGAGACTCACTCTGTGCCTGATGTGACAAGTACAGTATAACCACAGAATTATAACAACACAGAAGGACACCAATTGGTCTATCATGTTTGCACCAGTTCTCTGAATGAGCAATTCACTTCACCACCCTCTCCTGCCTTCTCCCTGTAACCCTGCACAATGTTGCTTTTCAAATGACTTTCTAGCTCCCTTCTGAATGCACTGATTCAGCCTATCTTTACCATCCTCTCTAGTGCATTCCAGACCCTAATTAAATAAGTTTTTTCACGTATTATTGTTGTTTCCTTTGAGAATTAATTTAAATCTGTGCTTCCTTGCTTTTAATCGTTTCACAACTGGGAAGTTTCTTCCTATCTATTCTCCCTCCATATGATGGTCTCAATGGCACTTTCCACATAGCAGACCTGGGATATGAAGACAGTTAAGGTGTACTCTAGGAGAACAAATGGGAATGTTTGCCCTGATTTGATTGACATGAGGCAACAGAACGAAGGACAGGCAACAATAGTTGCAATAAGATAGAAGGAAAGGCAATCAAGGTCAGAACAGTAAAGTGTGAATCAGCCTCAATGACAGATACTGCCTTGATTTCTGTTGTTCTCCTCCCTCATTTCAGATTAAATCACAGGGGAAGATTGCAGCTGCTGTAGAATTGTCTATAAGGGCATTAAAATAAGAATTTTGCACAGTTATGTGGCCTCATCCACATAGTTATTCATGGCCAACACTCTCCGGGCCGTCATGATTTGTCAAAAGCTCTGAACCAATAATAGTTACGAGTTATTCCAAACTGATGCTGGACACATTTTCACGTAAAAGCACATTATGTAAATGTAATTCATTTCCAAAATGCTTTCTCTTGAAAACCAGACAAACAGTCCAACATGCAACAGCTGCCATTTAATCTGCAGAGTTACTGTGTACAGTCCCGAATGAAAGATCTGCCTCCTGATGATATTTATTAATAGCCCACTCTTTTGTGATGATTCCATGAAGGAGCACTGAGCAATCCTGCCACACTGTGATGAACTGTCAGTCACCCTTGCTGTCTGACAACATGGTTCTCCGTTTTTCTATCCAGCTGTCCCCGTCGGTGCCACAGTTCTAGAATTACGGGGCAGTTTCTAACTTTGACCCATCAAGACAGAGATGTTTAATTTATGAGGGCACCCATTGAGCAGTCACTTTCCAAGCAGGTGCTGAGAAACTGGCAGGCAGCCAACGTAAGAAAGAGAATTCTGAGCTCATCACTAAATACTCTATGATGATAGCTGAAAGTTTCTGGAAACAATTATTCCTCGTTTTCATTAAATATATTTTTATAAATACTTCTTGGAAAATAAACAAAGTGGTCTAAAGACATTCTTAAGTATTAGTGCTCCAAAATTCTTTTTCTACATCATTATTGTAAGCTGGAGTCAAAATGCTAGACATAAATAACTGATTGAGCAAGTTGACATAACCAGGCAACAGTCTTTATTTTCCCCTCTTTACTTTCATCCATATATAGGCCTAAAAATTGAGTCACAACATTCTTCTGTGCTAGCTTTACAGAGACAACCAAGCCAAACTGAATGGTTTAAGAAATAATTTAATCCCCTTCAGCTGAAATGTTCACAATCTAAAGCAATTCATTATCAGTTTAGTTGTATCCTGTCACTGAAATTTAAGAGGTGAAAATTAGAATTAGGTGTGGTCATTATGTTGTAGGATTCATCCAAGTCCACTTAAAGTGACGTCGGCAAAACACAAATTCTGTGTTGCCTACTGATTGTAATGATTGTGGTATGCAGCCCAATATTCACTCACTTGAGAATTAACTGGACAGTTCGTGCAAACCTTGTTCGCTTTGAAGGAGAGTCTATTCAGACTCAAAAAGTTAAATCTGTTTCTCTCTCCACAGATATCGCCAGACCTGCTGAACTTCTCCATAATTTCTGATTTTATTTCATATTTACAGCATCTGCACCACAAGGACTGCAAGAGTTCAAGAAGGCAGCTCCACACCTCTTTCACTGGGACAGGTAAGGAATGGACAATTAATGCTGATCTAGCCAATGATGCACACATCCCATGAAGGAATAAATCAAATCTCTGTATATGCATTGAGCTATGGGTTATATGGACTCACAAACAAACAAATTAGAATAATTAATTGGTATCTTCAATAATTACCAACTTGTCATTAGTCCTAAAGTCACACTACAGAAGAAAAGCATGAGTTTTCATGATACCATTTTATTTAATTGGTAAAAGGCAACAAGACTCACATTAGCAACAAAACGTTTATATCAAAATAACTAACGGGCACTTCTACACAAAGTATAACTCTATCATCCTAAATCCACCTCCCATGGATTGATAAATTCACAGCTAATGCATTTCTATTGCAATAGGCAAAACACTAGAACATCTCAACAAGATAAATACTATTCTACCTGCTACATCTCAAATGTCAATCCTAGATTGAAATGAACAATTGGCACAGTGTTCACTACAATTGCGTCTATTAAATTTTTCTCCAAATAATACTCATGAACATATGAAGCTATAAATTGGATAATCCACATTGAAGTACATGGGATTACTGGTGATATTCTGGCATGGGATAATAATTGGTTTACAGACAGAAAGCAGAGAGTAGGAATATTCAAGGCATTTTTGGAGTGGAAGGGGATGACACAAGGGATATTGTAGGGACCAGTGCTTGAGGCCCAGCTATTCACAACTTTTATCAAAGATTTGGCTGAGACAATCAAGTATAGTATTTCCATGTTTGCTGATGACACAAAACTATGTGAGAGTGTGAGTAGTGAGGACAGAAAAAGGCTTCATGATGATTTACTAGGACAAAGTGAGGACTGCAGATGCTAGAGATCAGAGTTGAAAAATGTGATGCTGGAAAAACACAGCAGGCCAGGCAGCATCTGAGGAGCAGGAGAATCCACGTTTCGGGCATAAGCCCTTCTTCAGGAATGAGGCTGGTGTGCCAGGCGGGCTGAGATAAAAGGTAGGGGGGAGAGAATTTGGGGGAGGGGCGCTGGGAATACGATAGGTGGAAGGAGGTGAGGGTGAGGGTGATAGGCCGGAGAGGGGGTGGGTGCGGAGAGGTCGGGAAGAAGATTGCAAGTCAAGAGGGCGGTGCTGAATCCGGGGGTTGGGACTGAGATAAGGTTGTGGGGAGGAGAAATGAGGAAGCTGGAGAAATCTACATTAATAAATGAATTCGGATCAATGAGTTTGACACGCGGCTAGACACGAGCATTTCTTCTGCCGCCTTCGCCTCCGTGCCTACTTCTTCAGCCAGGATTCTCACCCACCCTCTGACGACCCCTTCTCCCGCCTCCAACACACCCCATCCACCTGGACACCCCATGCTGGCCTATTACCCGCCCTTGATCTCTTCATATCCAACTGCCGCCACGACATTGACCGCCTCAACCTGTCCACCCCCCTCACCCACTCCAACCTCTCACCCTCACAACACGCAGCCCTCCACTCCCTCTGCTCCAACCCCAACCTCACCATCAAACCGGCAGACAAGGGAGGCGCAGTGGTAGTTTGGCACACTGATCTTTACACCGCTGAAGCTAGACGCCAACTCGCGGACACCTCCTCCTGCTGTCCCCTTGACCATGACCCCACCTCCCACCACCAAACCATCATTTCCCAGACCATCCATAACCTCATCACCTCAGGAGATCTCCCATCCACCACCTCCAACTTCATAGTCCCACAACCCCATCGCCCGTTTCTACCTCCTGCCCAAAATCCACAAACCTGACTGCCCTGGCCGACCCATTGTCTCAGCCTGCTCCTGCCCCACCGAACTCATCTCTGCATACCTTGACACTGTCCTGTCCCCCTTAGTCCAAGAACTCCCTACCTACGTTCAGGACACCACCCACACCCTCCACCTCCTCCATGATTTCCACTTCCCCGGCCCCCAACGCCTTATCTTCACGATGGACATCCAGTCCCTATACACTTCCATCCCGCATCACGAAGGCCTCCAAGCCCTCTGCTTCTTCCTCTCCCACCGACCCAACCAGTACCCTTCCACTGACACCCACCTTCAACTGACTGAACTGGTCCTCACTCTTAACAATTTCTCCTTCCAATCCTCCCACTTCCTCCAAACCAAAGGAGTAGCCATGGGCACCTGCATGGGCCCCAGCTATGCCTGCCTCTTCATCGGATATGTGGAATAGTCCATCTTTCACAGCTACACTGGCACCAGCCCCCCACCTTTTCCTCCGCCACATCGATGACTGTATCGGCGCTACCTCGTGCTCCCACGAGGAGGTTGAACAGTTCATCCACTTTACTAACACCTTCCACCCTGACCTCAAATTTACCTGGACTGTCTCAGACTCCTCCCTCCCCTTCCTAAACCTCTCCATTTCTATCTCTGGCGACCGACTCAACACAGATATTTACTACAAACCGTCTAACTCCCACAGCTACCTAGATTACACCTCATCCCACCCTGCCCCCTGTAAAAACGCCATCCCATGTTCCCAATTCATTCGCCTCCGCTGCATCTGCTCCCAGGAGGAACAATTCCACTCCTGAACAACCCAAATGGCCTCCTTCTTCAAAAACCGCAATTTCCCCTCCAACGTGGTCAACGATGCTCTTCACCACATCTCCTCCACTTCCTGCACCTCCGCCCTTGAACCCCGCCCCTCCAATCGCCACCAGGACAGAACCCCACTGGTCTTCACCTTCCACCCCACCAACCTCCGGATACATCGTATCATCCTCCGTCATTTCCGCCACCTCCAAACAGACCCCACCACCAGGGATATATTTCCCTCCCCACCCCTATCAGTGTTCCAGAGAGACCACTCCCTCCGTGACTCCCTCGTCAGGTCCACACCCCCCACCAACCCAATCTCCACTCCTGGCACCCTCCCCTGCAACCGCAAGAAGTGCAAAACTTGCGCCCACACCTCCCCCCTCACCTCCCTCCAAGGCCCCAATGGATCCTTCCATATCTATTGCAAATTCACCTGTACCTCCACACACATCATTTACTGCATTCGTTGCACCCGATGTGGTCTCCTCTACATTGGGGAGACAGGCCGCCTACTTGCGGGACGTTTCAGGGAACACCTCTGGGACACCCACACCAACCAACTCAATCGCCCCGTGGCTGAACACTTTAACTCCCCCTCCCACTCCGCCAAGGACATGCAGGTCCTTGGCCTCCTCCATCGCCAGACCCTGGCCGCACGACGCCTGGAGGAAGAGCGCCTCACCTTCCACCCAGGAACCCTCCAACCACACGGGATGAATGTAGATTTCTCCAGCTTCCTCATTTCCCCTCCCCCCACCTTATCTCAGTCCCAACCCCCGGATTCAGCACCGCTCTCTTGACCTGCAATCTTCTTCCCGACCTCTCCGCCCCCACCCCCTCTCCGGCCTATCACCCTCACCCTCACCTCCTTCCACCTATTGTATTCCCAGCACCCCTCCCCCAAATCCTCTCCCCCCTACCTTTTATCTCAGCCCGCCTGGCACACCAGCCTCATTCCTGAAGAAGGGCTTATGCCCGAAATGTCGATTCTCCTGCTCCTCGGATGCTGCCTGGCCTGCTGCGTTTTTCCAGCATCACATTTTTCAATCCATGATGATTTAGACAAGTTGAGTGAGTGGGAAAATTCATGGCAAATGCAATAACATGGATAATTATGAACTTGTCCACTTCAGTCAGAAAAACAGAACAATAAAGTATTATTTAATTAATGACAAAAGTTAGTGTTGTGACCTTAGGACTAATGGCAAGTTGGTAATTGTTGAAGTTAAAATACAAAAGGGACCTGGATATCCTGGTACACTGGCCATTGAAAGCAAGCATGCTGGTGTGGCCAACTGTTAGAAGGCAAATGGTCTTCATTGCAAGGGACTTTGAGTTCAGGAGAAAGGGAATCTTACTGGTGCTGTACAAGGCCTTGGTGAAACCACATTTAGAGTATTGTATGCAGTTTTGAACTCCTTACCTAAGAAAGAATATCCTTATTAGAAGCAACAGAGCGAAGGTTCACCCAACTGATTTCCTGGGATGGCAGGTTTGTCACATGTGGGAAGATTGGATTGATTGGGCTTGTACTTACTGTAGTTTGGAAGAATGACAGACAATCCCATTGAAATGTATAAAATTCTAACATGACTGGACAGTCTTTATGCAGGGTTGATGCTTCCCCTGGCCGAGATCCAGAACAAGGAGTCTTTGTCTCAGGGTATGCAATCGGCCATTTCAGACTGAGATGAGGAGAATATACTTCACTTATGCAGTACTGAGCACATTAAATTCTCCATCACTGAAGGCTGTGAAGGAAAGGTAATTGAATATAATGAGGAAAGAAATAGATGATATCCACCAAAGGTGTCGAGTGGTACGATAGGAAAGCAGGAGTATGGCGTTGAGATGGAGGACCATCCTTGATTATTTTGAGTGGCAGAGCAGGATTCTTGGGCTGAATGGCCTACTCCTGCTCCTTTTTCCTATGTTATGATTATGTGCTAAATGAACTTCTCACATGAAATTTCACCATCACTTCAACATGTACCACCTGCAAATAGGCACACCTTGCTTTCATCCCCTTCCCTCTGCCCATCACAAGCCACTAATCTTTTGTATTCTCAGATAACATGGAACTAACATGACAGCAGTATGGGAGGCTGAAAGCTTTGAAGAGAAAGAGACAAATGAAGAAGGAACACCACCACTTGATCTGACATTTGATGCCACCCAACTCAGATGCTAACATGGAGCATATGTCAGAGAGGAGTATAGTACTGCTCTGTACTTGAGGAATTACTGGGTTTGAATGGGTGGAGCCAAGAATAAAGAATGGGAGGCTTTACTGAGACGAAGTACAGAGGGGGCTGATAGGCATGCACACAATGAAGCCAGCTGTCACCATCAAGAAGTATGGAGGGATCTCTAATCAGCTTGGTACTGAGCTTCACTCAGAGATTGGTGATGGACTCTTTAAGCAATATCTTTTCTTTTTTTTCTTTATTCTTAAGCAATTCAAGTGACATCAAATCAGCATGAAAGTGGAAAATTTTCAGTGTTTTACTGTCTTTTTCAGTGTAAAGTGCACATGGCAGTAAAATCATGCATTCCTTTGTTCGTTCATTCTTTCTTTCCAGCAAGGAAGTGGTGGCCGACCCCCATGAACAGAATGCAGGGTTGGCTATTCAAGGAGGAGTTAAAGAGGGTTCCAAACAAATATGCTGCCACAAAAAAATTTTAAAATCTTGACCCCTTAATTCTCAGAGTAACATAGAGAAGGGAGACAGTGATATAGGATTACTGTCAATGGACTGGTAATACAGAGGCCTAAGGCCATGACCTTAAAGCCCAGCATAGCAGTAGGTGGTACTTAAATTCAGTTCATAAAATCTAGAGTTGAGAGCTAGTCTCAGTCCATTATGAATCAAAAAAAAATGATTAGTTATGGAAACACTTCTGGTTCACTAATTCACTTACTGAATAAGTAGGACTTAATCTGCCATACTTAATCTAGGTGACTCAGACCTACAGCAATGTAGTTGACTCTTAACCACTCTCAGAAGCTGTTGAGTTCCAGGACAAATGCAGGCTTGGCTGGTGACTTTCAAATCCATGAAATGATAAAGAAAAGGAAGAATGCTGCCAGTAGCTCAACACTTCAGAAAGCCTGAAGGAGCAGAGAAAGTGCAGATGTGAAATTCAAAAGGATATTGGAGAAACAGAAAGGGCGTGAAAACAATTGCCATGAAGTCAAGGAAAACCCAAATTGTTCTCTAAATACATAACCAGCAAAGAAAATAAACTCTTAAACACAAATGTAGAATCAATTTTAATTGAATTAGAATCCCAAAAGTGTGGGAACAGCCCAACAAGTCCACAGCAACCCTCTGAAGAGTATCCCACCCAGACCCATTCCCCTTCCCTATATTTCCCCTGACTAATGCACCTAGCCTTCATATCCCTGAACACTATGGGTAATTTAGCATGGCCAATTCACCTAACCTGCACATCTTTAGATTGTGGGGAAGCCAGAGCACCCAGAGGAAACCCACACAGACATGGTGAGAATTTGCATACTCCACACAGCCAGTCACCTGAGGCTGGAATCAAACCCAGATCCCTGGCACTGTGAGGCAACAGTGCTAACCACTGAGCCACTGCTTAAAGCTCAAGTGACTTTTCTGTCTCAGACAATCCTGAATCTTTGGGGAACTCTACTTGAAATGGTGGTAGAAGTAGATTCTTTGAATATTTTTATAAAGCAGAGGTAGATAGATTATGTTAAGAAAGTGTGTTAAAAGGTTATCAATGGTAGATAGGCATATGGATTTGAGGTGCATATATATCTGGCCTGACCAACCTTCCTCATACAATCGTACAATGGTTATTGGTTTGGTAAACCCCCATTGCACTGCTTTCAATGCATTTTCATCTTTCCTAAAATAACAGAGGCCAATAGTGTCACATTGCTCCAGATGCAGTCTCACAATGCCCTGTGAAGCATAACCCTGTTCTATTTGTTTGCAATTCCCTTCAAAATAATAAATAATATTCCATTAGCGTTCCTAATTATTTGCTGTACCTGCATGTAAGCCTTTTGTGATGCACAGTTTATTTTCCGACCTATATTTGTGTCATCAGCAAATGCAACAACTAAAGCTTCATTCAAATTATTGGAATGAGGTTCAGGCCCAGAACTGATCCATGTTAAGCACACACCACTCATTATATCTTGTTAATCAGAAAATGTCTTGTTGATGCCTCCTCTTTCCTGATAGCTGGTCAATATTCGATCCATGCCAATATGTTACCCTCTACACTATGAAAATTTATTTTCCACAATCCCCTTTGCTATTGTATCTTTGATGTCGTTCCTTATCAAATGTTTTCTGGAAATCCAAGTGCAGTACATCCATCCCTTTATCAACAGCAAATGTTTGATTTTATTTAATTTGATTTGATTCATTATTGTCATATGTACTGAGGTACAGTAAAGACTGTTGTCTTACATGCTTTGAAGATCATACTACACATGTGCATCAGGGTAACAGAACAAAGTGCAGATGTTACCTACTCAAATAAATCAAACATTGTTTAAATATGATTTGTCGTTCATAAAATCATGTCAATGCTGCCTGACTACTTTGCACTTTTCTGTATGCCTTGTTATAACATCTTTACATGGCCTTGCTTTCTTTCTGCTTTCTTTTGTAAATGAGTTAATTTTGCCATTTCCAATTCAAATGGAACCTTCTCTGAATCTAAGGAACTTTTAAGACCCTATGGTTAATCCCATTAGGAGCCGGGTACATGCCAGCCTACAGCTCCAACCATTAACTGAGTACCATTTCTCTGAGGCTTATAATTTTCCTGGATTCCTCCTGCCCTTCCATTTCCCGATAGACAGCTATAATTTGCATCCTCTACTGTGAAGGTTAATGCATAAAACCTGCCATCTCTTTATTTTCCATTGTTAGTTTTCCAGATTCACTTTCTACAGGATCAACATTCACTTTCTGAACTCTTTTCCTTCCTATATAGCTATAGAAACTCTTATTATCAGCTCATTTATATTTTTAGCTAGCTTTCTCAGAACTAAGTGCTGGAAAATGTTTTTAGCTCTGTTACCAAGTGGCACTTAGTCACTACAACTTGCATCACATCGCTCATTTTGCAATCCTGCCAGGACCTCTCATTTCCAAAACATCTTCCAGCCTTGCTTCAAACATGGGCAAAACAGATGAATTCCAGAGTTGAGAGGAGCTTGATAATGTTTGAAAGAGAGTGGCATTAAAGAGGTCAGGTAAAATAGGATTTGGCGGAAACTCTCCACTGGTTGGAAACATGCATAGAACAAAGGAATGAGATTGTGTTTATTGGATTCCAAATATCTCAGCACTAAGATATTACAGGATGATTATGGGTGAATTTAGCCTCAACCATCTTCAGCTGCTTGTCAATGACCTGCCTTTTTCATCAGATTAAAAGTGGAATATTAATTAACGTTCAATCACATTTGCTGTATATTGTAATAGTTCTGAAGAAGTTTATTTGATTTTGCATTAAGCTTTGTCCAGTTTTTAAGTAGAAGAAGTTGAGTTCTACATGGTACATTTTGGTACATGATTTTAGTATGACCAAATGAAAATTCTTATAAACGACATGACCCTTATCTCCTAACTGTCTAGTGCATGAAAGAAAGGATCTAAAAGATAGCCTGTAAAGATGATACTGCTCTTGTAAAGTCACTGATATTTTTCAGCACCAGTCAAGAGATAGTGGGCAATGATATCAGTAAAATGACCATCTCTCGTAAGGAAGCAGTCATAAACTGGGTGTACCGAGCCGAGTCAATCTGAGATTGATCATAAGTTAAAAATCACACAACACCAGGTTATAGTCCAACAGGTTTAATTGGAAGCACTAGCTTTCGGAGCGATGCTCCTTCATCAGGTGGTTGTGGAGGACACAATTGTAAGACACAGAATTTATAGCAAATGTTTACAGTGTGATATAACTGAAATTATACATTGAAAAATACCTTGATTGTTTGTTGAGTCTTTCATCTGTTAGAACACCATAATAGTTTCACTGCTTTCATACATAAATCACAAAACTTTTTAAATTAAAAGTTACATTCTCAGGTTAACTGTAACAAGTGGTGTCAGCTAGATAATATGTTGAAGGTGTTAGCCCCCTGTATTCCCTGTCTGTGCCATAATGTTTAGACTGATTCTAGTCTAAAAAGTAAGTTAACAGTCTTACATGAACTCATGCAGTTTTGAGCAAAGTACAATGTAACTCTGCAAGTACAAATTCACCCCACACAAACGTATATGTATATGTGTGCATGTGTGTGTGTTTAGAGTGGGGTGTTGTCGGTGTGAGAGAACGTTTATGTGTGTGTGTGTGTAGAGTGTCTCAGTCTGTGAGAGGGTGCATATGTGAATGTGAGAGTGTGTGTATCTGTAGGAGTGCGTGTGTCTGGGGTGGAGGGTTCTGTGTGTCTGTGAGAGACAGTGTGTATGTGTGTGTGAGTGTAAAGTGTTCTAAGTCTGTGAGAGGATGTATGTGTGAAAGTGTGTCTGTAGGAGTGTGTGTGAGTGTCTGTATGTATAGGAGTGCATGTGTGTGTGTGTGTGTGTGTGTGTGTAAGAGTGTCTGTGTGTGTATATAGTGCAATGGTGGTCACCTTTAGTGTGACATGAACCCAAGGTCCCAGTTGAGGCTTTCCTTATGGGTACAGAACTTAGCTATCAGCCTCTGCTCGGCCACTTTTTGCTGCTGCCTATCCTGAAGTCTGCCTTGGAGGAAGGTCACCCAAAGGTCCAAGGTCGAATGTCCTGTACCGCTGAAGTGTTCACAACTGGGAGGGAACACTCCTGTCTGTTGATTGTTGTGCGGTGCCCATTCATCCGTTGTCGTAGCCTTTGCTCGGTTTCCCCAATGTACCATGCCTCAGGGCATCCTTGCCTGCAACGTATAAGATAGACAATGTTGGCTGAGTCACATGAGTACCTGCTGCATACACAGTGGGAGGTGCCCCCATGTGTAATAGTGGTATCCATTTCCACACTCTGACACGTCTCGCAGCGCCTACCGTGACAGGGTTGGATGGAATTGTCCTGAAAACCGGGCAGCTTGCTATGGACAATGATCTGTTTGAGGTTTGGTGGTTGTTTAAAGTAAGCAGTGGAGGTGTGGGGAAGGTCTTGGTGAGGTGCTCATCCTCATTAATAATGTGTTGCAGCTCACGAAGAACATGGCGTAGTTTTTCAGCTCCTGGGAAGTACTGAACAATGAAGGGTACCCTGTCAGTTGCATCTCGTGTCTGTCCCCTGAGGAGGTCATTACGGTTCCTTGCTGTGGCACGTCGGAACTGGCAGTCGATGAATTGAGCATCATACCCCGTTCTTATGAGGGCATCCCCGAGTACTTCCAGGTGCCCGTCATGTTCCTCCTCATCTGAACAGATCCAGTGTATGCATACGACTTGTCCATAGGGGATGGCTGTTTTAATATGTTTTGGGTGGAACCTGGAAAAGTGTAGCATTGTGAAGTTGCCTGTGGGTTTGCGGTAGAGTGTGGTGCTGAGGTGTCCATCCTTGATGGAGATGCATGTGTCCAAGAATGAGACAGATAGTCGAGAGTAATCATGGTGAGTTTGATGGTGGGATGAAACTTGTTGATATCACTGTGTAGTTTTATCAGTGACTCCTCGCCATGGGTCCAGAGGAAGAAAATGTCGTCAATGTACCTGGTGTATAATGTTGGTTGGAGAGAAGAAGTCTTGTTCAAACCTGTGCACGAAGATGTTGGCATATTGGGGTGCAAATTTGGTCCCCATGGCTGTTCCATATGTCTGGATGAAGAACTGGTTGTCAAAGGTGAAGACGTGATTGAGGATAAAGCGGCTGAGTTGTAGGATGGTGTTTGGAGATTGGCAGTTGTTGTTGTGGAGTACTGAGGCTGTTGCCACGATGCCGTCATTGTGGGGGATGCTGGTGTAGAGTGCTGAAATGTCCATTGTGACGAGGAATGCTCCCAGTTCAACTAGTCCGTGGGTGCTGAGTTTCTGTAAGAAATCTGTAGTGTCGCGACAGAAGCTGGGTAATCCCCTATACAATGAGTTTCAAGACGCCTTCAACATAGCCAGAGAGATTCTCACACAAGATCCCATTGCCTGATATGATGGGACGTCCTGGTATATTGGCTTTGTGTATCTTTGGAAGGCAGTAGAAGTTGCCTACATGAGAAGTACATGGGATGAGGGTGTGTAGGGAACTCTGAAGGGCTGGATCCATACAACCCCTTCAAAGTAGGGGCTGCAAGATGTGCCAGAGTGTGGACATAGATAACACCATTACACGTGGGGGCACCTCCCACCATGTACGTGGCAGGTACTCATGTGACTCAGCCAACGTTGTCTATCTTATACATTGCAGGCAAGGATGCCCTGAGGCATGGTACATTGGGGAAACCGAGCAAAGGCTACGGCAATGGATGAATGGGCACCGCCCAACAATCAACAGACAGGAGGGTTCCCTCCCAGTTTGGGGACTCTTCAGTGGTCCAGGACATTCAACTTCGGACTTTCGGGTGACCATCCTTCCAGGTGGACTTCAGGACAGGCAGCAGTGAAAAGTGGCTGAGCAGAGGCTGATAGCTAAGTTCCGTACCCATTGGAAGGGCCTCAAAACGGAACCTTGGATTCATGAAACACTACAGGTGACCACAATTGCACTATACACAGACATAGACACTCCTACATACACACGCACACACACACAGGACTCCTATAAACACACATACACACTTATACATAGATACTCACACACACTCCCACACTGACACATGCACCCTCTCACAGACTGAGACACTCTACACTCACATACACACACATAAACGCTCTCTCTCACACTCACAACACCCCACTCTAGACACACACACACATGCACACATATACATATACGTTTGTGAGGGGTGAATTTGTACTTGCAGAGTTACATTGTACTTTGCTCAAAACTGCATGAGTTCATGTAAGACTGTTAACTTACTTTTTAGACTAGAATCAGTCTAAACATTATGGCACAGACAGGGAATACAGGGGGCTAACACCTTCAACATATTATCTAGCTGATACCACTTGTTACAGTTAACCTGAGAATGTAACTTTTAATTTAAAAAGATTTGTGATTTACATATGAAAGAAGTGAAACTATCATGGTGTTCTAACAGATGAAAGACTCAACAAACAATCAAGGTATTTTTCAATGTATAATTTCAGTTATATCACACTTTAAACATTTGCTATAAATTCTGTGTCTTACAATTGTGTCCTCCACAACCACCTGATGAAGGAGCAGCACTCTGAAAGCTAGTGCGTCCAATTACACCTGTTGGACTATAACCTGGTGTTGTGTGATTTTTAACTTTGTACACCCCAGTCCAACACCGACATCTCCAAATCATGAGATTGATCATGTGCTGGTTCCCTCATTAGCAAGCCAATCAGATTTTCGACTCTGCTTATGCATGAGGTTACTGTGGGAAAGATTTAATAAACAGTAACCTTTTGCAGTCTAGTACTCAGAAAGGAAGACAAGATAGAGGAAGAACATCACTCAACAAATCTAAATAAGAGAAACCCATCCAAATCAATCAGAAGTTCTGAGCTAGTTTTCCAAAGTGAACCAAACCCTATTATTTAGCATTGATTATTAATACCTTATGAAATTTCATTGTTTTGTACTTACTTTAATAAACTTAATAAATCTTGCAAAACTTGTGAAAACAATTTTACCTGGATCTTTCTCATAACTGATCAAAATTGAAAGATTGTCTCCCTCAAAGCTCAATCAGTCAATAATTGTAATTAACTTAAGTCTTATAATTCAGTGAATGCAAATCCTCACCCAATCCAAGACAAATCAGTTGACTTAATTGTCACTCAAACTGCTTCCTCTTTCCACCATGGCAGACCATGGTGGTAGTGTATACTATCCACAAGGTGCATTGCACCAATTCACCAAGGCTCCTTTAACACTATTTTCCAAACCCATAACTATTACCACTACCACTTAGAAAGATAAGGGCAGCATTACATGAAAAACATGTAAGGTCCCCCTCATGCCACATACTATCCTGGATCTGTAATTTCCTTCCTCCATTAGCCCTGGGTAAAGATGATAAAACACCCTCAAGACAACACCAAATGAATTGCAATGGTTCACAAACATAGCTCACTACCACCTTCTCAAGATCAATTAGGAATGAACAATAACTACTGGTCCGGTCAACAACGGAAGTGAGAGTGATGTTAAGGCCACATGTAGAGTAATAGAGTCATAGAGATGTACAGCATGGAAACCCTTCGGTCCAACCCCTCCATGCCGACCAGATATCCCAACTCAATCTAGTACCACCTGCCAGCACCCTGTCTATATCCCACCAAACCCTTCCTATTCATATACCCATCCAAATGCCTCTTAAATGTTGCAATTGTACCAGCCTCAACCACTTGCTCTGGCAGCTCATTCCATACCCATACCACGCTCTGTGTGAAAAAATTGCCCTTAGGTCTCTTTTATACCTTTCCCCTCTCACCCTAAACCTATGCCCTCTAGTTCTGGACTCCCTGACCCCAGGGAAAAGACTTTGTCTATTTACCCTATCCATGCACCTCATAATTTCGTAAACTTCTATAAGGTCACCCCTCAGCCTCCGACACTCCAAGGAAAACAGCCTCATCCTGTTCAGTCTCTCCTTATAGCTCAAATCCTCCAATCCTGGCAACATCCTTGTAAATGTTTTCTGAAACCTTTCAAGTTTCATAACATCTTTCTGATAGGAAGGAGACCAGAATTGCATGCAATATTCCAACAGTGGCCTAACCAATGTCTGGTACAGCTGCAACATGACCTCCCAACTCAATACTCTGACCAATAAAGGAAAGCATACCAAACACCTTCTTCACTATCCTATCTACCTGCGACTCCACTTTCAAGAAGCTGTGAACCTGCACTCCAAGGTCTCTTTGTTCAGCAACACTCCCTGGGACCTTACCATTTAGTGTATAAATCCTGCTAAGATTTGCTTTACCAAAATGCAGCACCTCGCATTTATCTGAATTAAATTCCATCCGCCACTTCTCAGCCCATTGGCCCATCTGGTTAAGATCCTGTTGTAATCTGAGGTAACTCTCTTCGTTGTCCACTACACCTCCAATTTTGGTGTCATCTGTAAATTTACTAACTGTACCTCTTATGCTCACATCCAAATCATTTATGTAAATGACAAGAAGTAGAGGACCTAGCACCAATCCTTGTGGCACTCCACTGGTCACAGGCCTCCAGTCTGAAAAACACCCCTCCACCACCACCCTCTGTCTTCTACATTTGAGCCAGTTCTGTATCCAAATGGCTAGTTTTCCCTGTATTCCATGAGATCTAACCTTGCTAATCAGTCGCCCATGGGGAACCTTGTCAAACGCCTTACTGAAGTCCATATAGATCACATCTACCACTCTGCCCTCATCAATCTTCTTTGTTACTTCTTCAAAAAACTCAATCAAGTTTATGAGACATGATTTCCCACGCACAAAGCCATGTTGACTATCCTGAATCAGTCCTTGCCTTTCCAAATACATGTACATCCTGTCCCTCAGGATTCCCTGCAACAACTTGCTCACCGCCGAGGTCAGGCTCACTGGTCTATAGTTCTCTGGCTTGTCCTTACCACCTTTTTTAAACAGTGGCACCACGTTTGCCGACCTCCAGTCTTCCGGCACCTCACCTGTGACTATCGATGATAAAAATATCTCAGCAAGAGGCCTAGCAATCACTTCTCTAGCTTCCCACAGAGTTTTCGGGTACACCTGATCTGGTCCTGGGGAGTTATCCATTTTTACCCATTTAAAGACATCCGGCACTTTCTCCTCTGTAATCTGGACATTTTGCAAGATGCCACCATCTATTTCCCTCCAGTCTATAGCTTCCATATCCTTTTCCATGGTAAATACTGTTGCAAAATACTCATTTAGTATCTCCCCCATTTTCTGTGGCTCCACACAAAGGCCGTCTTGCTGATCTTTGAGGGGCCCTATTCACTCCCTAGTTACCGTTTTGTCCTTAATATATTTGTAAAAACCCTTTGGATTCTCCTTAATTCTATTTGCCAAAGCTATCTCATGTCCTCTTTTTGCCCTCCTGATTTCCCTCTTAAGTATACTCCTACTTCCTTTTGACAGATGGTGCCACAAGCCTGAGAAAAACTAGAATCTAAGGGAGTGATGAGGAAAATGCTCTGCTGGTTGGAGTCAAAGCTAACACTTAGGAAGATTGTTGTGGTCATTTCAGCTCTAGGATATCTCTGAAGGAGTTCCTCAAGGTGGTGTCCTGGCCAAGCCATCTTCAGCTGCTTCACCAATTACCTTCCCTCAGTCACAAGGTCAGAAGTGAGGAATGTTTGATGATGATTACACATTGTTCAGTACCATTTGCAATGCCTCAGATACTGAAACAATCCATGCCCAAATGCAACAACACCTGAACAATATTCAAGCTTGGATAGACAAGTGGCGAATATAATTTGCATCACACAAGTAGCAGGCAAGGACTATATCCAACAAGAGAGAAGCCAACCATTGCCCCTTGACAGTCAATGACATTACCATCATTGAATTCCCCACTATCAACATTCTGGAGATTACAATTGACAAAATAAAAGTGGACTAGCCATATAAATAGAGTGGGTATAAGAGTAGGTCAGAGGCTAAGAATCCTACAGCATGTAAATCAATACCTGATTCCCTGAAGTCTGTGCACTAACTATAGTGCATTAGTAAGGAGTGTGATGGTGTTCTCCTCACTTATCTGGATGAGTGCAGCTCAGGCAACACTCATGAGATTTAACACCATCCAAGACAAAGCAGCCCACTCAATTAGCATCACATCTACAAACATTCACTCCCTCCAGCAATCATGTTCAGTGGCTGCAGTGTGCACTGTCTCCAAGAAATATTGCAGAAATTCATCAAGTCACTTGAGACAGCACCTTCCAAACCACAGCTACTGCTATCTGAAAGGACAATGGCAGCAGATACATGGGAGTATCACCCATATATAAAGGTTCCCCTCCAAGCCACTGACCATCCTGCCTCGGAAATATATCACCTTTCCTTCAGTGTTGCTGGATCAAAAGCCTGGAATTCCATCCCTCAGGGCATTGTGGATCTACCTACAGCACATGAACTGCAGTGGTTCAAGAAGCCAGCTCACCACCACTTTCTCAAGAGCAGCTAGCAATGAAAAATAAATGCTGTGACATCAAATCCCATAAATGGCTAAAAACAAACATCCTATTAATGAATAAAATATCTCTAGTGAGAATTCCATAAGTGAAGAGATAAAAATTCCCAATTAGGTGTTGATATCCGAGGCGAAATTGTACGCTCCGCTGAGAGTGAGTTGGGAAATGGAGTGGGATAGGCAGGTAATAAGTCAGGTGAGATGGTTTAGCCTGTCACCTTCCAACATCTGAGGGGTAAGAGGTGGCTAAAGGTCATTGCAGGCTACATTCCCACCTGACCTGGTCTTTTACGGATGGGCATCATGTCACCTGCAGGTGGCACTGGTAAAATCGGGCAGCCAAGGGGATTTGACTGATCACCCTGTGGCCAAAGGCAAGCAAAGAGCGCTCCTGCTAGACAGCACCCCTGTCAGCCTTCACGAATTGATATTTGCCCCATACCTGCCTGATATGCCTCTGATAAATTGCTGACTTACCTTCACTCCATGCCTCCAACGTTGTGATAAGTCTGGGACCATTACAGTCCCAGCAATTGAAAAGCTGCCAGCCCTCTGACTGGCTGGCAGCTCTTGGAGGCATACTATCCAGCATCAGAGGGGCAGTCATCATATATGCAGACAGCTAATTGTCTGAGCAGTGGAAAATTTGGATTAACCTCCCGGGTGTGTTTGAAATGGAAATTACCCCAAATGTTCATGTAGGCTAGCAGGCCAACACCTCCATGTGACATACTCAGCATCTGAATTCATGGTTTGCTGAATTCATGGTGTTAGGAGTGTTGCAAAGGTACAGGGGGACTACATCCACAATAATATGGTTGTTACAAACTGGCAATTCCTCAAAGATCAGAAATTGTTAGCATTTTTTAAGCAACTTGTAACTTAGGGGCACCTTGCATAATTCTGACAAAATGTAAAAAATGGACTGTTAACGAACTTATTGCATTTCTCATCCTTGTGTGTCCAGAAGCTGGAAGCAGGGAAAATGCTGGAGAGATATGGAGCCAATGTCAAAACCTTCAATATCTAACACCACCAGGGAAGATTAATGAAGCCCATCATTTGCACTCAACAGCCCAAATCACTTAGGTCAGAGTGACATTGATAGTCTAGATGAGGAATTGGCACAGGATGATTCATACCTTGCAAAGAAGCCAGAAGATAATGTTTTTGATGTGCAGCAAGATGCCCCTGTGTGAAAATTCAACAAATGCCAAAAGTATTCTTCAATATTCAGACAATGATCTCAGTAGTCATGGTAGGAAACAAATATTATTAGATCTTCAGAAGCAGATGATGGCACTGCACAGACTCTTCAATACAATGGAACAGCTTGCAGGGATGGCAAAGTCCAATGGAGTTTGCAGCACAAAGGGTTAGAAACTCCTACATTGTGGAGCATCCTGGTGTGAATGAAACTTATAAGAACCTCTGCTATATGTCCCACACAATACAAAAGTTTCCAAACACATAACTCTATGGCATGGTAAATATGGAATAAAGATATAGTTACTGGTAATCACAAGTAACCCTGAGGTATGGACACATGGGGGTTTCCCTTCTGACCATATTTTCTCAACCAACTCATCACTGCCCATGTCATGCCAGGATTGGGAAAATTCAGCCCAATGTCTCAAATCAATTGCTTTTCATCAGAACTTCTCATAAAAGATCATCATTCTGAAAGATTAACTCTGTTTTCCTCTTCATAGATGCTGTAAGTAATTAGATAGTTAGGATTCTGCTGCATCATTAGGTGACATGGTGGCTCAGTGGTCAGCACTGCAACTTCATAATGCCAGGAACTTCGGTTCAATTCTACCCTTGGGTAACTGTTTGCATGTTGTTCTCATGTCTGTCTGGGTTTCCTCCCAAAGTCCAAAGATGTGTAGGTTAGTTGGAGTGGCTGTAGGAAATGTAGGATTACAGAGATTGTTTGGGATGCTTTGTGGAGAGTTGGTGTGGACTCAATAGGCCAACTGGCCTGCTTCCACACCATAGGGGTTCTATGACTCCTATAACTGCAGATTCTCCAGCATAGGAAGAGAGAGGGGAATAATTATTGATCATTTTCATTTCTCCCAGGATATAATTTAGTTGAGGATTGGGTAGGCTCATTGAGCTGTGTAGTATTTTCCAACTATTCTTTCTGTATGTGTGTCCATTTCTTTCAAGAATTCAGGCTTGGAAATGTGTAAATGCTCAGTATTCCTGTTCTCCTTCATTCTACATTATTTGATAAATACCACTTAGATATCACAAGATTACACTTTTCTAAGGATCTTATTCTACATTGCAGCAATGATGAAAGATCACAGACTTGGAACATTAACTTGTTTCTCCTCTCTTGCAGATGCGGGCTGATCAGTTGATTGTTTACAGTGTTTTATTTTCAGCTTTTTGTTTCTATCCTGTTTTAAATTTTGCTGGTCTTGTCAACATTCATTCTTCATTCTTCATATTTTGTTACTCAGTTAAACAAACAAAAACACATACTACAGGTATATCTTCTATCTGCTGATATAAGAATATCCTCAGGGCAGCTATGAGCCACAGTCTGGGTCAACTTACATTTCCTCAGCTTAAATAGATCAAAAAGAACAGAGGGAAGCAAGAATAGCTGGGCAATTTATTTTTTTTATCAGATTGATTGATTTGCACAAATAATGATCTTGCTGTTGAACATGATAAATGATACATCTGCAAATTCACTGAATGTTTTTAATGTCGTCAGTTGTGACTCAGACACCATTCTAGAGACATGATTACAGAATCTTGCTGGACATTTCAGTGTGGTACTGAAGGAGTACTATGCTGTCTGACATGCCACCTTTTGGATGAGTGTTAAGCCAAGACCTTGTGCACTCTCTCTCAAGTGGATTACTTCAAAGAAAAGCAACGGAATTCATCCTGTTGTCCTGGCAATATTTTACCCTTTGGGAGAAAGTGAGGATTGCAGATGCTGGAGATCAGAGCTGAAAAATGTGTTGCTGGAAAAGCACAGCAGGTCAGACAGCATCCAAGGAGCAGGAGAATCCTTTGCCAACTTCGCTGAGTCAGAATTTTTGGTTATTATCCCATTGCTTTTGTATGTGGTTCTTCTCGTTATTACATTCACAAGATTTCGGCATCACTGAATAGGACAATATTTAATGTCCATCCCTAATTGCCCAGAGAGCAGTTAAGTGTCACCCACATTGCTGTATGCCTGGAATCACACTTAGTCCATACCAGGTAAGGATGGCAGTTTCCTTCCCCAAAGGACATCTGTGAGCCAGATGGGGTTTTCCCTGACAATCAACAACAGTTTCATGCATCATCATTAGACTCTTAATTCCAGATTTTGTTTTGATTGAATTCAAATTCCACCATAGCGGGACTTGAACACACATCACTAAACATTACCTGGGTCGCTGGATTAATAGTCTAGTAATAATACCACAAGGCCATTGACTCCCCTTCTCTTGCTGTGTTAAAATTAGCTACTGCAATTTCTATATTATGATGACGTATTTGTACATCTTGGCATCAGGAGAGGCACGATATCCCATTTTTTAAAAATCTTGCTTTTCCATTACAGTCAATGAAATAGAAATGTATGAAATTCATAAAATTTTCCCATGTAAAAGACATCAATTTAATGAGTTAAATTTTCCTGGTTTTGGTGAAGGAAATAGTTTTACATTTGTTGAAGCAACACGCTTCATTTCCCTCTTAAACCTTGAAATACACGTTGCTTTGAATCATACATTCCATTTCTTTTTCAAAAATTCTCTTGGACAAGTAGGATGGCTCTTTCAATTCTAAATCTACAATATCCTTCCTAGAACTATTTTGTCATTGTAATTTGCATGGATCCAATAAAAAGAAACAAATTAACATCCTCTCAGGAGCTTGTCCACATTCATTAACACTGACAGATGTAAGTGTTATAATACTATTCAACGCAGATGATTTTCATTACTCTCTGCTCCCAGCAAAGGCTTAAAGTCATGGCAAGTTAAGCTGAAGATTCTCAAGATTCCCCACAACATAGCAGCAATGCTTTAGAGAGTTTCTGCAGCTTGTTATTAGGGATGCCAAGCATGGTTCCTGTAGTGTATATTTTCATTTAGTCTGAATACTTGGCACACACTAATAGTAAACAGAGGTCTAGGTAGGCATGGATGGAATTAAGCCATTATATTGCAAGCATATAAATTAAGACTTCTTTTAATTTTATGGTTCTATTATTGATACTTGGATTTTTTTACTTATTGTTGGTCTTTTATTTTTAGCTGTATTTAATTGGGTTTTTCAGATTTTAGATATACATTTTCCAAAGTCCCTTTAAAGTGCCAGGACGCCAGACACATTTCAGATTGTAAAAAGACAAGTATAATGGCATGAGAGTTGAAAATATTTCAAGTGATTACCTGCTGTTGTTACCTAATAAATCATTTTTTAAATTTCAATACTGTGCCATAATTGAGACCAATGAGAAATTTACTGAACATTTCCTTGAGCCGCCATCATAAATGTATTGTTACAAGTTACAAGTATTTTGCTTGCCTGCTTTTTTTCATACTTTTGATAATTTTCATTTTAGTTAATTGATGATTTAACCTCAGGTGTTAAAGGCTCTGATTTTACACCATAATTATTTTGCATGAATCCAGTGCTGAAAAGAGATTTCTTAAACGTATGTGATATTTTTAGGGCAATTTCCAACAATCTCAGTGCTCTATTTCATTGAAATGGCACAAAAAGTACTTGCTGGAAATAACACAAACTGATATTAGCCCGGAAATTGCCCTTTGGCGCAGGTGGCATTGTGTCTCAGTGGTTAACACTGTTGCTTCACAGTGCCATGACTCCACCCTTGGGCAACTGTCTGTATAGAGTTTGCACATTCTTTCTGGGTGCTCTAGTTTCCTCCCACAGTATAAGGATGTGCAGTTTGCATGGGCTAAATTGCACACAGTGTCCAGGGAAAGACAGGGTAGGGGTCCCGGTAGGCTGCCCTTTGGAGCGTTTGTATGGACTCGATAGGCGGAATGGCCTGTTTACACATTGTAGGGATTCTATGATACCTTTTGGCAAAAAAAAATGGAAGAACATTTAACTGCCTTGGATAACATTCTTTTGGCCATTATTTTCACAGAAACGTAAGCACATTTTAATAATAAGGGTAACCATCTGTTTTAAAATATCAGCTAGAGAAAGGAATGGAATACAATAAAATAATCTGACAGAACTTCATTTATATAATCTGTTTAACATGCAATGTACATGACTGAGATTAAATTGTATTTGCAGTTTAGCTATTGCTCTCTCTCTTACAAGCAGAAGTGGAAGATTGGAGAACTACCTGATCTCTCTCTAAAAATGTGCAATATGTTCTCCACATCCACTCAAATAGGCAGACCAACAGACAATTAGTCCAATGTCCTACCTGAAGGAAGAGAGCTCTCTGACAACAAGTCATTCTCCAAAACTGCACCAAAATGTCAGTGCAGACTAAATGTTCAGGCACCAAGCACTTATTCCCTAACATTTCAGATAATAACTTCTAGCCTTATATTTCCCACATTTTGATAACTTAAAATGGGATTATGTATAACTATCTCTCAGGTCAAAACTAGGTATACCTTTACTTGAATAAGTAAGAACAAGTTGCATTTCATTTGCTGCTCCTGAACATGTGCCAATTTTTGTTTTATCATTTATTAACACATTCAAACATACTTTTCAAATTTAAGATGCAGTTTACAATTATCTTTTCCTATGCATCCTTGTATAGCTACTAACTATAAAATTTGAAATGTATTTCCAATAGAATTATTCAAAATTTGACATAAGTATTATTGAAAAAATTAATTACTTGAAATAAAATAAACAGAACATTTTGTGACTTCTTTGGTAATAAAATTAAACAGTGTATTATAATATTAGTAGAGATACCCTTAAGCCATCAACATCTGTCTGGGCAGACACTGGCTGGTTGTGAAGTGCTTGACTTGGCTATTCCATAATTAGTGATCAAGTTAAATTTAACAAGTCAGTCTTACATTGATATATCTCTATGTTGTCAGAATTTTAAAAGTGCTACAAAATAATGTATTGTATTTTTGTTTTCAAGATAATAAATGACATTCGGAAATGTTTGTTATTTTTGTCTCAGTTGAAAATCTGAAGAGACCAGTTGAGGGCAGTGACTTAAGTTTTAAACAATGATCATAATCTTTCCTAATGAAGAAAACAGTGTGTTAGCTATTAAGTTTTAAAAGAGGTGCTTTTAAAGTTTGGCTTCTTTATCTTGTTTAATTTCTTCCTTATTTAGTTCTATCTTATGTAAAATATATACACGTGGCACAAAGCATCTTCATAGCTGACTGATACCAATTGCGGTTGTCAGAATTATTCTTATCTCACTAGTATAAGTTAACTGCAACAAATGCAATACTGGAAGCTTTGACTGAAAATCATCCCCAATATGTCTGAAATCTGAAGAAATGTCAAGAACTAGAGAAATGTTTTATATAGGAGATTGGTTCCATTTATAGCAATTATACTTCCAAATAATAAAAAAAAGAATGTGGCTATGAGACATGGTGTCTTTTACAAAGGTTTTTAACAATGTAAATAATTGCATATGAAGCACATCAAGACACCCTGAAAGCATGGAAGTTGACAGAAAAATGTTAGCATTTCCTGGAACAGTTATGTAAAACTAAGTTAAAATCGAACTGACAGCAATACTCAAGGTATTTATTATATTAGTCAACAGTCCTATTAATGTTGTTGTAGAGATAGGAGAGTAGTTGTGATAAGCTGTGAAAGTAGTTTTGGACATCTTCCAACATAGGTTAGTAGCAGAACTTTATTATTTGTCACTGTAGAAACCAGTAATGGTTGTTATGATCGTGATGGGGTTCTTACTTTGTTTTAAAATATCTGAAACCAAGCTTTTCACTAAAAGAATTAAGCAACAATGTTCAAGAAAAAGAACTTCACTGCACAAAAAAAATCAAAAAATATGAATGCCTATAACAACATCATTCATTTTAAATAAATACTTTTGTTCAAGATATTAAAAGTTTAACATACATAGTTACTTATACTCTAAACCAAACTTCTTAACACAAATTTATCTTCTACACACACTTGGCTTACACCATAAAAACCAGATACTTAACAGAAAGCAGAATGTGACCAAACATGGTCTGAGTAATGTTTCCAAAATTTGTGTATCAGCTGAGATGCCTTGGTCCTTCTGATTACTTTTGCCAAGATTTTTTCTTCCTCTCTTCTCCAACCATCACAAGATTATAAACTTACCATTCAACACAGGCATCACTAGGTATTCAACAGGACATGAAATATTCAAGAGGGAATTGGATTTTTTGGATAGTATTAGTGTACAGGAATGCAGTATGTGGAATACACAGAAGATTGGCAATAGGTAATAGAAGTGATGCAGGCACAATAGGATGAATGTTCTAATTCTGCACTGTAATAATTCTGTGATTAAGTAGATTTAACATAGTCACTTCAAGTCAGAACTCTCCTGATTCTAATGTTCTTAATTTGGAAGTCTTGCATCTCGCATCTTGCTTCTCTTCTTAGTTTGGTTATCCTAGAATTTCCAACTCATTGTGAGTACAGTTCTTGAGTTATCAAGGGCACAGCACTCCAGATTATATTAAAAACTAAAAGTTATTTCTCATTGACTTTTCTGCTATTGTTTATCTCCCAGACAGGTTGCAATGATCAGTTCTTGAAAGCCACTTTTTATTTACAAGAAATCATCTCCCTGTGAATCCTAGTTCTTGAGAGACCTATCACCCAAACATAAGCATGAGTTCTTTCCTCAAACATACCTGACATATCGTGCTGTTAACTTCTTTACTGCTCAAACATCCAAATGATTTTGCAGATTGTCAAAAAGGAGAAAATAAGGCACAAGGCATTTAAGGATATGCAGAACTGGTCAAGCCTTCATGAAATTCGTGTATCATCATATATACAGTTAATTTCTTCAAATGTAAAATTCTGGTTGAAGATGGTTACAAATGCTTTAAGCCATATTTGTGTGTACTTCACTCCCCGTCACTGGAGATGTTCCTGAATGTGGAGCTCGCTGAAGCGACGTACAGTGCTGAGATTGGTGAATTGATCTCCTTTATTTTTTGGGCAGCTAATACATGTACTTGTGAATTTTGAGTCTCTTAAATTTCAATAAATATATAATAATACTATCTTACTTTTCACCTGCTGAGAATCTGAAAAATGAATTGGAGCATTTTCTGCAAGGCAACTGGTATTTATTACCTATGAGTATATAGATTATTATTATTGCATGCTGAATTGTTTCTGATCTCTTGTAACTGTGCTATTAAGTAGTCAACATTGTAACAGATGATAAACCATACTGTATGTTCTTTTAATTTTAGGGAGCATTTTTATTGCTTACACTAACACATTACTTGAGCCAAAATGTAGTGAAGCTAAAAACCAGCTTTACCATTTTAAAGCGAATATTTTATTTGTTGTAAACAACTTGCTTCATTATGTGACATCAAAAGGAGTGAAGGAGAAGTAGTCTATGTAACATTATAGCATTTTTCACATTACTTGCAAGGTGAAAAGTTCATTTTAGTAGACACAAAATATAACATGAGCATTAAGAGAAGAAAGCCTTCCACATGAATAAAATGAGATATTTTCACATATCTCACCACAACGATAACATTACAAAAGTTTGATTTGCTGCTAATTGGAAAAAAAACCAACACAATGAGCACTGTTCTGAGTGGTGGGAAAAGTGTTTGATTCAATTACCAATTCCTGATAACTTAGACTCATGGTTAATTTTTTTTAAAGGAACGCTAATTAAATCTCAAAGGATTTGAATCTGAAATGGGATATTGGCTACTTTAAAGTAAGCCATTAATCATAAACACTTAAAACATTCTTGTAACTCCCCAGTCATTTTTGTACTTGTTCTTGTTTGTAGTATGTTTATATTGTTCTAATATTAACAGTGCACTTTCTAACTGTGTGATACTACTCTCTTATTGCACCTTGTTTCCAAGTATGGTCACTGCAAAGGCAAGCTTTTGCTCAGAGCCTGTGTGGAAAATTGATGGCCGACAGAGAAGGGCAAAAGAGACGTGACAGCTGGCTCTGTCACCACCAAAAGGCCAGCGCAATGAAAGAGCTTCACTGTACTGATACCATCCTCTCTCTTACATTTGCTTCTCGATTAATCTGATTTCTCTGTCAACAGCTGTCCCCATTTTCACATTCTTTTTCAAAACAAGTTCTGGTCTGTATTCCTTTCTTTTTTTTGAATAATTTCCAAAGTTTACCAAACACCACGTATCACCGATTTGATGCCATTTGATAAATATAGTTGTAGGTGATTACTGTGAGACATATAAAAGAGACTGTGCGTCACCACACCCAGTCCTGAAGTCTAAAGTTTATCACTGAATACTCAAAGATACTGCTCATATATATTGAGTAACTGTATAGCAATCATATACAAAAGTTTCAAGACTATTATTTTTATAATAGGATTGGATGGAGATTATTTTTTAAATTGGGGAATAGCCATCCACTTTGTTTCAGTTAGCAAATATTACCACAAAAACTTTAGAAAGCACAAAGCAGAAAACATGGCATATATGCCATCAAACCTATTTCTTTGTCTATTGGCAACTTTCCACGCTATCAAGATTCCCATTAAGTCTCCTGAGTAAAATTCCAAAAGTGACTAAATAAAATTCCAAAATATTTATTCACTCTCACATCTTCACAATTTCATCCCAGGCAGTTGTTTCCACTGGTGACAGCTCCCTAGCCCCAGCAGTGCATGAAGTACTCTTTTCCATGGGATATATGATCATCTCAGTCTATATTTATCATGTTACAACACTACAAATGAGAATGGCCGTTTGGCCCATCTTAGCTCATTAGTCTAAATAAAACTACAGAGCTTCTTCCACATCACAGCATCCAGCCAGTTCTTAAATAATTTCGAGAATGCTTTTAATTTCTATTTATTACTCCATTCCCTGTATAACACCTCTTGTGTTCCAGAGAAAGACTTCTAGCTAAAATTTCAAATCCGCTTCTACTTGTGTGACATTGAATTCATGGAGTCCCTTAATCTATATGCTTTCATATCTAATATTATTCTGAACTCCATTAATATTGATGAGAATTAGAAATAATTTTTAAAGTTCCAGTTACTAACTGAAAGAAACAAGAAAGAAAATTTCATGTTCTGTTAAAAACAAGTCAGGAGGAGTGAATTGATTTCCCTCTTTTACTTTCCTTGGTTGGTCACAACAAATATTTATGAACTTTTAGCAGAAAGCCGGCATCTTTCCAATTAAAAGATTATTAATTAATTTCTAAGCAAGCCACAAAAAAATAGAGGATTTCTTGATTTAGAAAAAAGAACAGGTTTATTACCTGCTAACCTTAAAGAGACAGCATCAGGCAGTTTCATTATCCTCTTTCTGATACCACACAGTCACTCTACCTCTGCTATTATACTCATTCCACTATGGCTCATGCTCTACTGCACCTTTCACTATTGCATCTTTCTCACTCGCTGTAACCCACCCAATCCATGTCAACAATAACCCTGTATTCCCTCTGCACTGCCTATTCACTCAGATAGGACAAGCCCCCAGTTGCACCAAAACTAACAGCTGTAGCACTGGCTCACACTTCCCATAACAGCCGTCTCTTTCTCAGTCAAAGAAGGAAACAGAAAGAGTCAAGATGGGTGGTGTGCTGCCCTACACACACCTCCTCCCCCAGTATGAGGAGAGGATTCTAACTCCAACACTCTAAAAGGCTGACTGACGATATCTAAGCCGCTGGACTGGTATCAGATGCTGCCTTTGACATTCCAACCTAAGGTTCTCTCTTTTGACCTTACTGAGGACTGCTGATAACCATGACAGGGCTCCAAGCCACCTGGCTGCGTTAAGTAGTATAACAATATAATAGTTACTTGAGCCTGGTATCTCTAGGTTGAGGGACAAGGTGCAGAAAGGCAAGACAAGATAAGGAAAAATATCTAACATGCTAACCTTCTCACGGGGAGAGTGGGGTAGGGGTCTCGGAGTTCTTGCTAACTTGTTTAAGTATCTTTGGATATATTAATTTGAGCTTGACTGTCCTGTTGCTTAATCAACCTTGAAACTTTGCCACATGTGATCAGGTGTCTGTGGCCATTTTAAGTCAATTTCATTCCATTTTTAAAACCATTTTAGTCCATGCAAGTCCTGGGTATTAAACTGGACAATAGAATTCATCATCATGATAATTTTATGACATTTACTATAACACAGAATACTGAAGTCCTATATATCTTCATTACAAGTAATTTATATTTTAAATCAAGGAACTGTCTTTCACTGTGGACAGCGTTACCTCTCAAGCACAAAATAGATGAATCTTCCAGCTTCATTTTAACACCTCACAAATTTGATCTTTTCTATCCAGATATGAGTTTCCTCCTATATTCTGGCAAGGTGACTATTCGAGCCTTTTGACTTCTCATTTCCTTTTCACTCCTAGACTCCGGCAGACTAGCTCACCTGAATGTGAAATTCAATAATATTTTAATTATGAAAACCTATAACCCAATGTCACAGTGACTTCCTCTGAACCACTTCTAATTTGAAGCCCATTATAATGAAACCATCAAAAACCTTGATTCTGATTAGCTAATCTTAAGAAGGACTGTCCCATGGTTTGAAGTATAAATTGTTTACCATCTTGGAACTAAATAGATAGCTGAAAGCACAACTGTTTACACCACAATATTCTCAAAACGTCTCTGGAACAGTGGAGTCTAAAATCTAGCGTGGCTGTGTAGGCTGTGACCATCGTCTGCAAGTCTAAATGACTTCCATCTTTTTTCCCTTTAATCTCTAACAACAAAATCATCCAGGCTACTGTCAAGTAGGTTTTATCACAGGTAACATGACCATATGCATTTTACTTTAAACTTAAAGATCCAATCCCAAAAGACTTACAAAATTCACAATGGTGACAATGTATCTAAATGGGGTTTCTTTGTACTGGTCTCCTTTCAAGCTTCAGGAGTTTAATTGTTACAGCTTTATCTGAAAACCCAAGTATTCAATATTAGGAATTTTATCTGAGATTTTTATATCATTATCAGTTGTGGAAAGAAATTGTCAATATGTATGGGGATAGCATCAGAGGACATGATAGGCTATAGGAGGGGGTGTTATTAATAAAGATCATTGCTGTGACTTCAGGGAACTATGGAGACATTTGCAGGCAAAGCTCACTATGAAAGGTCTCCAACTTGGGGGTGTAGAGGGGAGGTGTGGAAGTAGTTCAAGGTAAAAGTGAGCATCAAGGCTTTAGTAGGGCGTACCTCGTGAACCGATGGGGTCTAGTGCTGACAGTGCCAATTGTGACTTGTCTTCCCTGACATCAGTTGCCATTCTTTAGACATAAAATGCTCCTAAAAAATGGCTGGCACATTGCTCAAGCTGAGAGGATTCACTATCAATTTGATGGGCACAAGCTGGATGCAAAGATGGTCAGGGCATGAATATATGCAACAGTCATTTGCAAGCCATAGCTACATTTCATCTGCAATCACTTCATTGCCTTATGCTGTGCATGTAGAGTTAAGGTGCTTAGGGGTCAGAATGTAGAATCTCAATGATCTCTATCGACCCTCCAAAGAGCATCCCACCCAGACACACCCCTAACATGTCCCTATAACCCTGCATTTGCCATGGCTAATCCACGGAACCTACATACGGTAGGCCAATTTGGCATGGCCAATACACCTAATTTGCACCTCTTCGGAGTGTGGGAGGAAACTGGATTACCTAGCTGAAATCCAGGTAAACACTGGTCGCCAAGGAATGGAATCAAACCCAGGTCCCTAGCACACTGAGGCAGTAGTGCTAACCACTGAGCCACTGTGCCATATCTGGTCAAAGACAATTTGCAACATATCATTGATCTTTGCAAACTAAACATGAGCATCTCAATGATCTTGAAATTAGCAGCATTGATATAAAAAAAGGCAATGCTGGCCGAAAGTAAACTATTATTCTTGCACCTTCCAAGGGTGCTGTTGGAGCCACACAATATCGGTCTATCATCTGTCATTTAAATTCAACAATGGTTTGCACTGAATGCAGGGAGAAATTGAAAGTTTGATGTAACTCTGGGACAAGAAGGGTTTGGTGCACTGCATGATCTCCTGTTTTGATAGTATGTGATGGTCACTCAGCTAGTGCAGTAGAGGTCTGAAGGTGGATGGATGATGGAGATATAGCCTTTGTCATCATGGTGCAGCATGTAAGATAGTATGGTGAAGTGTGCTTAGCCGTCATCTACAGGGCAGGTCACCAATGACTTGTGAGGTGTGAGAGACTCTTTTGTTCCTGTTCCCAATGAAAGTCATTTCCACCAAGAGCTTTTTGCCAACTGCTAGTGAGATGTTGTTGAAGGAGGTTCAGGATCAACGGCGAGGTCAGGAACAACAACACATGGCAATGACAATAAGGTCCTCCTAGTTCATGGAGAGGTTGCTGCCATAGGGTCTTATAGGATGTCTGGGATCAATGGGACGCCCAGAGACTTTTAACTTCAACTCCATCTCCTGGAGATGAGCAATGTGCAGTGTCAAGGAAGGCTCCATATGACTCAGGACACTGTGATGGAACAGATGGTGCAGTTGAATCTGAGGGCTGCAAGAGTAAGAGGTCAGCTGCTATGCACCTGGCTTCTTTCAGTGAGTGACGGCTAACCTGAGTGGGGGATCTCTCAGTCTTGCACCACAAATGCATCAGGGACAGTGACCAATGCCATATGTCCAACATGAGACTGATTCATTTTGTTCCCACAGCTCCAGCAAAGGATAACTATATAAAAAGATAAGTAGGGAGAAGATGGAATATGAAGGTGAGCTAGCTAGTGGTATAAAAAAAGATTGTAAGAGTTGTTTTTAAGAAAGGTAAATGGAAAGAGAAGCAAAGACAGACATTGGACTATTGGAAAATTAGGCTGGAGCAATAGCAATGGGGAACAAGAAAATCGTGGAGGAACTAAAATAGGTACTTTGCATCAGTCTTCACAGTGGAAAACACCAGCAGCATACCAGAACTTCAAGAGAGTCGGGGCCAGAGGTAGGTGTCATGGCCAGCAATAAGGAGCAGGTGCTGGGGAAGGTGAAAGATCTGAAATTGATAAATCATCCAGATCAGATGGACTACATCCCAGGGCTCTGAAGGACAGTGCTGACAAGATTGCAGAGGCATTGGTGGTGATTTTTCAGGTATCACTAGAGTCAGGGCGAGTAACAGAGGACTGGAAATTAGCTAATGCAGCACTGCTGTCTAACAAGGGAAAGAGGCAGAAGACAGGAAATGAGAGGCCAGTTAGCCTAACCTTGGTTGGTAAGATTATAAATTCCATTATTAAGGATGAGGTTACAGAGTACTTGGAATTACAGGGTAAAACAGAATAGAGTCAAGACAGCTTTGTCAAGCCTGACAAAACTGTTAGAATTCTTTAAGGAGGTAACGAGTAATTTGGATAAAAGACATCCCACCAGCAGTTGGCTCAGAGCTCTTGCTAGAAGTGACTTTCATTGAGAACAGGAGCTAAAGAGTTTCTTAGACTTCACAAGAGTCATTGGACAATCTATTTGGATTTTCAGAAAGCATTTGACAAGGTGTTGCACAGGAAGTTGGCAAATAAGATAAAAACCCATGGTCTAAGGAGCAAGGTACTGGCCTGGATAGAGGATTGGATGACTTGCAAATGGCAGAGAGTGGGGATAAAGGGGGCTTGTTCAGGAAGGCAACCAATGATTGTTGGAATTCCACAGGGGTCCATTTTGCGACCACAACTATTCATATTATATATTATTGACCTGGATGAAAGATCTGAGGGGATTATTGCTAAGTTTGCATATGGTATAAAGATCGGTGGAGAGACATGTAGTGTTGAGGAAAAGGGACACTGTAGAAGAACTTTGACAGGCTAGAAAAGTGAGCAAACAAGTGGCAGATGGAATATAATTTGGGAACATGTCCAGTTATACACTTTGGTAGGAAGAATAGAGGTGCAGATTATTTTCTAGAAGGTGAAAGTCATCAGAAATCTGAAGCACAAACAGACTTAGGAATCCTAGTTTAAGATTCCCTTAAGGTCAACATGTAGGTTCTGGTGGCAATTAGAAGGCAAATGCAATGTTAGCATTCATTCCAAAAGGGTTAGAATACAAGAGCAGAGATATACTGTTGAAGCTGAATAAGACTGTGGTCAGAGCGCATTCAGAGTATTGTTTTGGGCCCTGTATCTATGAAAGGATGTGTTGGCAATGGTGGGAGTTGAGAGGAGGCTTACAAAAATGATCCCAAGGATGATGGGCTTGTTATATGAGGCACGATTGAGAACCTTGGATCTGTACTCAATGGAGGTTAGAAGGACGAGACAGACCTCACTGAAACTTACAGAATACTGAGAGGCCTGGACAGAGTAAATGGGGAGAAGATGCTTCCACTTATAGGAGAAACTAGGATCCAATGGTACATGCTCAGAGTGAAAGGGTGACCCTGTAGAATGAAGAAGAAGAGGAATTTCTTCAGCCAGAGGGTGGTTAACCTATGGAACACCTTGCCGTAGAAGGCTGTGGAGGCCAAGTTATTACATGTAGTTAAGATAGAGGTAGAAAGGTTCTTGATTGGTAAGAGAATCAAGGGCTACAGGGAGAAGGCAGAAGAATGGAGTTGTGTGTGATCAAATAGCAGAGCAGGCTCGATGGGCCATATGATCTAATTCTGCTCCTATATCTTATGTTCTAGGTTGATGTTGCAGCCTGGGTCG
This sequence comes from Chiloscyllium punctatum, assembly GCF_047496795.1. Lineage (NCBI taxonomy): Eukaryota > Metazoa > Chordata > Chondrichthyes > Orectolobiformes > Hemiscylliidae > Chiloscyllium > Chiloscyllium punctatum. The sequence goes on from NC_092741.1 coordinate 81,422,275, forward strand.
AGGGTGTCATAGCTTTTAAAAAAGTTAACAAAGTAACAAAAAAGTAAACAAGTTGGTCCTATAGAAATTGAGGCTGGGAATCAGTCATGGAGGATTGCCAGTCTTACTGGAAAGGATACATGTAGCATTTCAGAAGTAGTTGTAAGTCAAGAATTGAAAGTGAGGGAGGAACTCAAGAAAGTGACAATTGCCATGGAAGTGTTACTGAGTAAATTGTTGGAACTGTGAATTGACAAGTCCCCAGGTCCTGATAGATTTCATTCTGGGTCTTAGAGGAGTTAACTAGTGAAACAACTGTTGTGTTGACATCAATTTTCCAAAAGTCACTAGATTTGATGAAGGTTCCTTTAGCTAATGTTATTCCTTTATACAAAGAGTGACAGAAGCAGAAAGCAGGAAATTACAAGCCAGTTAATATCTGTCACAGGGAAAATGTTAGAAGCTTTTATTAGACATTAATAGAGGACACATGGATAATCAGCTAGTGCCAACATGTTGAAGTGAAATTATATTCAATAAACTTATTTGAGTGCTTTGAAGAAGTAGCTTGTGCTGTTGATAAAGGGGAACTTAGATTTCCAAAAAGCATTTAATAAGATGTTACATGAGAGTTAGTGGTTAACATATTGGCATGGATGGAAGACTGACTTGCTAACAGGAAGCGGAGAGTTGGGATATGGGGCCTTTTCAGTCTCACATGATGTTAGAAGTGCTATGCCACAGGGATTAGTACTGCGGGTTCAACTCTTTCCAATTTAGATAAATGATTTGGATGAAAAGGAAGCAATAGCCTTGTGGTATTAACAGTGAACAATTAATCTATGAAACTCAGCTAATGTTCTGGGGACCTGAGTTTGAATCTTGCCACAGCAGATGAATTCAATGAAAACAAATCTGAAACTAAGTATTTTCTGCTGACTATGAAACCATTGCCAATTGTCAGGAAAACCCATCTGTCTTAATAATGTCCTTCAGGGAAAGAAACTGCCATCTACATGTGACTCCAGATCCACAGCAATGTGGTTGACACTCAACTGCCCTCTAAAATGGCCTCGCAAGCCACTAAGTTGTAACAATTGCTATGAAAAGTTTCAATAAAGAAATAGAGTCAAACAGACTATCTGGCATCGATCTAGGCACCAGAAAAGACAATGGCAGAAACAACCCTGCCGACCTTGCAAAATCCTGCTCACCAATGTTTGTCTCAACAGACTAGTCAAGCAACAGCCTAGTATTGTCGATCAGGTATGATTCTGTGAGAATCAGACAGAGCACAGGATATATCCAGCCATGATCCCAGACATCACCATCACCAGAATTCGATATATCCTGTTCCACTAGCAACACAAACCCAGCAGAGATGATGGCACAGTGGTATACAGTTGGAAGGGAGTTGCCCTGGGAATCTTCACTCTGGACCCCATGAAGTCTAACAGTTTCGGGTTAAAGACAAACAAGGAAACACCAGTTCCAATCGATGGGAAATCATGGACTGTAAGATATTGGTTGGTCATGATTCGGTAATCTGCATTGTATTATCAGAGTGAACCTTAACCTCTACTGCAAAGAAGGGTACTGGAGAAGGATCACTGGACCCGATATGTTAACTCTGCTTTCTCTCCACAGAAAGTGTCAGACCTGCTGAGTTTTTCCAACAATATGTGCTTTTATTTCTCAAACTTTACTGGCTTTATGTTCACTTTTGCTATCTGCAAATAAAACCTTGTGTTTGGATTTGTCCAATTGCTTGCCTGAATGTTATTCTTCCATAATGGACAATGACAAGCTGTGAGTCTATAATGAGCACTGCGCCATAGCATTGGGTGTTCAAATGGGGTGTCACAACAGACAAGTGAAGCCTATAGCCTGGTGGTTATACAGCACGAAGGTGAGAGAATGAGCTTGTGTGTGTAACAGCATGTCAGCCATGGACATGCTATGGGTGGGGGCAGATTTGCTATTGGTAGTGTGGCTTTGTGACTGCTGTGCCATGACATTACTGGTGAGGGGAACACTGAATTGCCATGGCTTGTCTGGGGTGTACTTGGCCCTTCAAAGATGGTATTGGTACAAGGCATTCTGGTCTTTCAGTGATACCCGTTGACTAGCGAGTTGCTATTAGAAAAGTGCAGGAAAAGTGGGATTGAATTCAGACATGATGGATGCCATAGTAGATAGTTACTGCAGTGCATTTGGTAAGATATGGGGCCTCAAGGCTCCCTTCAGGAAATCCCTCCAGGAAGACCAGGGCAATGCAGATTTAGTCAACATAATTGGCCCTAAGTTATACTCTAATAAATATAATATTTCTCCGAACATTTATTTTAAGTTTCATTAATTTGTCACACTGGCACATTAATTGCTCAGTGGCATCAAACAGAAAGTTAAACAATGTAATTAGCGACACAAAAACATTGATAATGTGAACAATTTGCTTTATCCAATAAATTGAACACATGAGAAAGTAGAAACTAATTCCTTCAAGTTGTAAATTGTTGATGGAAATTTAAAACAAATATTAGCTTCTAAATTTTTTCTCATTTTTGCTTTCCACCTCTTTGTAACTGTCTTTCTCGGAACTTTGTTTTTCTGATTTCTCAATCATTTGAAGTTGAAGCAATAAACTGCTCATCCCATTGTTCACCACTTGGTCCATTCCTCCAACAAGATGTGCATATCAAGCCTGAATTGGATATAACTCAAGAAGCCTTACTCCAGAAAAATCTAAACAAACATTTTATCAAACCCGCAGAGTCAGTCAAATCAGATGATCATTTACAATTATAAAATATATTAGAAATTTTGCTAGGTCTGTGTCCAGACATTTTAATCACAGAAATAGTAGAAAACCAAGTGTGTCATAAAAGAAGCCTGCAGTCCATTTAAATTAAAACAAGAAAATCTTTCAAATTGCTTTATAACGTATATTCTTATACTGTCAATTATCTGATATTTTCTCCAACCAAGCAATCCAATAACACTGGCATGAATTAGACGATGTTACCTATTTGGCCACATGAGAATATCTTTAATTTCCTATTTCTTCTCCATGTTCTGTCTGTGTTTGATATTTATCCTTACTGAAATTCAAAAGAAGAGCTATGAAACTCTTCATTTTTGACATTACTATTATGCAGAATTGACACAAGACCAGCAAATTGGACCAGAGAATTTCTTGCTGCTCTATTTCTATCACTAAATCAATATCCCCAAGTTCTTGATGTATTTTGACCTTCCCTCCATCCATCAGTCAAGGCCCTTAAAACTGGGTTGCCTAAAGCATATTCGGTAGCATTGACTTGCTGAAATCTTGCAGCTTAAATTCACAGTGCACCAGAGGGGAATTAGGTAAAGATAATTAAAGCTCATTTCATAAAGGGAACAGCTGGAAATGGTTGAAGTGATAAAATCCTGAGCCTGATTACTTTAGAGATTTTGAAAATTGCTTACTGGGACAGGCAGGAGGTTTTATCATGAACTTTGTAGGTGCTGTTTGCTTTTGTTTTAGGACTATCTATTTTTAATTTCCAATATTCAATGTTTATAGCTTTCTTCTCTGATCATTGGCATAATTTGGAAAGGAGAGAAATGGATTGTGTCAAATAGCTAATGGAGAGTGAAGTTAGATAAAAGTAGTGTACATTCAAAAACAGACACATCAAGGATATAAAATGTCCATGTAACATTCAGGAAATTGCATATTGGCATGCCTTTCCTTTTCAAATTACTTTGTCATCTTCATCTGTACATGTTTTTCAGTTTAGTACCTTTATTACAATTTTTATATACTTGATATACTTTATCACGATTATTTGCCTAACCTGATAAACGATTACACCTGATTGTAACGTTCACTCTGTTGATACTAGATAATTTTAAAATTTGATACAAGTAACCTTTGTTGGGGTAAAGCATGTACTGATACAACTTAGATACTTAAATGACTCTGCTGATGGTTTTAACCATGCTTTCAGGATCAAAGGTTCTGGCCAGAAATAGGACCCAGAGTGACAGTCATAGATTCAGCTAGGGGCTGGGCATAAGGCCAAAGCCCATTTGAGCTAATGGAATTTCTTGCTTCTGTGGAAATGCAATGTCCCTAGCTCGATTGGTCCCTCCCCCATCCCAATCTAACTCCGTACAGTCAGAAGAATTTAGGCTACAATGAACTGTCACATAAAACTAACAAGGATGAGCCTCCCACTTCACTGATATTCGTGCTTCAGTCAAAAGTTCATGCCTGCCAGCTGTCTGTCAGCTTGGCCCAAGATTTCTGAAATGGCTGGAATATGTTTTACCTTGCTGCGCTATTTCTTTAATAACTGTCAAAAATCTAAGGGAGATAACACTCACACTCTATAATTCACACACTCTGTGTTTACTAGGTTCATGCTTTAATCCGAATGGTCACGCACTTCCTCAAAAATTCCATCAGACTTCTACCATCATTCCCAGTAGTATTCCAATGGAAATAATACAGTTACAGTTACAGAGGGTTCCTGCCAGTTCTGAATGTCCATGTTGGCTTGGGAAGGAGAGGAGTTTCTTTTCAACTTTTAAGGGGCTTTCCAAGTCAAAGGTGCAAGGCTGTGGCAGTATGAAGCATTTGTTCATCTATATCCACAGGGCCAAGGAGAATATCAATGATGATCTTCAACAATTAAGAATGCTACTGCATCAACTTTCATACAATTAGAGCATTACAAATATCAGGGAGGATACTTCAAGGTCCAATTCTACTGACTTTGTTAATCATTGCAAAGATCCAGATAGACGTGAACTCCTATTCATTTAAGCATTCATTATAGACTACTGTATCAGCATTGATGATGCTGTTTAGGTTTCAGACTCATGTTAGTCTGAACTGTTTCAAATGTTAGCAAAGTTCTGGTTCCTTTTCCAAGGTGATTTTTCTCTCTTTCTGGAAAAGGGCCCAGCACTGTCATCCCAGACCTGCTGACTCCACAGGTTCTTTAGGCATCCTTCCTGGGCAGATTCCTAATAGAATTAAGGAACACACAAATTTTAGCATCATCAGAACTATAATTTCCAGGTAAGTCTATCTCTTAGTAACAATGGGAAGGCAGCCTCACAGCTATTTTGTTGCTGTAAATTTCTTGCTTGGACATATTCTGTAACATGTATAATATGCAACTTACAAAAGTCTCTCGTTTATTTTGCAGGTATCACTAGTGAGACTTGAGAATGTGGTACTGAGCTACCTTCTTGAACTGCTGCAGCCTATTTGGTGTAGGAAAACTCAGTGGCATAAGAAAAGGAGTTCAGGATTTTGACCCAGTAACAGTGAACGAACAACAGCATAGCTGCAAGTCAGAGGATGGTGTATTTCTTGGAAGGAAACTTGTAGGAGGTGGTATTCTCATGTATCTGTGCCCCTTGTCCTTCTAGGTAGTAGAAGTCACAGGTTTGGGAGGTGCTGTTAGAAATTACTTGGTGAGTTGATACACTGCATCTTGTAGATGGTACACACTACTCCCATTGTATATCAGTGATGGAGCAAGTTTACATATAGAGTAACAGATACCTGAGATTGAGTTACAGACTAGAATTTAATCGAGGTGTTCGGGGGTTTATATATAAATTAGTAGATAGCTGGGATTGAATTGTCATTCACTGAAAAACATCAACCCTATAACCTTACCACCTAGCCGATGAAATCTTTCTCTAGTTTCTCTCATATTTCCCTTCATGCCCACTCTGAACTCATCTTGTCCATGTGATCCACCTCCTGTTCTCTTCATTAAGCTGCTGTTCATTCAATAGCCCCTCGTGGACAATATTTGCTGATATTGAAAGCTATACCTTCACTTCAGGCGTTACCCCTCTCCAAAATTAAATCACCCATCTTCCCAAAAAATTAACTTTTTGAGCCCTAGGGCCTTACAAATGAACATCTCATCTCCAAAACCCCTTTCCTCTCTGATGTCTTTGAATGTGTCGCCACCTTCGAATGTATTGTCCAATCCAGTGTGATCTTTCCCAGAACTCCTTTTTTGATTTGTTCCAATCAAATGTTTCTAGCCCTCTATTGAAATGGCTCTTATCAAAGTAATAAATTACTTCTTTCCTGAGATTCCAAAAAAAGTTGAGAAAAATCACCCTGCAGCCACTCCATCTACCTCCCCCCACCTCATCAACCCCACCCACCCCCCCCCCCCCCCCCCCGCCCCGTCCTTGTGGACTTGTCTGTAGCCAATTAATGAGCACTTAAGGACCTTCTTCCATTAACATGTACTGAGGCCACAATCTGGCAGCTGTCTGTAGCCTCAGAATGGAGGACAGGCTCTTCCTGTTTTAATAAACAGAGATATCCATTCAACGGAAAAGGGAGCACTGTCTGAAATTCTGAGCGCCTAGTCTCAGAATTGCTGCCTTACCTCTTTCCAAAAACAGTCCCCTTCCTCCCCTCCAGACTAACCCCACTTCTCATAGCCCACTGAGACCTGTGTGACCGATCCCTGCGATGCTGCCCCACTTATGTGGAACTCCGACCTTCAGTGACTTCCCCCTCAAGGCTGACTTCAGTGGCCAATGCAGCTGGTCTGGAATATAGGGCATCTTGGCTCACCGGGGTAGATGTCAAAACCTCAAGTCATTATTTGTCCAAGAAGTGTACAATCAGATCATGGCTTCCCAGGATGGCAGAGGCAAACGCCTCGGTTTTTTCAGGCACTGTAAGGCCACCAGACCCGTGTACAATTCAGCTTTGGTAATGAATCATGTGAAAAGAGAACATGGAGAAAATGAGTGCACAATTCATCAGTTTAATCTGTAACACAAAGGTGACTGCTAGTCCGTTGATTTATGGATAAGAAGTCTGCTTCTACAGACTCAATCTGAGGACAAGTTTTACCTCTGAGTATAAGGAACAACCTACTGTGGATTCAGCCCTGTTATTAACACTCAACAAAGGGCTCCATTCTAACCCATCAACTCCTTGTTATTGGTAGTGCAGGAATGTAGCATGCCTTTGCTGCAAAATGGTTGGGATCAGGGAATGTATAGTGTGTCTAATGTTACCAGTGGCATTCTCATTTATTAGCACTGGATGAGTCTCAACTACCAGTGTATACAAGATCACTTCCAAATGGTTTCCATTTCTATTTTCATTTCTGGCAAGCAGATAGGAATAATATTCAGAGCCTTAATCCTCACATCACAGCAGTTTAAATGGTCTTTTTATTATTAAGCTGCAAATGAATAGATGATGTTCTTTAACTATTAACAATTTATATTGTTATATTTTGCAGTTCAAATGCAAAAACAGTAATGCAAAAGCATTGAAGAACAATTTATTAACCATTTCAGCAGTTATGGAGTTATATTAAACATGAAAGAGCTCAGATTAATGTAATCATTTTTGCGATGAGGCATACCAGTTTATTACAATTGTCACATTTTGTCATGCTGGAATTCAGCTCAGGGCAAATTCAAAGAAGGAATACTTTGTGAACTGTCACATATCCAAGGATTTTTTTTTAATCTTTGGAAAGAATCCATTAGGATTCCAATGTTCCTTGATTAAGTCTCACCCAGGGACATGATTAAGAGAGGTGTGCTCATAACATGGCCAAGCAGACTGAAGATCAACTTGTAATTCCATTCAATAAATGCCAACAGCAGCTAGTAAGAATGGGAGAGCTTCCTGGTCTGCCAGGCAATGGCAATAAAATTATAGCATACCTCTAAAAATGCCACAGCAACTTGGATCCAAGTGTGTGTATGTGTACGCGCACACGTGTGAGTGAACGTGTATGTATGTGTGTGGATTGGGGGGAGTCCTTTGGCTGAATGGCTAGCCTGGACCAGATTTGTGCCCACAGCATAGAGACTAATCCATGTTGTGCTGGTGTGGAGATTTAGGACTTGCTTTATTTCCCTATCCCTATTAAAGGTTGGGACATTGTGGGTCGGATCTGCATTTCAGCAGAGAACTAAAGAAGAACCCTCATATTTTCTTTCAGTTTTAAACCATGTCATTGATTGACAAAACTAATTTTGATAAGCTTTAAAAGAACAATGAGAAAATCTGCTGAATTCTGCTGCTCTCACATTCAGCACATTGTAGAAAAGAATTACTGGCAATATCATATTATTTTGAGGTTAAGAAATATGTATAAACATTTCAAATGAAATACAATGAATCTGCTGCATGAACTTCTGGGTGTAATATTTCCCTGTGGAATTGAAAAAATATCCAAAGACAAATTTGTTCCTAATGATTTTTTGTAAAATTTAATTATGAACACTGATAAGACCCAGAATAAGCTGCATGTTTACATTTTAAAATGTTTTCAAATTCCTTTATTTCACATGATATGCTTTGACAAATCCTGTTTGAGATAAAGATGTTGGCACTGAATTCTAGTTATCACTTCCTGCATCTCTTGCTACATTTTAAAGGGAGGCTAGTGAAACCCTACAGATTCCAGCTGTATCTAAGACAATAAGACGTAGGAGCAAAGACAGGCCATTCAACCAATTAAGTCCTCACCATTTCATCAGGTCATGGCTGATTTGATAATCCTAACCTCTACTTTCCTTTCCTTTCTCCATAACCCTGAATTCCTTACAGATTAAAAATCTGTTTGTCTCACTTTTGAATATATAAAGCCCAGCCTAACAGCCTTCTGTGGTAAAGAATTCCATAGATCAGAGGTTCCACTTATGTCCCACCTAGGCAATAACACAAAATTGGGACAAAACTTGTGGAAATTTCAAACCATTGTCACATTTTGCTTTGTGCTGAATTACATTCAGTTTTATGCCATAGGGTCGCAAATTTCAGGACAGTGTAGGAACTGCTAAAGCAAAGTTTAGCCAGCAGGAAGGGAATTTATCTTCCATGGATCAGATTTGGACACAAATGTAATCTCTGCTACTGACCTGTGATTGGCAGAATTAAGGCTATACATGGAGAGAAGCTCAAAAAAGTGGGAGGAACTTTTGTTCAAGACAAGGCCAGGTTCTTTCACGTGATTGTATCCTTTTTAAACTCATTGCATACGCATCTGTGGGTAAACACCCATTTTATTTGAGGAGCTGTTGGTATAGAAAGGGGAGGGCAGGCAGAAGGGGGAGATTAAATTTGGCTTGTGATGTATGCTTTCCACTTTTTCACAACATTTTACAAAATCAATCTACCCTTTGGGACTTTCTCAGGCTGGTTCTACCTTGGATGAAAACTGCCATGGCGCTATCTGGACAGGAAAAGATGCATCCTCCATAATCTCTTTCCTGACATTGTCACATGCAAGATACTTATGGACTTTGTTGCATGCATGCAACAAATAGTACAATATGATCACTAATGTCAACTCCCATTAACTCCTGTGATACAGACATCAAACATTGGAAGGGTCATCCTGCACAGCAGTTTCATCCCTCGGTCATTGACTTTCAGACACAGTGACCTGTAAATGGTCCTGCATGGCTGTTTGTGAATTAATTGCCCTCCACGAGCACTGCTGTGGGATCATACTCCCCATTTCTCATGAAAGGTCATTGAATGATGGGATATAGCTGCCACGTTTTAGCTTTTACTTCAGTTTGTCTTCAACTGGCCTTCAGTTTGTCTTCAATATAAGGTCTCAATGGACTTAATGCACAACAGATTTTTCCAGTTTTGTTTTGATTTCATCTTTTGGGTAGGTCATTTGCCTAAACACACACAAACGTATCAAGGGTCTTTCCTTTTGCACTCTGCATCTTCAAAATTCCTGACTTAAAGATAATGCTGCATCAAAAGCATTCTGAACTTTTCTTTTGATCCTTTCCCTTGTATGCATCCACCCTCCTTGAGTACACTAACTCCACCCCCCACCCCACACCTATTAATGGCTTTTTCATTTTCTCTCCTTTTGCCATTATCCGGCTTCCATCATGCCCTATTAATCTCAACAAATGTATGGTTTCCCTGGACATTTCTTCTCATCCCAAGATGCAACTCCCATTGGCATTATGATGCCCAGAGTCAAGATTAGAGCAGTGCTGGAAAAGCACAGCAGGTCAGACAGCATCCAAGGAGCAGGAAAATCAACGTTTCGGGCAAAAGCCCTTCCTTGATTTTCCTGCTCCTTAGATGCTGCCTGATCTGCTGTGCTTTTCCAGCACCACTCTAATCTTTACGCTGATCTTCAGCATCTGCAGTACCCACTTTTGCTTATTATGATACCCAGCCTCAGCCTCACACTCCCCTTCATTTATTTACACTGCTGCTTCTCTCTGCCCTCTCCACCAACTTACCCATTGTGTTCATAATCTAGCTAGTTATCCCATCATCTCATAACTGCAACTGTCCTCTTCACCCAAGCTTTCTTTCTTCATTCCCCAACTTCATACCATTCTTTGGTTTCGAGCCTTTTCTGTTAACCTTCCCCCCCCCCTCCCCCCCCCACACACACTTTTACGGTGTTTAATTTACTCCCACTATTTCCTTTAAAGTTCCATTTAATTTACTGCCCTTAAAATGATCCTCCTTTTAAATTCAGCCATGCTTGTCTGTCCCACTCACAGTTGCTCGAGTGAGACATTGTGGCTAGCTTGACGTGGCTGGTGAGCTCCTTTAGCATTTTCCCCTGATGATGCGACATGTTTAGTTGTGGAAGTCTGAGCTCCTGTGACTGTAAGCTTTATTGAGCTGCCCAAAATGGTTAGCCATTACCCCTACGTCAGTACTTGCACCAAAAATCTACTCCTTTTTGAAGGAGCCAAGTATTATACTCACTGGAGCTTCGATGAAACACTGTCTCCTTGCCTGGTACACATTTATACCCTATCAGGTTTTGAAACCGATCTGCTTTCCATAACTGACTTACAAAATCGTTCCTATAAATGTAATTCCAGCAGTAAGTGTTTCAATGGGTATTCGCAACATGCAAAACATATTTTGTTTGGAATACTGCCCAGTCTGAATATGTCTGAGAACTTAATACCAAAAGTTTACATCCCATCAGAATTCTGACATTTTGCCATTTTATCATGCCCAACCATCGAAAAGCTCTGGACAGGCCCAAAGATTCTGCCCATTGTGTCAATTCATGACAACACCCAGGTCAAGATGACTTTGATGACTTATTTCTGATTTAATAGTCCATTCCGATCTTCTGACTTATCCGGACAATTCACATAGCTCAATATTCATCCTGTTGATTGCTTTGTGCACAGTACTCATTGTAGTCAAAAGTTGAAGACAAAACATGGCACGAAAAACAGAAGCTGACTTTCAATGGATTAGAAGTGAAGAGGGGGTGAGAGGTTAAGATATACACACATTTTCCAACTGTCCAATTTCTGTGCTTGGCCTCATGACCTCTCCTGCCAGAAGTTTTCATGCGCATTTGGGTTATTGGCATGCGACCCACTGAGAGTGGAAGGGGATGGTGTGACATGAGTAAAATCCAAAGTCTTCAATCCAAAAGTAAACTGGGGGGATTTAGATTTGGGAGGAGGGGCCATCGTGTTCACAGTAATGCTCTAATAATTAAGTACAAATCTACAGCAGGCTAACTTACAGGCAGCGTTGCAACATTGTATACACATGGACACACCAGACAAGGTACCTATGTATCTGGCAGCTGGTCATGGCTGGGAGATGGTGGCTGTGTCTGACATTCACAACAGGGGGAACACAGAGGGGAAAGCAGATATTTTCAGCAGGACTGGGGAGAATATTGGTTTAGGAAGTTACCTTCAGCCTTGTCAGTTCCCTTAGTCCAAAACGTCCTACTTCAAAATTCAATTGGTATCCTTTTGACATCACAAGGTCCCACCTCACTTCCTCCTCCACCCTTCACCCAGCCCAACAACAAGCATGGGTTAATGGGTTTCATGCCTATTCTGACTGCATTAGTCAGAGTGCAGTTTTTTAAGTGCCATACTGTGATCATCATTCTTACTTTGTATATGGGTTGAAAATCAAACTCTCAGGTTGACAGGATGAAAAACACTAATCATATAACACAATGATATTGGATTCATTTCATGCCAGAATGAACGTAGTGAGGATTTTCTTAAATTAATGGATGTAACAGCTGTGAGCAGTAAAGGGACTTAGGAAGAAAATATGAAACCCTCTTTTATGTTCTACAGATATGCATATCACTCTAAGGAACTTCATGTTGATATGAAAGGACAATTATGTATTGTATTTCAGTTTAGAAAACTGATTCAGGCAGAAATTATTTGCAAATTCAATGATATGGAATTATATACATCAGCACTGTTTATTACTTCTCTCAAGTAGTAAACATTGTGACCCAATATCAAATCAAAGTTCAACACAATTGTTTTCACATACCGTTGTACATCCTTGGTGATGCCCTAAAGTGGACGGTATCTAATATAAATGATTTCTTCATCTGCTGCAATCTGTACAAGGGAGACAGGTGACTCCCATGAGCCCACACAGACATGCTCTGTTCCATGCTTTGCTTCAGCAGCTCCATAGATTTCAGCCAGTTGTTGCAGTCACTCCTTTGTACAATAACAAAACTCTCGTGAAAATCAATCTATTAACATTTTCTGTTCGCCACTGATTGAGCAGAAAGCAATTCAGAGGTCTCTAATCAGGTATAGAGCAGATTTATCAATGTTTCTAAATATACATCAGACAAACATTATATAATTCTGCAACGTTCTCTTTGGTCTTTTTAAAAAGGCAAGTTAATAATTCACTCTCTTGTGCCATTCTTTGACACAGGTGTTATATTATTCTTGGAACAGCCAGGCACCATTTTAACATACAGTAGTGTCATTCGTTTAATATAACATTTCGTTTTTAAGATTCCTTTTATTAAACAAGACATCTGAAATACTGCAATTTCATAAGCTTTACCCTTACTATGGTGGTATTACTCTCACCTCCTGAGATAGAAGATTGTTTGTTTGTGACCCACTCCAGGAACACATAGCAGCCAAACTTTGTTGAAAGAAATAACAGCATGTTAAGGAGCGAGCAGATTCAAGGGATTAAGAGTTATGTTATGCGATGTGAGTCTCCAAATTTCCTGGTTGATTTATGCTGCTCTGCTGTTTGTTTGAAATAATCATTTTGCATTATTAACATCCTGTATTTTTAATTGCTTCCTGGATTGCAAAGCTAAAGGGTCATTTATCTCCACACCGCAAGTTCAGGAAATTTGACATCATTGTGACAGCTGATAATTAACTCATTACAACGTGGATGTATCATGCTGGAGGTAAATAAGACACCAGATCTTCCTGAATCATAAAAGTGACTACATTTCCATAAGATCTTAGACATAGGAGCAGAAGCAGAGTCTTTAGCCCACTGAACCAGCTTCACCAATGGATAATCCTCAACTCCATTCGTGCCTTTCCTCCATAAGTCTTAATTCACTTACTGATTAAAAATCTGTCTATCTCAGCTTTGAATATACTTAATGACCCACTCTCAACAATCTTCCGGGGTAAAGATTTCCACGGACTCATTACTTTCTAAGGAAAGTAATTCCTCCTCTTCTCTGTCATAACTGTACGAACTCTTACTCTGAGATCAAGCCCTCTGGTCCCAGACATTCCCAAAAGTGAGTCTTACCTGATTTGAAACATTAACTATTTTTCTGTCTTTGAAGACTAAGAGGAAGTACTAAAAATGAAGATGGTTTTAGACACTGTAAATGTCTAACTGTTTCCAATGGCTGATAAGTTCATAACCAGAGGCAACATGTACCATCAGTTGTACCAACACTCTCAAGCCCCTAAGACTCACTTCAGTAAGGTTGTCTCTCATTCTAAACTCCAATAAGTACAGACCCAACTACTGAATGTCTCTTCGTAAGACAGCTCTCCTCCCCCCCAAATCAACCTAGTTAACCTTCTCTATGCTGCCTCTGATGACAGTATATTTTCCTTTGGTAAGGGGACCAAAATTGTTCACAATATGGTAGTCTACTTAGTGCTTTGTCTTGTTTAGCAAGACTTGTCTATTTTTATGCTCCATTCCAATAGAATAATGGTCAATGTTACTTTTGCCTATCTTATTACTCACCAACATGGATACTAGTGTTTTGTACTTTTTCTGATTAATGCATCAGAAATGCCAAATCCATCAATACTCCAACTCATACAGTCTTTTTCTATTCAAAACAAGGTTCAGGTCCTCTATTCTCCCTGTTAAAGTCCATAATCTTATATTTAACCTATGTTATGTTTCATCTACCAAGTTTTTGCCCATTCACTTAACCTGTCTATATCCTTTCCAGACTCTTTGGTATAATCTCACCACTTGCCTTCCTGCCTGTTTTTGTGGCATCCACAAAATTGGCAATATACATTCACTTCCTCATCTAAGTTATTACCATTTATTAATATATAAATGATTGTGGCCCCAGCATTGATAACTGTGACACTCCTCTAGTTACAGGTTGTCATCCTGAAAATGTCCCCCTTATTTCAGTAGTACGTCTTCTTTAGCTAGCCGGACCTCGATCTAAGCTAATATACTAGCCTCAACACCATGGGCTCCTATCTTATTAAGTAACCTTGAGGTATGGTGTCTTAACAAATGCCTTCTTGAAATCTAAATATATTATATCCACTTTTGTTTCTTTATCTAGCCTGCTTATTCACTGTATTTATTGGCTGTAAAGCACTTTGGAACATCCTAAAGTTATATGTAAATGCAAGTCCTCCTTTCTTTATTCCTTCGAAACTGGATTATGTTAAACCTTATGAGAATTGAAGCACAGCACAGTACAGTAGGGAGCCATTCAGCCCACCAAGTTGGTACAGGCTCTTTTGAGAAACAATCCAATTATTCTCACTCTTCTGTTCTTTCTCCACACCTGATATATTTTCACCTTCAAATACTCGATCCAATTTCTTTTTGAAGGCTACTTAATATCTGTATCCACCATTGTCTCAAGCTGGACACTCATTGCATAAAACAGGTTTACTGCACAACGACTCTGGTTGTTCTGTCAATCCAAGTCCTCTGGCTATCAATTTATCAGCCATTGGAAACAGTTCTTCTGTACTTACTCTATCTAAACACATATTCAATTTAAATACTTTGATTCAACTTTCTTTTGGCCTTCATGGAGGGAAAACCAGGGTTAATGTTTTGAATCTGATAAGACTCTTCTTTCATTCTCACCACATTAATTCTGTTTTTCTCTTCATAGATGTGACCAGGCTTGCTGGGCAGCATTTTCTCAGCATTTTCTGTATTTGTTTCAGATTTCAAGCATCTGCAGAATCTTGTTTTTGTTTTTCTTACACTTTGTTGGTACATCCACTGAAATGTATTCCTTCATCTTAGAATCATCTCAATTAATCTCTTCTGTATCCTTTCCAATGTCTTCATATCCTACCAAATGTCAGTGTTTAGAATTAGATACAGTACTCCAAATGGGTCAAGTCCATACATTCTATTGTTTTAGCGTAATTTTCTGGTTTTTGTGCCACATGTGTCTATTTTACACCTTTGAATTGTATTGTAAAGCCAGCTGTAAAGATTTACTCACGTGTCTTCCTAGGCCTTTTTTGTCTTCTTGCACCCATTTTAAAATTGTACCAGTTAGCACTGAAATGATTTCCCTTCACACTCATGCACTGTTATATCAATGAGGTAAAAACAATGACTGCAGATGCTGGAAACCAGATTCTGGATTAGTGGTGCTGGAAGAGCACAGCAGTTCAGGCAGCATCCAGGTATCTTCGAAATCGATGTTTCGGGCAAAAGCCCTTCATCAGGAATAAAGGCAGTGAGCCTGAAGCGTGGAGAGATAAGCTAGAGGAGGGTGGGGGTGGGGAAAAAGTAGCATAGAGTACAATGGGTGAGTGGGGGAGGGGATGAAGGTGATAGGTCAAGGAGGAGAGGGTGGAGTGGATAGGTGGAAAAGAAGATAGGCAGGTAGGACAAGTCCGGACAAGTTATGGGGACAGTTACTGAGCTGGAAGTTTAGAACTAGGGTGAGGTGGGAGAAGGGGAAATGAGGAAACTGTTGAAGTCTACATTGATGCCCTGGGGTTGAAGTGTTCCGAGGCGGAAGATGAGGCGTTCTTCCTCCATTTGTGCCCCACGGGCCTATCTTTATCTCCCTTCTACTTCTCATCAATGTGCTGCTCTTCAGTGACATTAGTAAAGAGAGCATAGTTTCCACAGGTGCATTGACAATGCCCAGTGCTACCTCACCACAATCTATTGTTTAATACTCATTTTTTTTCCCACATAAGACAACGGTATTTTTTGTTTGGTCAAAAAAGACATTTCTTATAACTATGGAATGATATGGCACTAAAGGAGATCACTTGAGTCATCACCCCAAGTTAGTTCTTAGAAGCTATCTATCCTTTCATATGTCTCTGTTCTCTTCCCTTAGCACTGGAATTATTTTCACTTTAAGTATTTAGTTATAGAGTAACAGAGTCATAGAATCACATAGCATGGAAACAGACCCTTTGGTCTAACTAGTGCACGCTAACCATGTTCCCAAAGTAAACTAGTCCCACCTGCCTGCGTTTGGTCCATATCCCTCTGAATCTTTGTTATTCATGAACTTATCCAAATGTCTTTTAAACATTGTAACCATACCTGCATCTACCTCTGGCAGTTCATTCCACATCTTGGTGTGAAGAAGTTGCTCTTGATGCCCTTTTTTAATCTTTCTCCTCTCACCTTTAAATATGCCTCCTAGTTTTGAACTTCCCCATCCAGGGAAAAGACCTTTGTTAATCACCTGACGTATGCCCCTCATGATTTTATAAATTTCTATAAGATTACCGTTCAATCTCCTAAACTCCAGTGAAAAACAGTGAACAAAGCAGTCTCTATCCAGCCTACTGAATCTGTTTCCATCACCCGTCAGCATTTCAGATCACAATTATTGTGATTTTAAAAATCCTTGAGTCATAGCTTGTTCTTTTACCAAACAACTTAAATCAGAATTATTGGATTACGAACTCTTGTGTAGTTGGAGAATGTTTCTCTGAATTGACTCCATCAAAATGTATCCTGACTTTAACATACCTATTAAATCTTCATTTTAAACATTTTCTGCTCAAAAGAGCAAAAGTTCCGAATTTCTTCAGTTTTTGTATATAACTGAAATCTCACAGCGTTGGTACCATTCTAGTAAACTTCTCTACCTCTCTATGACCTGGACATCCTTACTAACTTATAGTACCCAGAGATGAACACAATTCTCCAAATGAGGCTTGAATCTATGATTTATAAAGTTTTAGCATAACTACCTTATTTTTGTACTGTACACCTCTATTGATAAAATCAAAATTGCTTTTTAAAACAGTTTTCTCAACTTGTCTTGCGCTTCAAAGATTTATACACATCCAGTTCTCTGCTCCAGCACTCTGTTTAAATTTGTCAATTCCAGCACTTATAAGCAATCAAATACATGAAATAGGAGCAGAAGCAAACCATTCAGCCCCTTGAGCATGGTGCACCATTCACTAATGTCTGCTTGTGTTTTAAATTCCACATTATTCACTTATACAATTAAAACAGCTGTTCCATGATTTTGGCCAAATACATTACAAACAAGGACTTCAAAATTTTTATTCAGGTGGAGTATTGTACTGCACTAATTTACTGTCTCCTTCAAACCCATTTTCCCAAAATAGCCATTGCTTTGATGACTGGGTTGTGTGGATTTTCAAAGCCCCATCTATTTTACTGGCTCCTCTGTTTCCATTTTGATCTCGTGCTATTCTGTCCAAGTGAAACATATTAAAAATTTGTACTTATTGACATGAAGGGATCAAATTGAAATGGTGAGCAACAACAGTGTGGTAACCCTGACGCTAACCATGTCAAAGATCATAGGAACTATTGTGAATAAAAAGTGATTGCAGCATTTCAATTGAAATTCCTCGGGCAACAATTCTGATTCAAAGGAAATTGCTCTATTTGTGACATTTCAGAAGGAGAAATTGAAATGTATTTCACTTATTTTTGAAGGTCAAAAAACAGATGACAAAGTTTGCACTATGCTGTTATAACATGTGAAAACAATGTCAACAACTTGAATTTATATAGCACCTTTAACGTGGTAAGATATCAGGGGTGAGCTTAACTGGCTTTTGTTCCTGTGGGTTTTATCAACCAGTGCCACCAGGAAGGGCCTAAATTACTGACAGAAATGATACTATTTCATCCCAGGCTTCAGAACCAAATTGGAGTCCAGAGCCCAAACTTGCCACAACCACAAACCCCAGTGCAATCTTCCTGAAGGATAGCCTCCTAATTAGCCATTTATGTATTTACTATTCTAATAAGGGTTGCTCTCTCATTAGTCTCTCGTTTCTGTTAAGGATGGTGGGGAAACAGTCAATCAGAAGATCAGTACCTCTGGAGTGGCGACAAGTAGTGAGCCAAAATTTCCTGGAATTTCTACACCATTTTAATGACCCACATGGGGAAGACCAAACAGACTACATGAACATTTTACAGAGTACCTACATTTTGTCCACAAGCATGATCCCATGTTTCTAGTGGTCTATCATTTTAATTCTCCACATTTCTTTCACTCTGATATTTCTGCCCTTGGCCTCCTGCAATACTCAATTTAAGCTTGAAGATCAGAACCGCATCTTTCAATTACAGCCTTCTGGAGTCAACAGTGAGTTCAAAAATTCAGACATAAGCTTGGTGCCCATTTACTTTCTTGCCATGTTTGAGTTCTTCTTTTATTTTTTGCTTACAGTCGGCCATTCAACTGCTGTAGGCACATTTTGTTACTTTGTTTTCTTTCTTGACCCATCACTGAAATAGATTACATTTAATGGCTACATGCAAATGAGTAGATTGAATCATCAGTGATGTCAGATCGCAAGGAGGTAGGATCCAAGTGAAGAAAATTCTACTGAAATCCTACTGAACCTTACCCCCTTCCATATTGGCTGATCTGCCATATTGGACTTAGATCTAATGGTAAGAGTGGAACTTCATTAAAGAGATTGGAGACTCTACACAAAAACCCCTCCCTATTTGTGCTTTTGAAGTCTCCTAAACTTTCTTTTATCAGCTTTTTTGATTATATTAATTGGCTGTTGCTGGTTTTGTAGAATTAAGCTTGTATAGTGACAGGTTTATGCAGTGTCACCGGTAATTTTCCTGTCACATTTGTATTTGAGCAGCTTTAAAGCAAACATTAGGCATTAATTTTACTGCAGCAAATATCATCAGGATCTAATGCTTGATCTGAGAGAGAGTGTCCTTATCTGTGAGTTGGAAAGTACAGTATCAGAAACTTTCAGTGAGTGCAAACCAGAGCTTTGACTCTAAATTCTGGATTGACATCCAATAAGGCAATAATATCTGGGGGTGATATGAGTGGGTAGCATCCACCTCATATGGTTTGTGTAAATCCATACAATTATCCTGTTCTGTAGGAATGCAGTGTAAAGATGTGGACAACAATGGAAGAAGTATTTGTAGCTCCGTCAATCAAACTGTTAGAAAGCCTATGAATCCTTTAATCACTTTACATGACCAGCAATGTAAAGATACATTTATGAAAGAATTTCAAGACTGATATATAAGGAAATAGCAGGGCTTTTGTAAGTGTGTCAGAAGCAAAAGGACATAGTAAAAGGAATGACAGAGCTCTGAAGGAATAAAGAAATTAAGTTGTGAAAGACGGAAGTAGGGCAAGGGTCATAAAAAAAATTACATCAAGCTTCTTTCAAGAACAGGAAGGAAAAATGTGTAACAATTGTTTGAAATAGCTGTGGAAAAGCAATTGGTTCTGACAGAAATAGTTGAAATCCAGGTGATTAAGATGTAGCTGATTAGTTATCTTTTAACTAATTGAAGGAAGCTGGAGACAATATAATAGAATTTCTGAGGACAGTTGTTTTAATCTTAGGTATAAAATTGATCCAAAGAAAAGAAGATTAACTGACCATCTATGCACCAAATAGTCTAAAGTATTCCTGAGCAAACAGGAAATTGAAAATTCAAAATCAAATTGATGAACATTTAGAAATGTTTGGAGTAACTAATAGTAGCAGATAGGAAAATAAAATCTTTGAGTTCTGGACATCAATCTAAATGTCAGGTTGAATGATTCATGTTTTTTCATTCCCCTTATTTAAATTTGCCCATCCTAAAGATAAATATTTGTGATAATTCATTTTCAAGAAAAATCTGCAAATATAGTTAGTTGAACTAAAAACAAGAGTGATATTATTACGTCCGTACAACTTATAGAACATAGAACATAGAACATAGAACAATACAGCACAGAACAGGCCCTTCGGCCCACGATGTTGTGCCGAACTTCTATCCTAGATTAAGCACCCATCCATGTACCTATCTAAATGCCGCTTAAAGGTCGCCAATGAATCTGACTCTACCACTCCCACGGGCAGCGCATTCCATGCCCCCACCACTCTCTGGGTGAAGAACCCACCCCTGACATCTCCCCTATACCTTCCACCCTTCACCTTAAATTTATGTCCCCTTGTAACACTCTGTTGTACCCGGGGAAAAAGTTTCTGACTGTCTACTCTATCTATTCCTCTGATCATCTTATAAACCTCTATCAAGTCACCCCTCATCCTTCGCCGTTCCAACGAGAAAAGGCCGAGAACTCTCAACCTATCCTCGTACGACCTACTCTCCATTCCAGGCAACATCCTGGTAAATCTTCTCTGCACCCTCTCCAAAGCTTCCACATCTTTCCTAAAGTGAGGCGACCAGAACTGCACACAGTACTCCAAATGTGGCCTAACCAAAGTCCTGTACAGCTGCAACATCACCTCACGACTCTTGAATTCAATCCCTCTGCTAATGAACGATAATACTCCATAGGCCTTCTTACAAACTCTATCCACCTGAGTGGCAACCTTCAAAGATCTATGTACATAGACCCCAAGATCCCTCTGTTCCTCCACCTGACCAAGAACCCTACCATTAACCCTGTATTCCGCATTCTTATTTGTTCTTCCAAAATGGACAACTTCACACTTGGCAGGGTTGAACTCCATCTGCCACTCCTCAGCCCAGCTCTGCATCATATCTAAGTCCCTCTGCAGCCGACAACAGCCCTCCTCACTGTCCACAACTCCAGCTATCTTTGTATCATCTGCAAATTTACTGACCCACCCTTCGACTCCCTCATCTAAGTCATTAATAAAAATTACAAACAGCAGAGGACCCAGAACTGATCCCTGCGGAACTCCACTTGTAACTGGACTCCATGCTGAATATTTACCATCTACTACCACTCTCTGACTTCGACCGGTTAGCCAGTTTTCTATCCAATTGGCCAAATTTCCCTCTATCCCATGCCTCCTGACTTTCCGCATAAGCCTACCATGGGGAACCTTATCAAATGCCTTACTAAATGACATTTCCAATAGAGCAATATTCTAAACATGAATTTATGTGTTTTATATACATTAAATATATGGGAAAAAATGTCTAAAATAATTATAAATATCAACAGGACTAACCTAAAAGTGAAATTGATCAGCAGGACTTCTTTCATATTTACCATGAGATGTGGGTGTCACCAGCTTGCAGGCACTAGCTGCAAGGGAGAGAATTCTGAGAACTTGAGCCAACAATACTCAAGGAACAGCAATATCAAACCATAGGACTCCTACAATGCGGAAGAAGGCCAATCAGGTCTGATTGCTGTCTTGAAGGTTGTTGCAGACTCATCGCACCAAAACCCAGCCTCTAACATATCCCACAACCCACATTTCCCAAGGCTATCCACCTAACTGACACATCCCTGGATAATATTGACAATTTCAGTAAGGCCAATCCATCTAACCTGCACATCTTTAGACTGTGGGATCAAATTGGAGCACCCAGAAGAAATCCACACAGACATTTGGTATATAGTTCCAAGTCAGAGTGGTAGGTGGTTTAGGAGGGGACATAAAAGTAACGGTTTCATCATGTATTTGCTGCCCTTATCCTTCTTGGTAATTAATCCATGGCTTTGGAAGATGCTAAGGGGCCATGGTGAATTGTTGCAGTACATCATGAAAACCCACAGTTTTTACTGTGCATCAGTGGTAAAGGGAGTGAATGGTGAAACTGATAGATTGTGTGCCAATCAAATAGGCTGCTTTGTCTTGGAGGGATTTGAGCTTCACAAGTGTTATTGGAGTTGCAATCATATTCCACAAACAAGTGCGGAATATCTCATCACACTCTTGACTTGCCTTCTTAAATTATGCTCTTGTAAACAGTCTGAGTCAAGATCGGGATACAGACAGACTCACACCTTTAAGGCATTGTCTAAGCTGAGCTGTCACTTTTTTTATAAAACCTAAACTTTTCTTGAGAATGTGACTTCAAAGAAATTCTGAGATTTACATATTAATGAACTGAAACCTGTAACCCATTCTAAAAGATGAAAGACTTAACAACAATCGAGGTTTGTTAAATATATCATTTTACTTGCATGATACTGTAATCTTTTGCTATAAATTCTGTGTCATATGGTCTTACTCCACAACCACCTGTAGAAGTGGTGTTCTGAAGGCTAGTGCTTCCAAATAAACCTGTTGGACCATAACCTGGTGTTGTATGATTTTTAACTTTGTACACCCCAGTCCAACACCAGCTCTTCCACATCCTTATAAATAATAGACAGTCTTTGAGGGGTACTTACTAAAATGCACAGTGAATATATATGTATATTGAAAGTATGCAATATATTTGCAATACTACATACATGTCCCTCTTTAACTGTACACTTTACACATAGATTGCTACACTTAGTAGTGTAAACGTGGTGGTGCAATGATCATATTTAAGATATTGCAGATGACAAATGTAAGGGGTATGTTCAGCAAAGAAGTTTGTATGTTTTCTTTGTATTTAATTCATAATTAAGATGTCAATGTGTGCTTTTGTAACTAAAGTATCAGATGTGGAGAAACAGTCAATAATTATTAAGGTGGTAACTAGATGGATGAAGACATTTGATGGCAGTTCTGTGGCAAATAAAATGTTCACGGAAAACAAGGAATTAAAGCGCCTTTTGTGTGCTAGTATAAAAGACGCACTTCCAGATTTTTAATTATAAGAATAATATAGAAACCAAGTCAGACTTTATTATTTCTCTTGCCACTTCAATTAATGGTCCTGGCTCAAAGGTAGAAGACAGAGGGTGGTGATGGAGGGTGCTTCAGACGGGAGGCCTGTGACCAATGTAGTGCCACAAGGATTGGTGCTGGATCCACTAATTTTTGACATTTTATATTGGATGTGAACATTGGAGTTTTAGTTAGTAAGTTTGGAGATGACACCAAAATTGGTGGTGTAATGGACAGCAAAGAAAGTTACCTCAGATTACAACACAATCTTGATCAGATGGGCCAATGGGCTGAGGAGTGGCAGATGAAGTCTAATTTAGATAAATGCGAGGTGCTGCATTTTGGGAAAGCAAATCAGATCAGGATTTATACACTTAATGGTAAAGTGTTGGGTGTGTTGCTGAACAATGAGACCTTGGAGTGCAGGTTCATAGTTCCATGAAAGTAGATTCACAGGTAGATAGAATAGTGAAGGCGGCATTTGTATGCTTTCCTTTATTGGTCAGATTGTTGCATATAGGAGTTGAGAGGTCATGTTGAGGCTGTACAGGACATTGGTTAGGCCACTTTTTGAATATTGCGTGTAATTCTGGTCTCCTTCCTATTGGAAGGATGTTGTGAAACTTGAAAGGGTTCAGAAAAGATTTACCAGGATGTTTCCAGGGTTGGAGGATTTGAGTTATAGGGTGAGGCTGAATAGGCTGGGGTTGTTTTTCCTGCAGCATCGGACACTGAGGGATACCTTACAGAGGTTTATAAAATTATGAGGGGTATGGATAGGATAAACAAACAAGGTATTTTCCCGAGGATGAGGGAGTCCAGAACTAGAGGGCATAAGTTTAGATTGAGAAAGCAAAGATTTGAAAGGGACCTAAGGGGCAACTTTTTCATGCAGAGGGTTGTGCTTGTATGGAAGGAGCTGCCAGAGGAAGTGGTGGAGGCTGGTACAATTACAGCATTTAAAAGTCATCTGGATGGGTATATGAATAGAAAGGGTCTAGGGGGATATGGGCCAAGTGCTGGCAAATGGGACTAGATTAGGTTAGGATATCTGTGTGATATTGACGAGTTGGTCAGAAAGGTCTGTTTCCATGCTGTACATTCTATGACTCTATAAATGGGACAAAAAGAAATTGAATAAAGTCAGGAAGCAATTTTATGTATAGAGTAACTAAAGCCTACAGTCTTCCAGATGGGATGGCAGAATTTTTTTAAAAAATACACTGGAAGTATTAAAGAAGCAGTTGGATGGAGTGATGGTAGGGTCCTAGTTAAGGAGAAACTGAGCAAAATGGCTCCTCAAATATAATTTTGCTTATTGAACTTCTGAAGAATTAAATCAATTTTATATTAAAAGTATGCATCCCATCTGTTTCTTTCCACTAAATGGTAATCATTGTTTAAATTAAAATAGTCAGGCTTATTGATTTGAAATAACTAACTTGAAGTAATTTTTGCTTCTGTGGTAAAGTAAGGGATTCTTGCTTTTTCCAACAAATATAAAGGATATTGTAACCCAATTTGACTGGCCTGAGCACTTATGGTGACCAGCCCAGCATTCATCACTCAGCCAAAACAAACAACCCGGGCTGTACTGATTAACCACAACTCAGTATCGGAACTACAAGACATTCATTCCAAAGCGGTTACACGACTGTTTCCATTTAATTTCTAATCACAGGTGAAAACAGAAAATGTTGAAAATACATATTGAGAAAGCGGGGGTGGGGGAAGACAGATTCAAGTTTCATCTGAGCACTCACCGGATTAAAATGTTAACCTGGAGTTCAACAGTCCCTCTATCGCTGCAATCACCTTGGCTGGTGTGGAAACAGTCCAGTTTCAAAGTGCGCCCTTGACTTGCTGCTTCCCCAGTCAGAGACCTAAATGGGACAAGTTGCCCTGAAACAAAATCAGAAATTGCTGGAGAAACTTGGCAGGTCTAGCAACATCTATGGAAAGAAAGCAGAGTTAATGATTCAGGCCCGGACTGATAGTAATTACAAAAAGGTGGTACGTACCACGTCCACCTATCCGTCTTCTCAAACCAACTGTCCTGTGCTGTGGTTGGTCAGGCGCAAACTGCGAATCTAACCAATTTCTTGAACTCGAGCTCACTTCGGAGAATGCAGAATCTTTAAAGGAGCCTGATCTTTTGAACGATATGCAGGAAATTACTCGTTTTTGGACTGGAACGAACAAGTGGTTTTTTTTTAATGACTAATCGTCTAAATGCTATCAACATCAATGTTTTGGCAGCATGTTGGATAGAAGTTCCTTCTTTGTATCAATTATGTTGCATAAGTTAAGGTTTTGGAGTCCAGCCAATGTGTGTCAACAGCTTGGTTACTTTTACGTTGTAAATCTGAAGAATGGGGTATTCCTGGTCTGTCACAGTGGAAGGGTTCAGCAACTTCCTACATGGATCGCCATAATTTTTAAGAAATTGTCAATATAAAAAATCAATGGCCAGTAAATCGCTGATATTGTCTTGTCACCATATTAAATTATATTTACTACTTCTTTATATTTCATTTAGTTAGATTCATTTCAACATTGGAATATCAGTTTTGTGCAGTTACATATTCCTACAATCTGCTGAAAGATGGGGCAGGAATGTGGGACTGATTCAACTGGAATGGACTTCTTCAAATTAGGGAAAAAAAATGAGATGAGGGTTGCCCAATAACTAGAGGTCATAGGTTTAATTGGTTGTGAACAGATTTAGTGGGGGAGAAAGAATGATGTATTCAGTATGGAGGGTTGTTACAATCTAAAATGCACTACCTGAAAGGATGGAAAAGATCTAAAATGAAAATGACTATAAGAGATTTAAAATGAAAATAGCTATTAGGTTTGCTGGCCAATGAAGATGAAACATTAAATAATGTCATTCAGAAGAATAGCCATAGCTGAAATGTTGATTGGAGCAAGCAATCCTACTTGTGTGTCAATTATATCAGCTTCAATCCATTGTGTGGATAAAGGAATGCAAGCATATTATCATCACATGTCTAAAACTGACTGGAAAGAGAACACATAACTCATAAGTGTACCAAGGCAGCCAAATGGGTCAGTCTAGGATGTCAACACCAGAATTGAGATATCGCTTGCCCTTAAAAGTCAACTTAGGCTGAGAAGAGGGTCTTATTTATTTTACCTGCTAGATTATATTTCTTCACAACAGGAACTCAACCACAATGTTGTTAAAAAGCCAGAATTTTTGAACCTTCATTGTATTCTGTATACGCAGAGAGAATCTTGAGGCCTGCAATGATTAAACCATTACTTTAGGAACTATGTTAACAAATAACCATTTTGTTTACCCTGTCAGTAATCTAAGTGCATGCTACATCTTTGGAAGTCATTTATTATTGCGTGTGAATGTCTGTACAAATTTAGGGAATGGCTGTTTGCTGCACTTACATTTCAAATGTTTTGAAAAATAAACACCCTCACTTTGACTTAAATGTACAAGACAGACTGTGTCTGATCTTTAAAATCATACTAATAAAGTTACTAAAATAATTCTTCTCCAAAGTGGATATTACTTGATGTCAGATGAGAGGTCAGAAAATGTGGGAGATTATTCTACATCTCTGGCTAACACTAACAAGATTAAACTAAACAATGCTTCAGAGAACCAAACGATATAATGGAGCAAATGGCCATTTTCTGTGTAATAATGTCCAATAATTCTATAATCCTAAATTCAAGTGCTCTGAGATTATTTATCGGAGGTCATGTCAAATAAGTTAGACTTTGCACTCTGCTGGATATGATGCTAAATTTGTTAAAGGTTCTCAAGCATCTAGACCTTTCTTTCTACTTTAGAACTTACTTTGAGTCTTTGAACCCTACTGCCCATTCTATTCATATTACAAGATTGTCACTGAGAGATTAGAATGCCACACATGTATACATGTACTAGTACACTAAGTTCTCTCTTTGACAAAGTGCAAGTTATTATCTGGCATGACCACTGTAGAAGATGATTCTTGGCAACTGTCCTCCACATTCTACTGCCACTGCTTTTATTGCAGCCTTATGCAACACAAGTTCTTTTTCATTGTGTTTTAAGCTACACATGTTAAATTATCTTACTGTCTTAATAATGGTATGAAATTTGTTTTGTAAGTCTACCTACTTATCTTTACATATTCTGGAAAACAAGTTTCCATGTAAACAGGTGATATTGAATAGTGTCTTATTTTCATGAACTACCTTTACAATCCTCACATTAACAACTGTAAATGTATTCTAGTGTTATTATTACATTCACCAATCAACGAGATGTATTGGAAATTGCATATTAATTTTGTGTATTAGAACATGATGTTTCTGTATTTATGTCCTATACAACAATTTATCATTTTTAATTGTATTCATATGAAATACTTTACAGCTGGCAAAAAGGTCAAAGATCAATTACAAGTACATTGTATTTTAGTGCCTTGTAAGTGCCATTGATAAGAAATCATTAAGTGATATTTTTGTTCAGCCAAAATGGACTTTTCTCAACTCCAATTTTAATTGTCAGTGCAGGTACGTCCACAGTATTGTTGGGAGGGAGGTTATTATTGTAAAAAAAAGTAAATAATTGAAGGAAAGAGACAATAGACAATAGACAATAGACAATAGATGCAGGAGTAGGCCATTCTGCCCTTCGAGCCTGCACCGCCATTCAATATGATCATGGCTGATCATTCCTAATCAGTATCCTGTTCCAGCCTTATCTCCATACCCCTTGACTCCACTATCTTTAAGAGCTCTATCCAATTCTTTCTTAAAAGAATCCAGAGACTGGGCCTCCACTGCCCTCTGGGGCAGAGCATTCCACACAGCCACCACTCTCTGGGTGAAGTAGTTTCTCCTCATCTCTGTCCTAAATGGTCTACCCTGTATTTTTAAGTTGTGTCCTCTGGTTCGGCACTCCCCCATCAACGGAAATATGTTCCCTCCTGCCAGTGTGTCCAGTCCTTTCATAAGCCTATACGTTTCAATCAGATCCCCTCTCAGTCTTCTAAACTCAAGGGTATACAAGCCCAGTCGCTTCAGTCTTTCCGTGTAAGGCAATCCTGCCATTCCAGGAATTGACCTCGTGAACCTACGCTGCACTCCCTCAATAGCCAGAATGTCTTTCCTCAAATTTGGAGACCAGAACTGCACACAGTACTCCAGGTGTGGTCTCACCAGGGCCCTGTACAGCTGCAGAAGCACCTCTTTGCTTCTATACTCAATCCCTCTTGTTATGAAGGCCAGCATGCTATTTGCCTTCTTCACGACCTGCTGTACCTGCATGCTTGCCTTCATTGACTGGTGGACAAGAACACCCAGATCTCTCTGAACAGCCCCTTTACCTAATTTGATACCATTGAGGTAGTAATCTGCCTTCCTGTTCTTGCCACCAAAGTGGATAACCAGACATTTATCCACATTAAACTGCATCTGCCATGCATCTGCCCACTCACCTAACTTGTCCAGGTCACCCTGTAATCCCCTAACATCCTCATCACATTTCACCCTACCACCTAGCTTTGTGTCATCAGCAAATTTGCTAATGTTATTGCTGATACCATCTTCTATATCATTTACATATATTGTAAAAAGCTGCGGTCCCAGCACGGATCCCTGCGGTACCCCACTGGTCACTGCCTGCCATTTCGAAATGGAGCCGTTAATCACTACCCTCGAAATGGAGCCGTTAATCACTACCCTCCCTCCTCCTCTAACCTTAATTAAGAGTCCACAGAGTTGCCATAGGAAGACGGTCTAAGGAAGTTTAGATCGAAGAGTGAGGCTTCAGCTCAGGAATCTTGATAAAGAGGTTGAGTCAAGAGATTACGCCACAGTTGAAGAGGGTGAAGACATGACTGCTCAGCTGGTTCAGTGCGCTACGTGTTTGATGTGGCAAGTCAACGACTCTGGTGTGTCTGGCTCGTATATGTGTGGAAAGTGTGCGCACATTCAGCAATTGACCGAGCATATTGCAGCACTGACGAAAGAACTCGAAGACCTTAGGCTCATCCGAGAGAACGAGATCTTTCTGGACAAGACCTTCAGTGATGTTATTACACCAATCATGCCAGAAGAGAGCAGAAGAGTGCAGACGATGAGGAAGGCAGAGAGGAGACAGGTGCAAGAGACGCCGGGAGAAGTACCTGTCAGGAACAAGTTGAAGCTTTTAGAAACAGTAGAGTCTGATGACACTACCAGTTCGCAAGGCGGCCATGTTTGTCAATCAAAAGTTGCCGCAGAAGCAGAGCGGAAGAGTCGGACATCACATAGAGCCGTGGTAATAGGGGACTCCATCGTGAGAGGAACTGACCGGGGTTTTTGTGGCAGCAGATGGGATTTAAGGATGGTGTGTTGCTTTCCTGGTGCTAGAGTGAAAGACATCGCGGACAGAGTGCAGGACATCCTCAAGGACGAGGGTGAAGAGCCCGAGGTGGTGGTACACGTTGGCACAAATGATGTCGGGAAGAAGAGGAGGAACATACTACAGCGAGACTTCGCAGAACTAGGAAGAAGGCTAAAAAGCAGGACGTCCAAGGTGGTTATCTCCAGTTTGCTTCCAGTTCCTCGGGCTAGTGTGGCCAGAAACCGGGAGATAATGGACTTGAACGTGTGGTTGGGGAACTGGTGCAGGAAGCAAGGTTTCAAGTTCTTGGATCACTGGGGTATATTTTATGGTAACCATAAATTCTACAAGAGAGACGGCTTGCACCTTAATAGAACAGGGATCGGCATTCTGGCAGGCAGGTTTTCTGCTGCAACACCGCTACATTTAAACTAAGTAGCGGGGGGGAGGGGACAAGCTGGATGTTTAAAAAGGAAATTGAAGGGGTAGTTAGAACAAGAGAAGTCAAGAAAGACAACTGTATCAAGGAGGCAGAAAACTGGAAAAGGCATCATGCTGTAAAGTTGAGTGAAATAAGGGTTGAGGGGAAGGGTGAGAGCAGTAACAAATTAAAAATTCTATATATGAATGCACGAAGCATTAGACACAAGGTGGATGAGCTTGAGGCTCTTTTGGAAATTGGCAGATACGATATTGTGGGGATAACTGAGACGTGGCTTCATGGGGACAGGGCCTGGGAAATGAATATTCAAGGCTACATGTGTTATCGTAAGGATAGACTGACGGGCAGAGGGGGTGGGGTGGCCTTGTTGGTAAGGGAGGATATTCAGTCTCTTGCGCGGGCGGACCTAGAGTCAGGGGATGTAGAGTCAGTGTGGATAGAGCTTCGAAACACTAAGGGTAAAAAGACCCTCATGGGAGTCATCTACAGGCCCCCAAACAGTAGTCTGGATGTTGGAGGTAAGTTGAATCAGGAGCTGAAATTGGCTTGTCGCAAAGATGTTACTACAGTTGTTATGGGGGATTTTAACATGCAGGTAGACTGGGAGAATCAGGATGGTATCGGGCCTCAAGAAAGAGACTTTGTGGAGTGCCTCAAAGATGGATTTTTAGAGCAGCTGGTGCTGGAGCCGACCAGGGATAAGGCGATTCTGGATCTGGTATTGTGTAACGAACCAGAATTGGTCAGTGACCTCGAAGTGAAGGAGCCATTGGGAAGTAGTGACCATAATACAATAAGCTTCAATCTGCAATTTGAGAGGGAGTGGGTACAATCTGAAGTGACAATATTTCAGTTGAATAAAGGGAAATATGGAGCTATGAGGGAGCAACTGGCCAAAGTTCAATGGTTTAATACCTTAACAGGGAAGACCGTGGAGGAACAATGGCAGATATTTCTGTGTATAATGCAGAAGATGCAGGATCAGTTCATTCCTAAAAGGAAGAAAGATCCCAGGAGGAGACATGGGCGGCCGTGGCTGACAAGGGAAGTAAAGAAACATATAAGGTTAAAAGAGAAAAAGTATAACTTAGCGAAGATAAGCGGGAAAACGGAGGACTGGGAAGCTTTTAAAGAACAACAGAGGATTAGTAAGAAGGAAATACGCAGAGAAAAAATGAGGTACGAAGGTAAACTGGCCAAGAATATAAAGGAGGATAGTAAAAGCTTTTTTAGGTATGTCCAAGGCAAAAAAATGGTTAGGACAAAAATTGGGCCCTTGAAGACAGAAGCAGGGGAATATATTACTGGGAACGAAGAAATGGCAGAGGAATTAAATGGGTACTTCAGATCTGTGTTCACTGGGGAAGACACAAGCAATCTCCCTGAGGTAACAGTGGCTGAAGGACCTGAACTTAAGGGAATTTCTATTTGCCAGGATTTGGTGTTGGAGAGACTGTTAGGTCTGAAGGTTGATAAGTCTCCGGGACCTGATGGCCTGCATCCCAGGGTACTGAAGGAGGTGGCTCGGGAAATCGTGGATGCGCTGGTGATTATTTTCCAGAGTTCAATAGAATCGGGGTCGGTTCCTGAGGATTGGAGGGCGGCTAATGTTGTGCCACTTTTTAAGAAGGGTGGGCGGGAGAAAGCAGGAAATTATAGACCAGTTAGTCTGACCTCAGTGGTGGGAAAGATGCTGGAGTCTATTATAAAGGATGAAATTACGGCACATCTGGATAATAGTAACAGGATAGGACAGAGTCAGCATGGATTTATGAAGGGGAAATCATGCTTGACTAATCTTCTTGAATTTTTTGAGGATGTAACTCGGAAGATGGACGAGGGAGATCCAGTGGATGTACTGTACCTGGACTTTCAGAAAGCTTTTGATAAAGTCCCACACAAGAGGTTAGTGAGTAAAATTAGGGCGCACGGGATTGGGGGCAAAGTACTAGATTGGATAGAGAATTGGTTGGCTAATAGGAAACAAAGGGTAGTGATTAACGGCTTCATTTCGAAAAGGCAGGCAGTGACCAGTGGGGTACCGCAGGGATCCGTGCTGGGACCGCAGCTTTTTACAATATATGTAAATGATATAGAAGATGGTATCAGCAATAACATTAGCAAATTTGCTGATGACACAAAGCTAGGTGGTAGGGTGAAATGTGATGAGGATGTTAGGGGATTACAGGGTGACCTGGACAAGTTAGGTGAGTGGGCAGATGCATGGCAGATGCAGTTTAATGTGGATAAATGTCTGGTTATCCACTTTGGTGGCAAGAACAGGAAGGCAGATTACTACCTCAATGGTATCAAATTAGGTAAAGGGGCTGTTCAGAGAGATCTGGGTGTTCTTGTCCACCAGTCAATGAAGGCAAGCATGCAGGTACAGCAGGTCGTGAAGAAGGCAAATAGCATGCTGGCCTTCATAACAAGAGGGATTGAGTATAGAAGCAAAGAGGTGCTTCTGCAGCTGTACAGGGCCCTGGTGAGACCACACCTGGAGTACTGTGTGCAGTTCTGGTCTCCAAATTTGAGGAAAGACATTCTGGCTATTGAGGGAGTGCAGCGTAGGTTCACGAGGTCAATTCCTGGAATGGCAGGATTGCCTTACACGGAAAGACTGAAGCGACTGGGCTTGTATACCCTTGAGTTTAGAAGACTGAGAGGGGATCTGATTGAAACGTATAGGCTTATGAAAGGACTGGACACACTGGCAGGAGGGAACATATTTCCGTTGATGGGGGAATGCCGAACCAGAGGACACAACTTAAAAATACAGGGTAGACCATTTAGGACAGAGATGAGGAGAAACTACTTCACCCAGAGAGTGGTGGCTGTGTGGAATGCTCTGCCCCAGAGGGCAGTGGAGGCCCAGTCTCTGGATTCTTTTAAGAAAGAATTGGATAGAGCTCTTAAAGATAGTGGAGTCAAGGGGTATGGAGATAAGGCTGGAACAGGATACTAATTAGGAATGATCAGCCATGATCATATTGAATGGCGGTGCAGGCTCGAAGGGCAGAATGGCCTACTCCTGCATCTATTGTCTATTGTCTATTGAAACAGAGCATGGTTAACGGATTTGTAACTATTGTAACTTTTTCCACCCTTTTTGGATATAAGAACCACAATACCTATTTCTAATATTCTGTGCCTTTCCAAATATATATTCTGGTGCTTCAGTAATCTATTCCCTGGTCTCCATCAGCACTCTGGGATTAGTATTGTCTCGCCCTGGAGATTTATTGATATTGAGTCTGACTAACTTGTTTTGGAATTTCATCAAATCTTTGGAGTGGCCGCGAAGCTCATGTCCTTTCTGAGTACACAGATGAAGCAGTCAGTAAGAATACATGTCATTCTTTGTTCAATGTCAGCTTCAAGTCATGGGCAAATTTAATTTTCACTTCTCTGATATAATTATTGGTCAAGTGTAATGAATTTTTTTTTTGCTAGGTCCCATTTCAGCTGCTATTCACTAAGTCTTTTTAACACATTCCATGTTTCAGTGATGTTTCTACAGTGCATTCTAGCATAGCGCATGTTTCATCAATGCGAATTGAGAATAACGCGGTTGAAGAATTGTGAGTGTCATTTGGATAACGCAATCTTTCAACCAAACGGGAATAGTGATTTTCTATAGGGATCTTCTACAGTGCGATTTTCTATAGCAGTTTTCCATACCATGATTTTCTATAGTGCGAGGGTGAAGAGGAACACAACGGTCATGATATATGAGAATGCTAAATGTCTGCATTATTCTCCTATACTGATTTTCACAATAACCTTGTCTCTCCATTAGAGAAAATGATGAAAGCAAGATATTACAAATTCTGGAAATCTGAAATATAAACCATGAAAGAAGCCAGAAATACTCAACAGGCCAGGCAACATCTGTAGAGAAAGAATGATAAAGCTAATATTTCAAGTTGTTGATTTTTTGTCACTAACTTCCAAGCAGCTGCCCGATCTTATCATTGAGAGGGTGGAACATTTTGAAGGAGCGAGATGAGCAATTAAGTGTTGCAGTCCACTTGAAAACTAATGGATAGAAAGGGTTGAGGTGTGTAATTATCATTTCAAAAGCTGGAGAGAAACTGAAAATATTGGACATCATTGGTGTGACTACCAATCTCCTGTAATATTATGCCACACAAATACCAAGCTATGACCATCACCAATAACAGACAATCTAACCACTGTCCCTTGGTATTCAACTGTGTTGTTATCACTGAATTCTCCCACTATCAACATCCAGGGGGTTATGATTGACCAGAAACTCAACTGCACTCACCATATGAACACAGTGGCTACAAGAGCAGGTCAGATGCTAAGAATTATGCATCTCCTGACTGCCCAAAGCCTGTCCATCATCTACAAGGCACAGGTCAGGAGTGTGATGGAATATTGTCCACTTTTGCCTGGATGAATGCAGCTCCAACAACACTGAAGAAGCTTGAAACCACTGAGGACAAAGCAGCCCGCTTGTAAGACATTACATCCAAAATGATACACTCCCTCCACCACTGATGCATAGTAGCAGCAGTGTACTATCTACAAGATCCATTGCAGAAATTCACCAAAGATCCTCAGACAGCACCTTCCAAACCCAAAACCATATCCGTCGAGAAGGACAGGGCAGCAGATATGGGAACGCAAACACTTTCAAGTTGCTTTCCAAGCCACACACCATTCTAACTTGGAAATATATCACCATTCCTTCACTGTCACTGGATCAAGATCTTGGAATTCCTTTCCTAAGGGCATTGTGGGTCAACCCACAGCTGATGGATTACAGTGGTTCAAGAAAGCAGCTTATCACCACCTGCTCAAGGGCAATTGGAGAAAAACAATAAATATTGGCTAGCCAGCGATGTCCACATCCAACAAATGAGTAAAACAAAAACTCACAATGCCCCACACTAGCAATCTTAAGAATATTAGGATACAACAGGCCAACATAACACTGGCAACATGGTGCAAGAGTGAGGTGTTGATTCCTGGATCACTGGGACGGTTCTGGAGTAGGAGGAACATATTGTGTGGCTTACATGTCAAACCTACCGGGATCAATGTCTTCAAGATAAGATTAACTGGAAATGTGAGTGAGCTAATGACCTAATTTAGCAGGAGATGGGCAGCAGACCAAAACTTCAGATAACTTTAGGCAAAAAAGAATACATTCGTGTTTAGGATCAGATGGACAACTGATGCTCTACCACTCAATATGTGTCTCTCAATCCCATTCTCCTACTTTATCTACAGAACCCATGATCCTCTTACTCTTCAAAAACCTATCTTCCTGTGTCTCTCAATGACACTCAATGACTTGGCCTTCACAACCTCCTGTGGCAACGAGTTCCACAGATTCACCACCCTCTGACTGAAGAAATTCCTTCTCATCTCAGTTCTAAAGGGTCAATCCTTCACTCTGAGGCTGTGCCCTCAGGTCCAAGTCTCTCCTACTAGTAGAAATATCTTTTGCACATCCACTCTAATCAGGCATCTCATTATTCTATAAGTTTCAATGAGATCACCTCATTATCCTTTAAACTCGGTTGAGTACACAGCCAGAGTTCTCAACTTCTCTTTATATGACAAGCCCTTCTCCCTAACATTAATTCGTGTAAACCTCCTCTCAACCACCTCCAATGGCAGCACATCCTTCCTTAGGTACGGGATCCAAAATTGTTCACAATATTCCAAATGCAGTCTGACCAGAGTCTTAGACAGCCTCAGATGCACATCTCTGCTCTTGTATTCTAGCCCTCTTGAAATGAATCCTAACATTGCATTTGCCTTCCTAATTGCCAACTGAATCTACATGTTAATCCTTAAGAGAATCCTGAACTAGAACTCCCAAACCCATTTGTGCTTCAGAATTATGGCATGGGATCTCAAGTAACTCATATTTTGCTGAAATGCTATCTATTTAATGTGCTTCGTGTATTTACAGAAACTCAAAAACCCGCAGTGAGACTATAAATGAAGCTTTCTGATTGTGATGTGAGATGGTTATTAGCAGAGAATGAGGTAAGACTGATAAATTAAACTGCATTTATTTCAATGTATGAGGCTTGACAGGTAAGGCAGATGAACTTAGGACATGTATGGGAACGTGGGTTTGGGAGGTCATAGCTATTACAGAAACATGGCCGGAGAGGGACAGGACTGGCAGCTTAATGTTCCAGATATAGATGCTATAGAAAGGATAGAATGGGGACTAGAGAGGAGGGGGAGTGGCATTTTTAGATTAGATTAGATTCCCTACAATATGGGAATAGGCCTTTCGGCCCAACAAGTCCTCACTGACCCTCCAAAGAGTAACCCATCCAGACCCATTCCCCTACCTATATTTACCCCTGACACTATAGGCAACTTAGCATGGCTAATTCACCATTGGCCATGCTAAATTGCTATTTTTGCATTGTGGGAGGAAACTGGAGCACCCGAGGAAACCCACACAGACACAAGGAGATTGTTCAACCTCCACACAGACCTCAAAGCGGGAATCGAACCTGGGTTGCTGGTACTGTGAGGCAGCAGTGCTAACCATTGAGTCACCATGCCATCCCACAGGTTAAGGATAACATTATGGCTATATTTAGGATATTCCTGGGAGAACATCCAGTGCAGTTATATGGATGGAATTGAGAAATAAGAAGGGGATGATTACTTATTGGGATTGTCCTCCCAATGGTCAATGGGAATTTGAGAAGCAGATATGTAAGGAGATTTCCGAGAGCTATAAGAATAATATGGTGGTAACAGTAGGAGATTTTAACTTTCCAAACATAGACTGGGACTGCCATAGTGTTAAGGGTTTTGATGGAGAGGAATTTGTTAAGTGTGTGCAAGAAATACTTGACCTTTTCTTGGGAAATAAGGCAGAGCGAGTGACTGAGGTATCAGTGGGACATCACTTTGGGCCCAGTGATCATAATTCTATCAGACTTAAAATTGTTATGGAAAAGGATAGACCTGATCTAAATGTTTGAGTTCTAAATTGAAGCAACGCCTTTTTTGACAGTATTAGGCAGGGACATTTGAAAGTTGATTGGGGGAGGCTGTTTGAAGGTAAGGGGATGGATGGAAAGTGGGAGGCCTTCAAAAATGAGATAAAAAGAGTCCAGAGACAGTATGTTCCTGTTAGGGTGAATGGCAAGGCTGGTAGGTGTAGGGAATGCAGGACAGCATGAGAAATTTAGGCCCTGGACAAGAAAAAGAAGGAGGCATATGTCAGGTATAGACAGCTGGGATCAAGATAATCCTTAGAGGAATAGAAGAGCAGTAGGAGTATACTTAAGAGGGAAATCAAGAAATCCAAAAGGGGACATGAGTTTGCTTTTGCAAATAGGGTTAAGGAGAATCCAAAGAGATTCAATAAATATATTGGGGCAAATGAGTAACTAGGGAGAGAAAAGGGCCCCTTAAAGATCAACAAGGCTATCTATGTGTGGAATCTTAGGAGATGGGTGAGACATTAAATGAATATTTTGAATCAGTATTTACTGTGGAGAAGGACATGGAAGCTAGTAAACCTGGGAAAATAAATAGTGATGTCTTGGAAAGTGTTTATATTGCAAAAGAGGAGGTGCTGGATGTTTTAAAACACATAAAGGTGGATAAATCCCAGGACCTGATCAGGTATATCCGAGAACTTCATAGGAAGCTAGGGAAGAGATTGCTGTGCCCCTTGCTGAGTTACTTGTTTCACTGATAGCTATGCGTGAAGTGCCAGAGGACAGGAGGGTGTCTAATGTGGTACCTTTATTTAAGAAAGGTGGTAAGGAAAAGCCAGGGAACTATAGACCAGTGGTGGGTAAGTTGTTGGAGGGTACTTCAGGGGCAGGATTTACATACATTTAGAAAGACAAGAACTGATTAGGAATAGTCACCATGGCTTTTTTGCATGGGGAATCATGCCTCACTAACTTGACTAAGTTTTTTGAAGAAGTGACAACAAGTAATGATGAAAGCAGAGCAGTAGATGTTGTCTATTTGGACTTCAGCTAGGCATTTGACAAGTTTCTGCATGATAGACTGGTTAGCAAGGTTAGATCACATAGAATCCAGTGGGAGCTAGCCAACTGGACACAAAATTGGCTTGAAGGTCGGAGACAGAGGGTGGTAGTAGAGGGCTGTTTTGTGGACTGGAGGCCTGTGACCAATGGGGTGCTGCAAGGATCGGTTCTCAGTCCACCGTTTTTTGTCCTTTATATAAATGATTTGGATGTGAAAATCAGAGGTATGGTTAGTAAGATTGCAGATGACTCCAAAACTAATGGTGTAATAGACAGTGATGAACATTAGCTCAGAGTACAATGGGACCTTGTCAGATGGACCAATGGGCCAAGGAGTGGCATATGGAGTTTAATTTAGATAAATGTGAGGTATTGCATTTTTATAAGGGAAACTTGAGCAGGACTTATAGACATAATGGTAGGTTCTTGGGCAGTGTTGCCAAGCAAAGACACCTTGGGATGCAGGTTCATTGATCCTTGAAAGTCGAGTCACAGATAGACAGAGTAGTGAACGAGGCTTTTGGTACACATCTCTTCACTAGTCAGAACATTGAGTAAAGGAGTTAGGGCATTATGTTGCAGCTATACAGGACATTAGTTGGGCCACTTTTCAAATACTGCTTGCAATTCTGGGTCCCCTGCAATAGGAAAGATGTTGTTAAACTTGAAAGGGTTCAGAAAAGATTTAGAGGAATGTTGCTGCAATTGGAGGTTTTGAGCTGTAGGGACAGGAATTCAGAGGCTGATGGGTGACCTTATGGAGGTTTATAAAATAATGAGGGACTTGGGTAGGTGAATAGCCAAGCTCTTTTTCCCAGTGTAAAGGAATCTAAAACTAGAGGGCATTGGTTTAAAGTGAGAGAGTAAAGACTTAAAAGGAACCCAAGGGACAATGTTTTACACACAGAGGGTGGTGCATGTATGGAATGAGTTGCCAGAGGGGGTAGCGGAGGCCAGTACAATTATGACATTTAAAAGACATCTTCAAGGTTTGCATAATGATTTGTAGCTCAGGTGCCGGTTGTTATAGTTGTGGGTACATTCGCCAAGCTGGGAAGTTGATTTGCAGACATTGCATCCCCTGTCTAGGTGACATCTTCAGTGCTTTGGATCCTCCTGTGAAGCGCGGCTGTACTGTCTTCTGGAATTTATTTGGTTCCATTCCTACAACTTCTGGTTTCCGGTTCCAATTGTTCGTTGTAGTGGCCGGTATATTGGGTCCAGGTATATGTGCTTGCTGATGGAGTCTGTGGATGAGTGGCATGCTTCTATAAATTCTCTGTCTGTCCTCTGTTTGGCTTGTCCTATGATCATTGTGTTGTCCCAGTCGAATTTGTGGTCCCTGCCATCTCTGTGTGCGTGGCTACTAGGGACAGCTGGTTGTGGTGTTCACTGCGTGGTTGGTGTTAGTGGATGTTGAGTTACAAGTTAATTACCTGTTTGTCCTATATAGGCATCTGCATGGGTACATGAATAGGAAATTTAAAGGAATATGGGCCAAATTCTGACAAATGGGTTCAGATCAGTTTAGGATATCTGGTCGGTATGGACAAGTTGGCCAAAGGGTCTGTTTCTGTGCTATATAACTCTATGTCTCGGGGCAGCACGGTGGCTGAGTGGTTAGCACTGCAGCCTCATAGCGCCACGGACCCAGGTTCGATTCCCGCCTCGGGTAACTGTCGGTGTGGAGTTTGCATGTTCTCCCCGTGTCTGTGAGGATTTGCTCCAGTTTCCTCCACAGTCCAAAGATGTGCAGGTCAGGTGAATTGGCCATGCTAAATTATCTATAGTATTAGGTGGATCAGTCATGGATAAATGTAGGAGAATCGGTGGGTTGCTCTTTGGAGGGTCAGTGTGGACTTTAGACTAAAGATAGGATGAATTCAAAATTAGCTACATGACAGAAAGTAGAGAATAGTTAAACTATTTTTATTTTGCAAACTGCAGTGATGGATACTGTGATGTTCTCTGGGGTCTGGTACTTGGGCAATTATTGTTTTTGATATATACTAATGAATTTGGGTATAGAGACATAATTTCAAAGTTTACAGATATATGAAACTCCAATTTGTCATGAATACTGGGAAGCACAGTAACAAGCTTCACATGCACAGGCAAACTTGTGAAATTGGTAGGCACTTGTCAGAAGAATGTTCAGTGCAGAAAGGTGTGCCGTAGTGCATTTTGTTAGAAAGATGAGAAGTGGCAAGATGAACTGCACAGTCCTATTTTAATGAGGTTGCAGGAATGAAAAGGCCTGGGATAAAAAGTGTTTTGTGCATGAGGGGAGATACCTATGATAACCAGATTAGAAAAATCTGGGGGAATATCTACTCAAACAAAAGAATAAAAATCTCTTGTGGACTATCTTTACAAATCATGGAATAAGAAATCTTGGGGAGAATCTATACAAATCATGGAATGAACAGACTTGGGGGAGCAGCTATACAAATCTTTGAGGTTGGCCAGATAGGTTGAGAAAGCAGCAAAAACAAAGCATTTGGAA
Organism: Chiloscyllium punctatum; assembly: GCF_047496795.1. Classification (NCBI taxonomy): domain Eukaryota; kingdom Metazoa; phylum Chordata; class Chondrichthyes; order Orectolobiformes; family Hemiscylliidae; genus Chiloscyllium; species Chiloscyllium punctatum. Next base: position 81,462,669 of record NC_092741.1, read on the forward strand.
GCCCCGCCTTTACTAGTAAAGTAATGGAAGACCCATATAATGAAGTAATTTAACATTTTAAAAACACTGGTTATGCTTCTGCTTGAGTATTGTGCATGAGTGTACTGTTTAATTATGGACACCACATTTTCGGGTGCCATGGATGAGGGGCTTACAGTTATATGGAGAAATTAAACAAACCCTGTTCTCTTCAGAACATAACAGAAACAAAAACAGACGTTGCTGGAAAAGCTCATCTGGTCTGGCAGCATCTGTGAAGAAAAATCAGATTCAACAGTTCTGGGGAAGGGTCCACAGCATCCACAGATTTTCCAGTTTTTATTAAGTATTCTCTTCAGTGCAGCTTGGCTTTCAGGAGAATTTGATCGAAATTTACAAAATTGGACAAGAAATAGATAAAGGAAGTAAAGAGAAATTCTTTCCAGGGGAGAAGGAGTGATAAGCTGAAGACAAAATTTAAGATGGTTGACAAAACAGCTAGAGATAACACAAAGAAACACGTTTTTTTTACACACGGAGATGTTGTGATTGGGAAAGCATTGCCCAAAAGGATTGCGGAAACAGATTCAGTAGCAACATTTGAAAGAAAGCTGGATAGGAAGACTTGAAGGAAAGAAATATTTTACAATGGAGTAGAAGAGGGACTGGCTTTAATTAGATCACTGCAAAACAGTCACATGAGCAAGATGTACCAAATGACTTACTTTACTTTGTCTGTGCTGCACTATTCTATGATTCTATGAGATGAACAGCTTCTAAGCAAGAGGAGAGCCAGGAGCAATAGGATAGGAAAAAATGGAAAGCTCTGTGCCTAGTTGGAATTGAATTGAATCAAACTGAATTGAATTTACTGTAACATGTACCGAGGCACAGTGAAAAGCTTTGTCCTATGAGCAGTACAGGCAGATCACAGAGTTAAGTAGCATAGATAAGTAAGTAATAGGTAAACAGCGGCAAAATCAAAAACACAGGGACAGGCGAATGTTAAGAGTTTGTGGCTCCATTCAGTATTGTAACAACAGTAGGATAGAAACTGTTTTGAAACCAGTTGGTGCGTGTGTTCAGGCTTCTGTACCTTCTCCTTGATGGTAGAGGTTGTAGAAAAACTTTCCCAGGGTGGAATAGATCTTTGAGAATGCGGGCAGCCTTTCCTTGACAGAGGGCCTGGTAGATGGATTCTGTAGATGGGAGATTGGCCTTTGTGATTGTCCGGGCTAAGCTCACCACCCTCTGTAACTGTCTCTGATCTTGAATGGTACAGTTACCATAGCAGGTAGTGATACATCCAGACAGAATGCTCTCGATGGCGCACCTATAAAGGTTGGCAAGGGTATTCGCCGTAATGCCAAATTTCCTCAGCTGCTTGAGGAAGAAGAGACATTATTGGGCCTTGTAACCAGTACATCCACATGAAGATTCCAAGAAGGCTTGTTGTTGATGACCACTCCCAGAAGCTTGATACTCTCCACTCGTTCCACCTCTGTGCTGTTAATGTGTAGGGGGGTAGGGGTAACATCCCACCGAAAGTCAATAATGGCTTCCTTGGTTTTGCCAGCATTGAGAGTTAGGTTGTTCTCAGTGCACCATTTTTCCAGGTCTTCCACCTCCCGTCTGTAGTCTGTTTCATTGCCATCTGAGAGTCAACCGATTATGGTGGTGTCATCAGCAAACTTGTAAATGGCATTAGTCTGGTATTTGGCGACACAATCACGGGTATACAGTGAGTACAGTAGGGGGCTGAGTACACACACCTGGTGGAGGCTCCATTGTTGAGTGTAAGTAAGGATAAAGTATTGTCCCAATGTTCACTGATTGTGGCCTGTGGGTCAGGAAACTGAGGATCCAGTTGCAGAGAGTGGGGCTTAGTCCGAGATCACTCAGTTTAGTGATCAGTCTCAAGGGGTTAATAGTGTTGAAGGCTGAACTGTAGTTAATGAGTAGGATTCTTACGTAGCTGTTCTTGGTGTCAAGATATTCTAGGGAGGAGAGAAGGGAAGTGATATGGGACCTGGTGTGGATCTGTTGATCCGATAGGCAAATTGGAGTAGGTCAAGAATAGTGGGTAGGCTGGAGTTGATTAATGCCATGATTCCTGATGAAGGGCTTTTGCCCGAAACATCGATTTCGAAGCTCCTTGGATGCTGCCTGAACTGCTGTGCTCTTCCAGCACCACTAATCCAGAATAATGCCATGAACAGCCTTTCAAAGCACTTCATGACCAGCAAAGTTAGGGCCACTGAGTAGCAGTCATTGAGACATGTGGCATGAGCCTTCTTAGGCACAGGGATGATGTTGGTCCTCTTGAAACAGGCAGGGACAGTGACATGCTGTAGGGAGAGGTCGAAGATGTCTGAAAAGATCTCTGCCAATTGATCCACACATACTTTGAGTGTATGGCATGGTACTCCATTTGGTTCCATCACTTTCCTTGGATTCATATGAAGGAAAATTGATCCGACCAGTAACTGTTAGGATAGGTTCATCAGGACTTGTCAGAATAGGTGTTACCTCTCCACCGAAATTTTACTCAAAGCGAGCATAGAAGGCGTTGAGATGATCTGGGAGAGATGTGTCATTGTCTGCTATTTTGCACTGTCTCTTTTTAGAACCTGTGATGTCATTCAGTCCTTGCCTTAGTCGCCGGGTGTCTGTCTGGGTCTCTAGTTTGGATCAGTATTGGTCCTTGGCTGTCTTAATGGCTCTGCATAGGTCATACTTGGATTCCTTATATTTGAGTGGGTCTCCTGACCTGAAGGCCTCGTGCCTTGTTTTTAGCAGGTCCTGCATGTCCTGATCCAGGGTTTCCTGTTGGGGGACACCCGGATTGACTTCCTCGGTATGCAGTCCTCCATACACTTGCTGATAAAGTCTGTGATGGTGGTGGCGTAGTCGTCCAAGGTACCTGCAGACTGTTTGAACATGGCCCAATCAGCCAATTCCAGACAGCACCAGAGAGCAGGAGCTGGAGAAATGGCAGAGTTGATCATTGTACAAGGCAAATGGAAAGTGCTAATGTGACAAATCAGAGAAAGTGAAATATGCCCAATGGATGTATGAATGCATACTGCAGAATGGTAGTGGATAACGTATGCACTGAACATTCATGGTTTCTGCCACCTAGGAATATGGCACACATAAAAAGCAGGACAATAGAGCTGTTGGCAACAACTTTAATCTTTATTTGCAAAATGTCCCAAAGCATAATGAGACAAAACTTGACACCATGTCACTTTCATGACAGTGGATCATAAGCACAATCACCTAGGAACAGATTAAAATTTCATCATGATAAATGATTTTAATTTAAAAACAACATATCGCCAAATGTTGACTGCAGAACTAAATTCATTGTTTGTCTTAACAGGAAGAGACATTGGAATGTCACATCAAATGTAGTGTCAAGAAAGCTTCAAAGGAATTGACTTAAAAGGGTGAAATGCACTACAAAATAAATGAAAATCCTAGAAGATGTCTCATACAGTGAATATGATGGTAGACAAGACAGCAGTCTGAGAAATACATGATTTGTATCTTCCCTGTCAATAATGCGCATGAACAGGAACCAAAAGTTGGTTCAACTAGATTGAATGTGTATGTGCTAACGAAAACAAGTGCACTAGTGAGCCAAGGTACTCATGGTATTAGCCTGTTTTTGGGTACTAGTACACAGCAAAGGTCAAAGTTGAATAATGAACTAATAATCACTGGTTCAAGCAAAGGGCCCTCTCACACTGAATGCTCGATGACATCTAGCCGACAAGCCAGTCAAAAGGAAACAGATCACAAAGGACTCTCTCAGTCTGAATGCTATCAGTTGGCCACCAGTAAAAGGAAACAGCATAATAGAATGTGATCTCGCCTGCAAAACCAATAATCTCAAAATCAACTAAATAACTATCAATATTCCACAATCTAGTCTTCATGTATGACCCAGAGAATGATCAATATATTTTTAACCATTATTTTGTTCGACTCACTTCTCATTTAAAATCTGTATGTCTGTAGGATGTATTACCATTTATTCTTGTATCTATTAAAAAGTACACTCAATTTTATGTTCACTCAATAAAGCACAATTAAATTAGCTCCTTTTAAAACAAATGCATTTGGTGTTTGAGAAAGATACTTTGAAGGGAGCGATCATATTTCTAAAGTAATCTCACTGCAACCAATTCAGAGGAGGCTGAATAAAGAAAGAAAGTCAGTTCATCCCTTCACACTTAGAAGCTTAACATTGTAGCATCCTATTTGGAATTATAACTACTTAGAAGACTCACCCAATGTCTGGTCATAATAGTCATGTAAGCAGATTTTAGAATAGGTGACCAAACGTTTGCTCAAAAAGGAGCATCATGAAGGAGAGTGGGGATAGTGAACTGGAGACACTTACCGAAACAAGTCCTGTGTTATGTCCAGAGCAGCTGAAAGCACAATCCCAAAAGTGAGGTGAAGGGTATGGGGGATGTCAGAGTTGGAGAAATGCAGTGTTCTCAGAGACTTGTTGGATTTGAAGAAACTAGCCAGAAATGGAAGTGTGATTCCATGAAGGGGTTGGTCATGAGGATAAGAAGTATAAATCTGAGGTGTTGCTGGTCCAGAAGTCAATTTACATTAATAAGCAGAGGATGATGAAAAAACAGGACTTGGTGCAACTTAGAATTCAGCCAGAGCGAAAGTTTACAAGAAGTAGAGGATAAGAGAGCAGCCATGAAAATTTTGGAATAATCAAGCCTGGAATGAACAAAAGCATGGATAAAAAATTCCACAGTAGATAAGCTGCAAAAGGGATGTTGCAGACCAACGTTACTGAAGCAGTAGTCAGTTTTTGTGACAGAGAGAATATGGAAGCTAAGTGTTGAAATGGAAGCTAAGAATGTGGAGCTGTAAAACCTAAGACAGTAGCTACTTTGGCAGCTGTAGGATTAATAACCAGAGCATGATTTTACGATAGATGCCAAAGACAGGCTTTTCAGTCTTCTCATTGCTGAATTGGAGAAAAATCTCAACTCATGTAGTCAAGCAGGCTTGCAGCACAGAGATGTGGATAGCTCATGAGCTCGGTACAATGATAGAACTGGATGTCAGCAGCACCTATGCACAATGTGATAATATATGTTTAGATGATATAACCTAGAGGCACATATAGATGAGAAGTAAAAGACCAACAAAATATCTATAGGGAAATCCAAGCATAATACCTAATTACTGGTAAAGTTTCAAGCGTGAAACCAGATGATAAATATCTCCCTCAACTGGAGAATGGTGCAGAAGTATTTGACAAGCATAACAAGGGTTAAACATGGTCAAGGCCAGAGGTGGGTCTCAGAGGTTGAGGAACAACAAGCTGCCTTTTGAGTTTGATTATGGCAGCACAAAATCCTGATTGCTTTCATTAAACTGGGAGTTTCAGGAAAGGCTATCACAGATTTGTGAGAAGACACTTGCTCAAAGACTTTGAAGAGGAAAGGGAAATTATAGAGGGTGTAATAACAGATTACTTCTTGAACAAAACTAAATGTTTGCCATTTCATCAGAACAGTTAAACTGCATATTTTGTATTGAATCCTAGTGAGTTGGATGCGAGGATAACAGGTACAGTTAGTAAGTTTGCAGATGACACCAAAATTGGAGGTGTAGTAGACAGCGAAGAGGGTTATCTCAGATTACACCAGGATCTTGACCAGATGGGCCAATGGGCTGAGAATTGGCAGATGGAGTTTAATTCAGATAAATGCAAGGTGCTGCATTTTGGAAAAGCAAATCTTAGCAGGACTTATACACTTTATGGTAAGGTCCTAGGAAGTGTTACTGAACAAACAGACCTTGGAATGCAGGTTCATAGCTCCTTGAAATGGAGTTGCAGAAAGATATGATAGTGAAGAAGGCATTTGGTATGCTTTCGTTTGTTGGTCAGAGTATTGAGTACAGACGTTGGGCAGTCATGTTGCAGCTGTACAGGACATTGGTTAGGCCACTGTTGGAATATTGCGTGCAATTCTGGTCTCCTTCCTATTGGAAAGATGTTGCGAAACTTGAAAGGGTTCAGGAAAGGTTTACAAGGATGTTGCCAGGGTTGGAGGATTTGAGCTATAGGGAGAGGCTGAACAGGCTGGGGCTGTTTTCCCTGGAGCGTCAGAGGCTGAGGGGTGACCTTATAGAGGTTTACAAAATTATGAGGGGCATGGATAGGATAAACAGGCAAAGTCTTTTCCCAGGGGTCAGGGAGTCCAGAACTAGAGGGCATAGGTTTAGGGTGAGAGGGGAAAGATATAAAAGAGACCTACGGGGCAACTTTTTCACACAGAGGGTGGTATGTGTATGGAATAAGCTGCCAGAGGAAGTGGTGGAGGTAGGTACAATTGCAATATTTAAAAGACATTTGGATGGGTATATGAACAGGAAGGTTTTGGAGGGATATGGGCTGGGTGCTGGCAGGTGGGACTAGATTGGGTTGGGCTATCTTGTCAGTATGGATCGGTTGGATCGAAGGGTCTGTTTCCATGCTGTACATCTCTATGACTCTATGACTCTATGAGTTAGTGCAAAAAGTGCCACACAACTTCAGTGTAACTTGAAATGTAATGGGAAATAATCTTACAAATAGAGTTTAAAACTGCCTTTGTGTAGCTGCATTTTGATTTGATTTCAGTTATTGTAGTCGCATGTAACTAATTACAGTGAAAGTTTTGTTTTTACAGCAGTACATGCCGATCATAGCAAACAAGAACATACAGATCATAGGGTGCTTAGACAGAATGAGGCATGCAGGAGGTGTGCAGACCAAGATCAACATTAGCAAGATCTACATTATTTGCAGTGAGAGAGTCCATATATCAGTTTAATAACAACAGGGAAGAAGCTGTACTTGAACCTGTTAGTGCATGTGTTCAAGCTTCTGTATCTTCTGCCTGACAGACAAGGTTGGAACAGAGCATTACCAGAGTGGGAGAGGTCTTTGATGATGTTAGCAGTCTTTCTGCAGAACAAGAAGTATAAATGGAGTCCATGAATGGGAGGTTGGCTTCCATGATGGTCTGGGCTATGCACACAACTTTCTGTAGTTGCTTATTGTCCTGGGCAGAGCAGTTGCTGTACCAGGCCATTATGCAGCCGGATTATATGCTTTCTATGGTTCATCTGTAAAAGGGTTCGAAGGGACATGGTGAACTTCCAAAGCCACCTGAAGAAGAAGAGGTATTGTTGTACTTTTCTGACCATTGCATCTAGGAGGGAGGTCCAGGACAGCTTGTCGGTTATTATCACTCCTAGGAACTTAATGCTGTCACTCCTCTCAACCTCAGCTCTGTTGATGCAGATGGGAGCATGTTCTCCTTCTTTCTTTCTGAAGTCAGTGATCTGTTCTTTAGTTTTGCTGACATTGAGAGAGAGATTGTTATCATTGCACCACATCACCAAGTCCTCTATCTCCTTTCTCTATTCGGACTCATCATTGCTTGATATCCCTCCTACCACATTGGTGTGGTCAGCAAACTTGGATATGGCATTAGTTCAGCATTTGGCAACACAGTCATAAATATACAGGGAGTGTAGTAGGGGACTGAGAATGCATCCTTGGGGGCTTCAGTGTTGCGTGTTATTGTGGAGAAGGTTTTTGTTTGAGGTTAGATTCCCTACAGTATGGAAATAAGCCCTTCGGCCCAACACCTACTCTCCGAAAAGCAACCCCACCCAGACCCATTCCACTACCCTATTTTTACCCCTGACTAATGCACCTAATACTATGAGCAACTGAGCATGGCAGTCCCCTGACCTGCACATCTTTAGATTGTGGGAAGAAACTGGAGCAGCTGGAGGAAACCCACACAGACACAGGGAGAATGTGCAAACTCCACACAGACAGTCGCCCAAAGCAGAAATCAAACCTGGGTTGCCGGCGCCGTGAGGCTGCAGTGCTTACCGCTGAGCCACCGTGCTGCCCTGTGCATTGTCTATCTTCAGTGATTGCAGTCTATGGGTCAAGAAGCTGAAGATCCAGTTGCAGAGGGCAGAGTTGAGACCTAGGTCTCAGTGTGTTGCGATTATTCTGGAGGGGATGAATAGGAATCTGATGTTGGTGTATTTGTTATCCAAATGTTCTCGGGATGGTGTGGACCTGTTTTGTTGGTAGCATTTTATTCCAAGCAAGATATTGGAAGCTCTCAAGTCGACCACATGGGGATTTTTGATGAATTCTAACTATGATCTAAATTTAATAAAAAATTATCCTTAAATTGAAATTGTATTCAGTTGCTGGCATTTGAGTGACAAAGGGTTTGGTCTGCTCACTGTGCAACTTAAAACTCTACCCAACTCAAATTGATACCTACGATGTAACCATTCTCAGTGACACAGAATAAGCAGCATTTTGCTCCATTAAATTGCTCCTCCTCTTTTCACTGAATGTGAGAAACGTTGTTCCTGTAGATTCAATGATGGCTTTCAGAAAGGAATTAGATGTATAATTATTGAGGAATATGAAGCTAATCTCGAGAGAAACATAAGGGGAGTGGGACTGATTGAACAGGTTTTTCTATAAGTCTCCGCAACTGTGAAATTCAACTCAGTGGCACCTGTTTTTTTTTACAAGCTGCATGTGCTGTTTTGACTTCAAAACATCATCTGTAGCTTGGACACTCAACTTTGGTGCTTATCATAATGTTTTGCTGAAGGGGTTGATACATTTCTGACAGCATCCCCTGCTGAACGTTTGTAGAGTAAGCAGAATGTGACATCACTCAAAACGTAATGCCGATTTGATGCCAGTGGTACAATTTTAGGATCCAACATTCCTGCTGACGCCTTTATTTAATCCCTCACAGCTGGATACTCTTTAGCAGCAGGAAGGACCTCCTCCACAATCCCTATTTAAAGGGATCATCAACCACTTTAGACATTTCCTAATCAACCTGTTCAAAGATGTTATTACACACCTCTGGAGCAGATGGGACCTGAACCCAAGTCTCCTAGTTCAGTAGTGGGTATACTATCACTATGCCACGAGTGCTGTTAAATCATCAACCACTTTACAAGTTTGTTGCTGATTGATTTTTATTGTTTCTTACTGGAGTTATAGAACTGTTTAGTGAATTCTCGATTACATTCAGATTTCTGAAGGTTTCAATGAATGGTCTGGTTGAGCAGAAGGACTTTCTCCAGATTTGAGCAATTTTCACAAATCACTAGTGCACAGACATAGATGTAATTGTTTCTATCTTCTTTGTACTCAAGCATGGCAGGAAGAGTGGGAACAGACAACACAGAACAGGATAAACTGTCGCAAGATGGAGGAGGAGATTGGAGAGGCAGGAGGCCATATCAGAGTTCCAGAAGGAAATTTTCCATCTGAATCTCAGTGAGGAAGTGCATAAGATACCTCCACCTCAGAAAGGAGGCCCTTGCTGAAATCTGCTAAGCCACAACTACAGCAGATCAGGGTGAGGGCAGCAGTTCCAATGCTTGTGAAGGTGACAGTAGCAGGGAGGTTTAATGTGCCAGGTACCTTTGAGGATGGTCAGTGAGTTTGGATAAGGGAACATTTTCAGGATGGTAACCTGTAACTAGTGAAATAGAAGTTATTTACTATACACATTAATGACTTGGATGAAAAAAGTGAATGTACTATAGCCAAATTTGGAGATGATACAAAAACAGAATGGAAGGTAAGTGGTGAGGATGACACAAGAGACTGTGAAGGGATGTAGACAACATAAGCAAGTGGCAAATAACTTGGAGAAGGTGAGGACTGCAGATGCTGGAGATCAGAGCTGAAAAATGTGTTGCTGGAAAAGCGCAGCAGATCAGGCAGCATCCAAGGAGCAGGAGAATCGACGTTTCGGGCATAAACCCTTCTTCAGGAATGAGGAAGGTGTGCCAAGCAGGCTAAGATGAAAGGTAGGGAGGAGGGACTTGGGGAAGGGGCGTTGGAATGCGATAGGTGGAAGGAGGTTAAGGTGAGGGTGATAGGCCGGAGAGGGGGTGGAGGCGGAGAGGTCGGGAAGAAGATTGCAGGTCAAGAAGGCGGTGCTGAGTCCGAGGGTTGGGACTGAGATAAGGTGGGGGGAGGGGAAATGAGGAAGCTGGAGAAATCTGCATTCATCCCTTGTGGTTGGAGGGTTCCTAGGCGGAAGATGAATTGCTCTTCCTCCAGGCATCATGTTGCCATGGTCTGGTGATAGAGGAGGCCAAGGACCTGCATGTCCTTGGCGGAGTGGGAGGAGGAGTTAAAGTGTTCAGCCACGGGGCGGTTGGGTTGGTTGGTGCGGGTGTCCCAGAGGTGTTCTCTGAAATGTTCCGCAAGTAGGCGGCCTGTCTCCCCAATGTAGAGGAGGCCACATCGGGTGCAGCAGATGCAGTAAATGATGTGCGTGGAGGTGCAGGTGAATTTATGACAGATATGGAAGGATCCCTTGGGCCCTGGAGGGAAGTGAGGAGGGAGGTGTGGGTGCAAGCTTTGCATTTCTTGTGGTTGCAGGGGAAGGTGCGGAAGTGGAGGTTGGGTTGGTGGGGGGTGTGAACCTGACGAGGGAGTCGTGGAGGGAGTGGTCTTTCCAGAATGCTGATTGGGGTGGGGAGGGAAATTTATCCTTGGTGGTGGGGTCTGTTTGGAGGTGGCGGAAATGATGAAGGATGATACAATGGCTCTGGAGTTTGGTGGGGTGGTAGGTGAGGACCAGTGAGGTTCTGTCCTGGTGGAGATTGGAGGGGCGGGGGTCAAGGGCAGAGGAGCGGGAAGTGGAGGGGATGCAGTGGAGAGCATCGTCAACCATGTCTGAGGGGAAATTGTGGTCTTTGAAGAAGGAGGCCATCTGGGTTGTTCGGTATTGGAATTGGTCCTCCTGGGACCAGATGTGGTGGAAGCGAAGGAATTGGGAATATGGGATGGCGTTTTTAAAGGGGGCAGGGTGGGAGGAGGTGTAATCTAGGTAGCATGGGAGTCGGTCGGTTTATAGTAAATGTCCGTGTTGAGTCAGTCGCCTGAGATAGAAATGGAGAGGTCTAGGAAGGGGAGGGAGGAGTCTGAGACTGTCCAGGTAAATTTGAGGTCGGGGTGGAAGGTGTTAGTAAAGTGGATGAACTGTTCAACCTCCTCGTGGGAGCATGAGGTAGCGCCGATACAGTCATCGATGTAGCGGAGGAAAAGGTGGAGGGTGGTGCCAGTGTAGCTGTGGAAGATGGACTGTTCCACATATCCTACGAAGAGGCAGGCATAGCTGGGGCCCATGCGGGTGCCCATGGCTACTCCTTTGGTTTGGAGGAAGTGGGAGGATGGGAAAGAGAAGTTGTTCAGAGTGAGGACCAGTTCAGTCAGTTGAAGGAGGGTGTCAGTGGAAGGGTACTGGTTGGGTCAGCAGGAAAGGAAGAAGCGGAGGGCTTTGAGACCTTCGTGATGGGGGATGGAGGTGTATAGGGACTGGACGTCCATGGTGAAGATAAGGCGTTGGGGGCCGGGGAAGCGAAAATCATGGAGGAGGTGGAGGGCATGGGTGGTGTCCCGAATGTAGGTGGGGAGTTCTTGGACTAAGGGGACAGGACCGTGTCGAGGTATGCAGAGATGAGTTCGGTGGGGCAGGAGCAGGCTGAGACAATGGGTTGGCCGGGGTAGTCAGGTTTGTGGATTTTGGGCAGGAGGTAGAAACGGGCGGTGCGGGGTTGTGGGACTATGAGGTTGGAGGCGGTGTATGGGAGATCCCCTGAGGTGATGAGGTTATGGATGGTCTGGGAGATGATGGTTTGGTGGTGGGAGGTGGGGTCATGGTCAAAGGGGCAGTAGGAGGTGGTGTCTGCAAGTTGGCGTATAGCTTCAGTGGTGTAAAGATCAATGTGGCAAACTACTACTGTGCCTCCCTTGTCTGCCGGTTTGATGGTGAGGTTGGGGTTGGAGCAGAGGGAGTTGTGGGAGTTGTGAGGGTGAGAGGTTGGAGTGGGTGAGAGGGGTGGACAGGTTGAGGCGGTTAATGTCGCGGTGGCAGTTGGATATGAAGAGATCGAGGGCGGGTAAGAGGCCAGCACGGGATGTCCAGGTGGATGGGGTGTGTTGGAGGCGGGAGAAGGGGTCGTCAGAGAGTGGGTGAGAATCCTGGTTGGAGAAGTAGGCGCAGAGGCGAAGGCAGCAAATAACCTGGTCAATGGAACATAATGTTGGCAAACATAGGGTTGCACACTTTTGCAAGAATAGAGCAGTTGACTATTATCTAAATGGAGAATGACAACAGTAAACAACAAACAGAGGAATTTGGGAATCTTCATCCATGAATCACAAAATGCTGGCACCATGTTCAACACATGGTAGAGAAGGCAAATGGAACGTTGACCTTTATTTCAAAGGGAGTGGAGTATAAAAATAGGGAGATTTTTCTAAAACTAGACAAGACACTCATCAAACCATAGCTGGAATACTGTAAGTAGTTATTTGACCTTGATCCAAAGAAAAGTATACTGGCATTGGAGGCAGTCCAGAGAAGGTTTGAAGGTATGGAGGTAGTGTCTTATGAGGAGAGGTTGAATAAATTGGGCCTATACCTATTGGAATTTAGAAGAATGAAAGGAGATCTTATTGAAGCATATAGGTTTCTTCGGGACTGAACATGGCAGATGTGAAAAGGTTGCTTCTCTTTTCGGGAGAGTCTTGGACCAGAGGACATAAACTCAGAATAAGGAGTCACACATTTAAGACAGAGATGAAGAGGAATTTCTTCTTACAAGACTTTGTGAATCTGTGGAAATCCTTACCACTGAGTGCTGTCAAGGCAGGGGCATAGATATTTTCAAGGCTGAGGTAGACAGATTTTTTAAATCAATAACTAAATTAAAGGTTACACCAAAAAGGCAAGAAAGTGGAGTTGAGGATTACCAGATCAACAATGACCTCATTAAATGGCAGGACAGGCTTGATGGGCTGAATAGCCTGGTTCTGCTCCTACATCTTAAAGTCTTCCGGAGCAGGTGGTATTTCCAACGTCATGCAGGCTGCTTACATCAGCACAGTCACTGAGACACCTCTGCAAAGAGCATTGAAAATATTTCATTCCCCTTTATCAGAATGAAGCAAACACAGTGAGCAAAGGGTTTCTTTTTTTATCAGGATTGCAAGTCTTCCACTGACGCAGAGTATCATTAAATGCTCACACATTGTTTTGTGGGCAACAGAAGCCAATTCTGTGGTGTACTGCAATGAGAAGAGGTTCCAATCCCTCAGTATCTGTTTGGTGGCTGATCATACTCACCATATCACACACATCAATGCCCAGAAATGTGTCAGACTAGAGTGTGGTTACTGAGCAGGACGTTCTATGCACTGGTCATTTGGATGATAACATTGCTGTGCAGAACGTTTCCAGCTGGCTAGCTGGCATATATAAATGTCATGCAGCTAAATGTGAAAGCTCAGAGGGCTGACAATGTTGGACCATTAGGTATGTTCAAGGCTGAGATAGATTTTTTTTTTAATCAGTAAGTAAATTAGGCATTGTAGAGATCACACATGAAAATTAATGATTATCAGAGCAACCATGATCTTATTAAATGTCAGAGCACATTTGATGGACTAAATGGCCTGTTTAATATTGTATTTTATAGTAATGGCACTGACTGGACCAATGGGCAGGGGGTTCTGAGGTATTTTGGGAGGACAAGTGAAGATTCATGGTGTTCTGTGCACAATCTCACTGTCCTGAGGGCACAGACTTTGCTTTGAGAACTCTGGCACATTATGACCTCTCTGCACACACACAAACATAATTTTGCTCCTTCCTTCTACAGTCGCTCGTATGTAGCAGCTTTTGGGGAGACAGTTACGGACAACAGAATGGAACATTACAGTAAACAGCACGATCCAATAGAAACCAATAAGACAGCTGGTGGTCAGTAAAATAATACATCGAGTAATTTCACGTGTAATTTCAACCTAACGATATACTATCATTTACCTCAGAAAATATGTCTTATGAAGATCTTACAAGAATATCATTTGAAGAAAAATATTATCATTAAGAAACCAAAATGGAAATGTAGTTTTATTGTTTTTCCTAGTTGTTTCTAAAGACTAGCTAATGCACACAGAGTAGCGAGTTGGGAGGGGGTGTGAAAGGGGCCAATGCTCCGAGCTGTGTTGTTCCTGTTTGCTCTGCACCCACTCTGCAGCGCTGCTTTAGCCACTGCGGCCGCCTCGCACAGGCGCGCGGTGACGTCGCGCTTCTGCCCGTCAGCTTTAAATGTTTGGTGTTGTTTTTTTGCAGAGTCGGATCGGAGAGGGTGGGTAAGTCCGCCAGCAGGACAGAAGACGGGACAACACACCGGTACCTCGCTTTTTTGACGGCTGGCAGCGATGTTCGCGTACACGGGACACGGCCGTCCATGAAGCTTCATCGCGTGTGTTCTACCTCTCCTGAAGCCAGTTGGTGAATCCAGCCTTCGCCATGAGCTGTTTGGATGTTATGTACCAAGTGTATGGTCCCCAGCCTTATTTTACAGCAACTTACAGTCCTTACCACCATCAGGTACGTGCGGGAAGTTGGAAGCGCAGTAACCAGTCATTTGATACAGATAATGTTATTCCAAGCATTTTCCCATTTGATTCAAATTAGCGGTTGATTTATGCAAAGCGCTAACATGCATTCCTTAAGTTGCTCTGTGCGTTAATTAACCTTTCCTGGAAAGCTCTGATTGAGGTCTGATAAACCGCCCGTGGTAAAGTTGCGCCAACACATGCAACAAGTTTTGCTTCGCGTTTCCTCGCCAGCGAGACGGACATTTCCCCCCACTCTCTCCTCTGACAATGTCCAAATCTGGGGACCTGTGTGCGTTGAACTACCGTTCTGTTCCAAATAGCGAGGGAGTCCCGTGGCTCTCATTTTAACAGATTGTCAAATCTGTTGGGAATTTGGTGGCTTTACATACGTTAGAAAGGCTGGGGGGGGTGGGGGGGGAGTTGGGATGGGGTGGTGTCACTTATTAAAAATCGAGCCGTCAAGACTTAACCAGACCTTTGAGCTGGCAAATGTAGCTATTTTGCGCATGTAGAATTCAATAGATTGTCAGACCTGAGATTGTCACAATTCATTGAGAAGCAATTCTCACTAACTAACTTTCGAATCTAACTTCAGATTGAGTCATTGCTGATTCACTTGCTCCATGGCACCTGCTGTGATTGCGGACCCCCCTCTTCTTTTCACAGAAACTAGCGTTTTACTCGAAAATGCAAGAAGCGGCGGACAGTACAAACATCAGTGGGTCATTTTCTGTCCATGGGTCTACCATCAAAGAGGAGGAATCGCGCGGCGAGAAAGACCGTCCCCCTGAAGCAGAGTACCTTAGTTCCCGCTGCGTGCTCTTCACTTACTTCCAGGGTGACATTAGCAGTGTTGTTGATGAACATTTTACAAGGGCACTCAGTCAGCCCAGCAGTTACACTCCTGCCAGCAGCGACTCGAAAGCTTCAAGAGGCAGCACGAGTTCTTGGCGAGGTGAGTTCAGTGAAAGTCAGCGATTCCCTCCTGACAAGCAATTGTCAGAACACCCTGCCAATCCCAGAGGAAGAACAAAAATCTTCGAAAGCAGAAGTTTCATTCGCAATGTTACTAATCCTGTGGCGTTCTGTCAAATGACTGAAACCCTGGTCAAATCGAAGAGTTGTAAATAATGTCCAGTTCTGGTTGGAAATTCTATAAAATGGTCATTTCCACATTAGTTGAATTTAAACGCTGTGCGCAATGGAGTAGATTATTTGGAGTGACGGTATAAATTGAGTGCAACCTAAATATATCAAGATCCGTTTAGTAATGGTACACTAGACCCAATGTCTGTAAATGTCAGTACATTGGACAATCATGAATGTGCCCTTCGCAATTTTGTCGTACAATTGGAGCGAGAGTTAGACTGGCATGACCTATCCAAGCCACTCTATCTTCGGTGTAAATCACACACACTGTCTCTTGGATTTTCTTCCATCTGGGTTATTAATCTTAAACGAAAGTGCACAATTCCAGCCGCCCCGTCTTATATTATTATTCAAATTTTCGTTTAGTTCGTTTTAGTCACGTATCTAGTGTGAATATTGCAAGTAGCAAGCTCTTCAGGCTGGTCTTAAATTACAGTTTCACTAAATCGTTTGTACATTCAGAAACTCTCGCAGATGCAACACCGCCGCCCGGGCACCGAGGGGGCACTTCACTTACTGTGAACGGATGTTTTATACAAGCCGACACGTACCTTGTTAAACTTCTGGGGTTTGAGCTATCATTTGTTCATACTGCTCTTTGGTGTTCTGATTGTTGGCAACCGAGAGTGGGTTCTAAATGACAGTGGCCGGCGGTTAGCTCCACTTTTCAGGTTCCCATAAAGAATGATCGCATCTAAATTTTGAATTGAACAAGAATGTGAGAACGCGGTATTTTAGTTTACCACCAAAAAATTAATTCTCAAATGTGTTCCGCTCTCCAGTAGCTCCTAAACTGTATCCCTAAACTGAATTTGAGCTCATATTTTGGAAGTTAAATAATATTTATGTTTCACTGGAGCCCGTCGCTGTTCATGAGTTGCTGACCCGACCATAGAAAAGGGAGAAGACTTTCCGTAAGATATTTCGAAAGGGTATTTTGCAAAGTGAAAATGTGCGATCCTTTAAAATTATGTTACTTTAATTATTTGCATTCCTATTTAAGAAATAAACAGAGCGATCATTGGGGTGATCATTAAGCCACGTTTCATGAGGAAAACTATTTTAATTAATTAACTTTCACCAAGTAACATGGAGTATTGTGTTCTAATTGATTTGTTGAGAATTATGTTAATTTGTGTTTATGTATTAATTCCAGAGTAATTGGTTTCACTTGAAGATTTTATTCTGGTTGATTGTATTCGCTGTTGTTAATAATAATTGATAATTCCATTACCTCTTCTCTCTTTCAGATGGTGCCTTCCCAATGAACCAACGGAGTTTCCCTCCATCTTTCTGGAACAGTGCTTATCAACCCTCCATGTCAGCAAGCCTAAGTAGCAGTTTGGGCAGTGCTTTGGCTGGAGCTCCCACTGAGCTGCCTTTTGGAGCTGACCCATATTCAAGTGCAGCTTTGCACACTCACCTGCACCAAGGAGCTCCTGAACCCTGGCACCATCATCATTATTCATTGGGCAGTGCCATCAACACACAGAGCTCCGTCTACACACGGCCTAGTATGCATGATGTATATGGGATGGGTGCACCTTTTGACCCACGCTACAGTTCATTGTTAGTGCCTTCAGTGAGGCCACATCGGTTTCCTGCTGTCCCTACACCCCCGTGTGATCTGCCCAAGAGTGACACTGCCTCTGCATGGACCACAGGGGCTTTCACAGGGCCCACCAGTGACATGAGCCAAAGCCTTAACCTCAATATGGATGCAGGTAAATACTTTCAAAGAAAGTTCATACAGAGATCAAAAAGCCGAAAAGGGTTCAAACACTGAAAACATTCGTGCACTGCTAATATAAAAACAATTTGTATCATTAGGTGAAATGAATACATAAGTGAATTCTGTTACAGAGAAAATAAAATAGGCACTGCATAATCATTTTGATAAATATTAAGTAATTCTGCAATTGTCTATGAGTAGTTGCACTCTCCAGTGCATGGATAAATAATGCAGGGAATAAAGCTCTCAGGCTTGATGCTTGGTATAATACTTTCATTATTCTCTCACAGTATACGGGCATCATTAGCAAGAGTAAAATTTGTTGCTCTTTTCTAATTACCCTTGAAAAGCTCGTTGTGAGCCAACTTGAACTGTTGTGGTCCACGTGATGTAGGTACATCATAATGTTGTTAGGGGAGATGTTGAAGGATTTTGACCTATAACTGTGAAGGAATGGCAATATAACTCTAAGCCAGAATGAGCTTTCAGTTGTGAGAGATTCCTTGCATCTGCTGTCCTTGTCCTCCGAGGTAGCTGATGTCAATGGTTTAGAAGGTGCTGTCAAACGAGCAGCAGTGAGTTGCTGCACTGCATCTTTTAGATTATATGCACTGGTATTTGTGGTGGAGATATTGAATGTCTAATGTGGTGGTTGAGTGCCAATCAACAGGGCTGCTTTGTCCTGGATTGTATTCAGCTTCTTCAGTGTTGTCAGGATGTACTATTCATGCAAGTGGAGACCATTCAATCATCCTTCTGACTTGTGGTTTGTAAATAATGGACAGGATATGGGGTGGCAGGAGGTGAGTTATGGGCATCACATTTCTTTGTCGATAACTATGGAGGTGCCAGGACTAACATCAGAGTCCTGGGATGAGCTGAAATTAAGTAATACTTGCTGAAAAACACAGAATTCTATTTATGAGATAAAGCTAGGATTAGACTCAACTGTGGTGCGTTTCACAATGAAATAGTTTGCTCTACATGTTCACTGCTGGCAGATGGTTGATAAAGAATAAGAGAATATTTGGCACCATAAAACTGTATTACAACATGAGTGTGCAACTATAAAAAGAAAAGAGGAGAAACCCGACATTAAATAATTTCTATGGATGTAATATACCTCTTCTATGATGGCAGTATCCTCCTATAGGCCACAACTGCAAAGTCCGGGCTATCAAACATGGAGCCTGTGTTGTAATTTATTTTGGGAATATTACTCAACCACAGTGTTCATAAAGCTGAAAATTCAAAGAGGTTTACATTACTGTGAATTTAGATACTCCCCTACAATCTAGAGGAAGCCAATAAACACTGAGCAGTTTTTGTTGTGGTTCTGTTCACCGAGCTGGGAATTTGTGTTGCAGATGTTTTGTCCCCTGTCTAGGTGACATCCTCAGTGCTTGGGAGCCTCCTGTGAAGCACTTCTGTGATCTTTCCTCCGGCATTTATAGTGGTTTGTCTCTGCCACTTCCGGTTGTCAGTTCCAGCTGTCCGTTGCAGTGGCCGGTATATATTGGGTCCAGGTCGATGTGCATATTGATTGAATCTGTGGATGAGTTCCATGCCTCTCGGAATTCCCCAGCTGTTCTCTGTTTGGCTTGTCCTATAATAGTAGTGTTGTCCCAGTCGAACTCATGTTGCTTGTCATCTGCGTGTGTGGCTACTAAGGATAGCTAGTCGTGTCGTTTCATGGCTAGTTAGTGTTCATGGATGCGGATTGTTAGCTGTCTTCCTGTTTGTCCTATATAGTGTTTTGTGCAGTCCTTGCACGGGATTTTGTACACTACCTTGGTTTTGCTCATGCTGGGTATCGGGTCCTTCGTTCTGGTGAGTTGTTGTCGGAGAGTGGCTGTTGGTTTGTGTGCTGTTATGAGTCCTAGTGGTCGCAGTAGTCTGGCTGTCAGTTCAGAAATGCTCTTGATATATGGTAGTGTAGGCTAGTCCTTCGGGTTGTGGCATGTCCTCATTCCGTTGTCTTTCCCTTAGGCATCTGTTGATGAAATTGCGCGGGTATCCGTTTTTGGCGAATACATTGTATCGGTGTTCTTCTTCCTCTTTTTGCAGTTCTGGTGTACTGCAGTGTGTTGTGGCCCTTTTGAACAGTGTCTTGATACAACTTCTTTTGTGTGTATTGGGGTGGTTGCTTTCGTAGTTCAGGACTTGGTCTGTGTGTGTGGCTTTCCTGTATACCTTTGTGGTGAATTCTCCGTTCGGTGTTCTCTGTACCATCACGTCTAGGAATGGGAGTTGGTTGTCCTTTTCTTCCTCTCTAGTGAATCAGATTCCTGTGAGTGTGGTGTTGATGATCCAGTGTGTGTTCTCTATTTCTGTGTTTTTAATGATTACAAAGGTGTCATCCACATATCTGACCCAGAGTTTGGGTTGAATTTGCAGTAAGATTGTTTGTTCTAATCTTTGCATTACCGCTTCTGCTATGAGTCCAGAGATGGGTGAGCCCATGGGTGTGCCGTTGATTTGTTCATATATTTGGTTGTTGAATATTAAGTGTGTTGTGAGGCACAGGTCCAGTAGTTTGAGTATGCCGTCTTTGTTGATAGGTTCACTGTCCTGTTGTCTGCTCTGTATGTCCAGCAGGTTGGCTATTGTTTCTCTGGCTAGGGTTTTGTTGATGGTGGTGAACAGTGCCGTTCCTTCCTTGTCCATGTGTATATTTCTGATGATGTCCAAGAATTCCTGTCTTGACTGTATAGAGTGTCTTTATCAAACAGCCAGGGAATTCCTAGAGGCATGGCACTCATCCACAGGTTCAATCAATAAGCACATAGACCTGGACCCAATATACCGACCACTGCAACAGACAGCTGGAACTGACAACCGGAAGTGGCAGAGACAAACCACTACAAATGCCGGAGGAAAGATCACAGAAGCACTTCACAGGAGGCTCCCAAGCACTGAGGATGTCACCTAGACAGGGGACGAAACGTCTGCAACACAAATTCCCAGCTCGGCGAACAGAACCACAACAACAAGCACCCGAGCTACAAATCTTTTCCCAAACTTTGAACTGAGTAGTTTGCTAAGTGCTGGTTTAGTTTTACTGAGAACTTAAAGAGATGCATCAAAAAAAGAGCAAGTTAGTCACATTAAATTTATATTGTAAAAGCCTGAAACTTATAAGGGAGGAAATTGCAAAAAGTAAAATTAAGAAATGTTGATGTCCAGGGCCTGTGAAAAATTAATAAATTTGACTATACTGAGAAAGAAGGTCATGCAGGTCAGCTGATTCTCAGTTTGGAGGAACAAGAACATTGATATCCTACTTAATCAATTAATTTTCTAAGCTTCGTACTGCAAATTGCTTGTCAGAGCTTTTATTATTGTGCTCAACAATTTCCATGGAGTTCTGTGAAACGTACTCAAAAAAGAATAATCCGTAATACTTGGACTGAGAGTTGTGGGATCAGTTGTCAGTAATACAGATATAAATGACAAATAATGGAATGTTTTATAGTAGTAAAATTTGTATATGTACACTGTAGTTGTAATCTGATCAATTAGATGATTAAATGGTTTGATTTCAAACCTTATTCACTATTTGAACCCCAAGGTAAAATTATTACTTTATGTTCACATACCAGACATGCATTATTGTTTCATATATACATTTTAGTGTTTTCTAATTATTCTGGTTTCATGTTTATCTCCTT
Source organism: Chiloscyllium punctatum (assembly GCF_047496795.1). Classification (NCBI taxonomy): domain Eukaryota; kingdom Metazoa; phylum Chordata; class Chondrichthyes; order Orectolobiformes; family Hemiscylliidae; genus Chiloscyllium; species Chiloscyllium punctatum. The sequence continues at coordinate 81,483,727 of NC_092741.1, forward strand.
GATATGAATGTTAGTTAAAGAGGAAGATAGTGCGATGTGATATTGCATGCATATTAAATCCACTCATATGAACTCCAATATCAGAAATTTATGAAGTATCAAATTTGTTGAAGCATTCACAGTCTGTATGTGAATCTAGCAATGTGTATGGAGAAATAACTGAACTTGCTTTGCACTCACGGTTCATCTTCCTGCCAGGGTTTGATCTTAGTTTGAAGTCCTTCTGTACAGGCTGGCATAAAGATTAAAGTCTAACTAGGGAATATTTCTGTAATGGAATAAAGAGATAAATAAATGTGGCCACTAAAAATCTGACATTAAAGTCAAATATAATAAAAATATAGAGTGGATCTATCAATAATTGCAAGCAGATACAAATAGAAATCTTGCTACTGTAATAGGGTTCTTGAAACAAAACCGGCTTAATACATTTAAGTTGGAAATAATTAAATATTAGTGAGTACATTATTTCAAACAATGAATAAACAAAATATAGATGAAAAGCAATACTTCAGGAAAGTATTCCAATTATGTTGATACTAAAAGTACTTCTTCAGGAGGAAAAGGATTGTAGAGTTAGAGAGTCATAGAGATGTACAGCATGGAAACAGACCCTTCGGTCCAACTTGTCCATGCCAATCAGATATCCCAATTCAATCTAGTCCCACCTGCCAGCACCTGGCCCATATCCCTCCAAACCCTTCCTATTCATATACTCATCCAGATGCCTTTTAAATGTTGCAATTGTACTAGCCTCCACCACTCCTTCAGGCAGCTCATTCCATACACGCACCATCCTCTGTGTGAAAACGTTGCCCCTTAGGTCTCTTTTACATCTTTCCCTCTCACCCTAAACCTATGCCCTCTAGTTCTGGACTCCCCGACCCCAGGGAAAAGACTTTGTCTATTTATCCTATCCATGAGTCTGGAAAAACTAACACATCTATATTCATGTGCTACTGATTGGTATTGATTGAGCACATATAAAAGGAAAATTGTGATCATTAAAAAGTCCTTTTATAGACAAACCTGATGTAACCTGAATAGAAACCATAGCCTTTATTGAAATAAATTGAACAAAGAAATGAAAGGTTTTGTTCTAGTGGAGACAGGAACAGCAAATTTTAATGAAAATCTGGGCATTCTTTACTTTTTCAATGAGATTTCCAAATGAAAATCAGCCTGATGGTGTCAGGAACAATGATGCTTAATAGTCGGTCAAGCTGTATTATTCTGTTTGCAAATAATAATAGTACATGTTACAATGAAAAATGAATGTTATCCTTGGCAGTACTAACTGTTAAAAAGTGTTACTGAAAACCTTTGAATTCAAGAATTGATTTGTAGAAGAATACTAATTAGGAAGGAAAATGTGATGAAACCTTGAGAGCTGAATTGTCTATCCTACAAAATTGTCCTGATCAATACAATATTGTTTAGACTGAAAAATATCAATACACTGTGTTATGAATAAGGAAAGTAGGGTTGTGAGATAAATTAAACAATCAGCTCATGAAGCTTTGATTTAATAACGTGCAGTGTCTCAGGTGATCCAGGGAATTAAAGTGATGTGGTTTCACTGATTCTCTAAATATACTTAGATTACCTTTTTCCCAAACAAATTCTTATTTTCTTAAAAGATAGATTAAGTGTAGAATTTCATTGAATTAAATTGTTTCATGAAAACATTGATCTTGTACAATGGATCATCATTGATAATTTGAGGTGAATATTTTGCACTGCTAACAGATATTTACAATAACTGAGTACTTATAGTATCATTACACAATTGTTACTAAGACAGTCTATACACTTTGTATCAGATATAAATATCATGTAAAACCAGCTTCAGCTTTGTGTGTTAGAAGTACACCTCAGAGATTTGGGCTCATGGTTAGGAACAAACTTGAAATATTTTCATGAGCAATTTTGTTATACAGAATAAACTAAAGATGAAAATATACCCTTTAGCTTGATGTTATACTACCAGCAACACTTCACATTAAATCATTTGTTTGGAAGTACATAGGGAGTTTGGCTCAACATGCAGCTACATTTTAAATTTTATGGCATAGGAATTCAAGTATAATCAGGAATATCCATCTTTCACACATTAAAAACATTTCAATGGAGTTTATAAAGGTATAAGAGGAGCAAAGGGCTAATATACGGCCAGATCCTTATTCAATCAAGCAGTTACTAAATGCAGTCTCATAAAATCAAGCCAACTCCTAAGAAATAACATTACTTTCAGAATGGTACATGCACAAAAGGACTTCACACCTCAGTGATTTGGCCATAAATGGCAACATTTTATTGATGTTTTATATCATATCATGTTTCACTTGATTAAATTCAAGAAAAATTGAATATTTATATTTAATTATTTTCAAAGTTGTTATAAATTATATTACTCAATTGTTATAAATTATATTACTGCAGGCAAATGGTGTTCCTGCCATCTGCCAGTGTCAGACTTGTATATTCCAGAGTCAACTGAATCACAGGTTAGATCCTTCTGTTTCTCTGGCACAATAGTGCCCCTTAATCCCAATTTCACAAGAATGCCTACTGCTCCACACAGCCATTCTAAGGCCCTTGCATGAAATGTGCCAAAGCATGAACAGCGTGTGCCTCTGAGACATGTGGGGATTATATCATGGCGAGTTACTTAAGTTATGTAGTTAGCACAGAAAGGAGATATTTGTTCTTTTCTTTTATTGAAATACAGGCTTTAAATATGAAAACAATGTGTTAACAAACAGCACCATTCTGTTCCTAAACTTACTTGGATCTCAGACTAATGCACATTTTGCAGTAGTTGTAACTTGATCCTTATATTGTTTCTTATCAATTGTCAATGTAATAGCTCTGTCGCAAGTATTCAACAGGATTCTACCATATAAATTAAACTATGGGTGTAGATGTACGACGACAAATGCGGAGTAAATGACAATGCACAATAACACATAAGAACATAAGAACGAAGAGCAGGGGTAGGTCATCTGGACTCTCAGGCCTGCTCTGCCATTCAATAAGATCATGGCTGGTCATTTTGAGGCCTCAGCCCCACTTACCCGCCATCTCACCATAACCCTTAATTCCTTTACTGATCAAAATCTATCCAGCTTAGCTTTAAAAACATTCAGTGAGGAAGCCTCAACTACTTCACTGGACAGGGAATTCCACAGATTCACAACCCTCTGGGTGAAGACATTCCTCTTCAATTTAGTCCTAAATCTGCTCCCCTTAATTTGGAGATTATGCCCTCCTGTTCTAGTCTCACTTGCCAGTGGAAACATCCTCCCTGCTTCTGTTATCTACTCCCTTCTTAATTTTATATGTTTCTATGAGATCCCCCTCATTCTTCTAAATTCCAATGAATATAATCCCAGTCTACTCAGTGTCTCCTCATAAACCAATCCTGCCAACTCTGTAATCAACCTAGTGAACCTCCTCTACACCCCGTCCAGTGCTCGTACATCTTTTCTCAAGTAAGGAGACCAGAGCTGCACACAGTACCCCAGGTGTGGCCCCACCAACACCCTATACAGTTGTAACATAACCTCCCTGCTTTTAACCTCAATCCTTTTAATAATGAAGGACAAATTCCATTGCCTTCTTAATTACCTGTTGCACCTGCAAACTAACCTTCTCTGATTCATGTACAAGGACACCCAGGTCTCTCTGCACAGCAGCATGCTGCAATTTTTACCGTTAAAATAATAGTCAGTTTTATTGTATTCCATCTGCCAGACCTTTGCTCATTCACGTTTATGATGTTTTCAGCTTGATATCTATGTCCTTCTGCAAACTTTCAGAATCCTCTGCAGACTTTGCTCTACCACTCATCTTACTATCAGCCACAAACTTTGACACACTACACATGGTCCCCAAATCCAAATCATCTAAGCATGTTGTGAATAATTGCAGTCCCAACTCTGATCCCTGAGGCGCACCACTAGTCACTGATCGCTAACCAGAAATGCACACATTTATTCTCACTCTTTGCTTCCTGTTAGTTAACCAATCCTCTACCCATGATAATACATTGTGAAGGATGTGCACCTTTATCTTGCAGGCTTTTGTGCTGCACCTTGTCAAATGCCTTTTGGAAATCTAGATACACCACATCTACTGGGTTCCTATTGTCTACCATGCTTGTAATGTCTTCATAGAATTCCAGTAAACTAGTTAAACATGACCTGCCTTCCATGAACCCATGCTGAGTCTCCCCAATGGGACAACTTCTGTCGAGATATCTTGCTGTTTCTTTCTTGACAAGAGATTCAAGCATTTTCCCCACTACAGAAGTTAAGTTAACACGATTTGTTAACTATATAAGAAAAATGCAGAGAAACGTCCAATTATATATGCTATTAACAGTTCATTTGTGACTGACAGACTATAATTCACCGAATGCTGTAGTCAGGTATAAATAGTACAGAGCAAATGTTTTGTTAATTTTTAAAAAATAGACCCCGCCGAAATGGACACATTTAGGAGTGATTTGTTTAGAAAATACCGAAGTATTCAAGGAAAGGAGATACAACCCGGGGCCAATGGGGCGCATCCGGAGGCTGTTTCATTTAGTCGCTGCCATGCAACTCGACTGTTCAAAGTCAACCAATAACCCCATCACATAGCTTCAGTTGCAGAAACGTTTGTTGAAGCCGCGCACAGCATTCTAAATTTGCAATCAGAATTACTTAATAACCTAAATTGCAAGAGTTTACGTCCTGGCTGCAGATAATTATCTCTTTGAACCAGAAAAATGTCAGGGATTTTCGGGTTCGGCTCATTAGGATTTCTCGATATCATCTCACTATTGACTGAGCGTTATATTTTGAAATTTGGTCAGAGAAAAGTATCAATTTGGTTGGATATTCAGAATTATTTTCACAGTTCGATACAGTTTATCCTCCCACTGATACATTTGGATGATCTGAGGAATATTAAGGGTGTGTGGACTATGTATTTGATCCTCATCAGATCAATTAATTATCGGCAAAACTTCACAACAAGCGCTAATTGCAGCGGACAGAGGGCAAGACATTTGTGTTCTCCATTTATGTTCCATGAGAAAGTGATACACGAACTGTTTAGACATGTTTATGATATTTTCAGCTTGATATCTGAGCTATCTGCGAATATTACAGCAGGGGTGTACTTTGACAATGTTGGGATTTATGTTTGTGGTTTTCAGCGAAGCTTTTTTTTTAACTTGCATGTTTTGTGGCAGTGAAAGGAAATTCGAAACAAGTTAAAACAAATTTAACGATGTGAAAAGTTTAAATGACGGTAGGTGGATCTGAAAGGTCTCATCAGCTTCCCGTCTTCGGATATTTCATTACGTTAAACACGCGAAACGAAGATGTTGTATATTTCTCCCACTATTAAACCGAAACAGATTTGTAATGTGTTTCTGTAGCAGTTAACTGAGAAGTGAATTCTTTCTATGCTCTGTACTCATGCGCTATATATTCCTCTCGGCTTGTGGTGTACCCTGCTCAATTTTCATAACCTCGCGCGTGTTACAGTGGGTGCTCTCTCTATCTGTTTCAATGCCTTATATGTTCCAACTTTCAGAACGTTACTCTAACACTGTAACTCTGTCCCTGTTCTGCTTATATATCCTTTCCACTTTTTTTTTGTTTTTTTTACATTCTCAGGTCTGGGACACCAGGAAAAAAACAAGGATCTTTACTGGTTTTAGAGCACCCCACCATCTCGTTCGGCTCCCTGTATTTTCTACCTGAAACATTTCTCTTCCTCTGTGTACAATGTGTAACAGATTTTGATCTCGGTTTCAGCTCGCCGTTACCCCCTTTGTGGTGGACCTCTGGTAAGCTGAGTGTTTAACACAGCAAAACGCTTCAATCAAAACAAAATTACAAACGAATTATTTTTAAAACTACAAACTTCTCAAACAAGGACAAGACTCCGATCATCAGAGGGACGTTACAAGAAGAAGCGGTTTTGGGGTGTTTTGAGCCTTTTCAACAAAGTAGTCATTCTTTTTTTCACCAAAAAATAATCCAGGCGGCTGAACCAAGTTCTACTTGATCAATTCTACCCTGAAAGTGCGTCCCGGACTCATAAAACTGGACTAGCTGTGACTGGGACCTTCTGATAGACTCCAAATTGCTCGCCGAGATTAAAATGCAAACAGTTTTGTTTTCAGTGTTGATTGTGACAGGACTACGATACAAATGTTTACTCGTGACAAATGTTTAATGTTAAAAATGGGCAGTCTGACTGGGCTAAACTGCCACACTCTGCGTGTTAAGTCCGTGCCTTTCCCCCGTACTCACACGTGTTCAGTAGCGGCTGGTACTCCCAGCAGCTGTCCGTGTGGGACTGCCAGTCTCCAAGATCTCTCTGAGCGGAGGAAACCAACGGTTTTGGGGTTTTTTTTGGGGGGGGGGGGGTGCGATGCCAATTTCAAGTTCCACCAGGATATTTTTTTCTCTCTGACAGATGAATTCTAGTTGATAAATTCTGCGTGGCTTCCTTTTCTATAGTGTTTGCCTTGTTTTAAGCTGTTCTGGAGAATTGTTTTGTAACTGTCAAAACACGCTGAGTCTGCTCATGGGCGGAATACAAGTAGTTCAAATACCTCTGTAAAAAAAAAGACTGTATAAAATTGTATTGTTCGGACACGGCTCGTTTTCAAGTGTGAATATGTGTTAACTTTATTTCCATGTGTGTTCATTTATTAAACTTTGAGTAAGTGAATTGAAGCCGGGAGCCGGATTGTGGACATTTCCTGCCGTTTTGGGGTTTAGCAAATTGGTAAACCGTCCAACCAAAATAGTGTACATTAGAGCATGTCCGCGCGGAGACTTACATTAGTTATGGATGTCTTGTTTCAACTGTAACAAAAGTGATTTATTTAAGAGACGATTGGGAATGAGAAGGAAATGCTGGATACCCGCCTAGACAGCGGTGAGGGGAGGAATAACTACCAGCAGACCAGTGGTGCTTCTTCCAAGGAGTCAGGCCCTGTCCCGTCTCTAGAGCTCGGGCCTTTCATTGTGGTGACAATAAATGTTTCTTACTTCCCCCTCAAGTTTTCACATGCCGACGGGCTCTTCTCTCTGACTATTCCACTGACTAGATCTTTTATGTGTTTCTGCTGGCCCTGGGCTCGCGTGTATATGTTATTGAGCTGCATGTCTCTCCCTCTACCCTCCCAGCGCCTGTCCTAACAACTGACGATTTTTGAAACGACTGTTTGCCGACATATCAGCTGCAAGAAGCTTCCTTCGCAGCCTCACTCTGTTTAACTGGGGACAGTAACAAGTTGGGCAGTTTGAGGGGGATTGCTTTTAAATTGAGTTCCGTGTCTGTGCGTAATATTCGGTATTTTCTCATCTGGGGAGCAGGGGATTACAACAGGGATTACAGGGTAGAGAAAGCGGCCGTATTCCGCTGTGTCTGTCAGGCCTGCCGATCTGGGTTATGTCGGCTGTGGGATGTGGACATGACATTATCTGGTCGGCGGTACCCACCGGACCGTTTCCCGCCCACTCACTTCCCCATTCACAAAATCGCGAGTTGGCGAGCCCAGGTCAGAAGTGTCCCCTCAATGTTTCTGTCATTATTTCACCGACTCTGCCTAACCCATCACTCCCAAGTGTTTCGATGTGGTTTGCCTCTCTGGGAATAAAGGGCGCCTGAACCGAATAAGATTGCATCTGAAATTGCCCAAGCCGTGAATTTCCGCCGGTCATATGTCAATTTCAGGCCGCGGACACCCATCAGATTGGAATATAACGTCGACATGAACGTTACAGAATTAAATCTGGTCGGAGTTGAGTTGGATACAAACTTCCAGAAGGAATTGTGAAAAAAAAGATTGGATAGAAATCTGTCTTGTAATCGTTCAGTTGACAAAATTAACAGAGCCGCCCGTGGCATTAGGAATGATGTGACTTTACACCATCACAGTTCTGCGTCTGGTGCAGAAAGCGTGTTGACAAATCCCTGAAAGTGCGGCATTTTTTAAATTTACCCGGATATGACACTGAGAAGACAAAGCCGTCTTTTCTCAGGCCTGTGAAGTGAATCCGTTCCAAGGTGCCTGCTATCTGAGAGGGAGCACTCGCCGGCTAATGTTTCCATGGCTGGAATATTTGTAAAGTTAGCGCATAATCTGAAAGTAGAAACTAATAAATTATTGGGTGCTAATTGGGGCTGGAGTAGGGCCGTCAGTCAGAGCCAATTCCACTAGCCAGTCCTCATACCCTAAAAAGGAAAGAGAGCGCGTCCGAAGCAGCACCTTTGCCAGCAAGAAATGACCTCTTGGTCCTGCTTTCCTTTTCAAACCGAGCAGGCAATCTCGGATGGCATGGTGTGCTCCCTGAAGGCCAAACAGAACAACACTGTATTACAGCTGCGCTTCACAAGAACACACCATGTCGTTTCCAGTTAAAATTGCTCCTGTCTTCGATTCAGTCCGAGTTTCTGAGCCGTCCATGACTACTCAATATACGAGGGCTGGTTTCAAATATCTCGCGTGCAGCCCCGAGGACGGTGAGATAGGTTACTTTGATCGTTTGTCAGCTATTCACGTAGGAATGTATTCGATCGGTCAGCTCCAATAACAAAACAGCTCAGGGAAACCACTGCGCCGTAAAACACTGTGGAATTCTGAGAATGTTGAACGAAATTTCATAAACCGGCGATGGACCATCTCAGAGATTCTCGCTACTGTCCAAGAATTGACTTAATTATTACCATAGGTTTGTTTTCCCCTCGCTCTCTCTCTCTTCCCCGCCCCCTAACTCACCAATGAGGATGTACAGAGTTAGGCAATCGGGGTGTGGCAAACAAAGTAATCGGGAGGATATAGCTACAAGACCCCCCGCTGAACTTTCCACTCGAATCGGTCGTTGTTAATTTGCAAAGACAAACTGTAAACTAAAGCCTGCTGTAAAATACTTTTCATCTCTCCACCCAAACGGATATCTGTAAAGTAAATGTTGATGATTTTTCTTCTGACATCTCAACACTTCTCATCTGAATCACTTGGACGTTGTGTTAATAAATTTAAACATTAAACATGTGGAAAACCTTGCGTCCATTCAATACACCGCTCGATCCAATCAAAATCTATGCTGTAGTTCTATCGCCAGCAAAGCAGCGTTAAACTACAGTATGTGTCGACAGTACAGTCCAGAAGTGAGTCAATCTGACTCCGCCCATCTGCTTTGGATTCCAGCATCTATAGATTTTTTTTGTCTGTAGTTTATCTAATCTGACTCCTGGGAGCTGGTGACGCGATGTTGCCTTGATTTGTAGATGCCGGTGTTGGAGTGGGCTTGGTTAACACTGGGCACAAACAGCGCCCTCCCCCCCCCCCCACCACAGGCAGCTTGTTCAGTGCCCGGCAGCCCCTCACCTAAACATTGGGCTGGGTGGGTGTAATGTGGGGCTAGAGCAAGGAGCAATAGGGTTTACCTGCTCCCAGTCGGGCGGAGGACGCTCAGGACCATGTTTTCAAGTCGCTAGGTTGTGATGGTGAGGGAAGGGAATGAAGTTAGACGGGGGAGAGTGCGGGTAAGTGGCGTTGAAATGCCCATCAGCCGTGATTGAATGGCGGAGTGGACGCGATGGGCCGAATGGTCTTACTTCCACTCTGATTTCTTATGGTCTTAGACTGGGACAATGGAAACGTGACCTGAGAGACGTGGAGGGAGCGGCTGATTTCCGGTTTCACACTCTTTTGGAAAGTCTAACTGATTGTCACCACATAAAAGAGAACAAAGATAAAATTGGTCTTTTCCAAGAAACATCTAATTCATGTGCTGCATGGAGCTGAAGCTTATTGTAATTCAGCATCATGGTCAAATGTGAATTACGAATGTCTGTTGTCCTTTTGTTTTCCCATTTAGCCACGCAACTCAATCCTAATCAGAATTTATTGACTTCTAACAGCCAATTATCTGTATTTTGGACCGAGATGTCAATTCACTTTCCCTTTAAATGGCAGACTCAGAGTGATGATGGGACTATTTGTGTTAAAGTGCGATCCTATTCCCCTCCACTCCTCCCATCCCCATCAAATATCACCTGAGAAATTTCTAGGTTGAAAAATAGAAAAAATGACATCCAATGTTGAGCCATTCAATAGGCCTGACTTTCCGTTCATGGATTTAAATGGCAGGAGTTACACTGCAACTTGAATGAAAGGAAAATCAGGCCGGTTAGAACATAGAACATTACAGCACAGTACAGGCCCTTCGGCCCTCGATGTTGCGCCGCCCTGTCATACTAATCTGAAGCCCATCTAACCTACACTATTCCATGTATGTCCATATGCCTGTCCAATGACAACTTAAATGCACTTAAACTTGGTGAATCTACTACCATTGCAGGCAAAGCATTCCATAACCTTACTACTCTCTGAGTAAAGAAACAACCTCTGACATCTGTCTTATACCTATCTCCCCTCACTTTAAAGTTGTGTTCCCTCATGTTTGCCGCCCCCATACTTGGAAAAAGGCTCTCCCTGTCCACCCTATCTAACCCTCTGATTATCTTGTATATCTCTATTAAGTCACCTCTCAACCTTCTTCTCTCTAACGAGAAGAGCCTCAAGGCCCTCAGCCTTTCCTCATAAGACATTCCTTCTATATCCTAGTAAATCTCCTCTGCACCCTTTCCAAAGCTTCCACATATTTCCTATAATGCGGTGACCAGAACTGTACACAATACTCCAAGTGTGGCCGTACCAGAGCTTTGTACAGCTGCAGCATAACCTCCTGGTTCCAGAACTCAATCCCTCTATTAATAGAGGCCAAAACACTGTATGCCTTCTTAACAACCCTGTCAATCTGGGTGGCAACTTTCAGGGATCTGTGTTCTGTTACAAGCTTGCCAACCACCCAACCCATTGGTGATGCATTGCCTAGGGGTATTATATGAACTCCTTGCAGATACATAAGGACCATTTAAAAAGAAACAAGTTCCTGATTCTCAAACTTTACCCACCATCAACAAGAGTCCATAAAATGTGGAGCTGGAAAAAAAACACAGTAGGTCAAGCAGCGTCAGAAGAGCAGCAGAGTTGATGTTTCAGGCAAGATCCTTCATCAACTTGACTTGCTGTGCTTTCTCCACCATCAGCAAGACACAAGTCAGGAGAATGTTCACCATTTACCTGGATGGGTGCAGCATCAAAAAGAATAGATAAGTCCACGACAAAGCAATCCACCACATTAAACATCACTCCCTCAGCCACTGACACTGGCAGCAGTGTGTAAATCTACAAGACACACTGCAGCAATTCATCAAGGCTACTTCAACAGCACCTTGCAAACCCCACCATATCTACCATCTAGAAAGACAATGTAGTAGATGCAAAAGTCCATCAGCATCTACAAGTTCCTCTCCAAGCCACCCACCATTCCCAGCTGGAAATATATTGATATTTCTTCTCTGTTGCTGAATCAAAATACAGGAACTCTCTCTAAAACATCACAATAACCTACTTTAAAATGTATTCAAAGTCAGTTGTGATAATGTAAAAAATTAACATGCACGCACACATTCTGCAAGAGATGATCAAAACCAAGTGAGATTGATTTAATGAATGGTCCCTGCTGACCAAAATAGCCCAATATGGAATTAATGCCAACATAATGCACAGAGTGTAATTCCATTATGCAAACACAACTAAATTGGGAAATTGCAAATTTACTTTACTATTTAGGGAAGATATGAAAGATAAACTAGAAAATTTGGGGCCGTTAGTTTAATGTCAGTTGTGGTGAAGTCACTAGAAACTGTTATTGAGAATAGCGTGATTGGGCATTTGGATAATTCTGAGCTGATTGGAGAGAAATAGAATGGATTTGTGAGGGATAAATAATGCATAGGTTTTTTGTGATGAACTAACAATGAAGTAGCAGTAGTAGGCTATGAACTTTTAGGTGGGCATGCAACAAGGTTCCATCTGTTATGAGTAGCTGATGGTAATTTTGGGCAAGTAAGGCCTGGCTTGATGGATCATATGTATCTTGTTTATTGTTTAGTTAGTTAACAAAATGGTTAATCACTGAAGCATTAAAAAAATGCTGTAAATGTTCTTTAACAACAGAACTTAAGATTATTGCACAACAGAAAAGTAATACAAACACAACTGTTTATCCATATCCTGGCATTAGAACAACTTTAACACAAGTATTTCAACACTATCCAATTCCCAGACTGATGTTAGAGAAACTATACTCCTACCTTAATTCTTTACGTTTCCACTTAACTGACTTCTTCCAGTTTCTTTCCCTTGAACTGTAGAGACAATTTTATGATTCCTCTCTGAGCCTGATGGCATAAACTTCTCACAATTCAGATGAACTAAATGTTTTCAACATAACAAATTCTCTGGGCTTAGAGATTTTGCAAACTAGAAAACACTTTGCTGGTTTCCTCCGAATTGAACAAACGTCTGCTTGAAGGAAAGCTAAAAACATACTTCTGAATTTGATACTTTAATTCTTCTCAACTAAAAGTTCTGGTGTTTTCATATACTTTATGGCTTAATATATATGCACTTTCTGTTATAAATCCAAAAGTTTAAACATCTTATTCTATCAACACTCCAGGGGTTCTCCCAAGTCTTGGAACTGAAAAGTTTAGATCAGTGATCCAGAATTACATTCTAATTTGTATTTTTTAGAAGTATCAAAACACTGGCCCACATTCAAATGCTTCTCTTCTTAAAACCATCCAAATTCCAAATATGATAATGTATTTTATATACCTATCATCACACACATAAAAGTTAACAAAAGTGAAAGCTATTGGCTTGGACAGTGAATTTTTTTTTAATAACAGAAGTCACAGAGTATACAAAATAGTGCTCTATTCAATAGGATGGGATGAGTGATGTTCCCTAGAGATATATATTGGCTTGTGGCTTTTTTCCTGAATTGATAACACCTCAGGTAAAACAATTAGAGAGGTCCATGTACAAATTATTGGCAAAACTAAGTCAGCAAAGCATGGCAAGTAGTATAATAGAAAGTGAACTAGTATAACAAACGGAAAAAACTTCCAGATTCTAGAAATCTGAAATAAAACCAAAACATCTCATAAAAAGTCAACAGGTATGACAGTATCAATGACAAAATAAACTAAGTTAATATTTTGAGTTAAATATGTCTCTTCTTTGGAATTGCTGCAGGGCCATGATTTTCAGCAAAAAGAGCATTTCCTGACCACTCCTGCCTTTGTTTAGCTGTGATGGAGGTGAGTGAATTTGAAGCTCTGCACCTTGCGTTGCTGGCACAACAACTAGTTTGGTTGCATCTCATCGTCTGCTGCTCTCATTCTGCATCTTCTTTGGAATGGAGTAGAGACAGAATTGTGATGGGTATTCTACTGTTAGGAGGAGGGAGGTGGAGATGGAACAAAAGTGGAGGTCTAGGTTAGAGCACAGAAGAGATTAAAAGCTATGTCATGGAAGAAAATACCAAATAAGTGGTTATGGTTGTAGTAAAGAAACAGATTATTGGTACAGACTTGGCGTTAACGGCAAAATGAACGCTAGAGTTCATGTCTGTAAGCATTGAATTCAAGATTGAATCTAGAAAGTTGTAATGTGTCTCCTTAAAAGAGAAGGTACTATGCATTGAGCTTAGCTGAACCATTACAGCAGGCCGAGTGCACCAATGTGAGCATGAAAAAAAAAGAATTAAAAAACCAAGCAATTGGAAGGTCAGGACCTGGAATGTCAAGCTTGTGGACTAAGTGGATGTGTTTCGCAAAGCAGTCATCCAATCTCCATTTAGTTTCCCTAATGTAGAGGAGAACATTTACCTGGAAGGAGAGTTTGGGCTCTTTATCAGTGACGTGTTGTACCTCCTGGCATTACATGGGAAGGTGCTGTCAGAGAAGAGGAGGTGATAGAGCAGTGCACTAGGAAAGGAATAGTCAGAATGCTGACACAGGAAGAGGAGGGCAAGATGTGACTACTGCTGGCACTATGCTGGCTGTTGTGTAAATAATAGAGGATGATCTTTTGAACATAGGATCTGTTGAGCTAGAAATTGATCACAAATGGAACCTTGTCACAATTTTGGGAGGGAGGGAAATGGATCAAGGCCCTGTCAACCACAATGGTGAGGAAGTTTTGGTTGAGGAAAAAGGAAGATAATTTGTGGAGGATTTGATCATCAGACGTAAAAACTGAAATGAAAAATGTGGGAGAATAGAATGGAGCCCTTATGGGAAGCAGGATGTGAAAAAATGCAGTTAAGATTACTGTGAGAGATGATGGGCTTACAATGAACATTTGTAAGTATCCTACTCTCAGAAACAGATACAGAGAAGCCAAAGAAGATAAGGGACTTGTCAGAAATGTGATGGGAAGGTGAGAGAAAGTTGGCGACTGGAAGCAAAAAGTTGATTTTTTTTTCCATTTCTAGGTGAGAGCGGAAAAAGGCATAAATACCATAATAGATGTACAGGGAAGAGTTGGAGAGAGGAAGCCTGAGTAGGACTGGAATTAGGGATATTCAACACATCCTACAAAAGACTGACAGGACCCATATGGATACTCATAACAGCATCATTCTCTCAGCTCTAGCCATGACATTGTAGTCAAACCTCACCGTTAAGAATGAGGCAGTTGCTGTGTAGTGCATCAATCTTAAACCTGCAGGAGCTGAGCACAGACTCTTAGACATTTCTTCCTACCGTCACTAGACCAAGGCACTGCTGTGGATAAGCAAAAAGAGTGAGATGTTCAAGTGCAGGAATTATTTCAAGCTAGTGGACAGGTTAAAAAATATATACATATAATGTGATGTGGTGAGATACACAGGATTTGCAACTAACATACTGTATTAGCTCTCATGACATATACATAAATATGAGACATGGGTCACATGCTGAAGAATTCAATGAACTTTGATTACAGCTTCTGGTATTTGCATATGTACACTCCAATTACAAACGCTTGCGTGTCTGGGCTCAAGCTAAGCAATTCAGATGTATTATAGCACTCTTCTGTCTGTAGGTGATGCTACAAGAGGGACAGAGCTCAGTAAGATGTAGACTGAGGTTTATACCATTGGCTCACATGCAATGAGAATGTCATGAGCATGTCCCTTAAGCATTTATTATATATTTGCTGCAAGACATAACACAACAGAAGAGTTATAATGGAATTTTAACCTTTATCTGAAGAGAGCTGGAATGCAAAGGCTGAAGTGATATTACAGCTGAACAGGGTTGTTTAGATACCTTCAGGGTACTGCAATCAGTCATCACATCTTTGAGAAGGTGCAGTACAGATTTACCAAAGGGTGCCAGGGTTAAAAGGATTAAAAATATAAGACAGGGTGTTTGACATTATTAAAAATTAATTGTTGCTTATCATATTGATTGTCATGTTTTTATGCAATTATTTTTAATTATCATTATCACATCATCATTCAAATACCTCAGATTAAATTTTCTATTTGTTTTGGAATGTTTATTACACAATAATTTATTTTATTGTTGTCAATCAAGCATTATGCTGCCCAGTAAGGGAGGTGTGGGCTGCTGCTGAATGGGGATTTGGAGTTGCTTTTACCTGAATCACAGTCGGATAAGTTATTCACAAACAGATCAGCCAGCAAAGAGCTGCCCAGAATGTTGCTGCTCCTGCTCTTTCTCCTTGAACTTTTCCTCTTGCTCTTCAGCTATTCCTCACAGAGTTGGTTGCAAGGGTTGTCCCACCATGATGAAGCCAGCATCAAAACACCATGAACCTTGATACACATTCTACTGAGTATTGCAAGACGCCTGTTGCAAAGTCCAAGCACTGCCGGAGTTGATTTAGCATACTAATTGTTGGCTCAATCACATTTAAGTGGTACAGCATGGCTTTCATTTTATATATGCTGGAAAGGGGTGCATGGATTATGAAACTAAGTCATAAATCATGTGGTTAACAGATATCCTTGTTATCCTTTATATTTCCATTGTCTGTGTGGTGCCTCAATTTGGGTGGCAATGTAAACTGATACAGAAGCAAAGGAATTACTTCCAACATACCAGATGTGCTTCTCTATGAGGCACTGTGCATGGAACACACCAACTGGATCTTCAGGGAATGGAGTTCCTTTCAGTTGTGGTACCTCCAATCTCTGAGTTGACATGTAGTGCTCTCAGTGTGAAGTGCTAACCATCAATTGCTTCCTCCACCTAGGGGAAGCCAGTAATGCTTGTATAACCACATGTATACCCTACCTGCTACTCTAGCAAGAAATAATTAAATGTTGTCACCTTTCTTTCAATAGAAAATCTCATTAGTCTCCCAAATACAACAGTAAGTGGCAAACTGTATGTTGTTCCTAATTTCTCCAGTTCCCGCCTGGAAGAAAATTAGTGCATTCAAGTTCATTGGCATGCTCACCTTTCACAGCCACTGACAATGTACTGCATAAAGGGGGCACACTTCAGTAAGGATTCATCACTGTTTATCGCTGAAGTTCAGTTAAGAAAATTACTCCCTGAACAAGCTGGGTGAATATAATGTCCTCCTGAAAGCCCAACTCTCCCTAATCCTTTTCCTCCAACTTCTAGAAACATGACATGCTCTATGTGACCTTGAATCATTTTCCAAGACATACTGTATCACAACGGGAATGTCTATTATTAATGTGTTATGCATAACCCTTCATGTCAGAAAGCCCTTCAATACCTGCCACACCATGTAGTCTTAGCAAATTTGAATAATTCAAGAAATTAAAAGCCAAACATCAATCAGAAGCTGACCTGTAAGTAACACTGGTTAGGAGTCTTTCTACTACTGAAGACTGTTTCCACACTGTAAGTAATCTAATCTAATCTAAACTAGTTTCTTAGAGAAGAGAACCTTTACGGCTGTCATTTGACTTGACCTATGTGCCCTACACTTTTACAATTGATTCATACCTGGTCTCTAAAGTGGTCATCAAAATATTACCATCTCTGTAATGCTACTAATGAAGAGCATTCATTTATTTTCATAGCCTTCAGAGTTATTCTCATGGCACAAGAATAAATAAAATGTCTCTTTACCAACGTTAACTAACTTGAATTTTCAGGTTTTATTTTATTTCAGATGTTCAGCATTTTCAATTTTTCCTCTTTATTGTATTCATTTGCGTGAAGCTTGTCACCATTTCGCAAACAGCACATCAACAACATGGGACATCATCACTGTTGCAGCTGTTCTGCACAGAGCTGGAATAAGTTACTTTATTTAGGGTTATTAATTTTTTTACTCAAAATATTTAAGAATGACAAATTCTTTAAAAATAGATCCAATAGAAAATGCAAAATACTTGTTCAGGTTTTCTGCAAGTATTGCCTCGGATTTGGTACCGTTTGTTGGTCCCTTAAGCTGATGAACCACCTCAACTTTTTAACGGATGTTGATGCCAGTTGTTTTGTATCTGATAGTATTTTCATGGGGCTCAGAAGTATAGCAAGAAAGCTCTTTTGGAGACTCAACCAGACCTCTTTGTCTTTAACATTTCTGAAGCTAGGCTGAGTTAACAATAGGAGAGGCATTATTTACTATGGTTTATACATTACCATATTCATGGTATATAAAATATAAAGAACATGAGTTTGGCATTGTCATTTAATATCCTTTTGTATTACAAAAAGAGAGAATACAAATACACTCAGTAAATTGATGAAAATTATTATTTAACTTAGAAAGAAATGGATTCACTGATAATGCTGAAGTCACTTCCTTCTCACAGTTTTTCTGTTGCCCATCTGACTGCAGGTGTCTGCTGATAATTAAAATGTTTCCTTCCCAAGACTTGCAGGGAATGAAGAAAATTATCAAGACCAAATGTCGACATGTCTCCAGAATGAGTAAATGCTGCAAATGAATGGGCTAAGTAACTTCCCTATTAGTAGATGGCCTACCCCACAGGAGACTAATAGTGGAAAACTACTTGCCAAACAAGCTTCATTTCATCATTCATGCTTGGATTGTATTCATGGCAAAAATGGGCACAGAATCTCAAAACATGACAGCAGTTATAGATACAATTTATATCCCACAAATGGGCTGACTTGGTAAGTGCTGACTACCACAAGTGGAATGCTCGTCATGTCCCTCTGATTCCATTATGCATTCCATTTATACCACACATTAAGCAAGTATTAAAAGACAAGATCAAATTTAATTTAAGACATAACAAAAGTAATGTGTGAATTAGTGTTCCCTCACTCGGAAATATTTACTTACAGTTACCTGTTCCCAGTGACAATGTTATTACTATAAACATGAAAATAGATTGCACTTGGTACATCAGAGAATATAGCCATCCTTTAACTGGTCTCGATATCTCTATGTTATTGTTTCTCATTGTTTCTATTCTACATTTTATCCTGTTCTGCTTTGCTATTTGTACCTCAATTCCTTTTGCTTCTCTCCTCATTCTTATCTGCCCTTTCAAACTGCAACTAGTGCATATGTTTTTGGGCTTAATTTAATTAATATTAAAATGAAAACTGTCTATCTGCTTTCCCAATAAAATGTTTAAAGGTTCTGAAACAAATACTATAAGGTTTTTAAGCACTACTCACAAGAGAAATTTATTATCAATTTTGTCTCCATAAATCTTTCCAAATTGTTTCCTTTTTAATCAAAAAGAAACTGGCCGGAATGTGCTAGAAACTGAAGGAAAATATCACTGGATTGAATAGTAAAAATGCATCTTGAGAACTGAGGCTTGTTAACCATGCTCAGGTTGCATCTCCAAATTCAGCTCCTGGAGTCACAGCTCTGATCAAAACCTTATGAGAATTAACCTGAAAACCGAGAGTAAGCTGGTCTATTAAGTTGCCAAAGGTGCAACATTGGTTTGCTCAAACGCGGCCAGCAATAAACGTCACCTGCACACCAAAAAGGTATCATTCACTCCCCTGAAAGCAAGAGCAACTGGGTCTGAAATCTCTTTCGCGCGCTCTCTCTCTCTCTCTCTCTGAAAACCTCCAGATCCTGGTCTCTTCCACCCCTAAACTCCTTCACCCCATCCAAAGTTCCTGACCCCAACATTCTTCCCCTGATCTCTGAACACAGTCTCAAACATGTGCTTAACTTACCATAGAAAACCATCTCTGGTGCACAGAAATCCTCCTTGCCCTGAAGGTGGAAAGCATCTAACCACTTCATGTGACACTTGCGTGTTGTTCATGCCAAACATTCATACCGAACCATTGCCTGCTATATCTTGGTCTTTGTTTTAATATAGCCCCCATAGGGTAATCATACAGGTGCCTGAGTGACAAAATCATTCAATAAGTCAAGTGAGGCCTTTTTTAATGCTGCATTTTTAAAGATCTACCTGTTGCTGAGGCGAGTTATTCCTTAGCAGTGGTACGTTGCCTATCAAGTATGATAAGCTGTTAAATGCTTTATTTTCAGCATAACTTGTCTCATTAACACACAGTTTCCTATCTTACCAAACGTGCTGAATAAAGTAGATTTTGATCATTCTTGACATAGAAGTTAGAGCATGTACCTGGCATCCCCAACTCACCAATTGCTCCAAAGGACATCCATGTTGGACACCGGGCACTGAAATCTCAGGGCATGCTCAATGGGCACCACCCGCATACATCCACAGTCATTGATGTTCAACCTTTAAGAACCCTCATGGCACATCTTCAATTCACTTATTTTATGTTTCTGCACTTCAACACTGCACCTTGGGCATTGTAACTACCATTGTAACTCTGCTGCAAGGACAATGTGTGCTTTGAGACACAAACACAGATAATGGATTGGACCAAACTGTACCTCCATGTTCCTTATTTGATATCTTAACTCTCACTCACTCTGAGCCTACTTAGATGCTCACAGCATCCCTGCTATGCATTGCTCCATGTAGCTTTATGCATTTTGCCCCCTGAGCCAGAGATACCAGGCACACTGTATTGCTGTGCCATTTAGCTCAGTGAAATAACTTGGAATCTTGTCATGGTTGTCAACAGTCCTCAGTCAAGAGTGCAGTGCTGGAAAAGCTTCTGCCTGAAACATCGATTCTCCTGCTCCTCGGATGCTGCCTGACCTGCTGTGCTTTCCCAGCACAACACTCTCAACTCTGATCTCCAACATCTGCAGTCCTCACTTTCTCCTGACAACAGTCCTCACTCAAGCCAATAGAGATAGCCTGTGCTCAGGAGTTCAGTAAGGCAAGGGTAGCCTCTGATACGAGTCCAGAGGCTTGGACACAGTCAGCCAGCCAAGTGGGGCCATCAGAGCAAGGATGCTATGGCATAATGGGTGAGGAGTTGAATGTCGGACAACTCATCACCTGTCTTCACTCTTTGTGCTTATGCAGAGGTTGTTTTCCTCATGGAATAAGAGAGAGATAAATAATTCAGGAAATAAAATTGAGTGAGACAGCTGTTAGTTTTGGTGCACCAGGGGAGGTGTCCTATTGAATGGGCAGTGCTGAGGGCATGTAGGGTTAATGGTGCCACGGGGCTGGGATGGGTGACAGTGAATGAGGGAAAATGTTGCAGGCAATAGTGAGAGTGGTAGTGCATGAGAATTGATGGGAGGTGAGCACAGTGGTAAAGATAGTGTGAGTGTGAGATATTGAAGAGAAGAGTTTGTACTTACACCAGTGGAGTGGAGACGAACATTGACCTCTTTCATACATTGCTGCCTATTTCTCCAGACATTGCTGTTGATTTCTCCATTGCTAGATTAGATTAGATTCCTTACAGTGTGGAAACAGGCCCTTCGGCCCAACAAGTCCACAACGACCTTCCGAAGAGTAACCCACCCAGACCCATTTCCTCTGACTAATGCACCTAACTCTATGGGCAATTTAGCCTGGCCAATTCACTTGACCTTCACATCATTGGACTGTAGGAGGAAACCCACGCAGACATGGAGAGAATGTGCAAACTCCCCACCGACAGTTGCCCGAGGCTGGAGTCGAACCTGGGTCCCTGGTGCTGTGAGACAGCAGTGCTAACTACTGAGCCATGGTGCTCCTACCTGGATTGTAGCCTCAGACCAGGCTGGCATTGTCTAGTGTTGTGGCATCCTCGGCTGGTCCTGGGTGAAGAGGAGATCTCACCTGAGCACTGTCCTCTCCAACAGAATGTCCAGGGTCTTGCCAACAAAGTGGGCACCAAAATTTCAAGCCTTCCATGTCCAAGCAAACACAAGTGTAGGTTGTTAATAAGGAGAGTTTAGTAAGATATAGTGAGGACATTTGCTAGGCATTCTAATGAAAAACACTCCAAAAATTGTGACATAACTGAAACTGTAGGTTTCCAATGTTGAAATATTTGAATGTATGAAGGAAGAAAGAGGGAAAACCAATGAAAAACAGAACCAATATACCATCTTATTTAGGGCACTGGTGACATAAAAAGCATCTGAGAGCATTCCATTCGGCATCACACTTGTCATCACACTGTCACAAAATGAAGAAATGACCCTGATCATCTTTTTAGGGAAACATATTTGCGCAGGATCTTACAGAAGCTTTCACAGCTAACTGTTTTGAAGACCTTGCTCAGGTCATTATGAATATTATGGAGAACTTCTCATAGACCATAGATCATAGAAAATTACAGTGCAATACAGGCCCTTCAACCCTCGATGTTGCACCAATCTGTGAAACCAATCTAAATTCCACTGAATCGACACTACTCCATTATCATCCATATGTTTATCCAATGATCATTTAAATGTCCTTAATGTTGGTGATTCTACTATTATTGCAGGCAGGGCATTCCACACCTTTACTACTCTCTGAGTAAAGAACCTACTTCTGACATCTGTCCTCCCGGTTCTCTGGTTTCCTCCCACAGTCCAAAGATGTGCAGGTCAAGTGAATTGGCCATGCCAAATTGCCCGTAGTGTTAGGTAAGGGGTAGATGTAGGGGTATGGGTGGGTTGCGCTTCGGCGGGGCGGTGTGGACTTGTTGGGCCGAAGGGCCTGTTTCCACACTGTAAGTAATCTAATCTAATCTAATCTAATATCCTATCACCCCTCAGCTTAAAGCTATGTTCCCTCATGCTAGCCATCACCATCTGAGGAAAAAGGCTCTCATTGTCCACCCTAACTAACCCTCTGATTATCTTGTATGTCTCTATTAAGTAACCACTTAACCTTTTTCTCTCTAAACAAATCAGCCTCAAGTCCCTTAGGCTTTCCTCATAAGACCTTCCTTCCTTACTAGGCAACATCCTAGTAAATCTCCTCTGTACTTCTTCCAATGCTTCCACATCCTTCCTATAATGTGGCAACCAGAACTGTATGCAATACTCCAAGTGTGGGTGTACCAGAGCTTTGTAAAGCTGCAACATGACCCGTGACTCCAAAACTCAATCCCTCTACCAATAAAAGCTAACACACTGTATGCCTTTTTAACAACCCTATCAATCTGGGTAGCAAATTCCAGGGATCTATGCACATGGACACCGAGATCTCTCTGTTCATCCACTCTACCAAGAATCTTACCATTAGCCATGTACTCTGTATTCCTGCTACTTCTTCCAAAGTGAATCACCTCACATTTTTTCTGCATTAAACTCCTTTTGCCACCTCTCAGCCCAGCTTTGCAACTTATCTGTGCCTCTCTGTAATCTATGACATCCTTCCACACTGTCCACAACTCCACCATCTTTGTCATTCGTAAATTTACTAACCCATCCTTCTAAGCTCTCATCTAGGTCATTTATAAAAATGACAAACAGCAGTGGCCCCAAGCAAATCCTTATATTACACCACTAGTAACTGAACTCCTGGATGAACATCTCCATCAATCACCATCCTCTGTCTTCTTACAGCTAGCCAACTTCTGGTCAAAACCACTAAATCACCCTCAATCCCATACCTCTGTGGACCGTATTTTTTGAGTATCCGTTCTTCTTGAATACGTTGTATAGGTGGTTCTCCTCTGTTTTCCGAAGTTCATCTGTGCTGCAGTGTGTGGTGGCTCGTTGGAATAGTATTCTGATACAGCTTAGTTTGTGTGTGTTGGGATGGTTGCTGGTGTAGTTAAGTATTTGGTCAGTGTTTGTCGGTTTTCTCTATACACAGATTTGTAGTTCACCGTTCACCCTGTGAGGGTGTTGTTGATGATGTTAAATGTCTCTTCTATCTTGTTTCGTTTTGTGATGACAAAGGTGTCATCTATGTAGCGGACCCAGATTTTTGTTTTGATGGTTGGTAGGGCTGGCAGCAACACCCTCACAGGCACGAAGTTCACCAAGGAGGAAGAAACCGACAACAAACTCGCATTCCTGGACGTCACAGTCGAAAGAACAGACAATGGAGAACTACAAACCTGCGTATAGAGAAAACTGACAAACACTGACCAAATACTTAACTACACCAGCAACCATCCCAACACATACAAACAAAGCTGTATCAGAACACTATTCAAATAAGCCACATCACACTGCAGCACAGACGAACTTCGGAAAACAGAGGAGAACCACGTATTCAAGAAGAAAGGACACTCAAAAAATACGGTCTGCAGATTCCTCAAGAACAAACCACGACAAGCAGACCAAACACAGCCAGAAACCCTAACCACCTTACCATACATCAAAGAAGTCTCAGAAATGACAGCGAGACTACTAAGACCCCTTGGAATCCTAGTAGCACACAAACCCACCAACACTCTCAAGCAAAAACTAACAAACTTCAAAGACCCAGTACATCCCATGGACAAAACCAATGTTGTCTTCAAAATTCCATGCAAGGACTGCCAGAAACACTACGTAAGACAACTAGGAAGAAAGTTAGCCACCAGGATACACGAACACCAGCTAGCCACAAAAAGACACGACTCTCTCTCCCTCGTAGCCCTACACATGGAGGAAAAAACCCACCATTTCGACTGGGACAACACATCTATCCTGGGACAGGCTAAGCAAAGACATGCCAGAGAATTCCTAGAGGCCTGGCACTCCAACCACAACGCCATAAACAAACATATAGATCTAGATACCATCTATCAACCCCTCAGAAAACAACAGGAAATGGCATCACCACAAACCCCATCCAGGCCAAACATATAAATAGAAAGCAGGCGACAACAGTTTTGCTTCACTTGGAGGTTGCCACTGATGATGTTACCTAGCCAGGTAATGAAACGTCTGGATATCAAACCTACAGCTCTGTGAGCAAACCTACACCCTAAACCTCAACCTGAGCTACAAACCTTCACAAACCTTGCAAAAAATGTATAGAAACCTTTAGGGTTTTCCTTGATCCTACCTGCCAAAGACTTCTCATGTCACCTCCTGGCTCTTCTTAGCTCTCTCTTTAGGTCCTTCCTGGCTAACTTGTAACTCACAAGTGCCCTAACTCAGCCTTCATGTTTCATGTTTACATAAGCCTCCTTGTTCCATTTGACAAGAGATTCAACTTCTTTAGTAAACACTGTTCCCTCGCTCAACCACTTCCTCCCTGCCTAACCAGTACATACTTATCAAGGACACGCTGTAGCTGTTCCTTGAACAAGATCCACATTTCAATAGTGCCCATCCCCTGAAGTTTGTTTCCTGGTCCTATGCATCCCAAATCTCACCTAATCACATCATAATTGCCTTTCCCCCAGCTATAACCCTTGCCCTGCGGTATATACTTATCCCTTTCCATCGCTAAAGTAAACATAACCGAATTGTGGTCACTATCACCAAAGTGCTCACTTACCTCTAAATCTAACACCTGGCCCGGTTCATTACCTAGTATCAAATACAATGTGGCCTCGCCTCTTGTTGGCCTATCTACATACTGTGACAGGAAACCCTCCTGCACACATTGGGCAAAAACTGATCCATTTAAAGTACATGAAATATTGCATTTCCAGTCAATATTTGGAAAGCTAAAGATGGTACGGTGGCTCAGTAGTTAGCACTACAGCCTCACAGCACCAGGGACCCAGGTTCAATTCCAGCCTTGGGTGACTCTCTGTATGGAGTTTGTACATTCTCTCTGTGTCTGTGTGGGTTTGCTCTGGTTTCCTCCCACTGTCCAAAAGATGTACGGGTCAGGTGAATTGGCCATTCTAAATTGCCCATAGTGTTAGGGGCATTAGTCAGAGGGAAATGGGTGTGGGTGGGCTTCTCTTCGGATGGTCAGTGTGGACTTGTTGGGCTGAAGGGCCTGTTTCCATGCTGTAGGGAATCTAATCTAATTAAAAACCCCATAACAACTACCTTGTTCTTTTCACTCCTATGCAGAATCATCTTTGTAATCCTTTCCTCTACATCTCTGGAAATTTTCAGAGGCCTATAGAAAACTTCCAAATTGGTGACCTCTCCTTTCCTGTTTCTAACCCCAACCCATAATACCTCAGTGGACGAGTCCTCATCAAACGTCCTTTCTGCCACCGTAAGACCGTCCTTGACTAACAATTCCACACCTCTCCCCCTCTGTTACCACCTTCCCTGATTTTACTGAAACATCTAAACCCCAAAACTTCCAGCAAACACCCAACTTATGTACCTGTGGTGGGGGAGGGGGGAAAGGGCGCAAGTCCCAGAAGCCCCTGCTCTCTGGTAATGTTCTAAATAGAGAATTTACCTTCCTGACAGCCCCTGGTTTCTGTTTTTGCCACTCCCGCTGCAGAAACGAAGGCCATTCTTGTTCTGTTTGCATGACCTTTCTTGAATTTAATAGGCCACAAGGATCATGACAACTATCTACAATCATAGCTAGTCATGGAATTACAAAAGGGCCACAATACAACAAGACTTGTCTTCTGTTTCAAGGGGCTCTGACATTATTTTTCAAATCCCCTCTGGCCACAGGGACAGTGCTAGAGGACTGGAGGACAGTCAATATGGAACCAATATTCACGAAGTGTGATGGAAATATACCAGGAAACTACAATTTAGTGGCATATCTCACATCTGTTGTGGGGAAATTATTAAACAAATGCCTGAGGCACTGAATTAATCTCCACTTGGAGAGGCAAAGATTAATCAAAGATAGTTAGCATGACTTTGAAAGGGGGTGATCATAACTAAAAAAAATTGATTTAATTTTTCAAGTAGATGACTGGATATGTGGATGAGGGTTGTGCAGTTATGTACTCTACATGAGGTTTAGTAAGCCTCTTGACAACATCACGTGTGGTAGATTGTTCAAAAAGCTGGGATTCCATGGGATCGAGGGAAATTTGTCAAATTGGATCCAAAGTTGCCAGAGTAGCAGAAAGCAGAGGGTAATGGTCAAAAGATGTTTTATGACTGGAAGACTTTGTAAAATGGTCAACCACAGGGTTTGGTGCTGGGTCCCTTATTGTTTGGTGTGTGCATTAATGATCTAGATAGATAGGAAGTAAGATCAGTAACTTCATTGATGGCATAAAAAATGTGGTGTGTTAAATTGTAAGAACTAAGATCTTAGACACATAGATGGGTAGAACAGAGGCAAGTGGAATTTAATCCTGGAAAGTGTGAGGCAATGCACTTTGGGAGGGCTAACAAAACAAGAGAGTACACAGTGAATAATAGGACACTCGTAAGTCCAGAGAGTCAGAGGGATCTGGTGTATATGTCCATAGATCATTGAAGGAAACAGGACAGGTGCATAAGCTGATTAATACAGCATTTATTAGTTAGAGTAATGAATATAAAAGCAAGGGAGTTATGATGGAGCTGTACATAACATTAGTAAGACCCCAGATGGAGTAGTGTGTGTGTTTCTGGACACCACATGATAAGAAGGATGTGACTGGATTAGAGCAGGCACAAAGGAGATTCTCCCAAACATTACCTGGGCAAGAGAGACTAGATAAGCTTTGTTTTCCTTAAAGAGAAGCTGAAAGAGTTCTGACTGAGATGTATAAAGCTCTCAGGAGAATAGATAGGGTAGATAGAGAGAAACATTTCCCCTTAGTAGAAGTGTCAATAACCAAGGGGCATGGTTTTAAGGTAAGGAGCAGGAAATTTAGAGGGGAATTAAGGAACACCCTTCTAAGCCAGAGGGTTTTTAACTACCTGTAACTCATTGCTTGAAAGGCTGTTAGAAGCAAGAACTCTTAGATGCTTAAGAACTATTTAGATCAGCTCTTGAAATGCCATAACATACAATGCAATGAGCCAAATGCTTGAAAATAGGGTTACAGTAGATGGATGTTTGATGACAGGTGTAGACATGATGGGTCGAAGGGCCTCGTTACATGCTGTAAAAAATGACCCTGTGACTCTATTCCCTGGATAAGTGATATTTTTGAAAGATAGTCTCACTGGATTGCTCATCCTAAATATTTGACTGCATCTTGAAGGAATGGCTTCCACCAATCTTGGTTTAGTAATGATAGACTGGGTAAGTCATAACAGACTCAGGTTTCCTTTCACCGGCAATCTTTGTCAGGCTTTCCTCTTTGTTCACTTGTCACCTTCTGAATTGTTAGCTATGATGAGGTTCAAGCAAACCCGTTGGCTCACTGTCTCTCACCGTTTAGCAAAAGGGAAGCAAAACCACATGATTCTTAGACCCAGCAACTGAACCTAACAGAATTTTTATATGACCTATTATTTTGTATTTTGTCTAATCAAGTTTGTATATTTTGGCTGGAATTCTGCCAGCCCCTTGGTAATGGGCTGGGATTCAGGAAGAGTGGCAAAATGGTGCAGGTATGCTTCCTAGCTTCCTTTCCTTTAGGAGGTTAATTTGCCAG
This sequence comes from Chiloscyllium punctatum, assembly GCF_047496795.1. Taxonomy (NCBI): domain Eukaryota; kingdom Metazoa; phylum Chordata; class Chondrichthyes; order Orectolobiformes; family Hemiscylliidae; genus Chiloscyllium; species Chiloscyllium punctatum. The sequence goes on from NC_092741.1 coordinate 81,511,405, forward strand.
GGAAGAAAAAACTAACAAGAGAGCTGCCCGCTGACTGCCTGACTGAGAGTTAGTTACGTGTCTGATTCAGGGGCCCTTCTCACCTCTGTGGGCATTTTGCCTACATCAGGGGTGGTCACTGCTGCATGTGAAGATCCTCCAGTGAAATCTGGCAGATCATCCTCTCTTTATAAATGTTCCTGGGATATTTGTGGGAATGGACTTGAGTAAACTGAAAGGCTTGTTCAGAAATATTTGGGTTTATTCTGTTTTTAAAAAATGGATCAAAATTAACAAAAAATTAAAAAGTTTCCATTGCATTTCATTGATGTGGATTTAGGACTTGGTTAACCTAAGTCGATTAAACAATATACTTTGTGACTAATAGGTATTATGCCTGTGGCAATAAAGTGGATCATAGCAACACAGCTGCTTGTTTAGAATTTTTTTCTCGACCTATATGCAGTTCAGCATTTAACTCATGACAATAAATCTCCCTTCTGCCCAAGAGGGGAACTTGAGAAATGAATTTGAACATTACTGCTGGCATGTAGTAACCACACACTCTACCACAAACTGACCTTGCCAATTAGGTGATGTTATGCAAAGAAACGGTTCTAAACCTGTCAGGATCATTTGTCCAAATAAGTGAAGGTTATGCAGAGCTTTAACACAAATCTTTAACAGTGATAAATTACCCTAAAGAAATATCCTCTAGGAAAATCAACTGATCCTTGACAAGTGAGGTTTGAAATAGAAAACCAACTCTTTTAAAGCATTTAATTTGTTTTAACCAAATAATGATAAAGAGGAGAATAACCAACACCTGTTACATTAATCAGTGAATTTTCAGTTATATTGCTGCAATTGGTTTAACTTGCTGTAATTTTATTTATCTTCTTAACAATTTTTCCTAATTTGCTTTGTTTTGTTCATAATTCAGATTATCTTCCCCTCTCTCTTAGACAGGCACCTGTAGTTGAAGATGATTTGCTTCCTTTGAGAAATGACTACTCAAGTAATCGAAGAGCTCAATGCTAATGTGTTCTATGTCACGGGGACAGGGAGGCAGACATTATTTGGGGAGTGGAAGGGTAGGATGTCTCTCCTTTCTCTGTTGATGCTTGACTTCAGTTTTTTTGGCAGCAATGAACCTCAAGGTCCTTCCCAGATGATGTCCTTCTGGTTTGGGTTGGAGTTTCCCAGGTGTTGGATGGGATGTTGCAGTTTCTCAAGCACACTTCAAAGCATTCCCTGTACGCTGCAGAGGCTCATGTGTCAGGTCCAAGTACAGTGCTTTTTGAGGAGTCTCACATCTGGCGTGTGGATGATGTTGCCCGCCCAGTAGAACTAATTGTGTGTTGTCGATGCTTTGATGCTCAGGGGGTGTTGGTCTGAGTGAGAACACTGACATTCATACATCCATCCTGCCAGTGGATTTGCAGGATCTTGCAGATGCAGCAATGTTTGTACGTCTCTGGCGTTTTGAGATGCCTGCTGTATGCAGTCTCTGTCACGTAGGAGGGTGGGTATCACAACTGTTCTGTATCAGGTTAGAGGTCCTAATCTTTAAACATTCTCTTCTTCAGGTGACTGATGGCTGTGTTGAACATTGTTGTCAATGTTCGGCCTTGCTAACAGTAGGTCACAGATGGAAAGTGGGCCATGTTCTCATAGATTTTGATAACTGGGGTGGGTGATGGGGAGGGTTAGGCACTGATGTGGAGACACGTTGATAGAGGGCCTTTGCGTTATAAATATTTAATGTAAGGCCTCACAGAGAATGCTCACAATAGCTCGCAGCTCTCAGCCTTCAAATGTGTGCAGACACAAACAACATCAGTGGAAAGGTTTTCACTGACGTATGAACATATGAGAAAAGTAGATCTTTTGGCCCCTCAAGCCAATTTGAGTACGGGTTCCGTATCTGTGTTCCAAACGACACAATTTCCATCAACTCCAAACCCTTTCATTTCATTGCCTAATAAGATTCTAGCCACCTCTGCCACATCAATTGCTTTCTGAGACAAATTGTTCCATACAATCTTCTGTGGAGAAAACATTTCTCATCTCCATCCTGTAAGGATAACCCCTAATTTTAAAACAGTGCTCCCCAGTTGTGGATGGATCCACAAAAGATGAAACGGAGAGGATGAAATGGACTTGGCCTGCAAATAGTGAAGATTGAACGGGTTCCTGTTTGTTCTGTAAATTACTTCCCACCAGCTGAGAGCGTATTGAGGAATGCAGTGGAGCATGGTAGCGAGGAAGTTGAAGAGAGGCATCAGTGTGATAGCACAGCCTTACTTAACCTACTGTGAATGTGAATTGTGTCTGTTGTTGCTTCAGATCTTGCTGCATGTCGTCATGGAGCAGGCAAAAGATGGAGACAAACATTTAAGGTAACAAAACAGAGGAGGATCCTGCACAATCCCGACAGTTAACAGTGTTGAAGGCCTTAGAGAGATCAAAGAAGACCGTATACAAACGTTGATGTCTTTCCCTTTGTCTTGTCGCTGTGCAGTGAATATTATGCCCCCTGAGCCCCTCAGTGGGCTGAATCTGCATTGCAACTCTGGAAAGAGAAGTTAACTGAGGAGGATTCATTTGATAACTTTCCCTGTGGCTGATAACAGGGAAATCCCAGTGTGGCTACTACTGCTGGATTTGTTGTCTTTCTTAAGGTGGTCACGTTCAGCATCTCAGCAATCCCCTAGCATGCTCTCCTCTTTGCAGATAAGGAAAATGAAGTAATGCGATCACTCTAATCATGCTTTTTTTGCCTTTTTTTAGTCCTTTGGCAGAGATTCCACCTTCTCCCAATATATTTAGCTGTCAAATGGCCTTTTCTACCTCATACTGGCTTGGGGTTTTCACTAAGATGGCAGTAGGAAGCAGGCTGGGGCATGTATTCTAAAATAATTGGATTAAGGACAGGGAGCCAAACCACGCTTGTTTTGGCTGTGGTAGTTGTATCAAGGGTTTTGAACAGATTCTCACCATAAGGCCTAGCGAGATCATAGAATCCGTACAATGTGGAAGCAGGCCATTCAGCCCATCAAGTCCACACTGACCCTCCAAAGAGTATCCTATCCAGACCCACCCATCCCCCTACTCTATCCTGTAACCCTGCATATTCCATGGCCAATCCACCTAACCTGCACATCTTTGGACTGTGGGAGGAAACCGTAAATGCATGCAGACATGGGAGAACATGCAAACTCCACACAGATAGTTGCTCGACGATGGGGAACCAAACCTGGGTCATTGACACTGTGAGGCAGCAGTGCTAATCACTGAGCCACAATGCCATCTCACCTGTGGCTGATAACAGGGAAATTCTGGTGTAGCTACTGCTGTTGTCTCTTGTTATCGCTTGCCAAACACATGCATAAATGCATTAACTAGCCCCATCTAAATGATGCCCCTCTTACCCAATTCAAACCTCACATTGCTAAGTGCTGTTTCCAGAACAACTTGTCACTCAGCAGATCTCCACGAAAAGACCACCATCCCAGGCACCCATTTTCAAAAGACTGTGCACTCAGACAGACATTAGGAATCTGGTGTTGTGCCCCGCTGACAATGTAATGCTATAGCTGCTTATGAAACATAGCGAGCGGTATAGCTGATAATCCCTTGCACAGACAACCTCATTCTCTCACCTTGTTGCTGTTAACCACTACACCTGTTCTTCACTGCAGGGCGGAAGTGGGTATTGCAGATACTGGAGATCAGAGTCAAGATTAGAGTGGTGCTGGAAAAGCACAGCAGGTCAGATAGCATCTGAAGAGTAGGAAAAATTGACGTTTCAGGCAAAAGCCCTTCATGAGGGCTTTTGCCCGAAATGTCGATTTTTCCTGCTCCTCGGATACTCTGTTCTTCACTGCATCCTGTTTCAACACCCTTTCTACATCATATCTACTCTGTCCCTAATGGCCACTGGAATTCCACACCTTGCTATTGTCCAGTTAGGAAACTACATCCAAGCAAACTGTGGGACCACTCCAAACATGAACTCTTATTTTCAGCCACCAAATGTAAATAGAAATAAAAGCCTGCAGTACACCCCACAACGCAGATGTAAATGCTGGCATCATAACCAATGACTACTTTATACTTGATCGTCTGCTGCTCTCAGCTCTATCTACTGGAACTGGATGTCAATCAGGTTATGTCGAACTTGGAGTTCCTGACCCTGCTGTGCTCTGTCATGCACACAGAGTGCTTCCTCTTCCCCAAAATCCACCACCTTGGAAGACTGCTCCAATTCTTCCGGTTTCTGTGCAACCAGGCCATTACTTCCTTGCTCTCCGGAGAGTTGGTGCAGATTAAATGGGCCGAATACCCTCTTTTCGCACTGTAGGCAATCTATGATGCTGTGATTCTACCCAAACAGCCCATTTCATAGAACCGTTACAGTGTGGAAGGAGGCCATTCGGCCCATTAAGTCCACACCAACTGTCCAAAGAGTATCCAACCCAGACCCACATCCAATCCTATTCTATCTCTGTAACCCTGCATTTTCCATGGCTAATCCTTCTAAACTTCACATCCAGGACACTGTGGGTATGTTAGCATGGTCATTTCAGTTAACCTACACATCTTTGGTGTGTAGGAGGAAACTGGAGCACCTGAAGGAAACCCACGCAGACAAGGGAAAAATGTACAAACTCTAACCAGTCATCCAAAGGTGGAATTGAACCCAGATTCCTGGCATTATGAGGCAGCAGTGCTAACTACTGACCCACCTATCCAGGTATCTCCATTTCCACCTATTCCCACATGTAGAGACACACTATATTGAATTTGCCTCCAAAAGTTCTCCTTGAGTCTCCAGTCCTGAAATAACATCTTAACAGTGCACATTCTGGTACTCTAGTGGAGGTCACTGCTAATAACACCTCCAGGCCTTCCTTCTGCAGCCTACCATAGCCACCAATGCTGTCACACTGTCCTTTTGTCTCGGCATGGTGGTACAGTGGTTAGCACTGCTGCATCACAGCGCCAGAGACCCAGGTTCAATTTCTACCTCAGGCAACTGTTTGTGTGGAGTTTACACATTCTCCCCGTGTCTGCGTGGGTTTGCTCCGGTTTCTTCCCACAGTCCAAAAATGTGCAGGTTAGATGAATTGGCCATGCTAAATTGCTCATAGTGTTAGGTGTAGGGGAATGGGTTTGGGCGGGTCGCTCTTCAGAGGGTCGGTTGGGCTGAAGGGCCTGTTTCCACACTGTAAGTAATCTAAATCTTATAACTTGACTTCACCATGTCACCATCCTTGCCTCAGCTCAACACATGACCCTGCTTTGCCTCGTCTGCCCCCAGCATTGATTTGAGGCAGTGACATCCTCTGACCCCACTTCCCCAACATCACACCTTTCCTGCACCATCCTCAATGATCATTGCACAGACCCCAAGGAGTGTATTGACCCAGATCACTGACTGACCTTGAAGAGCAGCCCTGGACATCACTGATCAGAGCCTGACTGCTGATTTTGCAGCTCCCTGACTGATGATTACACAATTACCCTGATTGCTTGTGATGGCCCTGTAAGACTGACCACTGCCAACTTCTTGGACTGTCACTAGAGAGACCCCCTGACTGTGACCAGCCTGAGCAGACAACATACAGGCTGTTAAACAGCAGGACAAAATAAATTAAAATCCTTTCCCTTGGTCGAATCCAAAGGGGTAGCGAGGTGCTAGGTTCCATCTGAAAGCAAGAAAAACATTTGTAAAATGTCTAGCAAAATACCCAAAACTAATATCAAAGGATAATGAAATAGGAAAAAAATAGAATTGTAACTGTTAAGATTAGAAATGGAGTTTCAGCAAAAAAAGGAGAATTGCAGAAAAGAAAGAAGAGAAAGGCAGAAATGAAAATAAGAAAGAAAATTCCAAGAATTAAATTAAAAGAGAGAGTAAATTGAAATGGCTTGAGTTGTGGAGACTGAAGGAAGCTTTGGTGAGGAAACCACAGCTAAACATTCAGCTTAAGAACTGAAGTATTCAAGTATCCCCCTTTTGTTTGCTGAGGAAGTGGTCATCACCTTCTTTATGTCATTTGAAAGGTTGGCATAGTGGGTGAAGTGGCCAGTCCAGTGATGGGCACAGCTGCCCCAGGGCAGACAGACAAGGGAAACTCACAGTTATCCTCTTTTAAATGAGAGGAGTGCAACTGACTGCGAGGCAGTAAAAAGAACTATTGGTAGTGTGTACCAGTTCATACCAGAAGCAGAGAGGTAAAAATCTTGCATCTTTAAGAAAAGGCTTGACGAGGCATGCCTAGCATAGGAATGGCTTAAGCAGCTAATTTTTCACCAATGGGTACAAGCCCTTAAAATTGAGAACGTCGCTGAAAACTTTGGTAAGCTAAACTTCTCAAAAAGAATTAAAACTCCCTGCCTTTTCCAATTCAGATTCATGTAGAGGAGCAAAGGATTTCAGAGTCCAGGCAGGTAGCTGTTATGACTGCTGACCAAATTAGCTGTAAGAAGGTCATGTCCAAAAGAACAATGATCACTAACTGTTTTAAACAACCAGAGAGAGAAAACAGCACTCTCCAAAACACGGGGTGGTTGTCAACCTTGTGGTGGATAAATAAAAGATTTTCCACCAGGAAGCAAATTCAATTTCAGCTTACTGATGAAAGCGCTCATGGGAAAGAGTAGAGAGGAGCCACTGGTCAAATTTTACTTCATTATGGATCTGATAACCACTGGGGTATCCCAAGTTCATCAGTGCCAGGGATAGGTTTCTCTTTCAGGAAACCCAGAGGGAAAAAACAGTAGAAAGCAACAGTAATACTGGGAAATTAATGTACTGGTCATAGTGGACCTCCATCTTGAAATATCCAAGATGAATCTGACAAGTATGCCACATCTGTCAGTTTTACTATTTTGTTTTCCTTCTGGGGACCATTTAGCTGAAAGCAAACTAAAACACTCATACAGAAACGGACAGCCCTGAAGAGGATCCAGAGGCTGAAAAACAAAAATACAAAGGGCAAATGGCAGATGGCAGAGAGGTTGAAGCAGCCATGATCTATTCAATGGCAGAGCAAGGTGGGAGGCTGAATAGCCCTCTCCTGCTCCTAATCCAAAGGTTTTTATGTATGATTATACAAATTAAGGGAGCTGAAATCCAGCTAAAAGAGTGAGGAAAGGTTGGGTCAGATCCCGAATGAGTTAACATGGCCGGAGCTAGCCCACTAGGTGCAAAAGAAAGCCAGAGAGGTCACAGGAAGGGGACAAAAGATGATAGGGTAAAGCCAAAAAAACTGGTTTGAAGGTGAAGCCTCACTTAGTGTAAGAGTTGCAGGGGAGCATAGCAGAAGCTGAACAACCACCTGGTGGCAGTAGTGTTCCAGGGAAAGTAAAAGAGGTTCAACAAAACCCCATTCCCAAACTCAAGGGAAAGGAAAAGGAACATACACCACAGCAGACATCACTGGTAGATGCCGCCAGGGTATATCAGAGAGTTAAATGCAGAAGAATGCACCAAGGCAACCAAGGAACAGAGCCAGCTGTCAAACCTCAACCAGTCTAATCAGGGTGGTGTAACTTTAAGTAAGAGATGGAGAACGGATGTGCAGATGGCCTACAGGGAACAGGGGCCACCACAGCATTAGAGGTTGGTTATAGGTCTTCTTGTAACAACACTCACCATTGGCCTGGGAAATACACAGGAGGCTCCCCATAATCTTAAAAAATAAAAGTGCTAAGGCTGGCAGATCCATTAACTGGCAGAATGGAAGAGGCTTTAATTGGTGCCAGTTACTAGCTATGCACATCAGAGCTGAAAATGTGTTGCTGGAAAAGCGCAGCAGGTCAGGCAGCATCCAAGGAACAGGAGAATCGACGTTTCGGGCATCAGCCCTTCTTCAGGAATGCACATCAGCTATACACATCGGCCTTCAAATATTAAACGATATGACTGAGCACATCAATATTTCCTCACTATTGAAATTGAATCAAATTTGTTTTTATTCATTCATGGATTGTGTGTGATGCTTGCTAGTCCAGTATTTATTACCCATCCCTAATTGTCCTTGAAAAGCTAATGGTGAACTACCTTCTTAAATCACTGAAGTCCACAAGGGGCAGTAATGGCCTAGTGGCATTGTCAATTACCTATTAATCTAGGGTGTCAAACAATGTTCTGGGGACCTGGGTTCAAATCTTGTCATGTTACAATTTGATTTTCGAAAAATCTGAAATTAAGAATTGAATAATGATCATGAAACCATTGTGGATGGCTTTCTTCCCCCCTGAACAATTTGGTTCACTAATATACTGGGAGATTAGATTACATTACAGTGCGGAAACAGGCCCTTCGGCCTAACAAGTCCACACTGACCCGCCAAAGTGCAGCCCACCCATACCCCATACATTTACCCATTACCTAACACTACGGGCAATTTTAGCATGGCCAATTCACCTGACCTACACATCTTTGGATTGTGGGAGGAAACCGGAGTACCCGGAGGAAACCCACGCAGACACGAGGAGAATGTGCAAACTCCACACAGTCAGTTGCCTGAGGCGGGAATTGAACACCGTTCTCAGGCGCTGTGAGGCAGCAGTGCTAACCACTGTGAAACAAAATCTGCCATCCTTAACTGGCCTACATGTGACTCCAAACCCACAGCAATGTGGCTGACTCTCAGCAATTAGGGTTGGCAATAAATTTTAGCTAATGATATCCATATCCAATGAATAAACAAAACATCTTGTGCAGGTACGCTCACACTAATGTCAGGGATGGATTCAAGGATTTTGATCCCAGTGACAGCAAAGGAATAGTGATATAATGTCAAGTCAGGATGATGAGTGGCTTGGAGAGGAACTTGCAGGTAGTGGGGTTTTCACGTATCTGTTTCACTTGTCCTTTCAGGTGATAATAATCATGAATTTGGAAGGTGCTGCCTCAAGAGTCTTGATGAGTTGCTGCAGTGAATCTTTTAGGTAGTACAAACCGTATGGCTGTGTTGGACGTAATGAATGCTGAAGTGTCAAGCAAGTATATTGCTTTGTCCTGCTTGGTTGTTGTTGGAGTTGCACTCATCCAGACAAGTGGAGAGTGCATCCCTTATACTCCTGACTCATTTATTGTAAATGGTGAGCAGGTTTTAATGAGTCTGGAATTAAGTTACTGCCAAATTCCCAGCATGTGACCTACTCTTGTATCCACAGCATTTAAACCTCGGGTTTAGTTCAGTCTGTGGTCCATGGTAACCTTGAGGATGTTGATAGTGAGGATTTAATTTTGGTAATACCACTGAGTGTCAAGGAGCAATGGTCAGTTATTGTGACTGTCCTGTGTCACATTGTTGTCCAGGTCTTGTTGTGTGGACATGAACTGCTTCAGTGTCTAAAAAGTCACAAATGGAGTTGAACATTGTGCAATCATCAGCATAAATCCTACTTCTGACCTCATGATAGAGGGAAGGTCATTGATAATGTATCTGAAGATGGTTAAACCTGGGACACTACCCTGTGGAACTTGTGCAAAGATTTTCTGGAGCTGAGAGAAATGCCCCCCAAAAACCATAACATCTTTCTTTGTGTTAGTTATGACCAGTGGTGAGTTTTACTCATGATTCCGAGTGTCACCAGTTTTGCTGAAGGCCCTTTTAAACAATACATGGTCAAGTGCCATCTTGATGTCAATGGCAGTCACCCTTATTTTCCCTCCTGAGGTCAGCACTTTTGACCATATTTGCTCCAAGGCTGTAATGTGTTCTGTGGGCCTTGTAGACTCCAAACTGACCATAAGTGCTGTTGCTGTTGAGAAAGTGCCATTTGATAGCAGTGTTGATGACAACATCTATCTCTTTACTGATAACTAATGGGGCTAGGTTGTATTTGTCCCATTTTTATTTTATGTCTCGGGTATACCTGGGGAATATTCTACATTGTAGATGATGATAATATTGGTCTCTGGGATGTTTTCTATGAGTCATGATTCCATCAGAATGATTATGTCAGCCTATTGCTTGACTGGTCTGTGCACCAGCTGTCCTAATTTTGGCACAAGGTCCCAGACTTTAGTAAGAAAGATTTGGCAAGGGATACAGGGCTAGGTGCACCATTGTTGTTTCTGATGCTGGGGTTAATAACAGGTGATCTGCCCAAATCCATTTCTTTCCTCAGACTTTCTCGTGATTAGGTACAACTGAGTGGCTTGCGAGGCCATTTTAGAGGGCATTTGAGAGTCTTCCATTTTTCTGGACTGGAGTCACATACAGGCCAGACCACATGTGAATGGCAGATGTTTCTTCTCTAAAGTATATTAGTGAACCAGATGGTTTCATGACCACTATTTGACTAGCCTTTAATTCCATATTTATGAACTGAATTCAAACTTCACCATCTCCCCTATTGCTTGCCAGGGCATTAGCTCTAGAATACATCCCAGTGGCAATACAACTGTGTCCTCTCTCCTACATCACGTCTCCACCTCCTTCCCCCACTTTATCAATTTCAATTAAATGCTTCTCTGGCTGATGAGATAGAATGAAAGTTTGTTAATCAGCAGCCAATTTGAAATTACACTGTATTCTTCTTTAAAATGCTTTACTTACAGGAGTGTTTGTTGAAGGCTGTTGGAGTGATTTTTGGAGACCATTTCAGTTCCTTTTCCACGGCTCTTCTACATAGTATATAATCCTGCCTTCAAAAGAGGCCAATGGTGTAACAAGAATTTTTAGTTGCCTTTAGTTAATACTCAGTTAATAGTTAATTCACGGTTCTCCTGTTTAGATTTGAACATCAATGTAGCAAATAGTTATATACAACTGATTGGCATTTACAGATCAAGTACATAACTCTGTGGTAAGCTATCTCTTTGCTGCTCACAGTTAAGTTTGAGTTGTTTCCAATTTGTAAGAAGAAATATTCGATAATAATAAAGTTAATTTATTCAGAAATTATTGATTGTAAATATATATATAGAGTATACTATACATATTATATCACATGTATATTTAAGAACTATTCACAAGAACACAATCCAATAGACTGGAACAGGAACAGACTATACAGCTTGTCAAACCAGGTCTGCCATTCAATATAATTGTGACTGATCTTGAGATTCAACTTCACTTTCCTACTCAGTCTCCACGGTTCCTTGTTTCCCTGATAGACCAGAAATCTATCACTTCATACAGACATCAAGTTAGGAGGAGAAGCATGAGTCAGTATTTAAAATGCTGATTATGGCCCCTATTTGCTCTATATTCCTCGCTCGTCAATGTTTTCTTCAGTGTTTGGGGTCTAAGTACACTGACTTGAGTTCATGAAACCTTCTACAAGATCACATTATTCAGTGCTTGATTAATACATGCATTATTTTCAGACAAGGTAGGATTTTCAGTTTCGATCCAGCAGTCAGTCCTTTAATCATATGACTTTGACATCATTAGTACAACTTCACACGGCCTTCCAATTTAATCCCATTAATCCACAAACAATCAAGAATCTCTCAAATTCAACCTTAACAATATTCAATGACCCTGCTTCCTTTTCTCTCTGGGGAATGAAATCTACCACAATACACAAATCCCAACATCCCTGTCTCTTCTTAACAATACATTGAAAAGTATTCAATGTAGACCAGAGCTCAAATTTTTATCCCTCCAACTTGGACCTTGAACGTACAACCATCTAGTTCAGAGGCAGGGCTGCTGTTAACAAAGCTGACACACCAACAAAGTTTGTGTGACATGTGTGCTGGAAGGGACAATTAGATAACTGATTGTCAGTCATGTTCTCAATCACGTGTAATTATCTGTCTCTATATTGCAGTAAATACATTTTTTCATTCATAGTGTAGCATATTTTAATCAATATTTGCATTTTAATGTTACAAATGACTTCCTTAATGTAGGCAGCAATGTACATTGATAGATGTATTCCATCTAAAGTGAATTATTAGCAAATGTTATATCAATAAAATATTATAACACCTATTTTTAGAATGTAATAGTCCTTATGTTGCACAGTGATCTTGTAAATGTTTAAATAGATGTATGTTGTTGATATGGGAAAAAAGGGAAGCATGCTAAGGGATTCAATAATTTTTTCCTATTAAGACTACTGATCAAACAGAAGTGTGATAAAATAAAACATAATTAGCAATGAGGTTTATATCATTCTTGTTATTTTGTTGGTATTTTCAACAGAAGTATTCCAAACTTTCTATCAATTGTATCAGTGTTGTAGTTCAAGTAAATATTCTTGAAGTACAGCTAAGTAAATATTATCGTGTGCCTAGGCTAAGCAGATATTTTCTTATGGTACAAACTCACAGTAACAATAGAAACAAAATTTTGCCCAACTTGTATCTCAAATTACTTTTAAATCTTAGATCAAAGGGACACACTAAAGTTTGGGGCAGCTGCCACCCAGGTGCAGCAGCGAATGACCAATGTCTAAGGTCTTTCTGCTGAAGTTAAAGGGGGGTCTGTTCAGACCCTCACAGTGCCCCAAATGTATGTAGATGTAACCTTGTACTAGTAAGTGATGCCTTGGACACAGTCAAACTCCAATGTTTGTTTGTTTCCTTGATATGCTACTGTACAGAAGTGTATATATATGTATATATGAATAAAGTATATTTTGAAAATTTAAAACTGAATATAATTTTGAAATTTAAAGAATCCAATTAACAGTGTTCATTACAATACTAACATTCATACTATTCCATTACAGAAAGGTTTAAAACTGTCTTTACAATCTTCTCCCCCATCCCCACACTTAGTTGCTCCTCTCCACACCTTCACAGTCCCTCTCTTCCATTTTGCAGTTCAAATCCCCTAGTCTGTGCTGCTCTTCCCTCCATTTTCAGTTCTTCTCCCACATTTTGCAAGTCCTCTCTTTCTCATTGCACCTCTTTCCCCCTCAATTACAGTTATTTTACCCCTTTCCTCGACAAACTAGCTTGACTCCCCAGGCCCAGGGTTCAGCAGTGTTGCAGCCCATCTTTCCGCCTACCCTGTTCTCTGGTCATAGTACCTTTGACCTCAGTGGTCCCACTTCATCCAGCCCTGCTTGCTCCAGTCTCTGCAAACATGCTCATAGCTGCCACTCACCTCTTCACTACTTCTCCAATCACAGGATGCTTCTCTCACAGACTCACTCCTGATAGGCTCATCAGCAGCAAGTACAAGAGAATCAACCTATGATTAATGGAGCATTGTGTTTTAGGTTCTAACTGTTCCAGTTTTACTTCCATTGGTTGCCCCAACGATTGAATGTTCCCAGGTCCTTTGACTCCTGTCAGGGACGAATTTGCCCTCCACTGCTTATGTATTTTGAGTTCCATAATGGTCAATGTGTCTACAAATTGGCTTCTTCAGCTGTTGAAGCCAAACTTCACTGTTATCCACCAGCATTTAAACATCCAGCTATATCTGTAACTATAAAAATCAATGCCAATTTACGACATCTCAAATGCTACAATATTGTCTGAGATCTCACAGCAGCATTAAACATTGTTAACCAGCAATGGATCGGTAACGATTGAAATTTATACCTAAACATGTGTGAAATAAAATTAAGTAGCTCTCAGTTGAGATCAATCTTACCATGAGTGGATTTTTTTTAACACCTGAAATGCAGGATCAGCGCTAGAACTAGTAAACAAACAAGTTCTTGCTTAGACAGTAAACTGATCTGCATTACTTCCTGCTCCTGGAATACCTAAGAGCTGAATGTCATCCACCCCTGCCATTAAAACCTCGCCCCAGGCTTATGTTTTCAGATCTATACAGAGGATACACACAGTGTGCCTAATGATGCAGAACAACACTAACTACCTGAAAAAGCACATTCAGCAAAGAGAGGAAACACTCATGTAAAAGAAGATACTGAAGAGATGATGGGTTGTTGATTTGTGAGGTGTGAGGTTAAGGTGTGCTGAGAGCAATTGTCAGGACTGTCCATTTTCATGTCAGTAAAGAGCTAGGATTGACAGATGCGAGTTCAATAGCAAAGTGATTGATGTAGCACAAATTCCTGTGGTCAGTTTACATCACTCTGTGTGCCAACATTATGTGTTAAAATGTCCAGATATGATGCAGGTATTAAAACGTGATCAAATTAACATACATTCCACTTTGAATCTAAACCTCTGGTGGAGGTAAATAACATAAATTGAACCACCGTTTTTGGAGTTAAATTCATGGTTGGAATTCCTGAACTGAGTATCAGACAATTGTCAAAAAATGCAGCATATTTACTCACTCACTCCACACTGCAACATTCTCTTTAAAAAGTTCAATTTTACTACATCATTCCACTCATTTCAAATACCTCCTCAACATCCACCTCTTTGATCGTGCCTTTGAATACTACCTCTGACCTTTCTATTGTCACTACACAATCTTGGGTTGGTGCCTCACTAAGGTGATATGAGATGTTTTATTATGCTGAAGACAAAAAATGTAAGTTGCATTGTATATCTTACTCCTCAGAGATTAGACACTCATCATAGAATTCAAAGCATCCCTCTCGGCCATTAGATCATAAGAAATAAGAGCAGGAGAGGCCATTCCACACATTGAGCATATTTTGCATTTCAAAAAGATCACAATTGATCTGACTGCGGCCTTAACTCAACTTTCTTGCATGCCCCCCTCCCAGAAACTTTATCAATCAAATATTTGTCTAATCTAGCCTTGAATATATTCAACAACCTAGTCTCCAGTGCTCTCTGTGGAAATGGATGGCAAAGACTAACAACCTTCTGAGAACAGAAAACCTCCTCATCTCCATCTTAAATGAAAGATCCATTGTTTTTTTAACTGTACCCCACAATTCTACATCCCCCACAATTGAGAACATTGTCTCAGTATCGACCCTGTCAAGACCCCTTAGAATCTTTCAAGTTTCAATAAAATAATTTTCATTCTTCTAAACTGCAATGTCTTTAGGCCCAACCTGACCACCATTTCTTATAGAACAACCTGTTCATCGTAGGAGTCTCCTTTGTTAATCTTACTTGAATTGTCTCTATTCCATTTCATCCCTCCAGACCAGAAATATATATAGTATTCTATATGCAGGTTCATCAATATCCTGTATAGTTGAAGCAAGGCTTACATAGTTTTACATTCTACATTCTGCCTACAAAAAAGACCCTGAGCTTCCAGAGTTTTTGAGACACCATCCTGTTCCCTGACCAACATCTCTGTTTTAGGCTTGCTGCAGTGCCCAGTGAAGCTCAACGCTCATTTTCCACTTGGGGATCCTGCAGCCCTCTGGACTCAATATAGAGTTCAATAACTATCGGGCTTGAACTCTCCTACGTTTGAGCCCTCTACTCCACACACCAGACCTTGTTGTCACGTAGTCTGTCAATACACACTACCTATTGTTAGCCACTAACATTCTCACTAACAGCTAGTCACCCTCCTAGCCAGATCATTATCGACTCTTTTGTCTTTCCAACTGTCTTCTCTCTCTTTGGGTTCGATCCCTACTCGTCATTTACTCTTTACTCCTCCCCCACTCTATCTTCTGCGTATAAACTGACATTTTATTCACTACCATCAGTTCTGAGGGAGAGTCACCAGACCCAAAACATTAATTCTGATTTCTCTTCACAGATGCTACCGGATCTGCTGAGCTTTCCCAGCAACTTCTGTTTTTGTTCCTTTGTTTTATACTCCACCCCTCTTACAATAACAGTCAAATTTCTATTTATCTTCCTCAATTACCTGCTAACTTCTTTGTAATTCATTTACAAAGACACCCAAGCCCCTCCGTAATTTTGCAGTCTCTCTATTTAAATAATATTCTGGTGTTTGATATCCCAGCCAAAGGGGGCTGCCTCGAATTTTCTCAATCATTCTCTGTCTTTCAATTCTTTGCTCACTCATTTACCCTATCTATAAATCCCACCTCAATACAACTGATAGACATTTATCAATAGACAGTAAGAGTTTTGAGTGTATTAAAACAGAATGAAAACAAACATTGCTGGAAAGGCTCAGCAGGTCTGGCAGCATCTTTGGAGAGAAACCAGAGTTAATGTTTCAGATCGAATGTTTCAGGTCTGATTTTTCTCCACAGATGCTGCCAGACCTGCTAAGCTTTTCCAGCTCTTTCTGTTTTTGTTTCTGATTTGCAGCATTCGCAGTTCTTCCAGATTTTATGAAAACATGATGTGTTGCACCTGGAGTACTGCACACAGTTTTGGTCTCCTGACTTGAGAAAGGATGTACTGGCGCTAGAGGGGGTGCCGAGGAGGTTCACTAGGTTGATTCCGGAGATGAGAGGGTTGGCTTATGAGGAGAGACTGAGTAGACTGGGATTATATTCATTGGAATTTAGAAGAATGAGGAGGGATCTTATGGAACCATATAAAATTATGAAGGTATTAGATAAGATAGAAGGATTGAGGATGTTTCCACTGGCGGGTGAAATGAGGACAAGAGGGCACAGCCTCAAAATTAGGGGGAGCGGATTTAAGCCTGAATTGAGAAGGAACTTCTTCACCCAGTGGGTTGTAAATCAGTGGAATTCCATGCCCAGTGAAGTAGTTGAGGCTTCCTCGTTGAATGTTTTTAAAGCTAAGATGGATAATTTTTTTGAACAGTAAAGGAATTAAGAGTTACGGTGAGAGGGTGGGGAAGTGGAGCTGAGGCCACAAAAAGATCATCCATGATCTTATTGAATGGCGGAACAGGTTCGAAGAGCCAGATGGCCTACTCCTGTTCCTAGTTGGAATCATAGAGATGTACAGCATGGAAACAGACCCTTCGGTCCAACCCGTCCATGCCGACCAGATATCCCAACCCAATCTAGTCCCACCTGCCAGCACCTGGCCCAGATCCCTCCAAACCCTTCCTATTCATATACCCAACCAAATGCCTTTTAAATGTTGCAATTGTACCAGCCTCCACCACTTCCTCTGGCAGCTCATTCCATACACGTACCACCCTCTGAGTGAAAAAGTTGACCTGTAGATCTCTTTTATATCTTTCCCTCTCACCCTAAATCTATGTTCTCTAGTTCTGGACTCATTGACCCCAGGGACAAGACTTTGTCTATTTATCCTATTCATGCCCCTAATGATTTTAGAAACCTCTATAAGGTCACCCCTCAGCCTCCGACACTCCAGGGCAAACTGCCCCAGCCTACTCAACCTCTCCCTATAGCTCAAATCCTCCAACCCTGGCAACATCCTTATAAATCCTTTCTGAACCCTTTCAAGTTTCACAACAGCTTTCTGATAGGAAGGAGACCAGAATTGCATGCATTATTCTAACAGTAGCCTAACCAATGTCCTGTACAGCTGCAACATGACCTCCCAGCACACTTACTCAATACTCTGACCTGTAAAGGAAACTATACAAAACGCCTTCTTTACTATCTTAGTGACTCGACCTGTGACTCCACTTTCAAGGAGCTATGAACCTGCATTCCAAGGTCCCTTTGTTCAGCAACACTCCCTAGTATAAGATTTGCTTTCCCAAAATGTGGCACCTCACACTTATCTAAATTAAACTCCATCTGCCACTTCTCAGCCCATTGGCCCCTCTGACGAAGCTTCCGTTGTAATCTGAGATAATTTTCTTCACTGTCCACTCCACCTCTAATTTTGATGTCATCTGCAAACTTACTAACTATACCTCTTATGCTCACATCCAAATCATTTATATAAATGATTAAAAGTACTGGACCCAGCACCGATCCTGTAGCACTCCACTGGTCACAGGCCTCCAGTCTGAAAAACAACCCTCCTCCACCACACTCTGTCTTCTACCTTTGAGCCAGTTCTGTATTCACCTGGCTAGTTCTTCCTGTATTCCATGAGACCTAAACTTGCTCACCAGTCTCCCATGGGGAACCTTGTCGAATGCCTTACTGAAGTCCATATAGATCACTTCTGCCACTCTGCCCACATCAATCCTCTTTGTTACTTGTTCAAAAAACTCAATCAAGTTTGTGATACATGATTTCCCATGCACAAAGCCATGTTGACTATCCCTAATAAGTCCTTGCCTTTACAAATACATGTACATCCTGTCCCTCAAGATTTCCCCCACCACCAACATCAGGCTCACTGGTCTATAGTTCCCTGGCTTGTCCTTACCACCTTTCTTAAACAGTGGCACCACTTTGGCCAACCTCCAGTCTTCCAGCACCTCATCTGTGACTAACAATGATACAAATATCTCAGCAAGAGGCCTAACAAACACTTCCCTGGCTTCCCACAAAGTTCTAGGGCACAACTGATCAGGGATTTATCCACTTTTGTGCATTTCAAGACATCGAGCAATTCCTCCTCTGTAATAGGGACATTTTTCAAGGTGTCACCATCTATTTCCCTACATTCTATTCTTCCATGTCCTTTGCCACAGTAAATACTGAAGCAAAATACTCGTTTAGTATCTCCCCTGTCTCTTGCAGCTCCACACGAAGGCTGCCTTGCTGATCTTTGAGGGGCCCTATTCTCTCCCAAGTTACCCTTTTGTCCTTAATGTATTTGTAAAAACCCTTTGGATTCTCCTTAACTCTATTTGCCAAAGCTATCTCATGTCCGCTTTATGCCCCCCTGATTTCCCTCTTAAGTGTACTCCTACTGCCTTTATACTCTTCTGAGGATTCACTCGATCTGGCGTGTCTATACCTGATCTACGTTTCCTTCTTTTTGTTAACCAAATTTCTTTAATCATCCAGCATTTCCTATATCTACCAGCCATTCCTTTCACCCTAACAGGAATGTACTGTCTTTGGACTCTTGTTATCTCATTTCTGATGGCTTCTCATTTTCCAGCTGTCTCATTACCTGCAAACATCTGTCCCCATTCAGCTTTTGAAAGTTCTTGCCTAATACCATCAAAATTGGCCTTTCTTAATTTAGAAATTCAACTTCTAGATGTGGTGTATCTTTTTCCATCACCACTGACTTAAATCTAATAGAATTATGGTCGCTGGCCCCAAAGTGCTCCCCTACTGACACCTCAGTCACCTCCCTGCCTTATTTCCCAAGAGTAGGTCGAGTTTTGCACCTTCTCTGTTGGGTACGTCCACATACTGAATCAGAAAATTCTCTTGTACACACTTAACAAATTCCTCTCCATCTAAATCCTTAACACTATGGCAGTCCCAGTCTGCCAAATGTTAATATCCCCTACCATAGCCACCCTATTATTCTCACAGATAACTGAGATCTCCGTACAAATTTGTTTTTCAATTTCCATCTGACTATTAGAGGGTCTGTAATATAACCCCAATAAGGTGATCATCCTTTTCTTATTTATCAGTTCCACCCAAAAAACTTTCCTGGATGTCTTTCCACGAATAGTTGTTATGTTCTTATGCAAATATTCAACGCTCAACATTTGTGAAGAGGAACAGAATTAATATTTCCTGGTAATGAATTTTCATCAGCACTGTAGAAACAGGAGAATGTTACAGGTTGCAACCATGTGTAATGAAGGTAATAATGGGGAAGGAGGGATCTTGTGATACTTGAAAGGGTTCAGAAAAGATTTATAAGGATATTGCCAGGGTTGGAGGATTTAAGCTTTCAGGCGAGGCTGAACAGGCTGGGGCTGTTTTCCCTGGAGCGTCGGAGGCTGAGGGATTTATAAAATCATGGACGGGATAAATAGACAAAGTCTCGTCCCTGGGGTTGTTCAGGGAGTGGGAGGGCAGAGGTGGGGGGGGAATGTTGTTGGTGGTGTCCAGAACTAGAGGACATAGGTTTAGGGTGCGAGACCTAAGAGGCAACTCTTTCACACAGAGGGTGGTATGTGTATGGAATGCCAAAGGAAGTGGATGGGTATATGAATAGGAAGGGTTTGGAGGGATGTGAGCCAATTGCTGGCAAATGGGACTAGATTAACTTAGTACATCTGGTCAGCATGGATGAGTTGGACCGAAGCTACTGTTTAGCTACTGTATTTCTCTATGGTTCTAAAAGGAAAGGTCTCTTATAGGCTGGGTGGAGGGAGAGCTTAAATGACAATTCATGGCTTTCATGGCACAAAAGCAAAAGGGAATGATTATGTGACAATGAAAGTCACAAAGGATGTGTCTATATGTAGCGTGAATGGCTAGATATCAGCAATCCGAGTGCAAAATGAAAGGACAAGGAAATTAAAAAAACAGAACTGGTAAAGAAAAAGAGGGAAAATGGAGACAAGAGGATGTGGTGTAAAGTTGTTGATCTTTGTATTGAGTGCAGCAGGTTGTAAAACACTAAGCTGAAAGATGAAGTCCTGTTCCTGAAGACTGAATTCAGTTCAACTGGAAAACTAAAGCAGATCCAAGACAGAAACCTTAGAGTGGGAGCAAGGTCAAGGACTAAAGTGCCAACTGACAGGAAGCTAATTTTTGTGGACTGAATGCAAATGTTCCGCAAAGTAGTCTGCATGCAGTTTTCATATGAAAAAGGAGACCACGAAGAGCAGGAAATACATAAACTAAATTGAAAGAAGTGCAAATAAATCGCTGTTTCATTTGGAATAAGTGTTTGGAGTTTTGAAAGTGAGAAGAGAGGAGGGAAAAAGGCAGGTATTGTATTTTTTATTCTACTATGGAGAACTGAATTGGAAAGTTAGAATGTATTGAGAGTAACTCTGAGAACAAGGTAACTTCACTGTCTCAGAAAGATTCGCAGAATTAAAGATGGTCACGTACCCAAGAATTTTCTGTATGCTGATGTATCCTTAACCAGAAGTACAAATACCGAAAGCCCCAATTCAAGAATGATTGAAAATGCGACAAGAAGGCCCTAAGCACTGCATTGGGAAATTACTAACTGACAACAGAGAAAAATGGGGATTACTGCCTGTGGGGCAACCTGCGGAAACATATCAAGCAGTGGCTTGGCAGCTGATCCCAACACAGAAAACCAAAACAAATCTGATAAAGCTTCACTTAGAGTATTTATGGCAGAATCTACCTCTGATGGATTGCTCTTTTCAACCATCAACAGTCGAGTCCAACTCCAAAGCCAATGGATTTGGTTTGCTGCAGGACATTCAACTTATACAGATGAAAGGATGCCAAGATGACAGACCGAAGTGTAATCCTGATATAAAATGCCAAATGCTACGCTTAAAATGCCAAATAAACGGAGGCTGTGACAATAAGTCTCGGCAGATAAAATAACATTATAGAATCAGATAACTTTTATGGTGCAGAAAAAGGCCATTTGGTGCATTGTGTCTGCATTGCTCTCCAAAAGAGCATTATGACTTAGCACCATTCTCCCGCCTTTTCCCCATTCCTTTGCAAATTGTTTCTCTTTGAAAAGTCATCCAATGCCCTTTCAATTGAACCTGCCCCCACCACAATTTTGTGCATTACATTCAGTACTCCAATTGCTCATTGTGTGAAAAAGGTTTTCCAACCTCACACTTGCTTCTCTTACACATAATTTTAAATTTGTGCCCCCTCATTCTGAATCCTTTTACAAGCATTATCCCTGTTTACTCTGTCCAGTCTTCTCATGATTTTCAAAATGTCTATCAGATCTCCCCTGTGCCTTCTCTCCAAAGAAAATAGTCCCAACTTCTTCAATCTATCTTCATAACTGAAGTTTCTCAGCCCAGGCACCATTCTTGTATATTGCTTCAGTATTCTCTCCAGTAGTATGGTGCGCAGAACTGCATATAATACTCCAACCGAAAGTCAAACAAGTGTCTTATTAAGTTCAGCATAATATCCTTCCTTTTGTACTCTATGCCACTTTAATAATGCCGAGGATGCTGTATGACTTGTAGACTGCTCTCTTCACTTGCATCATTACCTTCAATGATCTGTGCACATATACCCAGGTCCGTCTGCTCTTGCCCTCTTTAAGAAATATGCCCCTTATTTTGTATTGTCTATCCATATTCTTCCGACTAAAGTGCATCCCATCACATCTTTCTGTATTGAACCTCATCTACCACATATCTGCCCACTCCACCTTATTGTTTATGTCATTGGGTCATAGAGTCATACAACACGGAAATAGACCCTTTCGTTCAAACAGTCCATGTCGAACATATTCGCAAAGTAAACTTGTCCCATTTGCCTGCTCCTGGCCTATATCCCACCAAACCTTTCCTTTTTATGTACTTATCCAAATGCCTTTTAAATGTTGTAATTGTGCCAATATCCACCACTTCCTCTGGAAATTCGTTCCACAAACAAACCACCCTCTATGTAAAAAAATCCTTTTGGAGTTCTACACAATCCTTTTCAGTTTATAATGCTGCTAAATTTTGTACAATTCACAAACTTTGAAATTGTCTCCTCCACACAAAATATAGATGATTAAATTTATCAGTAAAAACTAAACCAACCCTGGGAAATTCCATTACAAAACTACTTACAGCTCAAAAATATCCATTGACTACAATTGACTATTTCCTATCACTCAACCAATTTTGTGTTTGAGTTGCAACATTCCCTTTCATTCTATGATATATTCCTTTTTCTCACAAGTTCCTTTCACAAGGTTATGATGTCCTTGGTTCCTTTCTCAGGAGGTTGTAAAAGCAGTGATTCCAAAAAGTCTGGCTTGTGTGGGTTTTAGGGCCAATTTGATTATAGCTAATTGAAATGGCCTCCGGCAAAAGGTTTTTAAGTTAAAAATAAAACACTTGTACAATGAAAGGGGAATGGCCAGTTCTCCCAGCTCAGCTTTTTTATGTTCTATGGTTTGGTCTGGCTGTCCACTGAAAGCTGTCAGGCACTTTGAGGCTGCTGATCCAAAAAATATGGAAGCGCGTGTTCCATGTTGCCATCTCTTTCTCTCTCTCTCTCTCTCGCTCCTGTAACACCTTGTGTTTGATTTTACCTTTTGTGTTAAGGGGTGTTTATGAGGATTGTTGCAAGTATTTGGAACAGTATCATTAAGTTGGGATAATCTGTTGGGTTTTCTGATAAATTAAGTTATTCTGTATTCTGTTCTGTTTTGTTTATGTTTCATATGGTAATCTTCTAAATAAATTCTGTTTTGTTTAAAATTAGATGGTTTGACCAGCTGCATCCCTCCTGGCATTACACCTGCTTAAAACAAAGTTAGGGTCTGGGATTCTTTCTTAAAATACTTTGAGTGGTTCTGGCCTGGTTCATAAAAGACTGGGGGCTCGTCTGGGATGTATTAGATTAGATTCACTACAGTGTGGAAACAGGCCGTTCGGCCCAACAAGTCCACACTGACCCTCCGAAGAGCAACCCACCCAGACCCATTCCCCTGAATGATGCACCCAGCACTACAGGCAATTTAGCATGGTCAATTCACCCAACCTGCACATCTTTGGACAGTGGAAGGAAACTGGAGCATCCAGAGGAAACCCACAGGGAGAATGTGCAAACTCCACACAGACAGTTTCCCGAGGCAGGAATTGAACCTGAGTTCCTGGCGCTGTGAGGCAGCAGTGCTAACCACTGAGCCACCATGCTGTTCTGTAGTCCCAAACTGGGACTATGGTTGTTGGACTCAAAGGCAGATTTTGGTAGGTATTAGTGTCTTTTGGTACGACTGTTGAATTTGTTTGATTTAAACAGTGCTTGGAATAGCAATGGCTCTTTCAGTCACCAAGACTTTTCTGGAGGTGGAAGAAGTGACTTTGGAGTTTTTACAAAAGGTGTTTAAGGCCAGGCTGCTGGAATTAGCAGACAAGCTGAAGCTGGAGCTGCCTCCTTCCGTGAGGAAAGGAGAGATAATTACAACAATAGCTCTGCATTTAAATTTGCTGGAAAAGCTATCAGAATCTTTAGAGATGGAAAAATTCAATTGAAAATGAAGCAGCTTGAGTTAGAGGCAAATGACAAGGAAAGGGCAACAGAAATGAATATGATTAAAAGCAGAAGAAAAATAAAATAATGAATTGCTTTAGCAGTACAAGAAGAAAAAAAGAAAGAAAGAGAGATATGAGAGAGAGGAAAGGAAAAAAAGAGAGGGAATTTGAACTTCAGAAATTGGCACTTAGACAGGAGTTCAAAAATTCACTTTCTGAAGTAGTGAGAACTCATGTGGAAGAGCAGAGATTTAAACTGGCAAGATTAGCAGTTGAAATGGCTGGTCATTATGAGTTGGTCCATAAATCAAACCTAGGCTTCCAAAATAAATTTCAATCCATGAGGGATAGAAATTAGGGAATAGAGAATCCTCGCATGGAACAGGAAAGGTAGATCTCAGTGAAGATCATAAGGATAACTTACCACAGGGTGAAAAGGAAACCCTTGAAGGGAAATGAGAAGTTAAAAAGCTCTGGTGTTTTCACTGAAATAAAATAGTTCACATGAAATCACAGTGGTGGTGGGTTAGGAAAAGTACTGGGAGGCCAAATGTAGGAGAACAGGATAAGCCAGTGAATTTTGTTGGAATGATAATGGAAAGCACAGTGGAGGCTAGAAAGCTGCACCGGAATGTACAAGCTGGTCAGAGGTTGGTTAAGGAGGAAGTGCCAGATCTTCTTAAACCATACATCTACAAAGATAAAGTTTACTTGCATAGGCCAGGAGCAGCAGGTAAAGGGGTTACTCAATCTGTAATGTTGAAGGATGAGGAGATATGTAACTCTGAAGGACTATTCCCAGAAAAGGTGCTAGTAACGGGAATTCACAGTGATACAAGAAGCATTTAATTATGTAGAGTGAGGTTAGAGGGTCCAGTGAAGAGTGGAGAAGTTGTGGTAGGGGTACTAGGCAAACTCTCAGCTCCAGGAATATAACTTATCCTTGCTAATGATATAGCAGTGCTACCTAATGTGGTTGAAAAGCCAATAGAAACTCAGGCAAGTGAACTATTGCAGGACATATATTCTGGGATTTTCCCTGACTCTGTGGTAATAAAGTCACAAAGTCATCAGTTGAAAGTGGAGAGATCAACAAGTACAGGTAAGAAAGATGAAGTGGAATTAGCAGAGACCCTGTTTGATCAGAGACAAAGCAGGAACAGATAGATGACAAAGCAGCCATTCCTAGCTCTGATAAGTTAATTGAGTTACAGCAAAAAGATGAAAATTTAAAGCAATTGTATCAAAAGGATAGACAGAAAAATAATCCGAATATCCCTGCATGTTATTATCTTAAAATTATGTCTTAATGATGAAATGGAACCATCACATATTCAGGCAGATGAGAAATGGGCAGAAGTTCATCAAGTTGTATTGCCAGTGGGTTATAGAAAGGAGATGATGTGAGTGGTGCATGAGCTACTACTAAGGCACGGTGGCACAGTGGTTAGTACTGCTGCCTCCCAGCGCCAGAGACCTGGGTTCAATTCCCGCTTCAGACGACTGACTGTGTGGAGTTTGCATGTTCTCCCCGTGTCTGCGTGGGTTTCCTCCGGGTGCTCCGGTTTCCTCCCACAGTCCAAAGATGTGCAGGTCAGGTGAATTGGCCATGCTAAATTGCCCGTAGTGTTAGGTAAGGGGTAAATGTAGGGGTATGGGTGGGTTACGCCTCGGTGGATCAGTGTGGACTTGTTGGGCCGAAGGGCCTGTTTCCACACTGTAATGTAATCTAAGGGGTCATTTAGGAGTGAGAAAATACTTAAGCTAAAATACACAGACATTTTTACTGGCCTGGAACACACAAGGATGCAGTTGATTTTTGCCAGACATGTCATACATGTCAGACATGTCATCACAGGCAGTAATAAAACCTGCACCTTTACTACCTATTTCTGTATTTGAGCAACCTTTCTCAAGAATCTTAATTGATTGCATGGGGCCCCTACCTAAAACAAAAAGTGGGAATCAATATTTGTTGATAATAATGGATGTGTCCACTTGATTTCCAAAGGCCATTCCATAACGCATATCACAGCTAAAAGGATTGGAGAGGAATGACTCAAATTTTTCATTAAATAGGGATTACCCCACAGAGATACAATCAAATCAAGGATCAAACTTTACATCATAGTTATTCAAGGAAGTTATGGACAGGTTAGAAATAAAATTATTCAAATTTACAGCATACCATCCAGAGATACAGAGAGCACTAAAAAGGTGGCATCAAACATTAAAGACCATGTTGATGGCTTATAGTCAAGACTACCCAGATAATTGGAATTAAAGAATTTCATTTATGCTTTTTGTGATCAGTTTTGCACCAAATGAATCGATGAAATTCAGTCCATTTGACTGAGTTTTTGGGCATGAAAGGACTGCTAAAATTGATTATGGAGAAATTGGTAAGTCAAGATTCAAAGAACAGATATTTGGACTAAGTGTCAAATTTTCGGGAATGATTAAATAGAGAGGGGTAGTTGGCTAGACAGCATTTAAAAGTATCACATCATACAATGAAACAGGAAGCAGACAAGAAATCAAAAACTCACCATTTTGCTATCAGGAATAAGGTGTTAGTGTTACTTCCAGTGATAGGTGAACCTTTAAAAGCAAGGTTTAGTGGACCTTATCAAGTTGAAAGAAAATTGAGTGAGGTAAACTATTTGATAAGGACTCCAGACAGAAAGAAATCTCACAGAATGTGTCATGTGACTATGCTCAAAACGTATTTTTATTGGGAAGGAAAGCCAAAGGAGGCTGTGTTATTGATTACAGCACAGAGGGAAGAACCACGTTCAGAGGATTCTGCATTGGACATTCCTCAAATCAAACTGGATAATGAGAAAATGATCAAAAATCGGGGTAAAGTACTGAGTTACCTTCCAGAGGAAAACAGAAATAACCTGAAAGAGTTATTACTATCACATGGGGAGATATATGGAAATAAGCTGGAAAGTACTAACCTAATTATGCATGATGTAGATAAAGGAGATGTTGTTCCGATTTAGCAACATCCTTATAGGCATAACCCCCTAAAGTTAGCACAGGTTCAAAAGGGGATGAAACTTATGCTCCAAAACAACATTACCAAAGTGAGTTACAGTGACTGGAGCTCACCCATAGTAATGGTGCCAAAATCAGATGGTACCCAACAGTTATTTGTGGATTATTGCAAAGTCAATGCAGTTACAAAGACTGATGTATATCCAATTCCGCATTTGGAAGACTGTGTTGCAAAGGTGGGACCAGCAACTTATATTTCTAAGTTGGACTTGCTCAGAGGATACTGGCAGGTACCTATGTCTGAAAAAAACTAAGGCAATTTCAGCTTTTGTAATGGACTGTATCAGTTTAAAGTCATGCCATTTGGTATGAAAAATGTGCGAGCCGCACTTCAGAGACTAACCAATAAGGTCATGACCGGATTACCCAATGTGTTGTATATATTGATGACTTGGTGATTTTTAGTCACACATGGAAGGAACATTTGCAACATTTATCAGACTTGTTCGATCAACTTTGGAAGGCAGGCTTGTAATAAATTTAGTTAAAAGTGAATTTGCCAAAGGCAAAGTCATCTTCCTGGGCCATGTTGTTGGACAGGGACAAATGGCCCCATAAAACTCCCCATGGTAATTGGGGAGTTTCCCATACTATCGACAAAAAGGACATACTACGGTTCCTGAGATTGAGTGGATTTGATCAAAAATTTGTACCAAATTTTAGCAGTGTGCTGGTCCACTCACTGAATTGCTAAAGAAAGGCAAGAAGTTTCAGTGGACAGTGAACTGTCCGAAGGCATTTGATAGCCTAAAAGGTGTGTTAACCACTGCCCCAGTTTTAGCCACACCTGATTACACAAAGCCATTCAAGGTGGCTATCAATGCAAGTGATGTGGGTTTTGGTGATGTGCTCTTGCAGGAAGACGACAAGAAGGTAGGAAGATCTATCGGGTATTGCTCCTGGAAATTGAACATTCATCAGCAGAAGTACTTGACAGTTGAGAAGGAAACTTTGAGTTTGGTGTTGGCGTCACAACATTTCAATGTTTATGTTACCCGTAACATATCTGAGATGATCGTATATATTGATCATAACCCATTGAAGTTTGTGGAGAAATTTAAGAACAAAAATGCCAGACTGTTTTGATTGCCCTTGTTGTTACAGCCATTCACTTTGAAAACTGTGTATGTGGCAGAATGAGAAAATGTGACTGCAAATGCATTGTCAAGACTTGAATGAGGAATGGAGGCATTTGGTGGCAGGAATAAAACAGACTGAAACAAAATGTAGTAGTGCAGGTTTGCATGATTATTGTCTACGTAATGTAGTCTACTAACAATTTAAGATTAAAAGGTTTTAAAATGAAGCCATTTTTGGTTCCTGAAGGTTCACATTTTTTAAGGGTGGTAGTGTGATGATGCTGCTCCTTTAACAAAGTTATGTTGTCCTTGGGTTTTTTCAGGAGGTCGTAAAAGCAGTGATTCCAAATAAATCTGGCTTGGGTGAGTTTTAGGGCCAATTTGATTATAGCTAACAGATACTGCTTCAGGCAAAAAGCTTTTAGGTTTTAAAAAAAACACTTGTACAATAATAGATGACTGGCTAGTTCTCCCAGCTCAGCTTTCCCTCTGGTTTGGTTTGATTTGGTTTTGGCAGTCTGGTTATTCACTGAAAGCAGTCAGGCACTTTGAGGCTGCTGATCCAAGAAACATGAAAGAGGGTATTCCATGCTGCCGTCTCTCCTTCTCCTGTAAGACCCTGTGTTTGATTTTACCTTTTGTGCCAAGGAGTGTTTATGCGGATTGTTGCAAGCATTTGGAACAGTGTCATTAAGTTAGGATGATTAGTTGGGTTTTCAGATAGATTAAGTTATTCTATATCCTGTTCTCATTTGTTTGTTTTTCATTCGATAATCTTGTAAATAAATTCTGTTTTGTTTAAAGCTAAGTGGTTTGACCAGTTGCATCCCTCCTGGGATATCGGCATTTCATTTACTTCAAACAACCAGCAAAGTTAGGGTCTGGGCTATTTTCTAGAAATGCTTTGAGGGGGTCTGGTCTGGTCCATAATACAAGTCAGCTCTCTGACATTGCATTGAATGCTTTTTGAAGGCCCATATACACCACATCAACAGCAATACTCAAACCAACTTCTTTTACCTCTTCCAAAGAGACTCCGGCAAGTTAGTTAAATATAACCTTCCCTTTGGAAATCCATACTGCCCTTCCTTACCAATCCACCATTTTCAATGCGACTACTAATTCTATCCCGAGTAGTTGTTTCTAGAAGTTTCCTCACCGCTGAAGTTCAATTGACCAGTCTATAATTGCTAGGCCAATACTAACAATTGGAAAAAGGGCAACTCACAATTCTCACCTTGAAATGCACTGTTGTGTTGAATTGTTCAGTCTCAGGAAGTGAAACAGTTAGCTAGGCATATTTATGGGATAAACATCTTGAAGTCTCATTGTCATTAAAATTAAAATAAAGGGCATCTTGGTAGAACAGGAGATCACAATATGAAATAAGTTGAGCTGAGTTCTTGATAATGTCTGAGGAAGGGTCCGAAACAAATAATGTTAATTTTTGTTTCTCTCTCCACAGTTGCTCCAGACCGTCTAAATATTTTCAACGCTTTTTGTTTTTTAATCTTGCTTGGGATATGGAAAAATATAGTAATTGCTCCATATTTGCATCAAAAGTGTTTTTTTATAAATTTCTCATTTAAGAAACAAACTATTACAGTTGAGAAGATTGGTACTGCCACCTATAAAGATACTAATAACATTATACTTAAAAACTTTGAGGAAGAGTGAATTTGTTTTCGTTTGAAGATAAATGCTGAGCTTTCGCTTCTGCTTGTACAACATGTTGGTACGTGATTTTTACAGAAATCTGTCAGGAATGCTTTGCAAATGAATGTCTTTATCAATAGTGCGTAGCTAAACATGACTTGTAATTAACTGTTGCACATTTTAGTTGAAATTGCCAATGACAGAAATCTACATTATATTTTCAGTGCATCAATATCGAATGAATGCTCAATAGAAGTGTCAAACAATTTATTAAATGAAGTTAGCATATACATTACAATGTGGGTAAAGGGAGTTCATTGAAATGCATTAACATATTTCCACAATAAAATTGGCCTAACCTGGGTCTTTCACACTTTTTCAATGTCCAGCAAAGGTACTTAGAAAAAGTAATCTTTTGAAAATAGAGTCTTTAGCATACCTTTCAAAGCCTGCACTTGTTTGTGAATCACTGTCATTCTGTTGCATGTGCCAAAGTAAAGATGCACCTTTGTTTACATATAAAGGTTTTGAAGAAGGAAGGTTAACAGGTTGTGGGTACTCAGCAATCAGATTTATATACCATATAACTGATTTGACTGATTAAAGCAACATTAATTCTAAAATTCTGGAAAGGACAATCCCAGATAGGATCTTTGTGAGATGAATTTCCCATTCTGTACAAATTGTAAAGATTGCATGAATAAAAGCTGAACCAAATGGAAGAGTCCCTATATTGTAAAGGATCCTTTGTTTTGACGGAGGCTCAACTACAAAGGTCAACATTACTCACTGACTTTCAATGAATTAACTTTTAAATTAAAATTGTATTGTTCTCACAATGATGGGCATTATGAAATAACAATTTCTCTCATTAGTACACTCATTTCATGCAATCTCTTTTTCAGTAGGCTGTTTTTTTTTCCGAAGTGTTCAAGCAATCCTTAACAATTGAAATACTCCATGGTAGTATTTGAAATATGACATTGTGACATCTGTTTGTTTTTGACTTCAATTAGAAATTACAGGGTAACATGTCCTGGGCGTTTTTGCGACAAGAAGTATTACTTGATTCTGTAGGGGAAAGATGTGAGGTAAGGACAGCACACTGAGTCCACGACTATTCTTGTCCCCATCAGAAATATGATGCTTTTGTGAATGACATATTATTGTATCAATATAAAGTATTTCTCCCATTCCTAGCCTCGGCAATGCTGAGCATCATGTGCTGCTTGTATTGCCGTGGCTCCAGTTTTTGCCCTGTAGCAAAGTGGGCATTCAAGTTGAAGGCTCAAGTTAGTATGCTTGCTTCATTACTCAGACATTGAGTAAAAGAATTGGGACGTCATGTTGAGATTGCACAGGACATTGTTGAGTCTTCTTTTGATGTACTGTGTACAGTTCTGGTTGCTCTGATGCAGACAGGATACTATTAAATTGTAGAGGGTTCGGAAAAGATTTACCAGGATGTTGCCAGCACTGGAGTTTATGAGATATAAGGAGAGGCTGGATAGGCTGGAACATTTTCACTGGAGTGTAGGAGGTTGAGGGGTGACCTTATGGAGATGTATAAAATCATGAGGGGCATAGATAAGGTGAATAGTGAATGATTTTTCTCCAGTTTGGGGAGTTCAAAAATAGGGGGCGTATTTTTATATGGAAGAAAGATTTAAAAGAGACCAGTGGGGCAATTTTTTCATACAGAGCTTGGTTGGTGTGTAGAATAAACTGTTAGAGGAAGTCATAGATGCTCATATAACTACAACATTTAAAAGATATTTGTCAAGGTGATGAATAGGAAGGGTTTAGAGGGATATGGGCCAAACACAAGCAAATGGAACTAGTTTAGTTTGGGAAACCTGGTTGGCATGGAAGAGTCAGGCCGAAGGATCTGTTTCCATGATTTATAACTCTATGACTCAAAAAATGGGGCAGCAAGTTGTCATCCTTATAATTCTGCCAGTCCTGATATTTGGGTTGTATGCAGCACAGATCAGGGTGCATAGAAATTCTGAACTACCCCAGATTTACCTTCAAATGCTCTCCAGAGGTTCACTGCCAGGAAGAATGCAAATAACAAATCAGAGAGATGGTTCTGGCTACACATCCACTGAGACAGCCACCATTATTGCCATCATTGCAACATTGCACGTTTCTACCACCTTCTATCTTCAGTTTTTTTGGAAATCCTCTCCTCTGTATTTACTGTCTTTTACCTCTCCTCATCATTTAAACCTCCATTCAGTATAAAATATACCCATCCAGAACTCAAGCATCCTTAAGCCTCTTAGCTACTGCAATCATCCATATTGGCTGTCCACTCTAATTGTGATCTTATTTCCTTCTTTCTGTGCAACTTCCTTGGGCACAACATGCCAGTGATCATTTTTTACACTTCCAGTTCTGGTCTGGTCTACATTGTTATTTTGACTAACTGATCCAGTCAGTTAATTTGTTACATTTTCTGGGACTGATCCACACTGGTCTGGAAGGCTTACTCATGCACAGTTAGGAAGGTATCAGAGTATTAGAGTTAGTCCTGTGTCCATTTGTTTTTCAACAGGCAGAATAGTTAGCCAACCTTCTCATTCCTGATCATTACCGTTTGCAAAATGTATATGTACAAATGTAATCAGATTCATTTTTCACTAATGTACATTTTTTCATTCACCAATGAAGTGCAGACTGGAGCAGCTGGGAATCTCATAGAATCATATTCCCAATGTTCATTGGGAGACGAGGAGATAAGAGATTAAATTGGGAAGTGGCAGAAGACTTTTGTCATTTTTTGCAAGAGTGGATATTCAGCAGGAGATTGGAGTCCGGTAAAACAAATTCAGTACTCTTTACACCTCTAACTGACACATCAAGTGCAAGCACGCAGGGTTGTGAGGTCTAAAACAGGTGAACACATAGTTTGTCATCTAATACAACCAAGAAGAACAGGAGATAATGATCTCCAAAGTTTGTTGCACTGTAACACAATCTCTCCGCCATGCTCGCCTCTCTTATAGTTCATCATTCTTGCTTTGCCATTTGTCACAATGTCACACCTCAATTTCTTTAAAAACACTTTAAGCAATATTTTTGTTCAATTGGAACTGCCTTAGATACTCTTATTGTTGCTACATACACATAGATATATAAACAGTGTTCCCAATGTAGGTGCAATGAGTATAATGATTACAGGTATATGTCATAAGCTGTCATCAGCACAGTATTATGCAGGGCTACAGTCTACAGTTATAGTCACAATTTACTGGAAGAAAATTAGTCTTAGTCAAGGCAGTGAGTAAATGAATAATGCTGACAAGGAAGGTCCCAGGGTCAGCTGACCTGAGCTGAGCAGAGCAGTGGAATGCTATAATTTGCTACCATGTTACTGGGTTAGAGAGGGTAATGAACAGGGTTCACAGGGCTGATCATCATCAAGTGATCCCCATGAGTGCTGAAATGTTAGGCATGGACAAGATAGAACACAGCTGTAATGTCCCCTGTGGTCAAATAGATTTCCAACATATATCAAAGCTGAAAAATGAAGAATGATTACTTGAATATATACTGTACACATCTGGCAACCATGGAACACCCCAATAGGAAGACAGTGCCTTTAGGAAAACATTTTTGTCTGTTACATTCATAAGCTAGAAAATGAAATCAAAAGTACTGGAATAGTACAACTAGTTCATCAACATTTGAAAAGACAACTTATGGATTAAAGTTTTGGGTTGGACCTATCTTTAAACTGCAAATGGGAAAATAGCAAATTGCGTTATAAGTAGGGAAGCAAAATACCAAATAGTCTTCAAGAATCAGCAATGCTGATTGTCACAAAAATTAAGCAATTAATGGCCCCAAAGTCTGCAGCAGAATAAATCACAGAATTAGTGATGAGATATTTGTATTGTGAACATTTGTTCACAATCTCATCAAAGTTGCTGGGGTCCCTAATTGGTTTGCCAGTGTATATTAACATGTCACTGAGAAACATCTAGGACACCTGACATGGAAAATGTGTTGGAATATCAGGCACAGAAAGTCAGGTTGTCACATAGTGTTGAGCTTCAACTGAGAGAGGGTTTAAAATGTTTTAACTATCCTCCTTGTAAAAAGGGCACAGTGTAATAAAATGTTGTTTTAAGGATTGTTGTTCTTCAGGGGTCAAGTCACCCAAACCAGCCTGGAACACCTAGGTGATTTTATGCTTCTATCCTTAGCTAAATAATGCATCTTAGTTGACTAGATGGACATAGGATTCAACTGAAAAGAGGATGTGGGAACTCTGATATTTGGAACTTTCACTATATAGCCAATCCTTCCAGTGGTATTGGTTATTTCTGCACTTGTAAAGGCTTCTTCCCTAACAACTGTTCAAGTAAATTCAATAAAGGACTTGGATCCAGCCGAACAGGGTGTTAGACTAGTTCTCATTCATCTGCAGGACCCTTACTGAAACTACAGGGACAGGCTAGAAAGAGTGCACAAATTCAATGGGCTTCAGCATCTCAGAATGGGTTCCAACTCTGACATCACCATCAGTCTTTATGCGAGGGTGACAAGCTTCCTAAACAGAAATACCTGGCAGGTGAATTGTTTCAATTTGACCTCTTATTTGACCTATTTACTGGTTTTTGGCCAAACATTATCTACTTAAGTCAGTTACCTACCTCATGCTTTTCAGTGATTTTGGTTCACCTCGCTTTAACTCTAAATTAGCACTTTAGCACTAAATTTAGAAATCATTGACTAATCTGCTTGTCCCAGTTGTGATAAATTTCAGTATTCAAACAGACTGAAACCCCAAACTTGTGTTGCGTTTCAGACAGGAGTAGGTTACTTTGAATATATTTCCGTAATTCCAAGGCACAAGGGTTGCAATTTAAAGTGGTCCTTGGGAAGTGGCAGTATGGCCAGAGGGGACGGAAAATTGGAGTAAAGGTGTGAATGGAGTGCTAGTCATCTTTCTAATGTTGTGAAATTCTCTTAGCAACAGGGAGGGTTTTCCCATTCAGAGACCAACTGAGGCTCTCAAACAATCAAATAAGGATGACATAAGGGTCTTTTTCCATTGCTGATAGCATTGTGACAGTGATTGGAGGGCCTTCAGTCACATGGTGAACTACCCCAATAAAACGTAGGTGCTTAACTTAGGCCCAGAATGGGGAAAGTGTTCCCAGACAGCAGAGTCCCTTATGCTCCCTACCAATGACTCCTCCATTGTCTCATTGGGACCATGGCAACCTCAATTAGCCTAGTCTCAGTGCAGCATCCAGCTGGAGTACGGTGTGTAATTGTGCGCTCACACTTGTGGAACAATTTTAAAGCACTGGAGAGGATACAAGTCAGGTCATTGGCATATTGCTTGGTATGGGGAAGTACTTCACAAGAAGAAAAACTTTAAAACTTGGATTTTTCCATTAAAACAGAGGAGATTGCGGAGTGATAAAACAAGAAATATGGGTGCTGGAAAGCTGAAACAGAAACTGATATTGCTGGAGAAACTCAGCCATCTTGCAGCATTTATGAAGAGAAAGCAGAGCTCATGTTTCAAGTCCAGTGACCCTTCTTCAGAACTAGACATGTAAATGGGAAGGGATTGGACTGTTCTGAAGTAGGGTCACTGGATTCAAAATGTTCAGGTTTCAAAGTAATATGGTTGAAGTATTTAAAAGTATAAAGAGATAGGACAGAGTTGGAAATTTTGAAGTTGTGTTGATGTTTGCATGCAATTTCAAGTGGTTTGTATCCTTTTAATACAATCCAGGGAAATACTCAAATTATCCAATCCTTCAAATAGTTATTTTGCAGCTTATGCAGAGTTGGAACAAAAATAATACTGCATTATGGAGCTCTGCTACTGCTGTAGTAAAACACCCTAAGTGCTTCACAGAAGTATTAACAGAGAAAATATGACACCAAGCAACATAATATACTCAGACCAATGACCAAAAGCAATAGATTTTAAGGAAAGTTTGAAAGAAGGAAAAAGTGTTAGAAGGCCAAAGGGGATTAGAGAGAGAATTGTCGATCTTAAAGCTGCTGAAGCTGCCAATGATGAGGTGAAGTAAGTCAAGGACTAGCAACTATTGCATTCACCTGTGCTTATCATGTGGCAGAGATTTATGGAAACATTTGACAAAATAAAGTGAAGGCATGGTCTCCTGTGTTACTGAAGCAGTTTTCTCTTTGCTTCTTTTCTTGATCCTGAACTATTGTTGACTGCAGTTGGGAGATGGACAACCTGTATTGAATCCTTGGATCTAGATGGTAGGAGATGGGTAAAGATAGATTTTTAATGAATTGTTGGTCCAAGCTTATCTGGCCCTCTTATAAGAACATTTTGGTTTCAGTTTAAAGCTTTCCTCACAGCACAAAACTAAGATTAACAACTCATTGGGATTTGGGGAATTAAAATCTAAAATTGTCACACCAGGGCACTGATGAATTAAAATAGTGCACATTCACATCACTAGCTAAGATCATTGCCAATCTTGGCAGGGCTTACTTTAGGATTCAAAATAATGTCATTTATTTCTGACAGGTGCAATAAAGCATAAAAACCACTTTCAATTTCAAAAACAGCATTGTTGATCACTACAGTTGGCACAATTGTATCATTATACAGGAGCTAAGCTTAAATAGTTATCAAAATTTTAGCTTTACAGTCTGTTGGCTAATTGTGAAGAGCTTGTTAATTGATTAAAACTCATGCTGTGTTGTGTCACAATGGGAATATTTTCGAAGGTAACCCTGCTTTAAGTGAAAGGCACATTTAAGTCAGCTAAAGTTAGTTCGAGATTCCTGACTGTCCCAGTTTTCCAGCTGCAAAATGCTGAGTTAATCCTTTTAGTTGGATGTGTTTCTCCAGTTTGTCCTTTTTTTTCTCAGAAAGGTATCAGTTTCAGTTCTTCTGACACCTGAATTCACTCGGCTGTGGAAAGAGATTTACCTTGCTCTTCCTGCTGGTACATTTTAGGATCCTAATTCAACTGTCATTGCCGGAAAAAAAAAAGACATTAGTCACTTGTTTGGTTGCTTGCTTAAAATAACTCCAACCCTAAAGTATCCCTGCCATTCAGCTTGTGCAGGTGTATTCAATCCCCTGTTAAAATAGCCCCTATGTCCTTTAAATCTTTTTACAGAGAAGGGGGCTCATTCTGTTTCTACTAATGGGGCTTGTTATTCATCTTTGTCATGAATGTGTTCTGTTTCTTCCAACATTTAGAAAGCTTTGGAACATTATAGATTTGTAATCTGTTAAAATAAACAGGAGAGCTGCCCTCACAAAATACAATGGGATTCTATCTGTCTGCAAGCAGCATAAGCAAACTGGAGCTATTGGTTGGCCTGTCCTATTCTGGCTGTGACTGCAAAGTGAAAGTTCTTTTTTTTGTAATATATTTATTAGCAATTTTTAAAAACTTTACAAACATGTAAAATTATTGAAAAAACAATCAATCACAAATATCAGCATAATAAAAAGAAAAAAAACACAAATTACAATACAACTACTATCTACTAACTACTAACCTACTCTATAATACAAAGCAAATTCTAACACTGTGCAAAGCAACACCAAAAAAAAAGAAAAGCAAAAAAAAAACACAAAAGTACAGAACAGCTATGCTCGGCGCAAGGCTCCCAAACAAAGGAACGGGAGCATTGTATACATACCCGTATTAACTCGGGAGACTCCCTCCAGGGCCCAGGGCTTGACAAATCTAATCATCCTGGTTAAACAAACACCCTAGTTAAGATAACTGATAAATCTATATCCAAATAACTCAAGTAGGGCTGCCATGTCTTATAAAAATTCTCTGTTGTGTGGTGCACCACGTTTGTGAAAAAGTCCAAGGGAATGTGCTCCATAATTAATCTCTGCCACCCCAGCAAG
Source organism: Chiloscyllium punctatum (assembly GCF_047496795.1). Taxonomy (NCBI): domain Eukaryota; kingdom Metazoa; phylum Chordata; class Chondrichthyes; order Orectolobiformes; family Hemiscylliidae; genus Chiloscyllium; species Chiloscyllium punctatum. The sequence continues at coordinate 81,548,829 of NC_092741.1, forward strand.
CCCAGCGGGTTCTCAGACACCCAGTTCATCAGAATATTCTTCTGTGCACACTATACAAGAATATTAAATAGTTTCTTCCCGTGCCTGTCTAAAGATGGTAAATTTGGTACACCTAAAAAGAGAGATATCGGGTCGGGTCTACTTTGAATTCAGTCCTCAATACCCTCCCTATCTCTCCCGCCACAGCGCTCTAATAAACACAGAGCCTGTGGTATGTCCAGAAGCAACGGGTAAGAGTACCTACACTTATCTTACATTTGGGGCACATGGAAGATGTCCCTTTTTTAAACTTCGCCAGGCGGTCTGGTGCCAGATGAGCCCTGTGCAGAACTTTTAACTGTGTAGCGCATGTCCTGTTACAGATTAAGATCTTTCGAGTATTCTCCCATATGTTCTCCCATGTTTCAGAAGAGATCTCCACTCCTAGCTCTTGCTCCCAGACCTCACATAACCGGTTAATATCCTGCCAGGCCCTGCCACCCAGCAGGCGATAGAGGGCACTAACCGAAAGGGTGCTTGTGGAACGTAGCAACCTCTCTGTATTGGGCTTATAGGGCTTAGTGAGAAGTGTAGTCTTCTTCTGGATGAAATCCCTAACTTGAAAAAAACAAAAGAGGTCTCTGCTGGGCAACCCGTATTTGCGACACAGTTGCTCAAAAGACATCATAACCTCCCCCTCAAACAAGTCTCCCAAACTAGAAACTCCTCTCACTCCCCATAGTTTGAACCCTGAGTCCATCATCCCTGATCGGAACCCTGGCATGCCAACTATAGGTGTAGGTGGTGAAGTCTTGGATAAACAACCCTCACTCTGACGCATCGCCCTCCATGCCTTGACTGTACTAATGACAATGGGTTTCCGGCAGTGGTCCATAACTGTCCTCATCTTATCCATGAACAACAGGTTAATAAGAGGGCACTTTGCTTGGGAGGCCTCAATATCCATTCATATTGAGTTTGGCTCATTACCTACCCAATCACAGACAAAGGACAGCAGGGAACTCAATTGATACCTTCTGATGTCTGGGAAATCAACTCCTCCCCTCCTTGAGGCAACTGCAATTTAGTAAGTTTGATGAGGGGCCGCCCACGATGCCAGACAAAGGAACCAAACCACCCCATAAGCGTCTGCAGCATTGACCTGTGAAACATTATAGGGAGCATACGCATGGGATAAAGCAAACAAGGAAGAACATTCATCTTAATTAGAGATATTCGGCCCAGCCATTAAATTGGAAGAGCCTCCCATCTCTGGAGATCTCGCCTAATATTGTCAAGCAAATGAGCAAAGTTAGTCCAAAATAACAGATCAAACTTGGGGGTAATAAAAATGCCTAGGGACCGGAACCCTACTCGTGACCACTTAAAAGGGAACTTAGAGCCACCTGCAATTTCTGGCACATCCTTAAGGTTCCCCAAAGGCATAGCTTCCGATTTTGCAAAGTTAATCTTATATCCTGAAATAGCCCCAAATGAATTGATACATTGTATCAAATGGGGTACGGAGGTGATTGGGTTCGATAAAAACAGAAGGACATCATCCACATACAGTGTAATCTTGTGTGCCCTCGATCCCACTTCCGGAGTGGTTATGTGGATGTTCTGACAAATAGCTTCTGCCAACGGCTCTATCACCAACGTAAACAACAACGGTGAGAGGGGGCAGCCTTGCCAACTATCCCCACCAATCGTAAGATTCCCAGACTTCACCCCGTTGGTGATGACCACGCCAGACGGTGGCGATATAAAATCTCCACCCACCTAGCAAAGACTCCACCCAACCCAAACTGTTCTGAGGCATAAAAAAGAGACGGCCATTCCACCCGGTCAAATGCTTTCTCTGCATCTAAGGAAATCACCAACCCCTGAATCAATCGTTGCTGACAAACCTGGACCACATTCAGCAACCTTCTAATATTATTAGAGGACCTACGGCCCCTTATAAAGCCTGTCTGGTCCTCTTTAACAATATGGGGCAACACCTTTTCCAATCTCAGCGCCAGGATCTTGGAAAGAATCTTGAAGTCTGAATTTACACAGAGAGATGGGCCTGTATGAGGCACAATCCTCAGGAACCTTCCCTTTCTTAAGAATTAAGGAAATATTAACCTTCTCTCAAAGATGATGGTAGGCATTCATGCATATAGGAGTGATTGTACATCTCTAACATCGAACCTGACAGAATCCTTATAAACTCCTTATAAAACTCACCCGGATGACCATCGGGGCCAGGCGCTTTCCCACTCTGAAGTTGCCTAGCTGCCTCCTGTATTTCCTGAACTGTCAAGGGGGCATTAAGGAGAGAGGCCTGTTCCAAGATTACCCCTGGGAGGTCCAGGTTCTTAAAAAGAGGTCTCCGTTTTAGCCCTCCTGTCCTCGCAACCTTCAGACTGATACAACTCAGAGTAAAAGCTCTGAAAAGTCTCATTAATCTTTTTAGCATTGTATGTAAGGACCCCAGCGCTGTCTCTGATTGCAGTAATGGATTGGGGGGGAGCACGCTTTTTCCTAGTTAGGTATGCTAAATACTTCACTGGACTATCCCCATATTCGAACAGCCTCTGTCTAGCAAAAGCAAGTTCTTTCTTTGCGTTTTATGTCAGTATTGAATTCAAGGCAGCCTGAAGGGCCGTGAGCCGCTGTAGCTTAGTCACCGAAGGCCGCGCAAAATGTGCTGCCTCCGCGGCTTTCAACCGCGTATCAAGTAGACACTGTTGTTCCTCCTTCTGTCATTTCCAGCTAGCCGAATAGGAAATAGCTAATCCCCTAGCAAAGGCCTTAGCAGTCTCCCATTGAATGGACGGATTACTAGCCGTGCCTGAGTTGATAGTCAAGAATTCCTGAAACTCCTTCAAAAGGTATTCCACAAATTTGGAATCCTTAAGGAGAAAGGGGTCCAAACGCCAGTGCCGCAAACCTAGCCCTTCACTCTTGGCCTTAACCTCCAAATATACTGCCGCGTGATCAGAGATAGCTATATTCCAAATTTTACAACTCATAATTGAATCTAGTAGGGCCGAGGGAGCCAGAAAGAGGTCAATCCTCGTGTGACATTTACGTGGGTTTGAAAAAAAGGTGAAGTCCCTGCCGGTAGGGTGAAGACATCTCCAAATATCAACCAGCCCCAACTCCTCACATAAGTCAACCACCTGCTTGGCCTATTTGAAGAAATAGTTAGGGGCCCACAAGGCATGCTGTCCACTGTCGGATCCAAAAGACAATTAAAGTGCCCCCCGATAATAATGTGCCGTGTTCCAAAAGCAGTCAATTTAGAGAAAGCACTAATCAAAATTTGAGGGGATGCGCCGAAGGACAGTAGACATTTAAAATATCATATTCCTCCCCATGTATCAGGGCTTTACGTATCACAATCTTTCACCTGCTCATCTTTCACCTGCTCTAATAATGTGAACGGAAGTTTTTTTTGGATAAGTACCGTCACTCCGCTACTTTTAGAAGTAAAGGATGAAAAGAATACCCGGTCATAACCCCCCTGTTGTAATTTCAGGTGTTCCCCATCATCAAGATGGGTTTTCTGCAATAAAGAGATATCAACACTTTCCCTCTTAAGGCTAGAAAGCACTTTTTTCCTTTTAATAAGCGAATGACTTCCCTTAATGTTCCAGGTGCACCATTTAATAAGACAGTTAGCCATATCCCCTTTCAGAGACCCTTGAACCCCTCGGAGGGAGAACTCTGCTTACAAAACACCGAGCATAAATAAATAAAGACTCATAGAATCAAAAAAGTATATATACAAAAATGACTCTACCATAACTATAAACAACTATTACTACCAAAAAACTACAAAGAAAACCAACAATAGAACCTTGAATGGAAGACTCTTCCCCCAGCCCATAGGGTGCACTTACCCTACCCATCCCCTCCTTCACAGCTCCTTCAAACCTGGACTGTGCCCGAGCCTTAAGTCAGAAATAAACAAGAAGATGATCCTTAACTCAAAAAATAAAGTCAGGATGAGCACTCCATCCATCCCTGGCTTCATGACACCCCTACTTGTGACTGAAAGAGAAGCAGAACAAACAAAAAAAGGGAGAGAGACAACAAAGAACATCCACAAAATTTCCCATCCGAAAATCCAGTTATTAAAAAAAAAGGAACAACTTATTCCAACATCATTTCCCCCCTTTCCAAAAAGGAAATTATTAGGGAGAAAGAAAGGAATTAGTAAAGGAAGGGAAAACATGGGGAAATATAGAAAAGAGAACAAACATTAACCATATCCTTCAGGCCAATCCATCTATTTTAAAGTGTCCACAAAGTTTTTAGCTTTATCCGCTGAGTCAAATGTATAAACTGAGTCCTCGTGACTGAAACAAAGTACTGTGGGGTATCTCATGGAGTACTGGATGCCCAGGTTCCTCAGCCTCTTTTTAACTTCATTGAAGAATTTCCTCTTTCAGATTACAGCTGCTGAAAAATCCTGGAAAAACATGATTTTTGACCCCTTGTACAGCCGTGTCTGCGGATCTTTTCCCAGGGATCTGGAAGCTTCTATGACTTTTTGCATGTCCTTATATGAGTGGAAGTGCACTAGGACCAGGCGGGGATGCTGCACCAGCCCTGACCTGTGCACTGTAACCCTGACCTGTGCACTTTCAATGAAACTGACTGGCTGATCACCTTCAGGGAGCCCAATAATTCAGAGATTTATCCTCCAACCTCGATTTTCGAGGTCGCTGATATGGTATTGCAAGACCCGCACCTCTCGCCCCAGCACCTTGATCCGACCGGATGAGGACTCCATTGCAGCTTCCGAGGCCTTAGTTCGACCCTCCACCTCCTCCAGCCTCTCCCCGAGGCCCTAGATCTCCTGTTCATGCTTCTGCAGTATGGATGCGATAAGTTGGACCTGGGCACGAATCTCCCCATGGATCTCCTCAATCACAGCCACAACTTTCAAGGTAAGTCTGTCCTTTGCCGCAGCCAATTCCTGTGAGTCTGTCAGGTCCCTGGGGGGTTCAGGAGAGGCTGCTGTTGCTGCTGTCTCTGGTGTAGTAGATGGTGCTGGCGGTGTAAACAGTCAGAAGTCACCTTTCCTTGAACACAAACTCCTGTAATTATCCTGGCCAGCAACCAAGCGTCAACAGACACTGACCACCTTCAATGCTTTAAAAAATATCAGTTTGGCGGCTGGATTCTCTGAGAGTTTCTTGGCATGCAAATTTTAAAAAAATAAAATTTGCAAGGTTTTCCACGTTGGACTTTATCTGATGGGGTTTCATGCAGATCTCCCAACTGGATTTGTCACTTTACAAGATGGCATTCATTTATGTCTTCCCCTTTCTCTCTCATCTGTCTCAGGACATGTAGCTCTCCATCCTCTGTGTCTGTCCTATGTGAGGTTCCTGATGTTAGTCAGAGTTGCTGCCTTCTGACTCCTGTTACCTTTTACCCTTTTATATGAGTTTTGATAGAAAGAAGGAGTGAATCTTTTGAATGTTTTCACTAAAAACTATTTCACAGAAGTTGATATATATTTGGCTTTGATTTTAAGCTCTATTATCCATTAGTGCAAAGTGAGCTGTTTGAGCATTGTAAGTTCAATGTACTGCTAGATAGGCTATTTCTTGAGTGCATGGAATTTCAGGCACAAGTTTGTAGATACTTAGAATAACATTTTTTTGCCACTTCAAAATTTGCTGAACTTTCATCAGGCAGTAGGGAGTAAACTTTGTGAGATTTGCTGGTTCATTTACTCTGGACCTGTTGAGGTCCAGCTGTCTTCTAGCACTTTAACTGCTTTGCCAGTCTCTGAAAGGAAATGAAGAAGGCCTCTATTACTTTCTCATCAAATTTAGAAATTAAATGGGGAACCTTGAATAACTCAGTACTCGATGTGAGCTAGTGGTGGTTCTCTCACCAAAGCTTTCTTCAGTTGACACAGGGGACCTGTTCCGTTTGGAAAGCTTGCTCCCTTTCTCACTTACCTTGAGTTCTCTACTCTCCATCTCACTTTGTCTTTCTCTCCAGTTAAACTTGCTCTAGTTATGCCATTCCTAACATGAGCCTGAAAGTTTCAGTTTCTTTAGGTTCAAATCCAAATGTCTGGCCACAAGCTTTGGGATTCCAGCATTCCTTGCTTTTGGACAGAACCCTAACTCCTCCTGTCAAGTTGTCCTCTTTCAACTCTTCGATGGATAGAATCCTTAAACTATCTTAATTATCTCACTCAAGTGTAGGAACACTTTAGTTTCAGAAGTGGATACTTTAGCACTTTAATATTGTAACACTACCAACCCATGAGGGAACTCATTGCTTGTGGTTGAAACAGCAGATGTAATACCAAGTTCTGAGGGATCAATAAATTCCTCTCTTCCACTCCTGATGTTGTTTATAACAGAATTTAACTCATTTTAAAGATGTGCATTTTTTACTCAAAATATACCTGATCATGTGTAAAGCAAAGCAAAAAAAAGACAGATCTCTTAAATTGACCAAGATTAAAGAAATAGTTTTTTGTGAACTCATTCAAGTAAACTATAAAACTTATTGAAAAGGAAACCCCTTTCCAAAAGTGAAGCATACACACACTAGCATGCAAAAAAAAAAGTGTTATGGGGTGGTATAGTTAGGAGAAAGTGAAGTTAATTGGTTAAAAGAAATATAGTATTTGAGGTTCTTTTGTTGATCTTGAAATTCTGCTGACTTTACGACCAAGCTAGTTGCTCCTCTAAGACACTCTTTTAACTATAATCAGTCCTTGAAAGGATTCAGAAAAGATTTACAAGGATGTTGCCAGGGTTGGAGGATCTGAGCTATAGACAGAGGTTGAACAGGCTGGGGCTGTTTTCCCTGGAGCGTCGGAAGCTGAGGGGTGACCTTATAGAGGTTTACAAAATTATATGGGGCATGGATAGGATAAATAGACAAAGTCTTTTCCCTGGGGTCGGGAAGTCCAGAACTAGATGGCATAAGTTTAGGGTGAGAGGGGAAAGATATAAAAGAGACCTAAGGGGCAACTTTTTCACACAGAAGGTGGTACGTGTATGGAATGAGCTGCCAGAGGATGTGGTGGAGGCTGGTACAATTGCAACATTTAAGAGGTATTTGGATGGGTATATGAATAGGAAGGGTTGGAGGGATATGGGCTGGGTGCTGGCAGGTGGGACTAGATTGGGTTGGGATATTTGGTCAGCATGGACGTGTTGGACCGAAGGGTCTGTTTCCATTCTGTACATCTCTATGACTCTATGACTTTTCCAAAGTGGGTGCTATAACACTTGAGGTCTGTTGTAATTTTTATTCTATTTTTAATTTTTCTTTCGACATGATGTATTCCAACTTATATTAGAAATAGAACCTGAACTTTAAAGCCTGTTGAGTGAGAGATCTTATTAAGTCAATCCTTTTTGGTCCTTCTTGATATTGTCTCTTTCTATAACCAACACTATGGCCTATAATCATTGCTTCTTATAAGGGAAATTTCAGTCATATTGTAGTTGACTATTGTTACACAATGAGAGCAATTTATGTTAACAAAGGTGTTTTGGTCTCCCATTGTCAAAGCTATCGAGATGCCATTAAAACAGTGAAATGACTGTCCAGAGGCCGGTGTCTTGTCACCGAGCAACCTTTATTTACTAGTGCACAGCACAGTGGCCAGCCAGCATGAAGTCAGTCTGCAACTGAGGAGATTTTTTAATCTCCTGATTATGTTTCTCTTTTTCTTTAGGGAGGGTAGGGACTAAATCAAAATAAAATTGGAAGGGGAAATAAAGCAGTCTACAACCTCCTGGTTTGTTTTTGCTTATAATCCCCAGCACCCATGTGTATGTGCATGTAGGTGTAGACACAGTGAAGACATCAAGTGAAAATAACTTCATTAATATTCAACCTCTAGGAAAGATACCCATGTCACCAATGGATCAGTGACAAGCAAAGCCCAGAGTGAGCAATGCTTATGTGAAAAACAGTGAACAGGAGGCTAAAGACTAAATCAAAATAGAATTGGATGGGGAAATAAAGCACTCCACAATCTCCTGATTATATACATATATTATGTATTTTTGGGGGGATTTTAATCTCCTGGTTTTTTTTGCTATCCAGCAGTACTGCTCATATTCCTCAGCAGCCATGGTTGTGTGTGTGTGTAAGTGTAAGATGCAGTGAAATACACCAACTGCCAGTGGCTCAGTGGTTAGCACTACTGCCTCACAGCACCAGAGTCCCACATTCGATTCCAGCCTCGGGCGACTGTCTGTGTGGAGTTTGCACATTCTCCCTGTGTCTGTGTGAGTTTTCTCTGGGTGCTCTAGTTTCCGCCCACTGTCCAAAAATGTGCAGGTCAGGTGAATTGGCAATGGTAAATTGCCCATAGTGTTAGGTGCATTAGTCAGAGGGAAATGGGTCTGGGTGGGTTACTCTTCGGAGGGTCGGTGTGGACTGGTTGGGCCGAAGGGCCTGTTTCCACACTGTAGATAACCTACTTTATTAACATTCCACCACTGGAAAAGATACCCAGTCACAAGCAAAGCCTAAAGTGAGCAATGCTTACGTGAAAAAGGTGAAGGGGAGGGGAGGGATTAAATCAAAATAGAATTGGAGGGGAAAATCCACAATATCCTGATAAATTTTTTTCATTCCCCTAACACTACTGCCAAACAGCAGTAGTGCTTATTTTTCCCCAGCACCTATGTTGTGTGTGTGCAGGTGTAGGACACTTTGAAAAAAATGAGTGCAGAAAACTTTAATCTTATTCCACCAACAGGAAGAAAGGAAACTGTTGGGTGGCCAATGACAAGCAGTTCACTGTTCATCAGAGGGCAATGACTAACTGATCGAAAAAGTGAAGGTGGGGCATGTAGGGATTAAATCAAAATAGAATTGGAGAGGGAATTAAAACACTCCACAATCTCCTGATTATACATGTTTTACTGGTGCTTATTTTAATCCCCTCATTATACTTTCTTTTCTTTCTTTACATAAAACCTCCATAGTAGCACCTAACAGTAGTGCTTAGTTTTCCCAGCACCCATGTGGTGTGTGTGCAGGTGTAGGACACAGTGAAAAAAAAGACTGCAGAAAACTTTATTCGTGTTCCACGACCAGAAGAAAGGAAACACCCAAGTGGCCAGTGACAAGCAGAACCCTTCTCATCAAAGGGCAAAGCTGCATGATCAAGAAAGTGAAGGGGGGGGCAGGGATTAAGTCAAAATAGAGTTGGAGAAGGAAATAAAACACTCCACAATCTCCAGGTTATATATATATTATTTCCTTTTTTTATGTGTGTGCAGGTGCAGGACACAGTGAAGAACAACAAGTGAGGAGATCTTTATTTATATTTCATCACCAGGGAGAAAGGAAACACCAGAGTGGTCAGTGGCAAGCAATGTCCTTCTCATCAAAGAGCAATGCTGTGTGGTCAAAGAAGTGAAGGGGAGGGCAGGGATTAAATCAAAATAGAGTTTGTGGGGGACATAAAACACTCCACAATCTCCAGATTTTATATGTATATATATTTTTTAAAAAAACAAAAAGAAGAAATATCTTCCCTGGGAAAGGGGGGAAAGGAAAAGAAAACTCTCCTCCTGCAAAACACAGGAACCAACAATAGCAGTAGCACACTGACTGGCCCAGACAGCACAGAGTCAGTGCCCTAAACTGAGGAGATTCTAAATCTCTTGGCTATATTTTTTCTCTTTGTTTGTTTTACTCCAACGCTACCACCTAATTACGGTCGTGCTTATATTTTCCCTAGCACCCATGATGTGTGTGTGCAGGTGTGAAGCACAGGGAATGAACAACAAGTGTACAAATCTTTATTCAACTTCCACCACCAGGAAGAAAGAAAACACCAAGTGGCCAGTGACAAGCAGTGCCCTTCACCTCAAACAGCAATGCTGCATGATCAAAAAAGTGAAGGGGAGGCCAGGGACTAAATCAAAATAGAGATGGAAGGGGAAATGAAACACTCCATAATCTCCATATTATATTTATTTTTTATTTCTTTACCCCCATACTACCGCTTAACTGCGGTAGTGCTTATATTTTCTCTTGCACCCATGTTGTGTGCGTATGTGCAAGTGTGAGACACAGTGAAAGACATCAGGTGTACAAATCTTTATTGAATTTCCACCACCGCGAAGAAAGGAAACACCAGAGTAGCCAATGACAAACAATGTCCTTCTCATCAAGGGGCAATGCTGCGTGATCAAAGGTGAAGGGGAGGGGATGGCAAGGATTAAATCAAAGTAGAGTTGGAGGGGGAAATAAAGCATCCCACAATCTCTGGATTATCTTGGTCAGCCAAGGCTTTCCTGATTGGCCCAGGTTACAACCAAAACAAGTCAATGCGGTCCACCTAGTTCCAATCACTATAAACAGATCATAGATCTTCAATGCCATTTGCACAATCGGTCTTAATAAATTTTGTTTGTTATAGTGGACAAAATAGCTGTTGTTTTGTAGTCTTTAGGATTTTTTTCTAGACAGTTCAAACAATGGTAAGTGTGAAATTCTGGAGAAGGTCTATCCAGAGAGGTGTGCAGTTAAACATGTCACAAGTTTTTAGAAACTTAGGTTATCTTGTAGATAGGGTGAGCTGTGGAGCAACCTTAAAACAAATTTCTCTTGTCTTTTAATCAAAGCTATAGGTAGTAAATCAGTCAATGGGATTAAAAGTTAAAAGACCATAAACTACATCTTCATGACAACAGTTATTCTGATCCTTATTTTTGTATTAATTTCAAATGTAGTCTCACGCATAAATCGTGAAAAGTTAGATTAAAGAGTTGTGACATTAGCCCCATCTGCTCTCCAATAGTTTAGATGCTTTTCTGTGACAGTAAAAATGCAGAGAATTTTTCCCTTTTAAATTTGAAAACTCCATGCAGCCTTACATGCCACTGGGTGACACAGTAGCACAAAGCATTAAATAGTTACTTGTTGAAGTGTTTTGACCTTTGATTTCCTTCCTTATCAATTATGGCTAATTTGGTGGAAAAAAAATGCAAGTTAGCTGCAGATTATCACAGTAAGTTAATTATCCCCCTCAGTGAACAGGACCAAAGCTTTGCCTGGATGTTTGGTATGGTAAGCTTCCATGTGAACAAAACAAAGTCACATCCATTTTTGTCCTTCACGAACAATAGTTGCAATTGCAGTTAGCACAGATGCTGAGTGTTAACTTGTCAAGTCATGGTCAGAATGGTAATAAAACTTATATTCCTAATAATGCAGTGATCTGAATATTATTTTAGTACTATATTTATTCAGGTCAGGAGCCTTCAGAACCAATAAAGAGCACAAAAGTGAAGCCCTCTTCATGTCAGATATCTCTACCAGCATCGCTATCCCATGCTTGTTACTAGTCCATACCAATCATTGATTTGCATCTTACCTAGAATAACTGTTTAATGACTTTCCTTCTAGCTACCTTTTCAATGTTACATAAAACCAGTACTAAGCACTGGAAGGGACTCCTGTGGTGCAGTGGTAATGTCCCTGCTACTGCACCATAAGTCCCTGCTGCTGGACCATGTCCAAGTCTACCTGTTCCAGAAATGTGTCTTAAATCTCTGAATAGGTTGGTTAGGAAAATCTCTACAAAAGCACTGGATGTCTGCTGTTTCTCATATTACAAATCAATAATTCTAACAGAATAGTATTCAAATGTCATATTTTTGAATTGGTTACTTCTCTAGCAAAACGTGGTGATGATTAGCATAAATTAGTTGAAATTTCAAATATTTCATGCCTGGTGTCTGGGTTTTTTGTAGATCTATTTCAGAGTTATGGTGGGAAATTTTAATTTGCCAGTTGACTGCACTTTGCAAGCCAAATGGACATCTGTCAATCCAAAACTATCACATGGATGCCAAGACTCACCTGATGCTGGTGAAACTGAGTGCACAACATATCTGTCAATTTTACACAGGAAACTGCTCAAATATATACATCAGGGCCTGATGCCATAATAGGACCCAGACTGAAATTTTGGGCAAATAAGCAATAAGTCATCTAACCAACAATCTTTACTCTGATGACTCCTTCATAAATGGATCAGAGGGAGCAGAACACAAACATACTTTATTGAGACTTTATAAAGCTCTGGTTATGCCCCTTTTGGAATACTGTGTTCAGTTTTGGGCCCCACACCTCAGGAGGGACATACTGGCACTGGAGCGTGTCCAGCAGAGATTCACACGGATGATCCCTGGAATGGTAGGTCTAACATACGAGGAACAGCTGAGGATCCTGGGATTGTACTCATTGGAGTTTAGAATGTTAAGGGGAGATCTAATAGAAACTTACAAGATAATACATGGCTTGGAAAGGGTGGACGCTAAGAAATTGTTTCCATTAGGCGAAGAGACTAGGACCCGTGGGCACAGCCTTAGAATTAGAGGGGGTCAATTCAGAACAGAAATGCGGAGACATTTCTTCAGCCAGAGAGTGGTGGGCCTGTGGAATTCATTGCCGCGGAGTGCAGTGGAGGCTGGGAAGCTAAATATCTTCAAGCCAGAGATTGATAAATTCTTGATGTCACTAGGAATTAAGGGCTACGGGGAGAATGCGGGTAAGTGGAGTTGAAATGCCCATCAGCCATGATTAATTGGCAGAGTGGACTCGATGGGCCGAATGACCTTACTTCCACTCCTATGTCTTATGGTCTTATACTGTTGCCTACAGATCATCTAACCCAATCAATATCCTTATCATCTGGCTTCCCCCACCTCTGTTTCAATCTGTCAACTTCTCACATGGGAATTAGCTAACTTTCTGCAACAATTACGATGATAATCTATGTTGTACATCCAAATTCAATCAAAATCCCCAAACCGCTGCTTTCATCCCCTTACCTTCAATGTTTGTATTCTTCAAAGAGACATCTACTTCTATCATGGTAAGTATCATAATGACACCATTTACTAATATTTCGTAGTCTTAATGCACGGTGGCTCAGTGGTTAGCACTGCTGCCTCACAGCACCAGGGTCCCAGGTTTGATTCCAGCCTTGGACTACTGTCTGTGTGGAGTTTGCACATTCTCCCTGTGTCTGTGTGGGTTTCCTCCCACAGTCCAAAGATGTGCAGGTCAGGTGAACTGGCAATGGTAAATTGCCCATAGTGTTAGGTCCATTAGTCGGAAGGAAATGGGTCTGGGTGGCTTACTCTTCGGAGGGTCGGTGTGGACTGGTTGGGCCGAAGGGCCTGTTTCCACAATGTAGGGAATCTAATCTAATATATTGTTTAAAAAGGAGTGATGAAAGTGTGGAATAAGATAAAACTGTGTTCTCCATTTTATATTCATGCTGACCTCAAGTAAAATTAGCAAGCATTACTCGACTTGGTTCAGATGAACAAAAAAAATTTCTGTTAGGCATCCTTCCATTTTCAGCAATTAAAATAAATGAACTTCGTTCCTAATGGGAAGATGTTAATTTGAACATCAATGAAAAAGATTGTAATATTAATATGTTCGCAGACCAAGATAACTTCTAAGAGTCTCTTTCACAATATTTTGATGCAGATTTTAAAGTTTTTTAACATGTTGTGTTAAACATCTGTCAACCTTGACTTCAGCACTGATGAGGGAGAGGTTCAAATAACACTTAAACCCCTTCAATTTGTTTACAAGTTCCCTTATCCATTTGCATATCATATCCTGTAAAATGCTGTTAGTATAATGTTTTCCAGCAACAGCAAGCTTGCAGCCAAGGGTAGTAGTTCTACAAATTACTGCAGTTATGCACTTCCTATTCATTGAGTGCAGTATTCAAAAATTACTGCAGGGCTTTTCAGCAGGTAATCTTGCCCAGGTGGTCCACTTTGAGTCATGTAAACCTGCACATTAATGCTTCTTAACGGGGCGTATCCTGTAACACTGATAAATTTGCACCACCATACACACAGCTGAAGTATGCTGGTTTCAAGTCAAAGTCTTGCCAACAAAGTTTAATTCAACAGTGACCTACTAATTCTTAGCTTTAATGATGTTTTTTTCTCAGTAATCCCTATCATTTTATTTAATGGACAACACATAAAATCAAAGAAGATTTACCAGAGAGTTTGAGTGGCACCAGGGATGGTTATACAGTCATATAGCATGGAAACAGACCCTTCAGTCCAACCAGTCCATGCTGACCATAATCCCAAACTGAACTGGTCCCACCTGCCTGCACTTGACCCATATCCCTTTCCTATTAATGTATTTATCCAATGTATTTTAAACATTGTAATTGTGCCCACATCCACAACTTCCTCACGAAGTTCATTCCACACATGAACTACTTTGTATATAAAATTGCCCCTCGTGTCTTTTTAAAATCTTTGTCCTCCCAACTGAAAGATATGCCGCCTTAGTCTTTAAATTCCCCATCCTAGGGAAATAAACGTGCTATTCACCTTATCTATACCCCTCATGATTTTATAAACCTCTATAAGATCATCCTTCAACCTCCTATGCTCCAGTGAAAAATGTCCCAGTCTCTCCAGCCTCTCCTTGTAACTCAAACTCTCCATTCCTGACAACTTCCTGGTAAATATTTTCTGAATGTTGTCCTGCTTAATAATATGATCCAAACCTGCAAATGCACCACTCTCCAGCAGGCTAATTTTAACAGGTCAAAATCAGCATTAACAAAGTGGAATAGGTTCAAATCAATGCCACTAGACATACTCCCTGGTCAAACCTCTGTTATTGAACTTCTGAATGGATCTCTCAAATTTGAAATCTAACGTTGACCTTGGCTTTTGTTCACCTTTGCGGCCATAATTTTGTTATCCTCGTTCTGGTCAATCACCCTATGATCTTTTCTGTTATGATCTGCTTGTACTGCACATAAACAAAACTTTTCACTGCACTTAGGTTCATGTGACAGTAATAAATCAAATTAAATCAAACTTTACCAATTTGAAAGGAGACGTCCCTTGAGTGCACTGAAGGAATTACACAATTAGCTGCTCATCAACTGTGTATGTCACGGAAAGAACTAGGATACTGCCTTGTTTTGACTCACTGGCAGTAATAACATACTGCTCCTCAGATAAACAAAGACAGAAAAAACAAATGCTAAATGCTGAATCACTGACATACCATCAACAGGCCTTGTATTGAAAGGCATTATTTGTGATGTTGTGCAGTGCATGAACATTTATGTGGAAGTATTAAGAAGGGCACAATACATAAGAGCAGAGGAGTCCTGTCCATTCATCTTTCCCTACCCTCTTTATACTCTGAAATTCCAGAGTGGCTTTTAGAAACAGCTTGTGTTTGTCTATGCAGTTTTGAATTGAATCTTGCTTTGTACTTTTCTCATCACAAAAACAAGAAAATGGAACCAGGACAACACAAATTCAAAGAGGCTGAACAGTAAAGCTGACATGAGTGTCATAATGTAACTATATGGAATAGATTGTGTTAACACAGCCACTGATTCAGGCAAGCCAGCATGTGTCAGTGCCAGTTCCCAGGTCAGGTAAATGGGGAGGGCTAGTAGCAGAAGGTACAGCTGGTACCATCCTCACACTGCAAACTGAAACACTGTGGGGAATCACGCAGATTAACTAGTGCAGAGTGCTATCAGATAGGATGCTCAACTGCTGGCCTCAGAACCACATGGATGAAGTGCACTGAAGGGCTGAGTGCCTCTTCCTGCTGTCAATGTAGTCAGCACTCAAGAAGCTCAACACAATCCAGGACAAAGCAATGTCCTAGATTGGCAAACCACCTATCACCTTCTATGTTCACTCCCACCAACATCAATTCACAGTGGCAGTAATGTGTACTATATATAGGATGTTACAAAATCCACTGCAACAACTCACCTAGGCTCCTTCAACAGTATCTTCCAAATTCATGAATCCTATAACCTAAAAGGACAAGGATTGCAAATACATAATAATACCATCACTTGCACGTTCCCCTCCAAGACATCCTGATCTCTAATGTTTCAAACTTGCTGGGTCAAAATCCTGGTCCTCCCTCTCTAACTGCATTGTGGGTACAGCTACAGTCCATGGACTGCTGAGATCATCACCAGTTTTTCTTCATGGCAATTAAAGTTGGGTAATAAATACTGGCTGAGTCACCAAGTTCACATCACATGAATGAATGTTTTAAAAAATAAAGTTTTCACTGGGTATTCCCCAGGTCCTAATTGTTATGGGTAACTTGGAGCAGGGGCAAATGGAACAGATGGAATCCCTTGGCTGTAGAATGAACCAATCTCACTACTGCCATCAGAGTATGTTCAAGGAATAGATATCACCAGATATTCTATTGGAAGAACAGTTCGTACACAAACTGCACTTAACCAAAGACCTGGCACACTAGATGCTCATGCAAGGATGCCAACCTACAGATATTCACAGATGCTCATTCTATTTCTCCAGATAATCTTACCTCTCTATATTCACAGTCACTCCCTTAACCATATAAGCTCACCTGTCCTATATATCTCATTGAGTCACTTACAAATAAGCCCATCTCCCCTCACTTCCTGTAACTCTCTCCATTATCTTAACCCCTTCCACTTCAAACCCTGTTTTTATCTGTGTCCATACTTCCAAAAAACCCTGTGGCTACAGCCCCAATCTCCACCCACCCTGCCAAACAACCACTCTGCAATCAAATTGCAGCTGAACTAACAAATACCTAGCTATCAACCATTAGTCATGTTTCTACTTGCCATATTTCTATACCCACCAATCTGCTCAATCACACCCTCACTTTGATATCCTTGCACTCTACTGAAACTATTCTTCTCTCATGCTAGTCATTCCTCCAGTATAGAGTCTGTCTCCACTAGTTACTGGTTGCCAACCTGAAAATGCTCCCATTGTCCCAACTCTCTGCCTTCTATTAGTTAGCCACTCCTTCATATCCAACATTCTGATATACAACTTCCAAAACCACAGGCTGTTATGATATTAAATAGTAATGTGTGGAATCTTATCAAATGCTTTCTGAAAATCCAAATATGCTGCATCCACTACTTTCCTTTTCCCTATCCTGTTTGTTACCTCCTAAAACATTTTGGTAACTTTGTCAGACATGCTGACTCTGCTTGATCATAGCATACCTTTCTAAATGCTCTGCTATTACATCCATCGTATTAGAATAACATTTTTCCAGTAACATATATTAAGCTAACTGGCCTACAGTTACCATTTTTTTTTGTCTCTTCCTCTATTTGAATAAAAGAATTACATTGGCAGTTTCCCTGGCTCTTTTTCCCAGTCTCAGGATTCTTAAGAGATTACTACCAGTGCAGCCACGATCTCCGAAGATACTTTTAAAAACTATCTTAGTACACATCTCATTTTTCGCCACTCACCTCATTAAATATGCCCCATGCTTCCACGATGCAGCTCTTACTCTGCAGTGGCAAAATGCTCACCAGTGGTGGTTCCCTCTGACGTTCATGCCACGGACACCATATTATAAATCCAACAATGCACTATGTGAAGCACTGCCAACCTGGTCCAAAGTATATATACTTGGGTGCGCACGGAGGAATGCACAAGAATGATACAAGTCTTAGAATGACCTGCTGTGCTCCACCTGTCATGCACATGATTCACCATCTCCTCTCTGCTACCTTATGGACACTTTATCTTTGCTTTGCACTGACCTCCCCACCAAAGCTCATGATCTACCATGCTCAATATTGTATGCATGTCCCTCAATGGTTGGCACCTATGCCAGATCTCATCCAATAATCACTAACCCTTCCTGCCCTCTGCACTTCCTACTCACTCACTTAAGACACCTCATAAAAATGAGCTGAGATTGGGTTAAAATGAGATGTTAATGCATGCAAAATGGGTTCCTCACCATTCATCAGCATGACTCTCACCTAGGTGTTAAAACCTTGGTTGAAAATTGGACCCTTTCTTTCTTGATGATGAGAATCTAATTTTTCCAATCTCACCTTATTTTCACTACTGTCTTACCTTTACCCACATTGTTCGGGGCTGCGAAAGTTCTACTCAACATTCATGAAAGAGACTATAAGACAGTTAGACTATAAGACTATAAGACAGTTATAGACTATAAGACTATAAATGCAAAGATTTCAAGCAAACAAATTCTGCATTTCTAACCAGTCATTTAAACTTCCACTCAGATAACCCTTTTTTGAATCTGGGTTCTCGACCAAGCATCTTCATGAACAATGTTTGATAGGATCATAGGAATAGCAGTTTATTTTTCCAAAAAAGATTTGAGAATGAGTATTTTTTTCAATTGCACATATGCGATTGTTACTATAGGGTTCATTGGTTCTGAACGCTTTGTCTAGAGGGTGAAGAGGCATGGAAGGGCCAGGAGTCAACATGGAGTGTATTAAGGAGTTACTGGGAGTAGAGAGAGGTCATGTGTTGGCATGAGGAGGCTTGGAGGAGGAATGGCAGCATGGAGGGGACTGAGGACATTCCAACTTCCATCTTACCTACCAAATCATTCATAAATCCAAACTGTGGTTTGTGACTTCTCTGAAATCCACTAACTATGAGTCATGGAAAATGTGGCTCAATTCTATGAAAATTGGAGGTGCTAGGAAATGCCTATCCCCTGCAATGGAGTTGGATAGATTGCGAATGAAGGTACAATGTCACTGCCCCATTCTTACCATGTGTCAGTGAAAATTAGGGCACCAGTAATGAGGACAGCAAACCCAAAATTTAGTTATATCTGCCACTTTTTAATGGTTCAGGAGACATTCCAATGCTGTAAAATTCCAGATCTGTGTTTACAACTCTTCAGTCTGCCATTCTTTGCCCTGGCTGCTGCTTAGCTGCAGAATGATCTAAACCTATTCTAACCAAATACTGGAGTTGTTTTCACTTTATTTGTTATGTACAGAAATATGTCTGAAAATGTGTTGCTGGAAAAGCGCAGCAGGTCAGGCAGCATCCAAGGAACAGGAGAATCAACGTTTCGGGCATAAGCCCTTCAGACAGAAATATGTCTGTCAGTCACACCAGCTTCCAATTGTTACGCAAACGGAAAGGGGCTACTGTCTGTGCTCAACTTCTGCTTTGCAGGACAATGGTTTGCGCTGTGACGGTAAACTCTACATTTTTTAAAAATTCTGGTATTAGCAGTAAAGCTCAAGTGTTCTCTATCCATTCTCATTTGTCTTTCTTAAGCCTTGTCATCCAAGGCAGAAGGATTTTGCCTCATGATTCGCATATGCTCTTGTGTTAAAATCTCACATTGGGGAAAGATGTTCCCATAAAAGGGATTCTGCCGATAGCAGCATCAAGCTTTTTACAGACTTGATCTCTTGAATCTGACTTGGAGCATAGTGTTGGGGTATAGATATTCAGTAGGTTAATTGTCCCTGTTTGATCTCAGAGAACAAATTCTGAGCCTTTTGCGTGGGGTTTCATGATGTAGAATAGTGAGTTCCTTACAGCAAAGCCTACACCTTACTCACACAATCATTTCCTCAGGACTCTTCGCTTGCCATATACATGTATAATATTTTATATTTGAGAGATCCATTCTCAACAAGTCTGATCTCCTGTTAGGAAGTGAAGCTCAACCTGTCAAGTTCTATGTGAATTAGATGAAGAAACGAAAGAAGTGCAGATGCTAGAAATCTGAAGCAAAAACAGAAATTGTTAGAAAATCTCAGCAGATCTGGCAGCATCTGTGGAAAGAAATCAGAGTTCATATTTCAGGTCCCGTGACCCTTCTTCATCTGATAATCTGATGTATGTGGTTCTGACATTGCAATTCATCAAACAGTAGGCTTCTTCTGTCTTTTCATTGGACAGTGACTCTAAGTCTCAAGCACCCATTGAAGCAGATGGATTGTGGCAGGTCAGCACCTTACACTTGGGAGATGACTGACTTGAGGTAGACTGTGGCTAAACAGTGGGATATGATAGTCTCTCCCACCTTCGGAGACAATTCATAACATCTATTCTCTAACCTAGTTGAGTGGGTTTATTGCTTATTGCTGTTTTTCTGTGTGGTGTTAATGTTCTGTGGGGAAACTGGAGAGTCCCCTCTAGGGCACAAGTCTGAGAAAACAATTCTGGAGACCCAGTTCTATCCAATCATCAAGGTCCACCTCTCAGCCTCCAGGGTTGAGTCGAAAAGAATGCAAGCAGAATGTTCAGCAGTTCTTTGGTTGCAGGAGTTGATGGAAAGATTACACTGTCAGACACAAGTCCATCTTTGTGTTGTAATTCAGATTTTCTTTTGTCAGGGTTTATTCATTTAGCCTTTAACTCAAGAAGAATCTATAAGGCTGTTCACCCAGAGCTGGGGGTTTGTTGCCTGAGAGTCAGGGAGTGTCATTCTACCTATGGGTCTGTAAACAGCATGTTTGAGGGTAAAACCTCATCCCTGAAGCTTCATTCTTGGATCATAACAAGACTCAGTTTCTGTATGTGTCACAAAGAGGCACTACTGAGAACCCGTTGTTAAAGAGGCTGTGCACTGACAGGAAGAGATTTATACACTTCTCTCTCTTTTCACTTTCCTGGTAGCTAGAGGCATAGGCTAGAAATGAGAGGCCAATTAACATACAATAACAGGAGCTAAAGTAACTATCTTCAGCCACACAAAAGCCACATCACATCAACCTGTTGTGTTATCACAGGAAAGTAAAGCTTGACACAATTTTGCACTGCAATCTGCTTTTTCCAAGGAGTGTTCTATATTTGAAAAACCCATTTGTTTAAAATGACAAAAAGCTCAATGTTATGCAAACAATGAGAAGGATTGGAAGCAGCCAATAGTAAAAATGTGACAAATAGGGAAGATATTTGGAGTGAGAAAAATAAAGGGTGATGTCAAAATAAATGATGAAAGTTTTCATCATCATATCATGAATGTTTTTGCATTTAGTTAAATTACTCTAACTTTGAAGGAGCTGTTACTCTTTAGAACTAAGAACTCTTGAATGAATAATGCAAATATTTTGGCTTTGTGTGTTTTGGTAATAAAACTTCCCCCTGACGTTTTTCTAAAATATTTGGCAAATATGAAAAGTGCCATTTTTTGTAATCTCTGTTTGGCTTGACCTCTGAGCAGTTTTCTCCAGCTGAAGTCACTACAGAAGAAATAAAGCAAAGATCTTCACGCATAGCACAGGAACTCATTGGTAAAAGAAAGAGAGTCAGGATTAATGGGTCTTTTTCAGGTTGGACAGACATATCTAGTAGCATGCTACATGGATCAGTCCTTGGGCCTGATCCTATCTACATTGCTGACTTGGAGGAAGGTGCACAGTGTAATGTATCCAAATTTGCTGGTGATACAAGATTGGTGAGAAGGTACGTTGTGGTAAGGATGTACAAGGGGATGTAGATAGGTTGAGTGAGTGGCCAGATGGAGTTTAATGTAGGAAAGTGTGAAGTCATGTAATTTGGTAGGAAGAATTAAAAGGCAGCTCCAAAAACATGCTGCGTAGAGGCAATTGACTGTTCTTGTGCATAAAACACAAAACATTAACTGGCATTGCAGCAAGTAATTAAGAATGCAAATGAAATTTTGACTTTTATTGCGAGAAACTTAGAGTTTAAAATATGAAAGTCTTGTTAAGACTGCACAATTCTTATTGAGGCTGAAGCTGGAGTACTGTGTTCAGTTTGGTACCTGAATTTAAGAGGATACGCTGGCATTGGAGACATTTAAAAGAGATTTACGAGGCTGATTCCTGAGACAACTTGTCAAGAACAGTTAAACAAGCTTTAAAACATGAGAGTTTACAAAAATCTGAGGTAATCTTATTGAAACATGCAAGATTCTGAGGGCCCTTGATGTTGAGAAGATATTTCCACCTAATGAGGGAGTCTCAAACTAGCGGACATAGTTACAGAACAAGGGAACACTCATTTAAAACTAAGGGAGAGAGGAATTTCTTCTGTCAGTGGTTAGTGAATGTTGGGAATCTCTACACAAGAGAGTTGGGAGGCTAGATCACTGAAAGCATTTAAAGAGGCGGTAGATAGATTTTTTTTAATATTGAGGGCTCTAGGGAGCTGGCGTGAAAGAAAGATTGAAGCCTGGGAAGACCAATTATGATCTAATAGACTTGAAGGGCTGAATGGCCTACTCCAGCTTCTGTTTCTTTATTAAAAGAAAGAGCAAACTGTATGATTCTACGACTAAGTAAATTACACTTTTAACTCTGTGTTTTATAGCAGTGTTTGTTTTAGTTCCACTAACGTGGACAAAGAATGGTTTGAGTAATGTCATCCTGTAGCTGTTTTTTTTTCATATTGCCACATTATGCTCAGATTGTAACTGAAAGGAAAGGGATGGTGGGAGAATAAGGAAATCTGAATATACAGATGACCATGAGGTCCTGATGATTTGGGCTGAGAAGCTAATCAGTTCTCAGGAAGGGAATGCAAAAGACAGGGAAGCTGGGGGCTGAGTCATACATTAAGGGGTCCAGTGTGAGATTCTTACAGACTGCTGTTGAATATCCAAGAGAGGAAATCTGGACAAAGTAGGTAGGTGTGGTGCTTGAAGATCAATGGAGGATCAGATCTCAGGGATGGAAAATGGTAAGGTTAGTGGAGCAGAAAGAAACATTTCTGTTCCTTTGGTCCACAAGCAGAGTTGTAAAGGTACTTACCTTATTATATCCAGCTATTTCTGCCTCTTTTTACCTATCAAATTTACTGAGGCCCTGGAAATAAGCCCAGCCAGAGTTAAACTTCTAAGCTAAGACTTTAGAATCACAGCCTAATTAAGATATTTAAATGACAGGCCTGCATCCAGAGAGCAAAGTAACAACTAAAACCCCAAGCATAAAATTGGAAGTGAAGGTAGAGGTTGTCATGTTGAAAACTTTGAATCCCCATAAGGCAAACTGGAAGGGCTTTACAATTTCCTCTCAATACAAAGACATTTCCTATTTAATGAGATTGTTTTCAAAATTTATGGACTATTTTTCCACAGTATTCAATCCTTCTATCACAGCAGATGTATTCTTACAGCAGCTTACTTGCTGTAATTACTTTTATTTCAATCAGTTACAGGTAGATTCAAGGAAATCTACCACAAAAACATTTCAAATCCATCTACTTGGAGGAACATTGGAGCCCCATATACAATTTCTTGTTGTTCATAAGGATTTACAATCTTATTCAGATTGAAATAATTCTCACAGTCTATGTTGCTCCAAGGAAAACAACCCTAGTCTATCCAAAAATTTCTCATAGCTCAAACCCTCAAGCAGAGGCAGCATCCTGATAAATATCTTCTGCACTCTGTCTACTGCAATCACATCCTTCCTGTAAAGAGGGAACACAGTATTCCAGTTGTGGCCTAGCCAGCATTTTACATAGTTCCAGGATATACTCCTTGCTTTTATAATTTCTGCCATAGCTAATAAAGGCTTTCTGAATTCTATTTGCCACTACTTTGTTCACCGACCAGTCCATTTATATCCTCCTGTATTTTACAGCTATTCTTTTCACTGTTAACTCCCCTACAAATTTTCACGTAATATGGAAACTTCTTGATCTTGCATACTCCATTCAAGTCCAAATCGTTAATGTACTCCACGAACAGCAAGCTCTTTAACACTGAGCACAGCAGAACCCCACTAGAAACAGACTTCCAGTCACAGAAATCTCCATTTACCAACACTACCTTTTTCCTGCCTCTCAGCCGGTTTTGGATCCAACATGCCATTTTACCTTAGATGGCATGGACGCTTACTTTCTTAACCAGTTTGCCATGGGGGACCTCATCAAAAGCCTTGAGCAAGTCCATGTAGACCACAACAAATGCATTATGCTGATCGACACTGCTGATTACCATTTCAAAAAACATATACAAATTTGTTAAACTCATCTTTTCCTTATTAAATCCATGCTGGTTATCCCTGAAATAATCTTTGTCCCTCCAAGTGCAGATAAATTCTGTCCCTGAGAATTCTTTCTGATAACTTCCACACTGCCAAGGTTAGACTGGCTATCCTGAAATTTCCTATAATTCTACTTCCCATAGCAGACATTGTTACCTGCAAATGTAGACATGCAATTGTAAAAGAATATAAAATATTTTGGAATGAGGCTTACACAGTAGGATGCTTAGAGGGTTGAGGGTATACAGCTCTGTCAGGTAGTACTAGAATACATTTCATCAGATTTCATTTAATCCATGAATTGATTTCTCCTAATATGCATTCCATCACGTAACTAAGATAAAGCATAAAATAGGAAAAATAGACATGGATTAGCTTGCAATTTTACTACTATACCTCCAGTTCTTTTGCATATCTTCGCTGGGCACCATAATTGCCACCAAACTGAAGGTGACACATCAGAACCGACTAGAGCGAAACTACAAAATCAAAGCAAACTAATTTTTAAAAATAATTGTTGGCATTGTTCCTGCTCTCACTGTATGAATATAAACCAAGAATCACCTACAAACAGCATTTTCTACTTTCTTCATCTTCCCTTTCACCATACTTAAAACTCGGTGAACAGGAGATCATAACGTAAAACATTCAGATGAAAGACATTCCCTCACAGGGCAACAACCCTCATTCATGTGTCAAAAAACAGAGGCATGCTAGTAATAGAGCCACTTCTACCTCATCAAGCGTGCCTCCTTCAGGAATTCAGACTTTTCATGGTCCGTGGCACCTTTCTTCATTTCTACTCAAAATAAAGACAAAACAACCATTTAATACCGCTTTATCACTGTCAGCCTTCAGCCCTGAAGAAATAATGCGGGTGCAGCATCTTCCCAGATCCACTACCTACCCATGGACACCTTAAATAAGAGGTACTTGGTTCAATGCATAAGAGACTCCTCAGGTTTTTAAACAGCAGGCCTGTAAGGCACAAGCGTGCAAACCATCTTTGTAAGCTGGTTGTTTTGACAAGCGCTCCATTGTTTGTTACCAGCTGTCCCTATCTGTATCTGTAAATGCGAACAATGTTTCAGTGTAATGTTACATGAGTGTCTGAACAGGCTGAACGTCAAATATTCGAATGCTTATGTTAGCTACACCATCTATTACAAAAGAAATGTGAGATGAAATTAACTATACATGCACTCAGAACCGCATTCCCTTTGATCAGCTTTTCAGTTTAAATTGTTAATAATGATCAGTGTAAAAAAAATGCAAGCCCTTGATGCAAAACCAAAGGGCGAAATAATTGCATATTTAAATTAATTGCACTGAAAGCTGGGTTTCCTGACATGGCAGTTAAAATGTTAAGTCCTTTTAACAGCGGAAGTTGGAAATATGCCATGTGACAATGGCAAATCTATAGCTCTTTTACACCCATCTCCATTTAAGCTAATTCATTCATCTAGCAAAAATAGTACAACAACCATGAAAGTGGTTGTGATTCTTCCAAAAGATAGATAGGTTCCAGTTCATGTGCATGCAGGAACTCGGAACACTCAGAAGATACCAGCTAAAAAACGGTAGATAAAGCATTTTATCTGCCAGGAATAGCATGCTAGTCACAAAATAGAAACTGTTATGATATCATAAAAACACAAGAAAATATGGTGTCATATTGTGTTGTCTTAGCTTCTTTTGATAAGGTTTAAGTAAAGTGATCATGCGGCTATCAGATTGTGATTGAGACTCAACTGTATGACTATGTATTTTAGGGAAGGAAGCCAACAATCCTTATCAGACTTGGCATGTACTGTATTTGATTCAGGTCCAACATCAACACAGTTGACTCCTAACTGCCCTAGCAAACAAATCAATCAAGGCAAGTAGGAATGGCCACTTAATGCTGGCATGAAACTGTAATTTTGCTGGACCTTTCTAATGGGTGGATTTCCCTGCATACTTATAAACAAGTGACCAACGTGATTTTGCTAAGGGAAACATCTTCATCACTTGTAGTGCAGAACACTACTGTATGGAATATAGAATATCACCAGTGAGTATACTTCTCCTGAGTGCAGGATATTTCAGATAGCATCCTCATCCCAATCTGCAAGCAAAGAAGTATTCACAATTACTTAATAATCAATAATAACTGGAAAACAAGGGCTATTAGACAATTCAATTATAGGGGGGTGTGCACGATGTTATCAGTGAGCAGTACTTCATGGTGGCTGCACTTTTTGGGAAAGATTGTTTAAAGCCATGGCATTCATGTTTTTGTCAGGATGAGTGTGTGATGTAAAGTTTTAACAACACATCTTTCTTTTCAGAAATATTCAAAGTCGATACAACCAATCTGTTTGATTACAATATTGAGGACTGGTACTGAAACTTCTACTCTATTTCACCTACATAAGAGATCTGTTTCTGAAAAGACAATAATCTTTCACATAAACCAGGAAAGGCAGTACAGTCTGGTGAAGGATTGAAGAAAAGTCTCAATAA
Source organism: Chiloscyllium punctatum (assembly GCF_047496795.1). Lineage (NCBI taxonomy): Eukaryota > Metazoa > Chordata > Chondrichthyes > Orectolobiformes > Hemiscylliidae > Chiloscyllium > Chiloscyllium punctatum. Next base: position 81,575,143 of record NC_092741.1, read on the forward strand.
CAATTGCATGTGGATGGAGCTTTGTAGATTTGCTACAGGTAAATGTATATTGCAAGAATAAATGAGTACATATTTAATTAAATGTATTGAATAAGCTAATGAAAAGACTGGAAAAATGATCTGGACTGAGAGTAAACTCATGACTAATCACTGCAACGAAATAAAATCAAATAAGAAAGCTGAAATATATTTCTAGAAAAGTACAGACTTGGGGACGTCATGCGGAAATTGTGTCATATCCTAAAAAAAAACATACCTTTACTTCTGCATTCATTTAGGAACAAAGGAAATAGTAAGTCCAGAATTTAATGCCCTCCCCCTCCATATCACCACCATTGAGGCAGTTTGGAGGCAGGTGGCTGTGCGTTCAGGCAGAATGGAGATCCTGCTGAACTCAAATCTCCTTCCAAATAAATCAGGTATGGGATGGCTGGAGGACAGCCTTCCACTCGAAGGTCAGCTGAAGCCTTTAAGCGTCCACTTAAAGGCTCCATTCTTCTGTTGTTGATACTTAATCAATAGTGGGCAAGATCCAGGCCATGAAAATATTGATGGGATATAGGGCTTTTCATGTCAGAGTTCCCAGTGCAATCAGAGGGACCCCAATTAAGAAACCCTCCCATCCAAAGAATGATTCTCCCTCATCCCTATCTCCTCATTGGTGCCTCCCTGACTGAGCTCAACTTACCTATTTCCTGGGGGTCCAATGTCAATCCCTGCTGCAGGCTGACTGCAATACCAGCAGTGGCCACTGGATACTGTCGGCAGTGGAAAACTGCTCCTCTGTGATTGGTTGGCATCTCTCAGGTGCGACAGATCTGTAATATAACAGGATGTCTTGGGTGGCAATTCACCTCTGAAGGTAAGCAGGTTAGTTCCCAAATGAAATTAAATCCCATCAATTAATCCCTTGCATTTTTATTAAAATTGTATGTTTGTAAGTTGCAGTAAATAAATAAATGAAAACTTTCCTCCAAAAGTTCTCGACGTAAAAGTACAATCACTCATGTTATTAATTAAATAATACTTTTGTTAGACTACAGTGTTCAAAAAAAGTGAAGATTTATCCATTAAAAACATTGGAACAGCAATTTTATTTGAATTGGAAATAAGCTTTATTTAAATGAGAGTTTTTTGTGACATTTCCTCACGCATTCATGCAATCAGAGCAGTATTTTAGTTTTTACCAGTCATTGATCTCACAGAGTAATTTTCTTATTGTGTCACAGTTCTCTCTCAAACCAATTACATTTACAGCTGCCACTCTGAGATGGAATGCTCCTTTTACATACTCAGCCTGCCAGGTGCAGAGGCTGGTGCTACAGGACACGTTCCACATCACTTCTTACTGCTCTGATGCACTCATCTTTCCTGAGAGTATTTTCGCTACATCAAACTACCTGTGGATTGATTGGAAAAACAAACGAGATACAATCTTTCTGCCTTGCTTTGCACAATTAGGAAGTTTAATGCCAAGGTCACCGAGATGAGTGAAAAATACCACACAACTCTCAGATTTCTTTCCTTTACCAATGTTAAATTGACAATTCACAATTGAGAAGACAATAATATTGGCATAGTAGATCTATTGATTAATAATTTTATAGTAATCAAAGTGTAATACTTAAAAACCTCTCAAAAGTAGCACTTTTTGTAAAAGTTTACCTGGTAATATTGGCCGGTCCATTTTCGAATGAACCATACAGGACTGGTCAGTGTGCACTTAGCACTTACATTGAATATATTACTACTCATTTGGAAGTGTCTAAGCAACGTAAATCTCAGTGATAACGGAGGACTTGATTCATAGGACGTATTCATTTATTAAGGTTAACTTGTAATATAAAATCAATGTTGCCAATACCTTAGCTCGAACTGATGGTAAATTAATATTACTGGGTATTTACTAACAACAGATTCTTAATCAGGGAGTTCTAATTTGCAGAAAGCATATTGCTTTTAAGAAGATTATCAAAACACCCATTGATTCTATTGCATGTTATTCTAAAGTTCAACAGTTGTGTTTCCACAGAGTCATAGAGATGTACAGCATAGAAGCAGACCCTTCAGTCCAACTCGTCCATGCTGACCAGATATCCCAACCCAATCTAGTCCCACCTGCCAGCACCTGGCCAATATCCCTCCAAACCCATCTATTCATATACCCATCTAGGTGCCTTTTAAATGTTGCAAGTGTACTAGCCTCCAGCACTTCCTCTGGCAGCTCATTCCATACATGCACCACCCTCTGAGTGAAAAAGTTCCCCTTAGGTCTCTTTTATATCTTTCCCCTCCCAACTTAAACCTATTCCCTGTAGTTCTGGACTCCCCCACCCCAGGGAAAAGACTTGTCTATTTATCCTATCCATGCCCCTCATGATTTTATAAACCTCTCACCCCTCAGCCTCTGCCGCTCCAGGGAAAACAGCCCTAGCCAATCAACCTCTCCCTATAGTTCAAGTCCTCCAACTCCTGGTAACATCCTTGTAATTATATTCTGAACACTTTCAAGTTTCACAACATCTTTCCGATAGGAAGGAGATCAGAATTGCATGCAATATTCCAACAGTGGCCTAACCAACATTCTGTACAGCCGCATTGTACCTTCCAACTTCTGTATTCAATACTCTGACCATTAAAGGAAAGCATACCAAACGCCTTCTTCACTATCCTATCCACCTGCGACTCCACTTTCAAGGAGCTATGAACCTGCACTCCAAGGTCTCTTTGTTCAGCAACACTCCCTAGGACCTTACCATTAAGTGTATATGTCCTGCTAAGAATTGCTTTCCCAAAATGCAACAAGTCACATTTATCTAAATTAAACTCCATCTGCAACTTCTCAGTGCAGGGGAGAGAGAGAGAGAGAGAGAGAGAGAGAAAGTGAGAAAGAAACCCACATTGCTAACTGACAAAGTCAGCAGTGCAGTTGAATTCATGTATTACTGAACATGGGAGAGCGTCTGGGAAAATTAAAAAAACAGGGACATTCACAACAGATCTTTTATATTAGATAACTTACAGTGTGGAAACAGGCCCTTCGGCCCAACAAGTCCACACCAACCTTCCGAATAGCAACCCACCCAGACCCATTCCCCTATATTTATCATCTATCATTATGGGTAATTTAGCATAGCCAATTCACCTAATCTGTACACCTTTGGACTGTCAGAGGAAACCGACGCAGACACGGGGAGAATATGCAAACTCCACACAGACAGTTGCCCGAGGTGGGAATTGAACCCGGGTCCATGGCACTGTGAGGCAGCAGCACTAACTACGGAGCCACTGTGCCACCTCACGGAACCTGTCTGGGAGAGGTCACAGCACAGAAGCAAATAAGTGGATTTTAAGCGCGGCCTTAAAATAAGTCTGCAGAAGAGAGTAGAGTGGGTTCTTTCTTGATTAGATGTTTTATTAAGCTATTTCTCTTGATTAAACTTAAAATATAAGCCATCAGTATTAATTTAATCTGGAGCAGTGTTTCATTGAGGAATAAGACAGTGCTATTTTCTGGGTCTGTAGATTGAAAGAAGCAAAAATGGCTTTTAATAGAGTGATATTCTCTTCTTGTCGGATATGGGAGTTTAGGGAGAGTTTACGGATTACTGAGGATTATATCTGCAATAATGCCATTGGTTGCAAATCTATTAGATTGAATGGATCGGTTGGAGAGGCATTTAGAGGCAATGAGGATTTTATAAGAGCAAGGGAATGTGACAGATGGCAGTTATAGGAAGAGGGGAAAGTCTCAGATACAGTTAGATAGATGGGTTAACTCCAGGAAAGATAGGAGAGGTAACCAGGTAGTGCAGGAGTCTTCTGTGGCTATCCCCATTTCAAACAAGTATGCTGTTTTGGAAAATGTAGGGGGTGATGGATTCTCAGGGGAATGTAGCATGAACAGCCAAGTGTCTGGTATTGAGACTGGCTGTAATGTAATGAGAGGTACGTCGGGTTCCAAACGATTAATTGTGCTAGGCAACTCTCTAGTCCAAGGTACAGACAGACGTTTCTGTGTCCAGCAGTGAAAAATGAAAACGGTGTGTTGTTTCCCTGGTGCCAGGATCAAGAATGTCTCAGAGAGAGTGCAGAATGTTCTCAAGGGGGAGAAGGGCCAGCGGGAGGTCATTGTACACATTGGAACCAATGACATAGGAAGGGAAAAGGTTGAGATTCTAAAGGGAGATTACAGAAAAAATATCAAAAAAGTGTTGGGAGTAATTTCCCAATTTTGAGTTAAAGAATTTTGTTGAGTGAGATTCATGGTGCTCAGTCTACCATGGCTCACACTAACTTTTCTCACACAATGTTCCACTCTGCGCCTCATGAGTTATACAACCAGGCTACATGTCACCGTTCTCATGTGGCTGAAGAAGTGTAAGTGCTCCTCACTACTAGCACTTCAGGATTAATGCTGCTTGCGCTATGTTTAAAACTCAGCTGCATACTGCCTTCATACTGAAAACCAGAAACTGCCCTTTATATTGTAATACTCAAACATTATCACCACTTAACATAGCAACCAGGTACTGTTGAACATAGAACATACAACAGTATAGCACAGTATAGGCCCTTCAGCCCTTGATGTTGTGTCGAACTTTTATCCTACTCTAAGACCAAACTAACCTACATACCCTACATTTTACTATCATCTATGTGCCTATCCAAGAGTCGCTTGAATGTCCCTAATATATCTGACTCTAATATCAGCGCTGTCAGTCATTCCACACACCCACCACTCTTTGTGTAAAGAACCTACCTCTGACATCTCCTTCAATCAGCTTAAAATTCTGCCCTCTCATGATATCCATTTCCACCCTGGGAAAAAGTCTCTGGCCATCCATTCTATCTATGCCTCTCATCATCTTGTATACCTCTATCAAGTCATCTCTCAATCTTAATTGCTCCAATAGGAAAAGCCATAGCTCCCTCAACGTTTCTTCATAAGACATGCCCTCTAGTCCATCCTAGTAAATCTCCTCTGCATCCCCTCTAAAGTTTCCACATCTTTCCCATAATGAGGTGACCAGAACTGAACACAATATTCCGAGTGTGGTCTAACTAGGCTTTATGGAGCTGCAGCATAACCTCGCAGCTCTTAAACTCAATTACCCTGCTGATGAAAGCCAACACACTAAACACCTTCTTAACAACTCTATCAACTTGGGGGTTCTATGGATATTGCTCCGAAGATCCCTCTGTTCCTCCACATTGCCACAAATCCTGCCTTTAACCGTATTATCTGCATTCAAATTCGACCTTCCAAAATGAATCATTTCACACTTTTCTAGGTTAAACTCCATCTGCCACTTATCAACTCAGTTCTGCATCCTGTCAATGTCCTGTTGCAACCTGCAGCAGCCCTCCACACTATCCACAACTCCACCAACCTTTGTGTCATTGGCAAACTTACTAACCCATGCTTCCACTTCCTCATCCAAGCCATTTACAAAAATCACAAAGAGCAGAGGTCCCAGAACAGATCTCTGCAGAGCACCACTGGTCACTGAGATCCAGGCCAAATACTTTCCATCTACTACCACCCTCTGTTTTCTATATTTCCCTGTATCCCATGCCTTCTTACTTTCTGAATGAACGTACCATGGAGAACCTCATCAAACACCTTGGTAAAATCCATATACACCACATCCGCTGCTCTATCTTCATCACATCCTCGAAGATTTCAGAGAGGCTTATGAAGCATGACCTGCCCATCACAAAGTCATGCTGATTATCTCTAACCAAGTAATCATAAATGCTGTGTCTCAGAATCCTTCCCAATAATTTGCCCACCAGTGATGTAAGGCTTACTGGCCTGTAATTCACAGGGTTATCCCTATTCCTTTCTTGAACAAGGAAAGAATATTTGCCACCCTCCAATCATCTGGCACTATTCCAGTGGACAGTGAGGATGCAAACATCATTTCCAAAGGCCCAGCAATCTCTTCCCTTACTTCTTGTAGTAACCTAGGGTATATCCCGTCTGGCCCAGGGGACTTATCTATCTTCATGTTTTTCAACATTTCTAGCACATCCTCCCTCTTAACCTGTTCAAGCATATCAGCCTGTTTCACGCTGTCCTCACAAATGACAAGATCCCTCTCACTAGTGAATACTGAAGTAAAGTATTCATTAAGGACCTCCCCTACATCATCCGACTCCTGGCACAAGTTCCCTGATCAGTCCTACCCTCATTCTGGCCATCCTCTTGTTCCTCACATTGGTGTAGAATGCGTTGGTATTTTCCTTAATCCTATCCACTAAGGCTTTTTCATTCCCATTCCTAGCTGTCCTAAATCCATTCTTCAGTTCCTTCCTGGCTACCTTGTAACCCTCTAGAGCCCTGTCTGATCCTTGCTTCCTTAACCTTAACTAAGCTTCCTTCTTCATCTTGACTAGATGTTCCATATCTCTTGTCATCCAAGGTTCTTTCATCCTACCATCCCTTCCTTGCTTCAGTGGGACACATCTATCAAGCATTTGCAGCAAGTGTTCCTTAAACAACCTCCACATTTCTATTTTGCATTTTCCTGAGAATATCTGTTCCTGATTTATGCTCGACAGTTCCAGCCTAATAGCATTGAAATTCCTCTTCCCCCAATTAAATACTTTCCCATTATATCTGCTCCCATCCCTCTCCATGACAATAGTAAAGGGAGGGAGTTGTGATCACTATCACCGCAATGTTCTCCCAGTAAAACATCTAACACCTGACCTGGTTCATTACCAAGCACTAAATCCAATATGGCCTCCCCTGTAATCGGCCTATCTACATATTGAATAAGGATCCTTCCTGGACATACCTGAAAAAAATCTGCTCCATCCAAACTATTTGCACCAAGGAGGTCAATATTAGGGAAAGTAAAGTCACCCATGACAACAACCCTGTTACTTCTGCACCTTTCCAAAATCTGCCTAGGAATCTGCTCCCCTGTGTCTCTTGCTATTGGGGTGTCTGTAGAAAACTCTCAGTAAAGTGACTGCTTTTTTCCTGTTTCTGACTTCCACCCATACTGAGTCAGGAGACAAATCCTCCTCGACAATCTCCCTTTCTACAGCTGTGATACTATCGCTGATTAGAAATGACACTCCCCCATGTTTTTTTACTTTCCTCCCTATTCATTTTGAAACATCTAAACCTCAAACATCCAACCATTCCTGCCACTGTGATATCCAAGTCTCCATAATGGCCACAACATGGTAGCTCCAAGTACTGATCCATGCCCTAAGGTCATTACCCTTATTCCTGACACTTCATGAGTTAAAATAGACATACTTCAACCCACCACACTGACTGCAACTTTGCCTTATCAACCATTTATCTTTCCTCACAGACTCTCTGCACGCTGTATCTGCCTGTGCACCAGCTACCTCATCCTCCGATCCATAGCTCTGGTTCTTATCCCCATGCTAAAGTAGTTTAAACTCTCCCGAAGAGCTCTTGTAAACTCCCACCCAGCATATTGTTATCCCTCCAATTCAGGTGCAGCCTGTCCTCTTTGGACAGATCCCACCTTCCACAGAAGGTATCCCAATGATCCACATATTTGAAGCCCTCCCTCCAACACCATTGTGCAGTCACGTGTTCAGCTGCACTCACTTTCTGTTCCTAGCCTCATTGGCCTACGGCACCGGTAACAATCCTGAGATTACTAGTCTGATCGTGATGCCTTTTAGCTTCTAAATTAACTCCCTATGTTCTCTTCTCATGTCCTGATCCCTTTTTCTAGCTATGTCATTAGTATCGATGTGTACCACTACTTCTGGCTGCTTACCCTCCCCTTAAGAATCCTGTAGACCTAATCATAATTTGACACACCTTTACTCTGAGATTGTGCCCTGTAGTCCTAGACAGTGAAGGGAAACATCTTCCTAGCATTTACCCTGTCAAGCCTCACAGGAATCCTATATGTTTCAATGAGATCACCTCTCATTCTTGTAAACTCCAGTGTGTGCAGTGCCAACCTGTTCAGTCCTTGCTCATAGGTCAGTCCCTCCATAGTGAACCTTGGAAGACACCTCCACACTTCCACATAGGTAATCCTGTTCTTCTCCTTGTTTTTCCTTGGAGGGAGTGAGTTGTCAGATGTCCACTTCCCAGGCATTCTTGGACCTCTAGGCCCAATTATGGGGCCATTTATTTTTCTGCAATGAGACCAAGGACAAATAGGGCATTGAACCTGATGGAACTGGCTGTAAGAGTAGCCGGTAAACATGCATGGGCAGACCAGGTGTGAGGTGATTAGATTAGATTAGATTAGATTACTTACAGTGTGGAAACAGGCCCTTCAGCCCAACAAGTCCACACCGCCCCGCCGAAGCGTAACCCATCCATACCCCTACATCTACATCTACATCTACATCTACCCCTTACCTAACACTACGGGCAATTTAGCATGGCCAATTCACCTGACCTGCACATCTTTGGACTGTGGGAGGAAACCGGAACACCCGGAGGAAACCCACGCAGACACGGGGAGAACGTGCAAACTCCACACAGTCAGTCGCCTGAGGCAGGAGTGCTAACCACTGTGCCACCGTGCCGCCCACGGTGTAGGTAGGGAGTACACAGGGCAGGAAGCATGCACAGTTTTGAAGAATGAGGTGGGTGCGAGCTATTGAGTGGACATGATGGATGCAGTATTGAGATTAGTAGTCTATGAGGCTTAGTGGAATACACATGCAAAGCAAAGTTACTGAGTGGTGGCCCTGTGAGTGTCAGGTAGTAGAGGTGGTGTCACTTTCTCTATGTAGCACAGGAGGCCATTAAATTCATTCTGCACTCCTCAGCTTGTCTTCTGACTCAGGGCACAGCACTGACCTGTGTTGCAAATTTTGTCCAGGCTGGCTGGATCTGCTGGCATGATGTCCATTAGCAATCAACAGGGCAAAATACTGCCTTAGTCTGCAACAGCACCTCCAGATTCCACTCCTGAAATGGTGAACTATCTTATCTTTCCTCTGCATGATGAAAGGTATGCGACATACACACAAATAAATGTGAATTTTTAGGGTTTGGCTTTCAAAATGGTGGCATATGGCCATTGGTTACTGTTGTAAAGGCTCCTCTCTTTTAGAAAAATTTCAGTCAGATATTCCTTCTGGAATTGTGACCTAATCCAGTATGTTTTAGACAGCAGGTGACTGCAACCCCTTGGAGTGTTAATAGAAACACAAAATCATGAATCAAAAAGAAACTACTATCTAAGTTTAACAGATGATAGGAAAGGCAAATTAACTTTTATTTCAAGAGGCTTTCATTTCAAAAGGGCAGTACATAAAAAAAGGAAGACTTGCTACAACTATATAGTGCACTGGTTAAACCACATCTGGAATATTACAAACATTTTTGGTCCCCCTATTTAAATATTGGATTTGAAAACAGTCCTGAGAGATTCTGAGGAAGGGTCACCAGATCTGAAATGTTGACTCTGATTTCTCTTCGCAGAGCTGACAGACCTGCTGAACTTTTCCAGCAATTTCTCTTTTCATTTCTGAGTTGCAGTATCTGCAGTTCTTTCTGTTTTTACGGAGAGGTTCACTAGATTGATTCTGGATATGGAGGGATTTTCTTATGAGGAGCGTTTGAGGGACTAAACTCATTGGAGTTCAAAAGAATGAAAAGCGACCTTATTGATACATGCAAGATTCTTAGGGGGCTTGATAGGTAGATATGGAAAGTTTTTTCCCCCTTGTGTGAGTCTAGGGCCAGTGGGCATAACCTCAGAAAAAGGCAGAGATGAAGAAAAAATTATTTTCTCAAAAGATAGTGAATCAGTGGAATTTATTACAATAGTGGGCTGTCGAGGCTAAGTCATTAAGTATATTCAAGGCTGAAATTGACTGATTTTTAATTAAGAAAGGGATCAGACATCATGGGAAAAGGAAGGAAAGTAGAAGTCAGGATTATCAAATCAGTCATAATAACATGAAAGACAAAGAAGAATAGATGAGTAATTTGACTTATGTTTACTCCAACATCTTATGATCTTGTGGTGTTACTTATTTAAATTATTATACTAAAGTTGTTTATGATAGGTATGGTAAACATGAAAGGCCATTAACATGTTTTCAGTTTGGAATAATCAATGATTTTAGTTTCAAAAACCCAGTGATTGTTTAGGCAATCTGAACGCAATCTGGCTGGGATCAGAAGCAATTTATCTTTTAGAAAAGACCTTTTAAGGGGGATAAGTTACCTCAGTTGAAGAGTTTAATTTGTAAAACTTTGGTGAGAAGTCTGCAGTTTATTAGAAGCTAAGCAAGGTTAAGTTCTCAGTTTTGTAAGTGGTCATGTAAGTAGATACCACAGTTCACAGGAGGAGATCAGTTCTGTAGAACTTTAATATTTCTGAGTAATTTCACTGGAACTAAAATTCTGTAAATTAATGATGTTGTAAAAAAAGGTTAAAACTTTGTTTTGCAGTGTAGCGTAAGATTTTTCTAAACTGTCTTCTATGTCTAGATAGCTTGGTTCTTGTTATTTTTTGATTTAGTCTTTTATGTGTTCTGTTATAAAAGAAACTTCGCAGTCTCGTGTGATAATGTTTCTATGTCTGGCCATCATATTAACCAATTGAGCCAAGTATAATTCTGAGATCTGACTTGCCGGCAGCTAGGATCACAACATCTGTAACATTTTCGGTGTTGGCACCACAGCATGAGGGATCAGTGACCTTGCAGCATTTAAAGTTGTGTGTAGTTTGGCTTTAAATATGGTGCAAGTGATGTGTAAGCCAGAAAGTCCCAGCAGTGGTGAGCACTTCCACCTCACTAAACACACAATTACCTCAGAAATGCATTCAAAATCTCAGGTGTTTATTTAATGATATGAAAAGTGAAAGGTGGCATTAGAATATTCACCTCAGATGCCATTGAACTTCTTTACTACAGAGGGCTATTAAGGCTGGGTCATTAAATATCTTCAAGGATGTGAGAGACAGGTTTTGACTCAGTGAGGGAATCAAGGACTATAGGGAAAAGGCAGGAAAGTGGCATTAACTATTGTCAGACTAGTCATGATCTCATTGAACAGCAGGGCAGAACTGAGGGGCACAATGCCCTGCTTCTGCTCCTAAATCCTACGGTCTTATATTTGCTTATCATTGGTTGGGATGAGTTACTGCACAGAGGCATGGAAATAGAGGAATATTGTTTAAAAGGAGAGCAGTTTGGGGGGCTGGCATACAGAGCTCAATGAGCAGCCAGATTTCATTTTCATCAGGCGAAAGTAAAAATCAAGTTTGACTTTGGTATTCAGAATCACATGTAAGTGGTGCTAACACTTGTCTCAGTCATGCTAGGAATCAATCATTACACTTGCAGTCTACCGAATCCAGTCTTCCCATAGATTGTAAGTGGTTCCTTAGAATTCGTATCTCTCCAGGCTACTTCTTTAGTGACAGTGAACCATTACACCAATAATCACATTCATTGCTCAATTTAAGCAGGTCTGTGTGGTTGACAGAAGAACATTGTCAAATTCTGAATGTAGAGGATGTTTCATATTATTGTCTGTGTTTGTGGCAGGTTCCTGTTTGACAATAGGTGAGAGCACTCTGAAACAAATACATGGATGCTGTTGAAGGTGGAGTTGGGGACAACCACAAAACATTCGTTGCTGTTTCATTATAATTAGTTAATCATCCCAATTACAATTCTAGCACTATCTACAGACTCAGTACCTTTTATATCGTGAGACCACTCATCACTGCTAACATATTTTGGCAAGACACTTGAATCATAATAAAGTTCAATCATAATAAAAAATGTGATAAATAATATATTTTGTTAATTTCATTGGAGTGGGAAAAACTGGGAGGGTGTGGGCGGCACGGTGGCACAGTGGTTAGCACAGCGCCAGAGACCCGGGTTCAATTCCTGCCTCAGGCGACTGACTGTGTGGAGTTTGCACATTCTCCCCGTGTCTGTGTGGGTTTCCTCCGGGTGCTCCAGTTTCTTCCCACAGTCCAAAGATGTGCAGGTCAGGTGAATTGGCCATGCTAAATTGCCCGTAGTGTTAGGTAAGGGGTAAATGTAGGGGTATGGGTGGGTTGCGCTTCGGCGGGGCAGTGTGGACTTATTGGGCCGAAGGGCCTGTTTCCACACTGTAAGTAATCTAATCTAAATCTTTACCTTACATTGTCACATTGAAATAAGACAAGACAAAAGTCAACTTTAATTATAAGAGAATTTAATGGAAGTTATACTATGAAAATTGTCTTACAGGATTTTATAATTTTCAAAGCAATATACTTGATGTGGCTGTTGACAGCGTGAGCAACTTCAAGGGTGGTGGATAGTACTGGGAAACTCAGAATAAATTTATTTCTAACTTGAAGCTCATTGGGTCTAGAGAAAATAGAACTTTGCGATTCAATTGATTTACTTTTACCTTAAAAGGGCCTGGGATGCAGAAGCCAGAAGGTTGATCACAATTTTAGTTTTTCAAAATGGGAGAGTGGTCTGGAGTCAAAATAACCACATGTTTCTTTTCCACATGAAAGGTAACAGAGCTTACAGAGCAGGAGCAACCTGGTGGGAAGGAAAATAATGGCCCCTAATCTTGCAGTCAATGGTGAAGGGATAACATTCAGCAGGACCTTACAAAAAGCAGCCCACAAAAGTCAGGCAGGTTCCAGAGTGTTGTTTGTCTCTATTCTGACATGACTTTGAATCTGGCGCCATCCACAGGAGATCGGCTGCTTTGACCAATAGTGAAATCTGTAAGGAGACTAATCAATCAGATCAAAGAATTCACACTCTGTGGAATGATTGTTCCCTGAATGTCCTGGTCAGAAGTGGACTGTAGCTAGGTGCCCTTCTCACTCCTCCAGCATCCCAGCATGCTCTGTCTGGATGAAGTCATGGAGGGATTTGAGAGAAAGACTTGAAAACTAACATTTATTTTGCATTTTCTGTAATCACTGGACATTCCAACATGTCTTTTTGAAGTGTAGATACTGTTACAACATAAATGTGTAGTGGGTAATTTGCACTCTACAAGCTCTCACAAGCAACATTAATAAACAGAGGATCTGTTTTTGTGAACGTTGATTAAGAGATAAATATTTGCCAGGACACCAGGGGGCTATTTTCCCAGGAGGATCAGAGGCTGAGGGGATGACATTCTAGAGGTTTATACAATCATGAGGGGCATGGATAGGGTAAATAGCCAAAGTCTTTTTCCAGGGTGGAGGAGTCCAAAACTATATGGCATAGGTTTAAGGTGAGAGTGAAAGATTTAAAAGGGACCTTTGGGGCAACCTTTTCATGCAGAGGATGGTGCATGTATGGAATGAGCTGCCAGAGGAAGTAATGGAGGCTGGGACAATTACAACATTTAAAAGGCATAAATAGGAAGAGTTTAGAGGGATATGGGCCAAGTGCTGGTAAATGGGACTGGATTGATTTAGGATATCTGGTCATTGAATTATAGCAATGTACAGCATGGAAACAGACCCTTTGGTCCAACCCGTCCATGCCGACCAGATATCCCAACCCAATCTAGTCCCACCTGCCAGCACCCGGTCCATATCCCTCCAAATCCTTCCTCTTCATATACCCATCCAAATGCCTCTTAAATGTTGCAATTGTACCAGCCTCCGCCACTTCCTTTGGCAGCTCATTCCATACACGTACCACCCTCTGCATGAAAAATTAGGTCTCTTTTATGTCTTTCCCCTCTCACCCTAAACCTATGGCCTCTAGCTCTGGACTCCCCGACCCCAGGGAAAAGACTTTGCCTATGCCCCTCATAATTTTGTAAACCTCTATGAGGTCACCCCTTAGCCTCCAAAGCTCCAGGGAAAACAGCCCCAGCTTGTTCAGCCTCTCTCTATAGCTCAAATCCTCCAACCCGTGCAACATCCTTGTAAATCTTTTGTGAATGCTTTCAAGTTTCACAACATCTTTCTGATAGGAAGGAGACCAGAAATGCATGCAATATTCCAACAGTGGCCTAACCAATGTCCTGTGCAGCTGCAACATGACCTCCCAACTCCTGTACTCAAAACTCTGACCAATAAAGGAAAGCATACCAAATGCCTTCTTCACTATCCTATGTAACTGCAACTCCACTTTCAAGGAGCTATGAACCTGCACTCCAAGGTCTCTATGTTCAGCAACACTCCCTAGGACCTTACCAATAAGTGTATAAGTCCTGCTAAGATTTGCTTTCCCAAAATGCATTTATCTGAATTAAACTCCATCTGCCACTTCTCAGCCCATTGACCCATCTAGTCCAGATCCTGTTGTAATCTGAGGTAACCCTCTTTGCTGTCCACTACACCTCCAGTTTTGGTGTCATCTGCAAACTTACTAACTGTACCTCTTGTCCTCGTATCCAAATCTTTTATGTAAATGACAAAAAGTAGAGGATCCAGCACCAATCCTTGTGGCACTCCACTAAATACTCATTTAGTATCTCCCCCATTTTCTCCGGCTCCACATAAAGGCCACCTTTCTGATCTTTTCAATATGGATGAGTTGGACCAAAGGGTCTGTTTGCGTGCTGTACAACTCTATGACCCTAAATCATCTGCTCTTCTTTGAAATAGCTCTTTTACATCCACTTGTAAATAGATGAGGCCATTAGGGGGCCTCAGTTTAATGTATTTCCTGAAAGACAGCATACCCGACAGTGTGGTGCTCCCTTGAGTGGCAGCCTTCAGTTTTGCAGCCATGCACAACGGGGCTTGAACCTGGAATTTTGGTCTTCATAAGTAAGTGTATTACCAACTGAGCCATGGCTGACACTTCCTTGAAAGCAAGTACTATCATTTTAAAATCAAGGCACTACTTAACTTTGCGCCTATAAAGGTCAACAAGCATAGATGTGATAGGTAAACAAAACTCGGTGTACTTTAACACACAGCCACAACAGCTTTGTATAACATCAAGTTTACAGTCGAATTTAGATGGTTGGCAGCAGTACGTCGATATGGTCAAGTTTAAAGGCTAACAAAGAAATGCTGCAAGCACTTGAAACTTTACCATGAAAGGTAATCTCTTCTTGTCCAAGAATGTGAAATGTCATGTCACCTCCTAAAAAGAAAATTCTTTGTTTTTCTGAAAGTCATGTGACCAATTTCTTATGTTTGTCAATCTTCAATGACATTTTTAAATTAGTTGGCCAATCTTGCCAGAATTCACTAAGTGTCAATTTCAGTGAGTTTCATGGAGGACTTCCCCCTGTGAGCCCTAGTGAGTTTTCTCGCATTTGCCAAACTCATCTCATTGCCTATTTACTGTGTTCCAGTCATACCCCACTCATTGAATTCTCCCACTTGCCACAAGAGGGCATGTTGGCCACTGGCAGAATCATTTTGGGTTCCTGATATCTGTACCATGCACTAGGTCAAGGCACTCCATCGATGCCTTGCATGGTTCCTGTCAATTGCCCCAGATATATTGGACAGAGGAAATTTGCAGATGTTGATCTAGAGGTCTGCTGGATGAGGGAGACATGCGGTTCCTGCCATATGAAGAGTGCCCGAGGATATTAGTGACTGATGGAGGTCTGAAGGAGCAAGTAGCAAGCTTTCATCACAACGTAACCACTCTTACTTTAATACTGGGGAGAGTCAATGGCTGGTTTCTATCCAGCAGGTAGGAGAATGAGAGATTGTACGTCAATGAGGTGATATGAAGTAAAAATGAGGAAGTTTATGCATACTAATCCATGCAAATAGACCTCTCACCGCTCACTTGTGAGAATCTCACTTTACCATTCAACTCCTAATTGGAAAATGGGAATTTTTGTTCTCGACGGTGGGAAGTTCCTCGCTGCCAATCTCACACAATCCTCCCAACTTTCTTGCCAATGTCCATCTCAGTCAGTGCCTAGGAAGATTCTATCCCAAATTGGTTTCTATCTGGACAAGTTCTAGAATAGTTATACTGACAAACTAAGCTATTGAAGGTTGGGTCAAATGTTATTTGATGGAATTTTGTGACATCATTCACAATCACACTCTGGAAAACAAAGCGTTCTTGGTTTTTGAACCATGCTTGTTCACTGGGTGCTCCCTGAGGTTATCATTATTGAATATCTTATTTTGGGATTGATTAGGTCACCTTTTCAAGGTGAAAGACAACAAGTATTTATGTACATGGATTTAATTTTTTAAATATTTAATACCCTTTTTGTGAAAACTAAATTGAAATTGATTAAATTAGTCAATAATTCACAGAATACAAGAGCAGAAACGTACAGCTAAGGCTATATAAGACTCTGGTCAGACCACATTTACAATATTAAGTATTTTTGGGCCCTTTATCTAAGGAAAGAAGTGCTGGTGTTCGAGGGGGTCCACAGGAGGTTGACAAGAATGGTCCCAGGAGTAAAGAGCTTGTCATATAAGGAGCAGTTGAGAACCTTGGGTTTATACTCAATGTAGAAAGTGAGGACTGCAGATGCTGGAGATCAGAGCTAAAAATGTGTTGCTGGAAAAGCTTGCGCTTTTCCAGCAACACATTTTCAGCTCTATACTCAATGAAGATTGGAAGAGTGAGAGTGATTCCCAAAGAAACTTACAGAATACTGTGAGGCCTGGAGAGACTGCACTTGGAGATGTTTCGAATAGTAGGGGAGACTTGGACCCGAGGGCTCAACATCAGTGTGAAGAGATTGACTGTTTAGATCTGAGACAAAGAGGAGTTTCTTCAGTTTGAGGGTGGTGAATCTGTAGAACTCAATGCTGCAGAAGGCAATGGAGGCCAAGTCACTGAGTTCTTTGTTACTAAAGGGATCCAAGGGAGAAGGCAGGATAATGGGGTTGAGAAACATATCAGCTATGGCAGAGTAGACTCGATGGACCTAATAGCCTAATTCTGCTCCTATATCTTATGGTCTTATGATCACAGACATCATCTTGCATGCTTTGCCAATAAATGATTAATGCATTCAATGTTTGCAAATATATTTAACAACTGAGCAACTGACACAGGCTGAGTGGTTGTCAATGAAAATTATCATGATAAATAGTCACAAAATTAATTGGATACTAACTTACATATGAAAATAAATCAAGTATTCTCATCTGCTACTGCAGATTAGTGCACAAACACTTACTTATTTAATGGTAATCAGTCAATAATGTAATACATCCCTTGCTTGAAGAGATATGCAGGATGTTCCAACAAGTTATTGTTAGACATAGTCACAATAGTTAGAAATGTTATAGTTGTAACAATTAATTTATAGAAATTTTAAAGAAAAAAACAAATTACCAATAAAATAAATCTTCTCATATCTTTGCATTTTTCTTGGTGTTAAACTTCAGGAATGTGGGCCTAGTCTATCCAATTTCCCGTCATAGGACAATCCTCTCAATCCAGGAACCAGTCTAGTGATTTTCATTGCAGTTCTTCTCGGGCAAACACGTAGTAAGACTAAAACTGCACCAAGTATTCAATTGTGGCCTTCCCAATGTCCTATACAACTGCAGTAATATCTCTTTACTCTTTAAATTCTAATCTATTTATAACAAAAATTAATACATTATTTGCACTCTAACAATATGCTAGCATTAGGACCTGAACACTAGGGCTCCTCCCTACTCAGTATTGAGGGCATCTTACCCCTGATCGACTGCAGCAGTTCAAGAACGTGTTTCATCTTCACCTTCTCAAGGGCAATTCGAGATGGACAATAAGTTCTGGACTAGGCAGTAACACCCATATTCCATTCAAAGAAAACACATTCAAAATGGTGACAGCTGCATTAGAACTATGCTTGTAATATCTACCTCTGTAAATCAATAAGGTGAAATACACAGGGTCAGCTGGATCCATATTGGATTGGTCCCAATCTTCACCAATTAGCTTTCTAAAATAGAACACCTTATGTCTTGCTACTTCAGGGCTGGAAGTCAAACATTCCACAAGCATTATCGTCTTCAGCCACCTTCAAAGAATCACCAACTACTGGGAAGTTTTGCCATGTTTGTTCCCATCTTACAGCCCTCGAACAAAGAATCAGGAACATTTTCAACTTCTCAATCTCAGTCTATCACTGGACTCTAAGGATTTCTCCAGCTCCGCAGTTCCCACCTTTCTCTCCAGACACACTGCTCATTTCTGGATGGACCTCTCCTTCCCTCTGGCTCGAGCTTAGTGCCCCTCCAATCACAGACTCCCTTTGTCTCACCCTTGCTGCTGCTCCAATTACATATTCACTCTCTCCTCAGCTCTCTGCTCTTCCAATATCTCTCACTCTCACTTGCAGCTTGAATTTCACTCTTGGGATTTGATGCTCTCCGCCAATTTCTGTATGAGCTGTTGGTTTCAATTGGTTGCATTCCAGACAGCTGCATGGCCATGCATGCAGACATGTTAAAGGGGATATTGTCCATGATGGCACTTATTTTTTGCATTCTAATAGGATGGGACAGCATGATATCAGCAGGTACAATTACAACATTTAAAAGACATTTGGATAGGTGCATGAATAGGGAAGATTTAGACAGATATGGAACAAACACAAGTGGGACTAGTTCAATTTGGGAAACTGGTTGGCATGGAAGAATTGGACCAAAGGTTCTGTTTCTGTGCTGCATGACTCTATGACTATTCTGGGCTATTGCTGGATAGTGAAAGTGGCAAACGGTTGGTGAGGAGTCGGCCCAGCAGAGGGTGCTCTTAAATCAAGTCCTGACTGCGTGATAGACTTGAAACAATTCACAACCACTTTAAGTAAAGACAAAGGCTCAGAAGAAGAGGCACACCATTTTACCATCTAAGTAAGACTGCAAATATTTTCTTCAGAAGAGAAAGCAAGCTTTAAATCATCTCTTAATTGTAATAATCAATTCTTCATCTTCTTTGGATTGGGCAGTTATCCTGTTACAGAGACATAAAGAGGGATGTTATATTTTCATATTATTTGTAAAGGACTAGGAATAAATTGTTACGCAAATATACATTATGGGCGCCACATTGACGACTGCATTGTCATCAGGTGCCAGGCAACAAGGTATCAGATCATCAACCACATGGAGTGCAGCAAGAAAACACTCGATGAAGCTGGAGCATATTGAATCTGAATTATTTTGAACTTCTGGGAACAAGAGGCCAAAATACTGTGTTGAAAAACGTCATAAAATTGTATGAAATCATTTTTCAAGGTTACATATTGGAAAACATTCTAACTGATTCAGAAATAAGTACTTGATGTTTCTCATTGAGAAATGTCTCACAAACAAATTTTACTTAAGCTTCACATCCTGAAGGTTTGCTGTTAATGTTTTGGTTCTTTTTTTAATTTACAATTTACATAATCCAGCTCACTATGAAAGGAAGGGTCAAATATTTTATTCAGGGCTTAGTGACATGAAAACAGTGGGCACATATCATGTGATCAATAACACATGACTAAATATCACAGATCAAATGGCAAATGATCAGGTTTCCAGGAATTTAACCAAACCAGAATTGGCAACCCTTTGTAGAAGAAAACAAAATGTACACTTTGCATCACCATACGGTGAATTATCTTGTGGTACACTAAAACATCTAGGTCTCTTCCTTTCACCACTGGCTTCACTATTAGCTTTTTTTGTATGTGTGAATAAGAATGTATGTCCAGCATGTGATCTGTCAACGTACATAATACTATAGTTTCTCAATTAATTAACCTTTTCCAGAGCCCAATCCATTTGTCTAACACACCAAGATCAGTTTGATTTGTTTCCCAACCCCAAGAGAATCCAGCAAGGGCAGCAGACCCAACTCACTTTGAGCTCCCAAATGCTGTGATCCAACATCCCCTGACTTCTCAGAGTGTCTAACACCTTTGTGATAATATCATGGTGCTGATCCTGATATCTGCTGGTGTTTTGATTTTTAAAGCAACAGAAAAACCAAGACGATGATTCCTGCAAACCCTCGGATGGGCCTCAATAAGGACACACAGGTCAGTAAACATCTGGCTGGCCAGTCACAGCTGCCTACAGCAGGGATGCTCTGAAGTCTTCATCTCACATCTTCTTCGGAGGTGGACTCTTTGCTGAAGTCATCACCTTGGTGACCCTCCTGCCTCTCATTCCTCACTCCTTTGTCTCTGTCCCCTGGTGTGTGCCTCCCCACTCACAGATGCTACTCTATCACTCATCAATCCTACCCTAGAACAGCTTAATCCCATTCCCTGTGTGTCCTTCCTTCCAAGTGGACTCTTCCTGAGTGTCCCCTCATGGAACCCCCAAAGCCTCGAAATAGAAGGACCTGCCCATCCCCCTCCTGAAAGCTGCTCCCAAAATGGCCTTTGTCCAGATTGAAGAATTATGCAGATGTTCCTCTGATACAGTAAAATCGTTTGGCTGTGCATGAGGACATTCTTTGAGACATCCCTCTTCAATGGCCACAGCTGCTGTCCTGTAATCTTAGTAGGGGGGAAAGTTGTCTCAAGCCATCACGCTGGCCAAATGGAAGCAAGCTTCCCAACGTCCCTCCCCAAACTCCCCCACAGTGACACAGAGGCTAAAAGTCCAGTGCAAACCTGGATCAAGAGTCTGTGTTAAACTGCGATTATGTGTTTGAAAAGCTACCACACCCTCTAACCCTATCCAAAAGATCAATGAGTTGAACACCAGCATGTAATTCATGAAAATGTAGAAGATGCTAGTTAAAAGAAATACTGAAGTTCCGGGTATGTAGCAACGAATAGGCAAGCAAGGGCAATGCTTATTGGATAGATTTCTCTCTGGAGCTGGGCACTTCTTGTGTTTCTGCTTTAGAATTATATTTCTAACTATCTGATCATTCTGACAACTCAACAGAGGGATTACTGTCCCAATAAAAATACAAAAGATACTTGTCCAGTGGAAAGAAAATTGATATTAATATTCCTTAATAGTTCACAAATGAGTTATTTGTCACTACAATTTGGGGTGAATTTGAATTTGGATATCAACATCAAAGGAAGATATCATGGAGAATGACTCGAAAGACTTGGGAACTTGGGAGGATTAGTGATGATATCTTGGGGACAGTCCATATCACAGTAGAGGAGGTGTTGGGCATATTAAAATGAATGTATTTGGAAAGACAGGGATTGATTCGGAATCGTCAGCATAGCTTTGTGCGTGGGAACTTAAATGAAGTAACCAGGAAGGTTGATGTGGGCAGGGCGGTAGACATAGTCTATATGGATTTTAGTAAGGCATTTGATAGTAGAAGCAGAAGGTAATAGTGGAAAGATGTCTGTCAGACTGGAGGCATGTGACTAGTGGAGTGCCTCGGGGTCAGTGCTGGGCCCATTGCTGTTTGTTATCTATATCAATGATTTGAATAAGAATGTACAAGGCATGATTAGTAAGTGTGCAGATGACACTAAAATAGGGGGTATTGTGGACAGTGAGGAAAGTTATCAGAAATTGCAGCAGGACCTTAATCAGCTGAGCAAATGGGCCAAGAAATGGCAAATTATTTTTAATGTAGATAAGTGTGAGGTCTTCCAGTTTGGAAACTCAAATCAAAGTAGGAATTTCATGGTGAATGGTAGGGCATTAAGGAGTGTAATGGAACAGAGACACCTTGGAGTTCAGGTGCATGGTTCTCTGAAAGTGGGGTCATAGGTAGACAGGACAGTGAAGAAGGCTTTTGGCACACTGGCCATCATCAGTCAGGGCACTGAATACAGAAGTTAGGCAGTTATCTTACAGTTGTACAGGACGTTGGTGAGGCCACACTTGGAGTATTGTGTTCAGTTTTGGTCACCTTGCTGTAGGAAGGATGCAATTAAACTGGAAAGCCTGCAGCAGAAATTTTCAAGTAAGTTGCCTGGACTCAATGGTCTGAATTATAGGGAGAGGTTGGACAAGCTAGGACATTGTTCTTCAGAGCATAGGAGACTGAGAGGGGATCTTATAGAAGTGTATAAGATCATGGAGGCATGGATAGGGTGAATGCACTGAGTCTTTTTCCCAGATTTGGAGGATCAAGGACCAGAGGCTACCCATTTAAGGTTAGAGGGGAAAGAATAAAAGGGAACCTAACGGACAACTTTTTTTTATACACATAAGATGATATAGAGTCATAGAGATCTACAGCATGGAAACAGACCCTTCGGTCCAACTCGTCCATGCCGACCAGATATCCCAACCCAATCTAGTCCCACCTGCCAGCACTTGGCCCATATCCCTCCAAACCCTTCCTATTTATATACCCATCCAAATGTCTCTTAAATGTTGCAATTGTACCAGCATCCACCACATCCTCTGGCAGCATCAATCCATACATGTACCATGCTTTGCATCAAAACGTTGCACCTTAGACCTCTTTTATATCTTTCCCCTCTCACATTAAACCTATACCTTCTAGTTCTGGACTCCCCCACCCCAGGGAAAAGACGTTGTCTATTTATCCTATCCATGCCTCTCATGATTTTATAAACCTCTATAAGGTCACCCCTCAGCCTCCGACAGTTCAGGGAAAACAGCCTCAGCCTACTCAACATCTCCCTAAAGCTCAAATCCTCCAACCCACGCAACATCCATGAAAAATCTTTTCTGAACCCTTTGAAGTTTCACAACATCTTTCCAATATGAAGGAGACCAGAATTGCACGCAATGTTCCAAAAGTGGCCTAACCAATGTCCTGTACAGCCACAACATTAACTCCCAACTCCTGTACTCAGTACTCTGACCAATAAAGGAAAACATACCAAATGCCTTCTTCACTATCTTATCTACCTACGACTCCAATTTCAGGGAGATACAAACCTGCACTCCAAGGTCTCTTTGTTCAGTAACACTCCCGAGGACTTTACCATGAAGTGTATAAGTCCTGCTAAGATTTGCTTTCCCAAAATGCAACACCTCACATTTATCTTTCTCAGCCCACTGGCCCATCTGATCAAGATCCTGTTGTATTCTGCGGTAACCTTCTTCACTGTCCACTACACCTTCAGTTTTGGTGTCATCTGCAAACTTACTAACTATACCTCTTCTGCTCACATCCAAAACATTTATATCAATGATAAAAAGAAGTGGACCCACCACTGATCCTTGTGGCACTCCACTGGTCACAGGCCTCCAGTCCAAAAAACAACCCTCCACCACCACCCTCTGTCTTTTACCTTTGAGCCAGTTCTGTATTCAAATGGCTAGTTCTCCCTGTATTCCATGAGATCTAACCTTGCTAAACAGTCCCCCATGGGGAACCTTGTCGAATGCCTTACTGAAGTCCGTATAGATCACATCTTCCGCTCTGTCCTCATCAATCCTCTTTGTTACCTCTTCAATCAAGTTTGTGACACGATTTCCTATGCACAAAGCCATGTTGACTATCTCTAATCAGTCCTTGCCTTTCAAAATACATGTACTTCCTGTCCCTCAGGATTCCCTCCAACAACTTTCCCACCACTGACGTCAGGCTCACCGGTCTATAGTTCCCTGGCTTGTCCTTACTCCCTTTCTTAAACAGTGGCACCACCTAAAACAACCTCCAGTCTTCCGGCACCTCACCTGCGACTATCAATGATCAAATATCTCAGCAAGAGGCCCAGCAGTCACCTCCCTAGCTTCCCACAGAGTTCTAGGGTACAACTGATCAGGTCCTGGGGATTTATCCACCAAAAAGCATTTTAAAACATCCAGCACCTCCTCTTCTGTAATATGGATATTTTTCAAGACGTCACCATCTATTTTCCCCCATTCTATATCTTCCATGTTTTTCTCCACAGTAAATACTGATGCAAAATACACATTTAGTATTTGCCCCACCTCCAGCAGTTCCACACATGGGCTGCCTTGTTGACCTTTGATGGGGCCTATTCTCTCCCTAGTTAACCTTAATGTATTTGTTATTAATAATCTTTAATGTATTAAAGGAGAATCTTTTAGATTTGCCAAAGCTATCTCATGTCCTGTTTTTGCCCTCCTGATTTCCCTCTTAAGTATACTCTTACTGCCTTTATACTCTTCTAAGGATTCACTCGATTTATCCTGTCTATACCTGACATATGCTTCCTTCCTTTTCTTAACCAAACCCTCAATTTCTTTAGTCATCCAGCATTCCCTATACCTACCTGTCTTTCCTTTCACCCTAACAGGAATATACTGTCTCTGGACTCTCATTATCTCATTTCTGAAGGCATCCCATTTTCCAGCCGTCCCTTTACTTGCGAACATCTACGCCCAATCAGCTTTTAAAAGTTCTTGGCAAAAGTGAAATCTGCAGATGCTAGAAACCAGAGTTTAGATTAGAGTGGTGCTGGAAAAGCACAGCAGGTCAGGCAGCATCCGAGGAGCAGGAAAATCGACGTTTCGGGCAAAAGCCCTTCATCAGGAATGGAGGCAGGGAGTCTCCAGGGTGGAGAGATAAAGGGGGGGAGGGAATAATAGGTGAATGGGGGTGGGGATGGAGGTGATAGGTCAGAGTCGAGGGTGGAGCGGATAGGTGGGAAGGGAGATTGGCAGGTTGGACAGGTCATGAGGACAGTGATGAGCTGGAAGTTTGGAACTGGGGTAAGGTGGAAGGAGGGGAAATGAGAAAACTGGTGAAGTCCACATTGATGCCCTGGGGTTGAAGTTTTCCGAGGTGGAAGATGAGGCGTTCTTCCTCCAGGCGTCAGGTGGTGAGGGAGCGGCGGTGGAGGAGGCCCAGGACCCGCATGTACTTGCGTTCAATCAGCTTAGCATATGGAATGAGCTGCCAGCAGAAGTGGTTGAGGTGGGTACATTAACAACATTTAAATGGCATTTGGCTAAGTACATGGATAGAAAAGGATTAGAAGGATTTGGGCCAAGTGCGGACATTTTGGTCAGCATGTACCAGTGTGAGCCAAAGGGCCTGTCTCCGTGCTGTAGTACTCTATGACTCTAAAAGCATTAAATTATTCAATGTTATCCACACTATATGGATAGACAAAAAGTTAGCTAGAATAAATACATAAGTTGGTTAAGTTTATACTGGTTGCTAAAAACATAAGATTGCCGCTGGTGCAATTTTACAATGTAATTAAAGATAATTGAAAGGTACCAGTGTAGGTCTCATGATTGGTGGAAACAGTCTCATATTATTTTGGGTTTGATATCACATACAGGCAAGTCCAGCACCTGGAGTATAAAATACGCAGGGGGCCCTTACATATATTTTAAAATTATGAAGAATTGATTAAAATAGATCATTTCTTTCTTGTTTTTAAACATTAACATTTTAAATGGTGGGACAGACAGAGAAAGGTTTTACAAATGTGTGTAAGCATGCTAGTGCAGGTTTTGCTTCTGGGCAGAATTCCACATGGAATCAAGCAGTATAAACAAGGTACCGTCTGGCTTGAACTAACATTGCAGCTGCTTGTCTCGAATCAGTTGCTGCATTATAAATGCACCAAAGATTATTTTCTCCTATTGTACTTTCCTAGCTGCCTTCCTTTTACCATTGTGCTCCATCATAAAAATTTACTGGAATTGACTTCTGGCAGTATAAATCTCAACCAACTGTTCTGAAATGGATAACAGTAACACCCTTTACTCTCTGATTCTATCTGCCACTCTGCTGTGTGGCTTGATCTTGTGTGATTCCAGCTGAGACCAGAAACTCAGCCTATGTATTACACTCTGCACTGAGTCTGTTAAAAATCAGTATTTTGAGATGAATTAATTACTACTAAGCTATGCATGTATAATGATTATTTAAAATACTCTTGTTTTAAGTTTACAAAAATAAACTGAAGAAAAGTTTTGTTCCACTCACATTTTGCAGAACTAGCACTGTTTAGTCAATGGAAACTTAATCATATCAACCAATTCACCAGATTCTAAACAATATCCAAGTGGATTTGTATAACACAATTCACATTGTAAAATGTCTTGATTTGGTTTATTATTGTCACGTACTGAGATACAGTGAAAAGTAGTGTTTTGTGTGCTGCAAATTATACCTAATATAAGTATATCAGGGTAATGGAACAGAATACAGAATATAGTGTTACAGCTACAGAGAAGGTGCAAAGAAATATTAACTCTAATATATGAGAGATCTGTTAATAAGTCTGAAGAAGCCATTCTCGAATCTGTTAGTACCTGCTTTCAAATTGTCTCAAGGAACCTCATAGGAACATTATCAAACAAAATTTGGCACAGAATCAAATAAGGAGATCTTGAAGTGCCGAAGAATGAAGGCACCTTGGACTGCACTTTTACAAATCCCTGAAACTGCTGAACATGAAGATAAGGGATACCTTTCATTAACTGACTGCCAGCAACTTGGACAATTCTTCCTTGGCTGGTTATGGAATGGTGGCAGTAAAAATGTTCTCCAGAGGTGTGCCTGATTGTAATATAGAGAACATACCCACTGAGATGTTAGCGTTGCTGATGCTTCCTCTGAGGCATCCATCTTCATTTCCTCAGAGATAGAAGACTGGCTGACTGGCCTTCTGAACCACTGCCACCTGCAGGAGACAATAGGGAGAATGTGGCAACAAACTGGTTTAAGTTGTAGCATGTTAACATTAAATGCACAGTGCGGGTAATGGGAGAGTTACATGTCAACGAACAGTGTGACTTGCTTGTTGCTGGAACATGGAGATTTGTGCTTCCCCACAGAGTGGTCCAGTCTTGCCAGATCTGTTCCTCATAGAGAGTGAAGAAATGAATGAAAGCCCCCAGCTATGGATTAACCAGTGTGGTATATACCAGTTGACAGTGCAGAAGACCAGATATAGTGCCAATAGAATGGGCGGTGATGTTAAAGTAGGATGTGACACTTTCCCTCCAGGAGAAGGAGAACTCCTACATCAGACTTATAGCCTTTCCGCTGCTATGTTTGTGGCACACTTGGTCCCTGGGTAGGGAGGAGTAGCAGAGGGTCTGCACAATTAAATATACTCAATATGCAAGTTCGTCTGTAACTTCCTCTGCAAATTGTTCAGTTAAAGCAAAAGAGACACCAATCCTGAGGCAATGGCCAAGTGAAGGTGGGACAGGTAGAGGACGCTACTTGCAGTGTTCAGCCATGACCCTGCCCTCGACACATCAGGCCAAATGTGGAGCTTGGATCCATCTCAGGCAACACAGAGCAGATCTTGTCAGCTGCAGTGCTGCTCCACCCAGTTTAAAGAAGGGGAAGAAAAGCCACTTTAAACACACCCTGCTGCCTTTGATTATGGCTGGTCATCCATTCACAGAGTCAAAATGTAAAGAGCCATCAAATGAAGCTCAATTCATGGAATATCAGAGTGCTTCCACACACCAATGTGAGACCAGATTGCAGAACAACCCGCACAGCTGCAAGGCTTCAACATCCTAAACAAACCCAGGCTCACTAGGGAGTGTCAGCTTCTGATTGGTGACACCTTCCACAGGAATGGTGGGTCTAAGGTAAAGAGCAGCCTAGACCGAGGCATAGTGTTTGCCATTCAATTCAAACTAGCACACAAGCTTGACTCACTTCCTACAGGGATCACTGACTGACTCCTGGTTTCTTGTTTGAATCTTGCCAGTAATCAGTATACAACACTTATGAACACCAATGCTCCAACAATGACACATACAGACAAGGTCAAAGAAGCATGCCCTCAGCGAGATAGTTAGGGAGCCCGCTCGCCCAACCACAATTCGGAAAAACTCTTTATTCTTGGTGAAATCATTCCACAAAAGTGGTATCCCTTCACCCTTTATTTTGCCAGCTCTCAGACTGAACAGAATTTTTGACATTCCTGTTTATATCTGCCAGATAGGGCTCCCTAAATAGGGCTGGTAATCTGCTCCAATCAGGGAACTCATATTCTAGGAACTCCACTTGGCTGACCTCGTTACAATCACTAGATCTCTCTCTTCCCCGAGTCCAGGGATGTAGGCCTGTACTTTTTCTTGTAGCCTCCCCTGGGAAATTTTCACACCATGTCCATTTCCTCCAACTCAGCCTCGGATACAGGCAGTGTGTGCCAAACCATAGGCCGTGTCCTGTGCCCAGAGAGTTTCGGAAGAAATTCATCTTCTTCTGCAGGCAAAAAAGGCATCAAGGCTGTGACACCCACTGTGTCCATCTCAGACTCCAAAGGTTTGTCAATGCCAGACGGAGAGGGTGAACCCACGGGTTCTGACAGCTTTTCTCGCTGAACTGAGGGGTCGGGTATGTTTTGCTCCACCCCGTTTGTGAGTTTGCAGCTTTCATGTGGTTTATGTGCTTGTTCAGGACTGCCTTACCTACTTGAACTTTGTACATTACAGGACCTGACCTTGCATTGACCATACCTCTTACCAATGCAGTGCCATTTCCGTGGTTTCAGCACAAAACCTTTTCAGTTGACGTAAACTGTCTCTCTCACTTAGAGGACTCTCGTGTCCAGCATTGACTTTCTTGATGTAGTTTCACCTCCCCCCCAACCCCCCGCCCCAGATCCAGGAAGATCAGGTTTAACCTGGTGTGGAGTCTTCTCCCCATTACCCACTCTGTTGGAGTTATCCCTGTAGTTGTACGAGGGATGATCCGATAATTAAATAGGAACCATGATAGTTTGGTAGCTAATGAAGCTATAGGCTTCTTTCAGCCTGCCTTCAAAGTTTGGACTGCTGTTACCGCCAGACCACTGGACGATGGATGGTGTAGAGCTAACCTTACATGCCGAATGCCATTGGATTTTAGGTATTACTCGAATTCCCTGCTGGTAAATGATAGTTCGTTGCCTGTGACCAACACTTCCGGATCCCGTGTATTGCAAAAGATGCTCACAGCATTTCTAGTGTTATCCCCATGTTATTCAAATTAACTTTATACACTTTGAGTGGGCGTCCACAGTGACTACAAACGTTAAGCCCATGAAAGGGCCTGCATAGTCGACGTGTAACTGAGTCTAGGATTTAAACTAGCCAATAAAACAAATGTGAGGGTGCTGCTGCTGTTGGTAATCTTTATCCTTGTTGGCACTCTGGGCACTGCCCCACCAATGCGGCTATGTCTGCACCCAATCCTGGTCACCAGACATAACTTCTCACCAACATCTTTACTTTGGATACCCCTGGGTGACCCTGGTGGATTTCAGCCCATATCTGGTTGCACCCTTTGCTCAGGACAATCACTCTTGCTCCCCATAATAAAATACCATCCTCCATGGTAAGGAACTGGATATGTAACCAGCTAGGAGAAGAAGTTCACCATTTAGTTAAAATCTCACAAATCGACCCATCAAGCTTTTCAATCAGTACAACCATTCCGCAAAGTGTACTGGTTTGATGATTTCTTCGTTTTCTCGCCTCCTGATTTCTGCCTCTATTTTAGTACATAAGGCAAATGTCACTGGGCAGGCCTTGCTGAATTGTGGAATTGTTTTTTTGGTCGACATGCAAGGTGGTCTTGGCTCCTTTGGCAGTCCCTAAAACTTTCTGCAAAACGTCTATGTATTTAATTAGGTCTTCACTCAGGCAGCCATTTACTAATCGAAAAATATTGAGTCAAGCAAGGTGAATCTTTCTCAAACCCATTCGCCTATTCAGGCTTGGACTCGATTTTACTACAATCAATGGTAATTGAGCCATCTGCTTCTTATAGAAGACTGGAACCGACGTTGTACCCTTAATCTATAAAGGTTTCCTGGTATAGTACTCAGTCTATCTGAGGCTTACGCAAACTTAATGAGTCCAGACCGAATTTTGTTAAAGACTGTTTCTGTAGTCACTGATTCAGCTGCGCCAGTATCAACCTCCATTAGAACCAGGTGACCATTTAACCAGGCATTTATTTTGATTGGTTCTGATTTGAGTGTTGCTAAGTAATTTAAATGTTCCAAACCAAATGTGGGTGGAGTTTCCAAGGTGTGCATTCTCCTGGGATACCGGTTTGTGAGTTATGTTACTCAACTCAGGTCCAGTGGGACTCTTTTGTTGCCTTGAGTCAGCATACCAGCAGCAACCTCAATGGCTTGTCTTCAGCATCCTGAAGAAAATGTGAATCTTTGGCTGAGGATTAACTTTGTTTTGGGATTTTGCTGTGGGCTGACCTTGGGTCTCACAGTTCAGGGTATTTCCTGAGTGAGGCTATACAATTGCTTTCATTCAAGTGATGTCCCCCACGCTCAGTCGGCCCTGCTGAGCCTGCCCACTTCCGTCAGAACACCCTGTAACTCATTATGCTCCAGGTACTGCATTTTCCAATGACAAAACAGTGTGTGTTTGAAGTCCAGTTGGACTTTAGCTGGTAGGCACTTTTGAACGGTTACATCGTTACTCCCACATACCAAATGGTTTCTCAGCGTCTCATTAAGGGTTAAACCAAAGTCACGTGCCTCTATCAGTGATCTCAACCGAGTAAAAACATCTCAACACCGATTCCCCTCCTTCTTGAATTGCTGAGTAAAACAGATAATGTTTCAGAATTAGAGGGAGATTGGGATTGTAATATTCCTTAACTA
The DNA here is from genome assembly GCF_047496795.1 of Chiloscyllium punctatum. Taxonomy (NCBI): domain Eukaryota; kingdom Metazoa; phylum Chordata; class Chondrichthyes; order Orectolobiformes; family Hemiscylliidae; genus Chiloscyllium; species Chiloscyllium punctatum. Next base: position 81,605,501 of record NC_092741.1, read on the forward strand.
AATCCATCAACTCTTAAAACGTTTTAGTATCTGGTGTTAAATTCCTAATAACCAAAAAAGCTGTGGGTCCATGAACAGTCATGAGAATTACTCATTGCTTTTCATCTGCCCCAATGCCATTTGTCTGGACAAAATAAAACATTTTTTCCCATATAGTAGGCCCAGTCTTCAACTGCAGGATCGAATGAGTCAAGCATCTTAAATAATGGTATGACGCCAGAAATGCTCACCTCAACTCAAAGACAGTGGATTCTTCTCTCTCATCACTACTGAAATAACTCCACACTCCTGTCACCAGGTCACCCTTTACTTACATGTGATGATTCCTTGATATTGTTCAGACTCCTTCAGAGCCAGCTCCCAAAGTAAACAAAACCTCTGACACTAGGAGAAAGTGAGGATTACAGATGCTGGAGATCAGAGTCAAGAGTGTGGTGCTGGAAAAGCACAGCAGTTCAGGAAGCATCTGAGCAAACATTCCTGATGCAGGGCTTATGCTCGAAATGTCTACTCTCCTGCTCCACAGATGCTGCCTGACCTGCTGTGTTTTTCCAGCACCACACTCTCGACCCAGTAACTCTGACACTCCTGTTTATATCCGTCAGCCAGGGCTCCCTGGACCAAATTAACAGCCTCAATCAGGGAACTCGTATGTGGTGAGTTTTTTCACATTGGGTAATGTGATACAAAGTGGTACATCATCAGATGTCTTTACTGTCACTGACTACGCCAAATGAGGTTGAATATTGGCTCCAGAATCAAGGATCCTGATATAGCAGCACACATTTAATTCAGGAGTGACAGCATCTACTTCAATTTGCAAATGATCAAAGCTTACACAAAGGTTCCTGATCAGCCCCCACGTGAACTCTTGTTTGAGCACAATTGTACTGTCATAGCACATACTCTGGAGGATATCTGGCTGCTTATTGATTACATTTCCCTAGCCTCAGGACACTTTGGCCCAACAATCAGCCTGAAGATGACAAAGATGTTGCATTAACATGCCCTGGTCAAATACTCCAAAACTTTCCTAACATTTCTCTTGAACGATCTAGCCGTAATTCTCAGACTATCCTCCCTAGTTCGAGAAACTCCAGCCAGTGGATGTAGTTTATCTTTACCTATTCTGTTTTTTTCCCTGTTAATATTTTGAACACTTCCATCAGATCACTCTTAAATCTTCTAAACTTGTGAAAAACAGGCCTAATTTGCAGAATCACTCGATACCAAAAGTCCAGGTATCATTCTTGTAAACCTACATTGTACTCTATCCAATGCAAATATATCCCTGCTAAGGTGCAGCACGTTGATGTGTTCACAGTCCTCCAAGCAGGGTCGAACAAGAGTTCTGCATAACAGCAGCATAAATTCTGCAGCCTTGTATTCCAGATTCTCTAGATTTAAGGGCCAGCATTCTATTAGCTTTCTCGATTATTTTCTGCACCTGTTCATGACATTTTAAAGATCTATGCACCTGAACCTTCAAGTCTGCATCGAACATGAAACATAGAACAACACAGCACAGGAACAGACCCTTCAGCCCACCATGTCTGTGCTGACCACAATGTAATTCTAAACTAATCTCGTCTGCCTGCACATGGTCCATATTTCCTATTAGGCAAAAGTGAGGACTGTTGATGCTGGAGATTAGAGTTGAGAGTGTGGTACTGGAAAAGCACAGCAGCTCAGGCAGCATCCGAGGAGCAGGAAAATCGACATTTTGGGCAAAAGCCCCTCATCAGGAATGAGGCTGTGAGCCAAGGGAGTGGTGAAAGTTTCACTTGCACTTCCACAGATGTCATTTACTGTATCCATTGCTCGCGATGCAGTCTCCGCGACATTGGGGAGTCAGGACACCTACTTGCACAGTGCTTCAGAGAACACCTCCAGGACACTCGCACCAACCAACCCCACTGCCCAGTGGTCAAACATTCAAACACTCAAACACTTCAACTCCCTCTCCCACTCCGTCAAGGACATGCAGGTACTGGGCCTCCTCCATCACCACTCCCTAACCACCCGATGCATGGTACTTCAGATCTGTGTTCACTGGGGAAGACACAAACAATCTTCCTGAGGTAACAGTGGCTGAAGGACCTGAACTTAAGGGAATTTATATTTGCCAGGAATTGGTGTTGGAGAGACTGTTAGGTCTGAAGGTTGATAAGTCCCCGGGGCCTGATGGTCTACATCCCAGGGTACTGAAGGAGTTGGCTCGAGAAATCGTGGATGCGTTGGTGATTATTTTCCAGAGTTCGATAGATTTTCGGGATCAGTTCCTGCGGATTGGAGGGTGGCTAATGTTGTACCATTTTTTAAGAAAGATGGGAGAGAGAAAGCAGGAAATTATAGACCAGTTAGTCTGACCTCAGTGGTGGGAAAGTTGCTGGAGTCTATTATAAAGGATAAAATTACGACACATCTGGATAGGAGTAACAGGATAGGTCAGAGTCAGCATGGATTTATGAAGGGGAAATCATGCTTGACTAATCTTCTGGAATTTTTTGAGGATGTAACTCTGAAGATGGACAAGGGAGATCCAGTAGATGTAGTGTACCTGGACTTTCAGAAAGCTTTTGAGAAAGTCCCACATAGGGGGTTAGTGAACAAAATTAGGGCGCGTGGTATTGGGGGCAAAGTCCTAACTTGGATTGAAAGTTGGTTGGCTGACAGGAAACAAAGAGTAGTGATAAACGGCTCCATATCCGAATGGCAGGCCGTGACCAGTGGGGTACCGCAGGAATCAGTGCTGGGACCGCAGCTTTTTACAATATATATTAATGATATAGAAGATGGTATTAGGAATAACATTAGCAAATTTGCTGATGATACTAAGCTGGGTGGCAGAGTGAAATGTGAGGAAGATGTTAGGAGATTACAGGGTGACCTGGACAGGTTAGGTGAGTGGTCAGATGCATGGCAGATGCAGTTTAATGTGGATAAATGTATGGTTATCCACTTTCGTGGCAAGAACAGGAAGGCAGATTACTACCTAAACGGAATCAATTTAGATAAAGGGGCAGTACAAAGAGATCTAGGTGTTCTTGTACACCAGTCAATGAAGGTAAGCATGCAGGTACAGCAGGTAGTGAAGAAGGCTAATAGCATGCTGGCCTTCATAACAAGAGGGATTGAGTATAGAAGCAAAGAGGTTCTTCTGCAGCTGTACAGGGCCCTGGTTAGACTACACCTGGGGTATTGTGTTCAGTTCTGGTCTCAAAATTTGAGGAAAGACATTCTGGCTATTGAGGGAGTGCAGCATAGGTTCACGAGGTCAATTCCTGGAATGGCGGGACTACCTTACGCTGAAAGACTGGAGCGACTGGGCTTGTATGTCCTTGAGTTTAGAAGACTGAGAGGGGATCTGATTGAGACATATAAGATTATTAAAGGTTTGGACACTCTGGAGGCAGGAAACATGTTTCCGCTGATGGGTGAGTGCTGAACCAGAGGACACAGCTTAAAAATACGGGGTAGACCATTCAGGACAGAGATGAGGAGAAACTTCTTCACCCAGAGAGTGGTGGCTGTGTGGAATGCTCTGCCCCAGAGGGCAGTGGAGGCCCAGTCTCTGGATTCATTTAAGAAAGAGTTGGATAGAGCTCTCAAGAATAGTGGAATCAAAGGTTATGGAGATAAGGCAGGAATAGGATACTGATTAAGGATGATCAGCCATGATCATATTGAATGGTGGTGCAGGCTCGAAGGGCAGGATGGCCTACTCCTGCACCTATTGTCTATTGAAGAATGCCTCATCTTCTGCCTCGGGACCCTCTAACCCCGCGGCATCAATGTGGACTTCGCCTGTTTCCTCATTTCCCCTCCCCCCACCTTATCACAGATCCAACCGCCCTTATGACCTGACTTTCTTCCTCTCTACCTATACACTTCACCCTCCTCTCTGACCGATCACCATTACCCCCCTCCTCTATCTACCTATTGCACTCTCAGCTACCTCCCCCTTACCCCCCCCCCCCCCCCCCCCCCATCATTTATCTCACCACCCCCTTGGCTCACAGCACATTCCTAATGAAGGGCTTTTGCCTGAAACGTCAATTTTTCATGTGGTATCCCCCTCCCCTTCCCTGGCTCCAATGTTACTTCCTGAATGTTGGAATAATTTGCTCCAATAGGGTCAGTGTTGAGCAGGTCTGTTCTGCACTGAAGTCTGTTTCTCCGCTTCACAAGCAAGGACGTTACTTTGCAAATAGAAAGCCATAAAGATGCTGCCTGACCAGCTGTGCTTTTCCAGCACTACACTCTTGACCCATATTTCCTATTCCCTGCCTGTTGATGTGTATCTCTCAATAACTCCTAAACATTGCTATCATATCTGCTTCCACCACCTCCCCTGACAGTGGGTTCCAGGCACCTATTACCTGCACATTAAAAAAAATTGATACAGATCTCTTTTAAACCTCCCAATCTCACCTTAAACCCATGTCCCTGACATTTTCATCCTGGGGAAAAAAACATTCTGACTATGCACCCCTCTCATAATTTCATATATTGTAATTCTATCAGGCCATTCCCCCCCCCCCCCCATAGCTTCTGACACTGTAGTGGAAATAATCCAAGTTTGTCCAACCTCTCCAGTCCAGGCAACATTCTGGTGAATCTAGCTTGCACTCCATGTTCCTTCTATAGCGTGGGGACCAGAACTTTGGACATTGACTGCACTTAACTTCATATCATCTAGAAAGTACCCTGACCTGTGCTGCAATGGTCCAAAACGGATACCCTCACAATTGCTTGCATTGGGTTGATTGGTTACCACAGGCCAGGGAAGATTTGTACAATGGAGCTCACAGGATGCCGGCTGTAACTTGACTGAAGAAGGTGGAGCCTCTGGCTCAGTGAATGAGTTATGTACCGCCTACAGCTCTGCGCCACCCAACCCGCACAGAGAAACCTGCCAGATCCTTCCAGGGAATCTTACTCTGTCCCGCCGAGCTTTCTTCTCTTCTGGAATCAATGATAATGTGGCTCGTCCTGTGTGCTTTAAGGCTTGGGACCTTGTTGGTCGAGATTTCCTTTTCTTCAGCGAAATCGACTGGACCACTGGGACGGGGTGAGTGAAAGTTTGGTTGAAGTTCAATTAAAAGGGGGGATTTCTCCGAATACAGACTGAGCACAAAGTGCGGGCTGGGGAAACCTAGTGAAGAGGGTGGGTCTGACCAGACATGCACCGAGCGTGTTAGCCAAAGCTTGATGTCTTCCCCCAGAATTTAAAAACGAAAACTTCATTGAAAAGTCCGAATGTGTCCATTAATTGTTTTTCATGTGGTATCCCCCTCCCCTTCCCTGGCTCCGATGTTACTTCCTGAATGTTGGAATACTTTGCTCCAATAGGGTCAGTGTTGAGCAGGACTGTTCTGCACTGAAATCTGTTTCTCCGCTTCACAAGCAAGGACGTTACTTTGCAAATAGAAAGCAATAAAGAAAAATCTGCCTATTTCCAGCTAGTTGGGTTAGAAGGGTTCACTTGCTTGCGACTTTAGTGTTAATTTCTTTCAGCACTGACACGCAAGTTACATATTAGGGCTACCTCGCTTACTGTGAAGTTTATTTTAGAAATAGACGAATTTCCTCCCGAATCCTAAGTTTTAAATTCAGTTTCGGAAATCTTTTCAAACAGATTTTCTTTGCAATAATTCCTGTTGGAAATTGGTTTATTATAATGACTGTGGTCGGTGTACTGCAGAATAAATGTTCAGGTAGTAGACCTAGAGCAACCTTGATGTTAATTGAATGTATGGTCTTTATTATTTTGTACACACGCATTGCCAAGTGAAGAAATTGTAAAGTTGTATGCTCACATTGCCTTTGCCAGTGCAGTTTTGTCAACTTATCAAAAAAAGATAAAAGCATAAGTTGCTGGAAAGACGCTGCATCTCTGGAGAGAAATCAAAGTTAAGGTTTTGGGTCCACTGACTTGCCTTCAGAACTTATAGAAATGGACTGGAAACATTGACTCTAATTTCTCTCTACAGGTGCTGTCAGACCTGCTGAGATTTTCCAGTAATATCTGTCTCTGTTTTTACAGCATTCTCAGTTTTGTTTTGGTTGCTTTGGGCCACACGTTTAAACCATTTCAAATTAAATGGGTGCAGTAGATTGTCTGTATTTCGGAAATGCTTGTTTTCTTTTTGTTTTCTCTCAAAGGGCTGGAATAGTGCAGTTCTTGTGTAGGATTGTTTTTCTTTTAAGTGATAGTATGTATAAATAGAATAGTAAACACATCTTCAATACTGTTTAATATTGCAATTCTCTTCTATACAATCTCAGTGTAAAAACAAGAACTTGATCTCCTTCGATTATTGTGCTTCAGCCTAACTGAAGAAATACCAGCTAAGTTTTTTATTTATTTTTCAAAAGCTACCATTAATAGATCACTTTGCAGTCCCTGAGAAAATCCACACTACCTCTCTGCAAACTCTTCCAACCCTGCAATCAACAGCTTTCAATTATTTCACACAACTAATGTTCTAATGACTGGAGCATTACCAAATAATGTTTAACAGAAAGTCATACAGCATGAAAGTAGACGCTTCAGTCCAACTTATCTACACTGACTAGGCATCCCAATCTGACCTAGTCCCATTTGCCAGCATTTGGCCCATATCCCTCTAAACCCTTCCTATTCATATACTAGTCCAGATGCTTTTTAAATATTACAATTGTACCCACCTCCACTACTTTCTCAGGTGGCTTGTTTCAAGTTCCACCACCCTCTGCCTGAAAAAAAAACTCATCAGATCTCTTCTATGTCTTTCTCTTTCACTTTATGCCTTTGCCTTCTCATTTTGGACTTCCCCCACCCGAGGAAAAAGACCTTGGCTATTCGCCCTATCCATATCACTGTGTAAGGTCACCCCTCACTCCAAAACTCCAAGAGAAAAAAGCCCCAGCCCACTCAGCCTCTGCCTATAGCTCAAATCCACCAGTCCTGGAAACATCTCTGTAAATCCTTTCTTCAACCTCTCTCAAATTTAACATCTTTCCTATAGAAGGGTGATCAAAATTGTATTCTAAAAGCAGCCTCAACAATGTCCTGTACAGCCACAATATAGCATCCCAATTCCTCTACTCAGTGCACTGACAAATAAAGGCAAGCATGCCAAATGCTCTCTTCACCATCCTGTATACCTGCAACTCAATATTTCCTTGAAAATAAACCTTATGATTCACATAAAGCCAATTTGGTCTCTTATGCAGCCCTGTTGTATATTGCTCCAACATCAGCTGCTGTGAATGCCTCAGTGGTCTAAGACTCCCTTCCTAAATTTTCCTGTCACTCTCATTCTTTTTCAGTTCTCCTATAAAACTTGTATCTTTCCTTCTCCTAATATAACCTTATGGGGTTCAGTATTAAATTTGGTTATGCTTGTATGAATCACTTTGGGAACTTTTACAGTGCTAAAGCCACAATGGAATTGAAACTTATTGGTTGACTGTTTCTTTTGGAGGAACTTCAATGTCAAAGTGGATAAAGTCAACTGATCACAATTAGTGTGCAATTATTGAAAACCCTTCAATAAATATCTAAAATTGTAACATTGTGTAAATTAAAATGGCAAATCAATGAATGGCAATACAACAAGGTAAAAGCTTGGATTGGTTGTGGAATATTAACCTTTATTGCAGATACATCACACCAGACATGGTTTGCATGCATTTCTGATTTGGGCTTTTAGGGTAGAAAGGGCTGAGGAAACTCAGTTAGCCCATTGGATTATGGCTGCAGCTCACAGAGGATCAACAAAAACATATAAACTTGGTTGAATGACCAATTTAGATGTTGGAAGTTCTCTATAATGTTTTAATGGAACAGAATGCTCATTGTTGATGAGTCAAATCTGGAGTGTATTTCCTACAAAAAAGGAATTGTTTGTAGGCCCAAGACGAATTGTGTACTTCCCTAACCTTAAGGATAAAGTCTCTACTGAACATACAGTGATGTACAACATCCTTGGTCTCGAGCGACTGCCTAATAAGATTTGTTCATGCCATCTTTTATTATTTCACAGTAGGTATTAAAGTAAAAGGTTTTCAAATTTTACTTTAATACTTTCTATTGAAAGACTAATGTCACTGTTTCCTTTGTTTACAGGATGTAGATGATGCTGGTAAGGCCACAAGTTGTCCAACTCCAGTCGATCTGACAAAGTGACTTATCCTTTAAATTTCAAAATTTTTATCCTTTAACTGTAATTCACTGATAGTGCCACCCAGTAGAAATTGCAGTGTGTCTACAGCAACACAATACTAGCAAAATGCAATAATTTTAGTAAAAGATGTCTCGTATATTGTATATGTGAAAGTATTTGAATTAACAAGTAACACTATACAGTACAAAAAATTGCAAACTTTTCGGATTCAGTTTGGAATTATAGACAATAGGTGCAAGAGTAGGCCATTCAGCCCTTCGAGCCTACACCGCCATTCAATATGATCATGGCTGATCATTCCTAATCAGTATCCTCTTCCTGCCTTATCTCCTTGATTCCTTGATTCCACTATCTTTGAGAGCTCTATCCAACTCTTTCTTAAATTAATCCAGAGACTGGGCCTCCACTGCCCTCTGGGGTAGAGCATTCCACACAGCCACCACTCTCTGGGTGAAGAAGTTTCTCCTCATCTATGTCATAAATGGTCTACCCCGTATTTTTAAGCTGTAATGATTACAAGCATGCCAATATGTCTTAGTACAGATTCAGTGATCTTGGAAAAAACACTGCTCAGCAATTGCATGTTGTACTTTTGACATTGAGTGATTGCCACATGATACAAACCGGATCTTTCCCCACTTGTCAACTAAAATGTGGTTTGATGGTGATTTCCCTTTACATAATGTGCACTAATGGAGCTGTTAATTAATTGTTGGGTTTCCTTACCTTAAGGATAAAGTCTCTACTGAACATACAGTGATGTACAACAACATCCTTGGTCTCGAGCGACTGCCTAATAAGATGCAATTCATTTTGCTCATATTGGCAAGTGTCCTCTGTCTGTATTGTTGCCACTGTTTCTGCAGTCCAAATATCTATTTTCAATGTATTATGTGCATTTTAATAAGAGAGCCACTAATAAACACAACCAAAGAGTCTCTTGCATTTTTTTGTCTTACTATTTTATCAACAAAGATACAAAAAGGATTAAAGTACAAATACCTTGTAAATGAGTATTGAAATTTCCTAACTGACAATCATACTTATTGCTCAATTTTATTTACAAATCATAAATGCTTTTCATCTAGATTGCCAGTCTGTGTGTCATGTATTGGACTGTACTATTCTTCAATTGTATTGTGATGAAAGGCATGAATATATATAAATGTCACCTTTTGAAAGGTGGATTTCAAGATAGTGACAAATGGATATAGTTAACTCCTGTGAAGGGTTTTCTTTTGAAAAGCAAAATAAGATAAGAATGACCTTTAGAACAGCTACCTAAATCCAGCTAGTAAAAACCAGAAAGTGAGTGACTAAAGAACCCCTGTGGTATTAATGGAAAGATCTGTTGGGTTTACGACAGTTTGGATGAGTATTTAAGGTCATTATTTTTCTTCAGTTCAGAAGAATCTAGGATCCACCAACCTGTTTAATTCAGGGTTAACTTAAGAAGAAATATTAATTTCTGTCTGAGAAGGAGTTCAGGGAACTAGTTATCTCAGCAGAATGATTTAGTTTGTTAAACATCCAAACCAGGAGTATTTGGTTAGATGTCTGCAGCTTATTGGAACTGAGCAAATTGAGACTCTCAGATTTGTGAAAAACCCTTATTGGCAAACTTGGAAAAGATTCATTGAATTACTTCCATAGTCCATGGCAACAAACTGAAAGAATTTAGTTCAGTAGTAATTTAAGGAATTGTAATTTCTCAGACTTCAGTCCTTACAATGGAATAGTCAACAAACTTGGTTTTTGTTTCACTCAATCATAGAAGAAGAGGGGGGTGGGTGGGAGTGGGGGTCTTGGGTTTCAGGGGAACGGTTGGTAGTGATCTACCATTGTGAACTGCTGCAGTACATTTGGTGTAGGTATCTACACAATGCTGTTAGAGAGGGCAATCCAGGATTTTACCAGCAGCACTGAAGGAATGGTGATGTGTTCTTGTGTCAGGTTGATAAGTGGCTTAGATTAGAACTTGGAGATGGTCCTGTTTCCATGTATCTGTTGCCCTAGGTCTTCTGGATAGCAGTGTTAGGGCTTAGAAAGCATTGCCTAAAGAGTCCAGGTGAATAGTTACAGTAAGTCGTGTAGATCTTGTTCACACTGATGCCTCTGGGCTGGAGGAACTGAATGACACCACATCCACAAACAATCAAGTGAGCCACTGTGTCAAGCTTCTAGCATGTTGTTGGAGCTGGGGAGAATATTCCAACACATATCTAATTTGTCCCTTGTCAGTGGTGGATCTGCTCTGGAGAATAAAGATCCTTGCTGCAGGATTCACAGCCACTGTATTTATATGGCTAATTCAGTTCATTTTCTGTTTAATTTTAGTTCTGTAGTTGGGAATTCAGTGATAACACTGAATGTCAAGTTCAATGGTTAGGTTCTCTTTTGTTGGAGTTGGTCATTCTCAGCTGCTTATGTGACACAAATGTATTGTCGGCTGCCTGGATATTGTCTAGGTCTTGCTGTATTTGGACATGGACTGAGGAGTTGCAAATGGTGCTGAGCATTGTATCATTATCAGTCCACATTCCCACATCAGACATTATGACAGAAGTAAGATAATTGACGAAACAGCTGGAGATCCTTCGGCCTGGGATATTACCCTGAAGAACTTCTGCAGGATGTCCTGGAGCTGAGATGACTGACCTCTAACAATCATAATAATCTTCCTTTTTCCTCAGTATTATTACCAACTGGGATCATACCAAACTAACATTAGAATAACGGTCAGGATATTTTTCCATGATGATGAAGGGAACAGTATACAAGGGCAAGTCAAAATGGAGGAAACCTAGGAAGTAATCATGTTACCACAGCATTCTATCAGTGCATTTGCTCGTGGCATAGGTTGCCTGGGAGAATACTGCTAACATTGGATAGCTGATGCATGGGATCCAGCAAATAGTATACAATACAACATTATTACATGGCGTTAGGAATCTAATATGGAGCAGTTCATGGCCAATCTGGAAAATCTTCGTAGACCCAAATGCATTTCAGAATAGTTGGATCAAATAAAGTTAGCTGCACTAGATACATTTGTCCAGTCTAATGAGTTCGACCATTGTCATTTCCATAACTGGTTTGTTGAAAAATATGTAGAAAAATGTGATATCCTGGAACAGAAGTAAGCAATGGCAGCCGATTATTCTCCAGACTATTTCCAGTATCCTGTGGTGAAATCCAAGGTGAACCATCACAATGGGAAAGCTGCAACAAGCATGAAAAGCACCAAAGTCTGATGGCAATCCAGCTGAGGTCTTCAACATTGGTAGGCTTTTACTCACGTCAAGACTCATGTCAAATGATTCCCAAATGCCGAATCACATCTAATGTTGGACATGATTGTGAGCTTTACAGCCAGACACTAGTTGGATCCAGTCAGTACCTTGCTTCTTGTGAACATATGAACGACCAAAGGAATATGCTGTTTAACACAGTCTGCCAATATTTTGAAATTTTAAAATAAAAATATGACTTTACTTCAGCACTACTCAAACTGGAATGGTATTCACAAAAAAGGAGATAACTAATGCTGTGGAATTTATTGAGCTTTTTCCCTTTTGTCCACAGCAAGGAAAATCCTGACATGCATTCTTAAGATTTGTCTGCTTCCTGTGGCTGAGGAAATCCTGCCAGACGCACTCTGGCTTTAGACCTTCAAGTGGAACCTTGGACATGGTCATTGCCAGGAAAATCCAAACAAAAATGTCAAAAGCACCATCCAGAACTCTTTAATTGCATTGATCAAAACATTGAATTCAGTAAATCACATGGGTGTCTGGATTCTCCTTCAGAGATCTAGATGCCCAAGAAGCCTGATCACAATCCCTCAAATGCTTCACGATAATATGACTGCCTTGAGTGGACAATCTAAAACAATACATCTTCAAGATCTGGTATGAGTTCACATAAGGCTGTGTGTGTGCCCACATATTACATACAATCTACATGAGTGTTTATTCACCTCATCAAGGATCAAGAGCCCTGTGGTGTGGGTATTAAATACCAACTCGGTTGTCTCCGTACCAAAACTAAACTGACCACCATGGACATGCATGACCTGCACTGTTCATTGCACTAAGTTTACAAGTCTCTCTTGATCGCTTCAACTTGACGTAATAGTAATCATGTTAAGTTTGACCTGTCACTTCAACCCAGACCCAATCAGTTAAATATTCCACATCCCATATATGTTGAAGAAGTCTTTGAAATATGTTGCGCACACCCCTACCTTGGGAACAACCTTCCCACTAATTTTGATTTCATCATTATGGGAGATCCTTGCATGCCAGTGATTTTTCAATGCTGTGATGGTATCAGCATGCCGATCGCTAAGCACAGACCCTCCATTGTGCAACTGTGCAGCTTCGAGGGGATAATACTTCGCAGCCTCCTCTCTCAACTCCACTACTGACAAAATGTAATACCAGATATGTTCAGCCTTCTACAAACCATGGCAATTGGTACTTAACAGCAAACATAGGAGCAGGAGTAGGCCATTTGGCCCTTTTCAGGCCTACTTGCCATTCATTAGGATCGTGGCTGATCATACAACTCCAATAGACCATTGCCACTTTTTCTCCATATCCTTTAATCCCAAATGCTATGTCACAATGCCTTCTTGAAATCATAAGATGTTTTGTCCTCGACTGTTTTCTGTGGTTGTGAATTCCATAGGGTGACCACTCTCCTTCTCTTAGTCCTAAATGGTTTATCCCATATTCTTAGGCTGTGATCCCTGGTTCAGGACTGCCCTGTCATTGGGAACATCTTACCTATGCCTATCCTACCTCAATCTGCACAAGCCAACTAAAATCTTGGTGTTCCAAACAGTACCTCTTAGACCTTGTGCTGCAGTGACACCCAGATTGTGCATCAAAAGCAAGCTACGGCATTAGAGACACAGCGATTCCTCCATTGCATTCTCAGGATTCCAGAGGAGCACAGTTGCACAAATACTTGTGTCTACCTTGAAGCTCAGTCTGAACATGCAGGTTCAAGCAATTGCGATGGACTGGGCATTGTGTCCAGATGACTGAAGAGTATCTCGGCTGCCAGGCTGTTGCTGAATTCTGAAATGGCTGGTTTTCCAAGGTCGAAGAAAGTGCTACAAAGACACACTGAAGCTCTTGTTGAAGTGCAGCAGCAGTGACACAAATGATTGAGCATAGCTTGCTACAAATCACTCTAAATGGTGACACAGTGTCCTGCATCATGTTTTGAATCCAAATGTCTAAGGATGACGCAGAGCAGGAAAGAAAAGGAAGCAAATCCTGCATTCCTCAGGATCTCCCCACCTGATGTGACATCCTCCCTCATGTGCCCAAAGATTGGTGGGTCAAAAATTTGTCTGCTCAGTCAAATGAATACTGAGAGCAGAGACTTGGAACCTTGCATAAATGTTCATCACAAATCTAGGGATAGTCAATAGACTAGTAATCCAGAGATCTAAATCAATAAATCTCAGACAAAGCAATATCTGGAAATCCTGCCATGCTTCTATCTCAAGTAAAAAATAGTGGTCATTAGGTTTTACTTCATGGATCAATATTAAAGAGGGATAATGACCCATCGTTCTCCTTGGGGCATAAATTCAAATGCAGTTATGCAAAAAAGGCAATTATACTTCACCCTTTTGATGAGCATGTAGCACATAATGGATTATGCTATTTAACCTACCAAACCCTTTTGAACATTGATCAGATTGTGGTTGATCTGTGGCAATATCTTGTACCTGCCTTTGCTCTCAGAATTATGTGAACCAGACTATTTTCAGTCTCCGGTTTATAATTAACAATTCATAACGCATCAATTTCTATTTTTCAAGCACAGCTCCAAATGTCCACATCCAAAGGCTGTTAGAAGTATTTCCTAATCTTACTCCTGAAATGTCTGGCTGTAAACTTTTAGACTATATCTCCTAGTCCCTGTTCAACCAGTGGAAATAATTTCTTCCAGCCCATCTTTTCCCTCAGATCACTGCTGAACATTCTAAATTCCATACACTGCAAGGCCAATATATCTTCGCTAAGGTGACCTTTGCTAAATTGCCAATATATATCTTTGCTCAAAGTGCTCCAAACATCATCTAACTAGAACTTTCTTTAGCTCTAACACAACTTTTATCCACTTGTATTTTAGCACTTTCAATATAAAGATCTGTATCCATGAGTATATTGATTTATTTTCTGTAGCTGTTTATGGTATGCAGATGATCCATGAATAGACAACTTCAAGTTTCATTGATCCTCTTGTGTTTCTAATCTGACACCATTTCGAAAGCAACCTGTCTTATCCTTTTCCAGGTCCATAAACAGTGCACTCCTGATAAAATCTATCTTTGACTTGGTTTCAGAGGTAGCAAAGACAGCAAAAATGTGACCACAAATTCCAGCAATCTTAAGTGAAATATTATTTTTTTCACCCCAAAAATGTTCTTGCTAATTTATGTTAAAATACCTATAATTTCAATTTTACATGATATTTAATAGAGTACTGTTCCGGATGTTTTTTTTTGACATGTTTGCACCGTTGCAATTATCAGAAGGAATGGCAGTGTGATATTCCAGTCAACATTCTGGCCCAAGATCATTTATCAGGACAGGATGTTGACCTTTACCAGTGTGAGTTAAAGCTGTTTGTGCAAACTCAATTTATAAAGTAGCATTAAGTACACAAATAAAACAAAATGTTGAGGATCTTGGAGGAGAGCTTCAAATCGAAACCCCATTTGAGTAGGGCATCTTTAAGATGGGCATACCTGGAAGAGAAGTGCAGTGAATTAAACTCCCAAATAAATACAAAATGTGCAAATGCAGCCAGAGACAGCTGGTAGCTCTGGTTTTCGCTCCATAGTTGCTGCTAGACTTTGAGTTTTTCCAGCACTTCCTGTTTTGTTTCAGTAAATTGAATGTTCTATGACCCTTGCACAAATATCTCCAGTTGTGTTTGTTTACAGGTAACTGTGGTTACTGATTCAATTTTATTTGTCCAACCAGCCAACTTCAATGTGAAGGCTTGCTACAATATTTCTACCAGGACTGGGAAGTTTCACATGCTTACACAGTGCTTCAACATTGTGCATGTGCACAAAAGCCATTCAGTGAAATTTTACCAAACCATCTTTGTAATTGAAATTTAAATGTAATTGTTCTACCTTGCTCATTGCCGGAGAATTGAACTCTGAGGCTAAGTAATGACATGGCTGTTGGTAAGAAGTAGTTTTGTAGTCTGTAAAGTGGTGCGTATATTTTTGAAAGTATCGGCTCAAGTTTTTGTTCCCAGGTCATGAGAACAGAGACAGGATAATTCTTGGCCCCAGTTTAATTTGATTTGATTTATTATTGTCACATGTACTGAGATACAGAAAAGTATTTTGTTACATAAGTACATCTGGGTTCAGGTAGTCCTCCTATAATGTTGTAGCTGCATTCCAGTGAAACCTTACTTAATAGAATATCGCTTAATATAAGTATCGGGGCCGACGGGAAAAATGGGATTCGGGGCAGACCAGTAAAAAAGTATCACTCTCAATTACTCAAAAATCACCCAAAGGTCTAACACAAAGTATAGCACAGCCTGAATGAAGGTTTAGAACATATTTATCAATGAAACAAAAGTAAATTTAACACAGTACATTTAAAAAATATTGTTAACACAGGGACAGAGGATCATCATGCTGTGTAAGGTAAACTTTCTCATTCCTCTTAAACAGGCTAGGTCACAAAAACACTTTCTCATATCTAGCTTCTCTCCCAACGTTATAGCCATATTTTTCCATTCATCACCCCAATTTTATCACCAGGATGCTTCTGGCTAATGTTCTTCTCACTATGTCCCTCTATTTTTTTCAAAAACAGTGATAATCTAGGAGTAGTGTACCTTTCACAAGAAGCTGCTCAATGTATCTCTCACAGAAAGCTGTTCTGTCAGAGCTGACATTGGCGCATGCGCAGAACAAAGCACATGAAATGATCACCACTGGAATTGCACTATTGTGAACAGAGGTAAGTGTTCTGGAAACTTCTATGCCTTTAATTCCTCTCCAATGTTATAAGCAAATCGTGCTGCCGAATGTGTGTTATCCGAGAACTATCTGTAACAGAACAGAATGCAGAGTATAGTGTTACAGCTACAGAGAAAGTACAGATAAAAATCAACTTTAATATATGAGAGGTCTGTTTGTAAGTCTGATAACAGTGGGGAAGAAGCTGTTCTTGAATCTGTTGATTCGTGTTTTCAAACTTTTGTATCTTCTGCCCGATTGCAAGTGTGTATAACTGGGGTGGGAGGGGTCTTTGATTATGTTGGCTGCTCTCCTGAGGCAGAAAAACTAGCCAACAAGGTCAGCTTTTCATTCCAAGGTGAGTTAACTTCCTGGAAACGGACCAGCTCATCCTGAAATCAGGGCAGAGTCTGTTGGCTGTGAATGCAGGCTGGCTGCAAAACTTGCCTCCCTGCACTAGCAATATAGACAGTTTAATTTAAAAAAACTAATGAAACCAGAAATGTCCTCAGTTCCTCACCCCTTCATATACCTCGCTCCCATACTCACCCCATGCTGACCATGTCATAATACATTTGAATAGGTTGATTTTTAAAAATACTTCGTTCAGTGGTAGTGTCCCTAGTTCAAGTTCAAGTCCCATTTACCCCAAAGATTTGTCATAACCCTGTGTCTGAATAGGGTAATTAAAAATATTTTAAAGTTTTTCCCATTGATAACATTTTTCCTAGAGGAGGGAGACGAGAATTGCACACAATATTCCAAAAGCGACCAAACCAATGTCCTGTACAACCGCAACATGACCTCCCAACTCCTGTACTCAGTGCACTGAACAATAAAGGAAAGGCTATCAAACACCTTCTTCACCATCCCTGAGACTCCACTTTCAAGGACCTATGTATCTGCATCCCGAGGTCTCTTTGTTTAGCAACACTCCCTAGGGCCCTACCATTAATTGTATAAGTCCTAGGGAAAGTGAGGACTGTAGATGCTGAAGAGTCAGAGTCAAAAAGTATACTGCTAGAAAAGAGCAGCAGGTCAGGCAGGATCTGAGGAGCAGGAGAGTCGACGTTTTGGGCGTAAGCCCTTCATAAGTCCTGCTCTTGTTTGCCTTACCAAAATGCAACACCTCATATTTATCTAAATTAAACTCCATCTGCCACTCTTCGGACCATTGACCCATCTGATCTTCTTCGTTGTGTACTAAATCACCTATTTTGGTGTCATCTGCAATCTTACTAACCACGCCTCCAATTTTCACATCTAAATCATTCATATAAATGACGAAAGCAGTGGACCCAGCACTGATCCTTGTGGAACACCGCTGGTCACAGGCCTCCAATCTGAAATCCAACCCTTTGTCTCCTTCCGTCATGTTGATTTTGTAACCAATTGGTTAGCTTCCCCAGGATCCCATGTGATCTAACCTGTCTACCATGTTGAACCTTGTTGAATGCTTTGCTGAAGTCCATACAGAAAACATCTACTACTCTGCCTTCATCAATCTTCTTTGTCACCTCTTCAGAAAACTCAATTAAGTTAGTGAGACACTATTTCCCATACATAAAACTATGCTGATTATCCATAATCAGACCTTGCCTTTCCAAATGCAGGTAAATCCTGTCTTTCAGAATCCCCTCCAACAACTTACCCACTACTGGCGTAGGGATCCCTGGTCAATTTTCCTTACAGCCTTCCTGAAGTAATGGCACAAAATTAGCCTCCCTGCAGTCTTCTGTCAGCTGATCAGTGGCTGTCATGATACAAAATATCTTAGCAAGAGACCCCAGCAATTCTTTCCTAGCTTCCCACAAAATCTGGGAAGCACCTGATCAGGTCCTGGGGATTATCTGTCTGTGTAGAATTTGATCATTCTCCCAGTAGCTATGTAGGTTTCCTCCGGGTGTTCTGGTTTCTTCCTTCAATCCAAAAATGAGTGTCAGGTGGTTGGCCATGTTAAATTCCCCATAGTGTCCAGGAATGTGCAGACTAGGTGGATTAATTAGAGATGCTGTTTGGAGGATTGGTGTGAGACTTGATGGGCTGAATGACCTACTTCCATACTGTTGGGATTCTGTGAATAGCCTACCTTTGTGTTTTAAGGCTTTCAGCATCACCTCATCAGTGATATGGACACGTATCGAGACTATTTATTTCCCCAAGTTCCCTAGCTTTCATGTCCTTCTCCGTAGTAAATACTGACGCAAAATATTCATTTAGTATCTCTCCCATTTTCCATGGTTCCACACATGAATGCCCAAATTAATTTTTAGGGGACCCTATTCTCTCCCTAGTTACTTTTTGCCCTTTATGCATTTATAGAATCCCTTTGGATTCTCCTTAACTCTGTAGTGTTATACTGTACAGAAACAGACCCTTTAGTCCAACTGGTCTGCACCAACCAGATATCCTGAACAGATCTTGTCCCATTTGTCAGTACTTAGACCATATCCCTCTTCAACCTTCCTTTTGATGTACCCATCCAGATGCCTTTTAAATTTTGTAATTGTACAGCCTCCACACCACCTCTGGCAACTCGTTCCATCGGTAAAAACAATGACTGCAGATGCTGGAAACCAGAGTCTAGATTAGTGTGGTGCTGGAAAAGCACAGCAGTTTCGGCAGCATCCGAGGGCAACTCGTTCCATATATGCACCACCCCCTGCATGAAAAAAATTACCTCTCGGATTCCTTTTATATCTTTACTCTCTCACCAGAAAATTATGTCCTCCAGTTTTGGGCTCCCCGACTCTGGGGAAAAAAAACCTTGGCTATTCACCCCATCCATGCCCTTCATGATTTTATCAACCTCTATAAGGTCATCCCTCAGTCTCAGACACTCCAGGGAGAAATGCCCCAGCCTATCAACCTTTCCCTATAGCTTATCCCTTCCAATCCTGGCAACATTCTTATAAATCTTTTCTGAACCCTTTAAAGTTTCACAACATCTTTCCTGTGGCAGGGAGAGCAGAACTGAATGCAGAATTCTAAAAGTGGCCCAACTAAATCCTGCACAGTTGAAACATGACCGCCCAACTCCTATACTCACTGCATTGACCAATGAAGGCAAGTGTCGTCTTCACCACCATGTCGACCTGTAACTCCATTTTCAAGGAACTATGCCAGAATTGGAAGGTTGAAAATGTCTCTCAGGATTGTGGGACTCAAATGTAATTTTTTCGTGTTAAGGTACTTAAATGGGAATGTATGTTGTGAGGAAGATGCTAAAAGGCCTCAGGAGGATTCGACAGAGTTAATGAATGGGCAAAAACATGGCAGCTGGGACATAACATGGAAAACTGCATCCACTTTAGTGGCAAAAATACTTGTGCAAAGTATTTATTAAAATGGGCAGAGGTTGGAAAGTATAAATGTACAAAAGGAACCTCAGTGTCCTTATCAATAATTCACTGAAGACTAAAATACAAATTCAGCAAACTGTGAGGAAGGTTACTGGAATGTTAGCCTTTATTGCAAGAGAATTTGGGTACAGGAGAGTGAAATCCTACTTCAATTGTGTAGGAATTTGGATAGCCTGCACCTAGAATTCTGTGTACAGTTTTGGTCTCCTTATCTCAGGGAAAATAGTATTGTCATAGAGGGAGTGTAACAAACATTTGGCAGAATTGTTCCCGAGATGGTGGGACTGTACTATGGAGAGAGAGATGTTAAATTGGGCCTGTATTTTCTATAGTTTTGAAGTGTAAGAGGTGAGCTCACTGAAACTTACAAAATACATCAATGAAAAACATTAACAGGACAAATGTAGATAAGATGCTTCCTTGTTTGGGGATTCTAGGACACAGGAATATAGAAACATAGGAAATAGGAGGGGCGAGTGGGCAGTTCAGCTCTTCAAGTCCGCTCTGCCATTTAACATGATCATAACTGATCATATTCTGGTCTCAACTCCACTCTCCTGCCTGCTCCTTGGAGTTCTTTACTCTGCTTTTCATCTGAAAGATAGCTGTTTATTTCTTGAATCTGTTGATTGGTTCTGGGGTGGTGAGTTCCACAGATTGACAATCTTCTGAGAGAAGCCCAGGTGCGCAATTTAAATATAAGGAGGCTACAACTTGGCTCCGAGATGAGGAGAAATTATTTTATTCAGAGGGTGGTGAACTCTTGGAAATATCTACCACAGAGGACAGTGGAAGCTCCATCTTTGAGTGTGTTTAAGGTAGGAATTGACAAGACTAGGCTGGTACTGGAGATGGCAGGACTATCCTATGAGTGGAAATTAGTTTGACTGGGCCTGATTCACTAGGGTTTAACAGCTTGGATGCAGGGATAGAAAGCTCTATAGCCAAATTTGTGGATGACACAAATATAGTTGGGGCAGTAAGTTGCAATGAGAAAATAAGAACCTTACAAATAGCTATAGATAGGTTAGGAGAAGGGCCAAAAATGTGGCAGATGGTGTTTAACGTGGATAAGTGTGAGGTCCTGCATTTGGATTGAAAAAAAATGGGAAGGAGACCTGTTATCTTAAAGGGGAGAGACTTTGGGGTTCTCCGATGCAGAGGGATCTGGATGTCCCCATTCACGAGTCATAGAAACCTAACATGCAGGTACAGTAGATAATAAAGAAAGTGAATGGAGTGTTGGCTTTTATAGCTAAAGGAATAGAATATAAAGGTAAGGAAATATTGTTGTAACTGTACAAGGCATTGGTGAGACCGCATCTGGAGTATTGTGCACAGTTTTGGTCCCCTTATTTGAGGAAAGAATTAGTGTCATTGGAGGCAGTTCAGAGGAGGTTTACTAGATTGGTCCCAGACATGAGGACTTTGTCATATGAAGAGAAATTGAACAGTTTAGACCTATACTCTCTAGAATTTAGAAGAATGAGGGGAGATCAAATTCAGGTATTCAACATAATAAAAAATATGGATAAAATAGACATTGAGCAGATGCTTCCACTGTAGGGCATTCTAGGACAAGAGGTCTTAAGATAAAGGGTAGCAAATTTAAAACAGTGTTGAGGAAGAAGTACTTCTCTCACAGGGTTGTGGAATTCGCTATCCCAAAGCGCAGTGGATACTGGGACAGTGAGTAAATTTAAGGAGGAGTTGGACAGTTTTTGAAGTGGTAATGGGTTGAAGGATTATGGGGAAAAGGCAGGAAAGTAGTGGTGAGGGTTATATCGACCATGATAGAATGCTGGAGCAGATTTGATGGGGTGAATGGCCTAATTCTGCTCCTGTATCTTCCTATGAACTTTTTGTAGTATAATCAAAACTATATAGAATTATTTTGCTTAACCATTATTATTAAAACAACTGTGAATTCTTTTAGCTTATTGATATTCGCTGGACCTTTCTCTATGCAGATTGGATCCAGGCTTCCCAGTGACCACTCTTCAGAAGAACTTTGTTTTTAAGCAGTCTGTTTGGACATGGTATGGCACTTCCATAGCCATCACATCCATTGGTGTGACTTGTACCTTCTGTCACTACCATTGTGCCATAATGAATGCAAAATTCTTTGGGGAAAAACTGTAGATATAGATACTCTGTAGATACGGGTTCAAACTGCCTCATCAGTTTATATACAGGGGCACTGATATTGAAAAATAGGATTCTTTTGACAATAATATTTAAAGATACTAATAGTGAACAATCTAATCTCAGAAATTCACCCACGACAGCTGTATAAACCTAAACATGTAATTTCTTTCTCTTCATCAGCTTTATAAACAGAACATTCAAATCAATTGTCTGCTTTCTAGACTGTTACTCCTTGTTTTCTACAAATCCTGCATCCATATCCACTTCCTGCCGACCAAGCATTTTTTTTCTTCTGCTGCAAGGTCTTTGTTACCTTTCTTTTTCATTTTGTTAGATTTTTCTGTTATGTTCTGACACGTCTACATTTCTAATCAAAACTGCTTTTGTAAATTTGTCATTAGAAAGAATATGCTTCCTGCTAGTGATGGTGCTGCAATGTATCCCAGCTTCTCGGCCTCTAATTGAATGTTTTGCTGACTGTTACGTAATCACTTCGTTCACCCTTTCCTCTTCTTATAATCAATGATATAACATGAGCAATCCTTGAGTACTGTGACATAAAGCCTCTGGACAGAGAGGACTGGAAAATGATGGTCAGAGATTTCACAATGTCCTACTTTTGCTCAGTATCCTGTAATAAGTATTCATTTTCAATGTTGCTGCAGTCCTTTTTTTTTCTCTAAGTTCATCTCACTTCAATAGAGCATGGAGCTGGGAGGTACGTATGTAATCTTATATGTTATTGAATAGATCTCATTGCAGTACTTGTATTGGAGTAGTTATGGATGCAGCTACTTCTCATGTGCAAGCCTTGAGTCCCATTGCTGGAATGTTAATGGGACCAGCTGCATTTGCTGCCTGCAGTGCATCTAAACTTCATATAGGTGGGATCAAGTTGGCATTGGTAGTTATGCTGAGGACTTGGCAGCAGGCCATCTTGGAGTGTCCGCTTGACACGTTGAGTTAATGTCATTTGTAAGTACTTCAGCAATAGTATTCTGTAATACTTAATACAAAGTATAAACATTTTATCTTTTGTATCTAGTTTTGATCATACTACAAGTTTGTATTATTCTCATTTGTTGTTCAACCTTCCTCCATCCCCCAGGTTGATAATTGGTGAAATCTGTTCCTTAGGCAATTATTTTGGTTAATCAACACACATTTGAAATTAATAAATGATCAAAATGATGGGTAAGAGCCCCTGAGAATATTTAGACATACGGATGCGATTTACCCAACCACTGAAAGATGTGGGCCATGGCTTGGAAGTTGGAAAAATCAAGTGAAGGGTTCAATGTGGACCTTCTTAACAATGAAAAGTGGAGATTCTCACTAGTGAGTGGCAATAGCCTACTTGTTTGAATTATCATTCATTAACAGCCTTGTTATTACTTCATGTCTCCGAATAAATATGCAATTTCTCCCAACTGTCAGATAGAAACTGGATGCTGAGAATTGCCTTGCCTTTTTGCACTTTGTCACCGGAGCCTCATATTTCACAATACCTTCACCTTGCTGTGCTTCCTAATGCAAACAGAAAGGCGATAGCTTCTCATGGTTGGCAGCAGTGATCAGTGAAAGGAAGTACACGTGTTGCTGTATGACACCATGCTACGTCATTCTCACACCTGCTTCACATGCCTGCCACATACACTAACAAACTGCATGTGCATCAAGCAAATGGCCACGTCTCAAGTCTAAAGAGGCTCTAGTCCTCCGTCAAATCAAGCATGACAGCCTTCAGGCAGGATATGTCCTGGTACAATTAAGTCAAGGGCAGCCTTTGATTTCAGTCCACTGTCATTCAGCCACTTGGGGTGGTCACAGTGAGGGGTCGTACCTCTACAGTCTAGGGGGCTGGCCCATGCTAAGCCCTCTGAATCCAGTGCAACAAGTCTGGGAGTCATGGGAAGACAGTTGGGAAGCTGTACATGTATCAGTCAGAAATCTGCCTGTATGATATTGTTATTTTTTATTCAACTGAGCATCTGGAATAAAAGATAAAATATTGAAAACTCTTAGTAGGTCAGGCAATATCTGTGTGGAGGGGAAGGTCAGATTAGTGTTTTTGGCCAGTGATCTTTCAGCATGAACTGAAGTGTTGGGGCGGCACAGTGGCACAGTCGTTAGCACTGCTGCCTCACAGCGCCAGAGACCCAGGTTCAATTCCCGCCTCAGGCAACGATCTGTGTGGAGTTTGCACATTCTTCCCGTTTCCTCCAGGTGCTCCGGTTTCCTCCCACAGTCCAAAGATTTGCAGGTTAGGTGAATTGGCCATGCTAAATTGCCTGTAGTGTTAGGTGAAGGGGTAAATGTAGGGGAATGGGTCTGGGTGGGTTGTGTTTCAGCGGGTCGGTGTAGACTTGTTGGGCCGAAGGGCCTGTTTCCACACTGTAAGTAATCAAATCTAATCTATCTAATCTAATGTTACTCCTACCTTCCTCTTTCCACTGTGTGTCTCCCGCAGTTTCTGTTTCTACCCGCACTGTGTTGCGTTATGAACATCTGGAGGCCATCTTTTTGGACCCCAGCCTCGAACTCTGTTCCCTGGTTACAGGATCCAGCTGATTGTGTCTGTGAGAAATCTAAAATTTTGTTCCATCTCGAACTCAGTTTCAAACCACACACTTTGTCCATTAGCTCTCGCTGACTTCTAGCTCTGTAAAATTGCCTGCCTCTGCCCCTCCCTTTTTCTTATCATCATCGTAATTTAACCAGGTACTCGTCATCCTTATACATGGTTTTACCCGTTCCACTCCTACTGGCCTCCCATCCATCACATTCTCCAATGATTCATCCTTATTCTTCATCACCCTAATTTAAAATTCCAATGTTCAGCTGATTAGATCCTTCTATGTCCTTTTGGCAACTCCTTCTGCATAAATTCTTAGGTGACCTCCTTGTTCTCATTTGTGCGACCTGCCCTTTTTTGGCTCCTGTTGGTAGCAGAATTTCAGTCAAATTGGGTTCTTCTTGCTGATGTTTCTCCAATAAATCCTTTCCCACAGCATAGAGTCTTAGAGATGTACAGCATGGAAACAGACCCTGCTGCCCAACTGTCCATGCCGAACAGATATCCCAACTCAATCTCGTCCCACCTGCCAGCACCCAGCCCATATCCCTCCAAACCCTTCCTATTCATATAGCCATCCAAATGCCTCTTAAATGTTGCAATTGTACCAGCCTCCACCACATCCTCTGGCAGCTCATTCCATACACGGACCACCCTCTGCGTGAAAAAGTTGCCCCTTAGTTCTCTATTATATCTTTCCCCTAGACAGTGAGTGCTCTACAACTAAAGATCCAGTCACATAGATGACAGGTTAAATTGAGGCCCTCTCTTCCATGTTAGATGTGTATTACAGATTCTGAGACCTCACTTGAAGAGCTGGGGAGTTATCTTCAAAATTTGGCGAACGTACATTCCTCATCCATTATCATTAAAACAATTGTCAATTGTTTTATTTCATTGCTGTTTTTTTGGATCTTGCTTTGTGCAGATTGGTTGTCAGGTTTCCCAGTGACCACTGTTCAGAAGAACTTTGTTTTTAAGCCCTCTGTTTGGGCATGTTATGACACTTCGGTGGCTTGAACCTTCTGTCATTATCACTGTGCCATAATGAATGTGAAATTCTTTGGTTGGGAAAAATAGTAGATTTGGTACTCTATAGATCTGGTCCAAACTACCTAACTAGTTACATACATAGGCGCTGATATTGAAAAATAGGATTCTTTTAATAATAATTTTTAAATATAGCAGCTGTTAACAGTCTAATCTCAGAAATTCCCCACCACACATTTCTGTCCACCTCAGGTATATAAATCTAAACATTTAATTTCTGTCTCTTCCCAACATATATAAGCTTTATTTCAGAATTGTTCTGTTAGATCAATTCATTCAGTTCTGTCCTGCTAAATCAATTCTCTACGTTGACTATTCTTTCTTGTTTTCAACAAATCTTGCATCCATATCACGTCCTGTCTACCAAGCTCTTTTTTATTCCTGCTGCAAGGTTCTTGTTACATTTTTCTGTTATATACTTACATGTTTCTAATCAAAACTGCTTTTGTAAATTTGTCACTAGAAATAACATGCTTCCTGCCAGTGAATGTGCTGTAGGTCTGAGGCAATGTATCCCAGCTTCTTAGACTCTACTGCAGAGTTCAAACACCAACCGACCCTGCTTCCCAAATTGCTGTAAATTATTGTATTGATTACCAATAACCTATATAAAATCGGATTAAGCAAAGAACAGTTTTAAAATTATAAGTGAGAGGGGTAACTTGGACAAGATATTATTACATTACTGTTGCCTCTCACTATTTTCATTCAGAGCAACCTCATTCCCAGGGTATATACTAATTTAGAATTCTTTGGAGCAGTGGTGCCATGTACGTGAAAAACTACTTAAACAAGGATTTAGAGAAAAGTACACTTAAGAACTGCAAACACATTCTTACTTTTATCTGAGTGAACTGTTTGAAATATTTGGATCTGCTGTGATTTTGATTTAACTTGCCTCAGCTTGTACATTTTTTGTAGTAAGATTAATTAGTAGTTTTGGCATCAAGTATTTGATTTATTCAAGTTAGGTTTCTCACCCGGCTTTTAGTGGTTAACAGCGTATGTTGAGGGAAATTGGTAATTTTAGTTGTGGGGAATTTTGGGGAAACCCATTCCATTTCTGGTGTGGGCACCAGTGGGTACAAAAGTAGATTGTTAAACATGAATACACTACAGGTTGTTCTGGGATAATGTGCATTTTGGCTGCCTGTTTCAGCTATAACATTGCTGAAGAATTAGGGAACGGTATTTTCTGGAACATTTACCTCTGTTCACAGCAGCATAATTCCAGCGGGGTTGGGTTTGTGTGCTTCATTCTGTGCATGCACCAATGTCAGCTGCCAACAGAGCAGCTTTCTGTGAGAGGTACTGTACAGAGAGCAGCTTTCTTCTTACATTTTTTAAATGTACTGTGTTAAATTTACTTTTTGTTTTATTAATAAATATGATTTCAACCTTCATTTCAGACTGTGCTACACTTTTTGTGTTAGATTTTTGGGTGATTTTTGAGCAATTGTGCGTGATATTTGTTGCTGGTCTGCCCCAACCCCAATTTTCCCAAAGCCCCATTATTTCTATTAAGTGATTTTTTTTTTGTTTTAAATTAAGCTAGAACGCAACTATAACATTATAAGGGAACTACCAGTATTCCCAAATATTCCATGCAATCATTCCAACTGAGATTCAGTTCAGGGACGTGCATTGCTTTCAATGGAAGCTACCTTTTTTCGGTGAATTTGGATAGAGTTTAGATTGAAGAGGTTTCTTCCTAATTTTTTTTGTGATAGCACTTTTTGTACTGTATTATCCACCAATTAAGAATCATGTTATATATAATTTGTTATTAAAATGGTTGTGAATAGCTCACTTCAATGTCATTCCAATCCCTCCTTTGCCCCAGGACACAAATTAGATGAAGTTTGATTTTTGACTGCATGCTAAATGACCTTTAAATAGATTAGTATTTAGAGAAAAATTAAGTCTACCAAAATCTAGAAAAGAACACACAATGTCAAGTATTTCATTTTTTGACTGATGACCTGTTTTAACAGGAGATGGATGTGGTCATACGCTGTTAGGCCCTGACAGTGGGACGTTGACATCAAGGAATTATCCTGGAACCTACCCAAACCATACCTTGTGTGAGTGGCAAATCCAAGTGCCTGAAGGAAAGAACATTTTTGTCAAATTTGGAGACCTAGATTTGCAGTGTACCTCTGATTACCTCAAAATCTTCAAAAAAACATCATCCTCAATAACTGAATGTGGTAAGATTATGACTGTAATTGTTCAAATCCAGTAAATGACAAGTCTCTCCTGAAGCGGTTGATTCAAGTGAGGTATTAATTGACTTCACTGAAGAGCAATTACTTACAAATTCAGACTGGAGTAGGTTTGCAAAAATGGAGTGAAGACTTCAATGGGTTTTTAATTTTAATTGTTCATTGTTTAGATAACCAATGTTTTAAAGTAAGAGATGCCTGCACCGATCTGAATCTGGAGCCAAATGAGTATTGTTGGAGTTTATTCTTTTTACCAGTGCTTGCTCAGGTTCACTGCAAGAGCTTCCAGTGATCAAGCAAATCCTATATGACCCAAAACCTGCGTTTTGTTTTAATTCCGTGTTGTAAGCAGGTTAGCATGCACAGTTCAACTGTTAGCATCTATTTGTGATGTGTCAAGCATTGGAAACATCTGTTGATGCCCACCTCATTTTTGATTCTCCCTCAAAGGTGGAGAATAACATGTCCTTGGTCATCAATTCAATTAAAATTACTCAGTTAAATTTAGTCGTGGGTGAAAAATGCAAAAGCAGAATATGTAGCATGATGATCAACCTTGTGTAATACTAACCTAATTGCCTTGTAGTTCCTTTTAGGAAGTTCCTAATGGCACACACAACAGTAAAGCAAATAGGAAACTTTCAGTTATAGAGCCTTTTTTCCCTCTTGAATATCAAGACATTTCTTCTCAATAACCAGGAAATCAAAACATTAAGCATTTTGTAAAAATAAATGCTTAATGTGGGCAAAGTGTGGACTGAGGCACCCAGACAGCTAATGGTTTAATGCCTGACTGCAAAGAGAAACCTAACTCGATCAGTGTGGTTCGAATGGAATCTGCATGTGAAATGCTCCTTGTTCTTCGAAACATCTATGATGTGATTAATTTGGGTTTTAAGGTGGCTGTGACTTTATCCCAAACTCACCTCTGGCAGTAACTCAAGCTCCCGTGAGATAAAACATCTGTTTGCATTGGAATTATGACTTAATTCCATTTGATCCCATGATGAGGTTCATGCACACTTTTAACTGCTGGCTGTTTGCCTGACGAAACTAGGTTGACTAATCTCGCAGTATCTTGCGCTTGACTACTTTTGAAATTTTTGGAACAGAATGAAGCTTGTGACACCGAGTAGGTTATATTTTACATTATTAAATCATTTAGAAAGTAAATTTCAAATATGGTCCTGTGGCAAATTCATTATTTGCTTCTGTACTTGTTTTCCAGATCTCCTTTTTATGGAGTATTATTGTAAATGTAAAAAAAACAGACATTGGTCCAGGAGCTTCACATGAGTGCTTATGCTCCACATGAGCTTCTTTCCACTCTTCCTCAATCTGTCAAGATGTCCTTCTGTTCCATTCTGTCTCACTTGCTTTTCTAGTTTGTCCTTAAATGCCATCTGTGCTGTTCACCTTGGCTTCTCCTTGTGTTTGAAAATTCCACATTCTAACCACTGTCCATGTAAAATGTTTATTCTGACTTCCAGTTTGCACATAGTTGAGGAATGGAACTACCTTGGAAGGTACATTATAAATTCCTTGGAAATCCCCAACTTGTTGACCTATATAGTAATTGTCTGGGAAATTTAAACTTTCAGTGGGCAGTTACCCGGTGTATGGAACCTTCCAAAAAGATTCCAACTCTGTGTTAATGGTCAGAGTTATCCAGTTACCCAGGAAATGACGGTGAAATTAAAATCTGTGTAGATTTCCGAGTAACTATACAAAATTGACCACCCCAGTCCTTTCATTCACCCAGACCTTCCTGCTTCTCATCTCCCTGTGCTCCCCACTATAACCCATACCACCCTCTCCATTCGCCCACCTACCTTCCAATATACCCACTGAGCCACTATGGGACAGCACAGAGGCTCAGTGGTTAGCACTGTTGCCTCACAGCACCTGGGACCCGGGTCCAATTCCCACCTCAAACGACTGTGCAAACTCCACACAGACATTCTCCCAGTGTCTGAATAAGTTTCCTCCGGGTGCTCCGGTTTCCTCCCACAATCCAAAGATGTGCAGATCAGGTGAATTGGCCATTCTAAATTCTCAGTAGTGTTAGGTGCATTAGTCAGGGGTAAATATAGGGTAGGGGAATAGGTCCAGGTGGTTTACTCTT
Organism: Chiloscyllium punctatum; assembly: GCF_047496795.1. Classification (NCBI taxonomy): domain Eukaryota; kingdom Metazoa; phylum Chordata; class Chondrichthyes; order Orectolobiformes; family Hemiscylliidae; genus Chiloscyllium; species Chiloscyllium punctatum. The sequence goes on from NC_092741.1 coordinate 81,635,180, forward strand.
CGGAGGGTTGGTGTGAACTTGTTGGTCGAAGGGCCTGTTTCCACACTGTAGGGAATCTAATCCAAATCTAATCTAATCTAATACCCATCTGACACCCTCACTTACCCCCTTAATCTGTCCCCCATCCCCTCAACAATTTATCTGCCCTAAACCCCCACATCCACCTACCACGTCTCTTCCTTGCCCACCTGGCAAATAATCCTCTTACCCACTAGGCACCAACTTTATTTGTACTCTTCACCCAGTAGCTTTGTAACTTAGTGGCTTTGGAGATTTGAACTGTGTTGATTGACTGTAATATGGCAGCTACTGCTGTAAAAAGGGCTTCAGCTATGATTCACTCCGATGCACTTTGTATGGTTTGCTTCACTGAGTCTGTTGATGGATGGATTGTGCATTGGAGGTTGGGTGCGAAAAATCAGAGAAAGCTGCGATTCTTTGTGCCCTTTCTCATCACCTACCTCAATAACCACCTATATTTTGCAGCCAGTCAGATGCTGCAGAGAACTTGACTGTGTTTCATTATTGATTTACTAAAGTGAGGATTTCTCCCATCTTGTGAAAAGTTACAACCATATGCACCTGGCCATTTATTAGGGAAATATTATGCACAAACCCAAAACAGGTAAACTGTTAGATTGGTCTGCATGTGCATGGGCACAGCTCTTTAATACAGAAGTGTTAAAAAGTGGAAAAGGGACTTATTTTACCACTTTTCTAGGCTTACAGCAACACTCAGTACTTTTAAAATTATTTGTCAGTCAGTTAGTTTGCAAATTTAAGGAAACACATAGCTTTTTGTTTCCACCCAAAAACAGGCTGTTTCATAGTCATGCTTTGACATGTATTCCCTCTTAAAGCTAGACTGTTCTTGATTTTACAAATTTTTCTCAAATTAAAGTTTGTGGGCGGCACGGTGGCTCAGTGGTTAGCACTGCTGCCTCTCAGTGCCTGAGACCTGGGTTCAATTCCCGCCTCAGGCAAATCTCTGTATGGAGTTTGCACATTCTCCCTGTTCTGCGTGGGTTTCCTCCGGGTGCTCCAGTTTCCTCCCACAATCCAAAAATGTGCAGGTTAGGTGAATTGGCCATGCTAAATTGCTCTTAGTGTTAGGTGAAGGGGTAAATGTAGGGGAATGGGTCTGGGTGGGTGGTGCTTTGGCAGGTCGGTGTGGACTTGTTGGGCCGAAGAGCCTGTTTTCACACTGTAAATAATCTAATCTAAATTTATTCATATCGCTTTTCAGCCTGGAGAAAAAGTGACTGTAGAATTGAACCGAATCAAATGTATCCAACTGTGTTTAATAAACAGTGATTTATGACTCAGTCAGACTTGATGCATGTCAGAATGAGCATTTGGCATATTCACCTAATACTTTACATTTACTTTAATTTGATAATTAACTGGTATTAGCTTCTACCCAACCCCCATCACCCATTAGTCAGCGAACACTTTGAATCAACAGGCCCGGCTGTTTTCTTTGCTCATCAGCGTGCAGTTAGTTGTCTACCTTTTGAAGTAAGTGTGTGGAAAACTATGAAATGGGTATGTTCAAATCTGATATAAAAACAAATTACTGTAATTTCTTCAAATTGAAAAGTAAAAACTGCGAATGCTCAACACATCTGGAAACATCTACGAAGAGACAAACTAAGTTAACCTTTCGGATTGGTGACCCTTTGTCAGCATTGAAATCTTTTTTCAGTACGTTCATTTTTGCACAGTGGATGTTGTTAGCAAAACTGGCATGTATTGTCCACCCATATTTCCCCTGAGAAGGTGGTGTTGGCTTTCAGAGATCAAGTCAAAAGTTAAGGAGATTAGTGAGGGACTAAATTCATGTATAGATCTGGAAAGGCAGATTGGCTTCCCTGAAGGAAAAGAATGAACTAGTAGGGATTTTACTCTGAATCTGATAGCTTCGTGATTAATTTTATTGAAGATTCCTGTTAATTTCAAGATGCATGTTCTCTAAATTATCATATTATTCTAGTAACCAAATTATTACCCTGCCCTTGTCACTGGACTGTGTTTGTCATGCTTATCTGTTCTAATATCAGTTCTTGTATGAACTATTTGTTATATGTAGTCTTTCCTGCCCTCCATCCTGTTACCGATCTGCCCTTTTTAAAAACCCTTCTTCCAATTCTCCACATCTTAATCTGTCAAAGAGATGTACAGCATGGAAACAGACATTTCATACTTTGCCCAGTTCTGATGAAAGGCCATCAACCAGAAGTGTTAATTCTGTTTACCATCACCAGTGTCACCAGATCTGATGAATACTTATCACGTTTTCTGATTGTGTTTTAGATTTTCAACATCTGCAATATTTTGCTTATGTAAAGTCATTTGTTGTATTCCACTTTATTGGCTAAGCATTTATTCTTGGCTCAACTGCAAAGATCAGCTGTTCTTTCAATGATCAATAATGTAAAAATCAGTTTCTCATATTTAGCATCAGGAACCTAAGGCATTGGATTCTATTTTGTACAAGCGGTGAGCAGGAATAAGGAAAAGTCTGAGCTGGAGGATTGGTGCTGGGTCCACTACTTTTCATCATTTATATAAATGATTTGGATGCGAGCATAAGAGGTATAGTTATTAAGTTTGCAGATGACACCGAAATTGGAGGTGTAGTGGACAGCAAAGAAGGTGACCTCAGATTACAACGGGATCTTGATCAGATGGGCCAATGAGCTGAGAAATGGCAGATGGAGTTTAATTCAGATAAATGCGAGGTGCTGCATTTTGGGAAAGCAAATCTTAGCAGGATTTATACACTTAATGGTAAGGTCCTAGAGAATGTGCTGAACAAAGAGACCTTGGAGTACAGGTTCATAGCTCCTTGAAAGTGGAGTTGCAGGTAGATAGGATAGTGAAGAAGGCGGGTTTGGTATGCTTTCCTTTATTGCTCAGAGTATTGAGTACAGGAGTTGGAAGGTCATGTTGCTGCTGTACAGGACATTGATTAGGCCACTGTTGGAATATTGCGTGTAATTCTGGTTTCCTTCCTATCAGAAAGATATTGTGAAACCTGAAAGGGTTCAGAAAAGATTTACAAGGATGTTGCCAGGGTTGGAGGATTTGAGCTGTGGGGAGAGGCTGAATATGCTGGGGCTGTTTTCCCTGGAGCATCGGAGGCTGAGGGTGACCTTCTAGAGGTTTACAAAATTATGAGGGGCATGGATAGGATAAATAGGGGTCAGGGAGCCCAGAACTGGAGGACATAGGTTTAGGGTGAGAGGGGAAAGATATAAAAAGCCTACGGGGCAATGTTTTCATACACAGAGTGGTACGTGTATGGAATGATCTACCAGAGGAAGTGGTGGAGGTTGGTACAGTTGCAACATTTAAGAGGCATTTGTTTGGGTATATGAAGAGGAAGGATTGGGAGGGATATGGGTCGGGTGCTGGCAGGTGGGACTAGATTGGGTTGGGATATCTGGTCAGCATGGTTGGGTTGGACCGAAGGGTCTGTTTCCATGCTAACATTTCTATGACTTTAAGTGTTCCAGTAGGGCCTGGTCCTTGGAAATGAGATGAGCCAAGTGGATCAAGTGTCTGAAAGAACATTTCAGAAATAAATTAGATTAGATTCCCTACAGTGTGGAAACAGGCCCTTCGGCCCAACAACTCCACACCGACCCTCCGAAGAGTAACCCACCCAGACCCATTTCCCTCCAACTAATGCACCTAACACTATGGGCAATTTAACATGGCCAACTTGCCTGACCTGCACATTTTTGAACGGTGGGTGGAAACGGGAGTACCCAGAGGAAACCCGTGCAGACTCCACACAGGCAGACACCCGAGGTCTGGAATCGAACCTGGGACTCTGGTGCTATGAGGCAGCAGTGCTAACCATTGAGTCACCGTGCCACCCATCGTGATCATTGTTTTAAAAGATGGAGAATGACATGCAACAATTCAGGGTGAGAATAATGAATTGGTGGAACAGTGAAATTCACAACTAATCTTGGAGGAACTGTTGGGCGAAGTTCACAGCACAGAATCAGATAAGTTATTCATTGTTTTAAGTCTGTCCAAGAGAAAGGCTGCAGTAGTGAGTATAGTGGATTTTTTCTTGATTATATGTTTTTGGAGAGAAGTCTCTTGATTAAACTTAAAATATAAGCCATAGCTATTAATTTAACCTGGGGCAGTGTTTGTAGAGGAATAAGACGGTGTTTTTTTCTGGGTCTGTAGATTTTGAAGAAGCAAAAATGGCCTTTGCAGTGATATGTACTTCTTGTCAGATGTGGGAGTTTAAAGAGAGTTTAAGGATTACTGCGGATTATATCTGCCATAAATGCTGTTGGATGTGAATCTTATCAGATCGAGTGGATCGGTTGGAGAGACAAATAGAAGCGATGAGGAATTTGCAACAGCAACAGTATGTGATGGATGGCAGTTATAGAAAGGGGGGAAAGTCTCAGATACAGTCACATAGATGGGTTAACTCCAGGAAGGGTGAGACCGGTCAGCACCTAGGGCAGGAGTCTTTTGTGGATATACCCATTTCAAACAGGTATGCTATTTTGGAAAATGTCGGGGGTGATGGATTCTCAGCGGAACGTAGCACGACCAGCCAAGTTTCTGGTGTTGAGACTGGCTCTAATGCAACGAGGGGTTCGTTGGCTTCCAAGCGATCAATTGTGTTAGGGGATTCTGTAATCAGAGGTACAGACAGAAGTTTCTGTGGCCAGCAGAGAAACAAAAGAATGGTGTGTTGTTTCCCTGGTGCCAGGATCAAGGATGTCTCAGAGAGGGTGCAGAATGTTCTCATGGGGGAGAGGGGCCAGCAATAGGTCATTGTCCACATTAGAACCAAAGATTTAGGAAGGGAAAAGGTTGAGATTCTGAAGGGAGATTACAGACAGTTAGGCAGAAATTTAAAAAGGAGGTCCTCAAGGGTAGTAATATCTGGATTACTCCCAGTGCAACGAGGTAGTGAGGGCACGAATAGGAGGATAGAGCAGATGAATGCATGGCTGAGGAGCTGGTGTATGGGAGAAGGATTCCCATTTTTGGATCATTGGAATCTCTCTTGGGGTAAAAGTGACTTGTACAAGAAGGACGGATTGCACCTAAATTGGAAGGGGATTAATATACTGGCATGGAGATTTGCTAGAACTGCTTGGGAAGATTTAAGCTAGTAAGATGGGGGGTGGGACACCCAGGGAGATAGTGAGGAAAGAGATTGATCTGAGACGGGCACAGCTGAGAACAGAAGTGAGTCAAACAGTCGGGGCAGATAAGGACAAGGTAGGACTAATAAACTAAACTGCATTTATTTCAATGCAAGGGGCCTAACAGGGAAGGCAGATGAACTCAGGGCATGGTTAGGAACATGGGACTGGGATATCATAGCAATTACAGAAACATGGCTCAGGGATGGACAGGACTGGCAGCTTAATGTTCCAGGATACAAATGCTACAGGAAGGATAGAAAGGGAGGCAAGAGAGAAGGGGGAGTGGCATTTTTGATCAGGGATAGCATTACAGCTGTGCTGAGGGAAGATATTCCCAGAAATACATCCAGGGAAGTTATTTGGGTGGAACTGAGAAATAAGAAAGGGATGATCACCTTATTGAGATTGTATTATAGACCCCCGAGGGAAATTGAGAAACAAACTTGCAAGGAGATCTCAGCTATCTGTAAGAATAATAGGGTAGTTATGGTAGGGGATTTTAACTTTCCAAACATAGACTCGGACTGCCATAGTGTTAAAGGTTTAGATGGAGAGGAATTTTTCAAGTGTGTACAAGACAATTTTCTGATTCAGTGTGTGGATGTACCTACTAGAGAAGGTGCAAAACTTGACCTACTCTTGGGAAATAAGGCAGGACAGTTGACTGAGGTGTCAGTGGGGGAGCACTTTGGGCCAGCGACCATAATTCTATTTGTTTTAAAATAGTGATGGAAAAGGATAAACCAGATCTAAAAGTTGAAGTTCTAAATTGGAGATTGGCCAATTTTGACGGTATTAAGCAAGAACTTTCGAAAGCTGATTGGAGGCAGATGTTCACAGTTAAAGGGATGGCTGGAAAATGGGAAGCCTTCAGAAATGAGCTAACAAGAATCCAGAGAAAGTATATTCCTGTCAGGGTGAAAGGGAAGGCTGGTAGGTATAGGGAATGCTGGATGATTAAAGAAATTGAGGGTTTGGTTAAGAAAAAGAAGGAAGCATATGTCAGGTACAGACAGGATAGATCGAGTGAATCCTTAAAAGAGTATAAAGGAAGTAGGAGTATACTTAAGAGGGAAATCAGGAGGGCAAAACGGGGACATGAGATAGCTTTAGCAAATAGAATTAAGGAGAAACCAAAGGGGGTTTTACAAATATATTAAGGACAAAAGGGTAACTAGTGAGAGAATAGGGCCCCTCAAAGATCAGCAAGGCGGCCTTCGTGTGGAGCCACAGAAAATCGGGGAGATACTAAATGAATATTTTGCATCAGTATTTACTGTGGAAAAGGAAATGGAAGCTATAGACTGGAGGGAAATAGATGGTGGCATCTTGCAAAATGTCCAGATTACAGAGGAGGAAGCGCTGGATGTCTTGAAATGGTTAACGGTGAATAAATCCCCAGGACCTGATCAGGTGTAACCAAGAACTCTGTGGGAAGCTAGAGAAGTGATTGCTAGGCCTCTTGCTGAGATATTTGAATCATCGATATTTTACAGGTAAGCTGCCGGAAGACTGGAGGTTGGCAAATGTTTAAGAAGGGCGGTAAAGACAAGCCAGGGAACTATAAACTGGTGAGCCTGACCTCGGTGGTGGGCAAGTTGTTGGAGGGAATCCTGAGGGACAGGATGTACATGTATTTGGAAAGGCAAGGACTGATTCGGGATAGTCAACATGGCTTTGTGCGTGGGAAATCATGTCCCACAAACTTGATTGAGTTTTTTGAAGAAGTAACAAAGAAGATTGATGAGGGCAGAGCAGTAGATGTGATCTATATGGACTTGCATAAGGTGTTCGACAAGGTTCCCCATGGGAGACTGATTAGCAAGGTTAGATCTCATGGAATACAGGGAGAACTAGCCATTTGGATACAGAACTGGCTCAAAGGTAGAAGACAGAGGGTGGTGGTGGAGGGTTGTTTTTCAGACTGGAGGCCTGTGACCAGTGGAGTGCCACAAGGATCAGTGCTGGGTCCACTCTTTTTTTTGTCATTTATGTAAATGACTTGGCTGTGAGCATAAGAGGTACAGTTAGTAAGTTTGCAGATAACACCAAAATTGGACGTGTAGTGAACAGCGAAGATGGTTACCTCAGATTACAACTGGATCTGGACCAGATGGGCCAATGGGCAGAGACGTGGCAGATGGGGTTCAATTTAGATAAATGCGAGGTGCTGCATTTTGGGAAAGTAAATCTTAGCAGAACTTATACACTTAATTATAAGGTCCTAGGGAGTGTTGCTGAACAAAGACACCTTGGAGTGCAGGTTCATAGCTCCTTGAAAGTGGAGTCGCAGGTAGATAGGATAGTGAAGAAGGCGTTTGGTATGCTTTCCTTTATTGGTCAGAGTATTGAGTACAGGAGTTGGGAGGTCATGTTGTGGCTATACAGGACATTGGTTAGGCCAATGTTGGAATATTGCGTGTAATTCTGGTCTCTTTCCTATCTGAAAGATGTTGAGAATCTTGAAAGGGTTCAGAAAAGATTTACAAAGATGTTGCCAGGGTTGGAAGATCTGAGCTACAGGGAGAGGCTGAACAGGCTGGGGCTGTTTTCCCTGGAGCATCGGAGACTGAGGGGTGACCTTATAGAGGTTTACAAAATTTTGGGGGGCATGGATAGGGTAAATAGACAAAGTCTTTTCCCTGGGGTGGGGAGTCCAGAACTAGAGGGCATAAGTTTAGGGTGAGAGGGGAAAGATATAAAAGAGACCTCGGGGCAACTTTTTCATGCAGAGGGTAGTACGTGTATGGAACGAGCTGCCAGAGGATGTGGTGGAGGCTGGTACAATTGCAACATTTAAGAGGCATTTGGATGGGTATATGAATAGGAAGGGTTTGGAGGGATATGGGCCGGGTGCTGGCAGGTGGGACTAGATTGGGTTGGGATATTTGGTCAGCATTGACTGGTTGGGCCGAAGGGTCTATTTCCATGCTGTACATCTCTATGACTCTGAGAGCTGACTGTAATGGAGTAAGAAGAGTTGAGCAGGATTGACTAGAGAAAGAGGTTGCCATGAAAAACTATAACAGAACAATGGGCTACCTGTAAAAAGCAACAGTTCAGATATGGTGAAATATATTCCCTCTAATGGAAAAGGTAGGATAAACAAATTCAGAATTCCCTGGATGACAAAGGAGGTAGAAATTAGCAGGAGAAAGAAAATGTTTGATCATGACCAGTGTAAAGCTGGAAATACAATTGAGAATCAACGGGAATACTGAAGGTTTAGGGAGAAGGTGGAAAACCAAATAAGAGAAGCAAAGAGAAATTATGGAAGAAAACTAGCAGCTAACCTAAAGGGAAATACCTTCATCTTCTATCGGCACAGAAACAGTAGGAGTGGTTAAAGGAGGAATGGAGAATATCAAACACTGAAATAAAGGAATGAAAGTAGAAATCACTGGAGAAACTCAGCAGGTCTGGCAGCATCTGTTGAGAGAAAAAAAAGAGTTAATGTACTAGGTCGAGTGACCCTTCTTCAAAACCAACAAGAAGATTAAAACATGAAGGCAACTGCCAGAGTTCAGGTGTTAAATGAATACTTGGTATCTGTCTTCACAAAAGACGAGGATGTTGCCCAAGCCATGGTGACAGAGAAGGTTCAAAGTTTACAAGGAAGACTTCTTGGATAGGTTGTTGGTACTTAATGTTGGTAAGACACCAGTGTTGGATGAGATGCGTCCAAGGAGATTGAAGGAAGTGAGACTAAACATTGTAGAGATACCAGCCACAATCTTTCAGTCTTCCCTGGACTCGAGGAATGAGCCAGAGGCCTGGAGGATTGCAAACATTTCAACCTTCTTCTAACAAACGTTGTAAGGATAATCCCAGCAATTGCAAGGCCATAGAATCCGTGGAGTACAGAAAGAGTCTCTTCAGCCCATCAAGTCTGCACTGAGCCTCTGAAGAGCATCCCCCCTCCCAAACCCAGCCAGTATGCTGGGCCAATTTCAAAGTACAAATCCTAAAAGAATCATAAAATGCGAGGAAGTCAGTGTGGAACTTTGAAAGAACATTGACAAGTTGGTGGACTTGTGTTTCTGCCCTATTTACCAACACCGATTCCAGTTGGACAATGATATCTGTTGGTATTTGGTGTTGTCCTGGTTGAAAAAAACCTGCTGACCATTGTTGTCTAGGCTCTCTCAAACGTGAGAACCTCTTATGTTGATTGGTTAGAACCTGGGGCATCATACACCAGCAAGATTCGACCTCCTCAAAAAGTTAATCTGTCCTTCTGTTATTTTCAAAATCTCACTTTTAGAATATCATAGAAAAATAGATAATGTAACTGAAAATCCAGCATTAGAGATTAATTTATTCACGTTTACAAAATGATCTTTGTGGTACAATGGTAGTGTCACTGCCTCTAAGCCTGGAGACCCAGGTTCAAGTCCCACTGCTCCACAAATGTGTTGTAATATCCCTGGAGTGTCAGAAGCTGAGGGGTAACCTTATAGAGGTTTTATAAAATCATGAGGGATGGGGTGAATAGCCAAGGTCTTATCCCCCAGGCTAGGGGAAGGCATAGGTTAGGGTGAGAGGGGAAAGATATAAAATGGACCTGAGGGGCAACTTTTTCATGCAGAGGATGGTGTCTGTGTGGAATGGACTGCCAGAGGAAGTGGTGGAGGTGGGTGCAATTACAACGTTTATCAGGCATCTAGATTGGTGTATAAATAGAAAGGTCTTAGATGGATATGTGCCAAATGCTGGCAAATGGCACTAGATTAATATCGGATATCTTGTTGGCATGAACGAGTTGGACCAATGGGTCTGTTTTCTTGCTGTATAACTCTATGACTCTTACAGGTTGTTTTATATTTTCTAACCAATCATCAAATCAAAAGATGGCAAGGCCGTGATGACCGATAGGACAGTGTTCAAACCTCAGGCTGGCACTTTGAGCAAAACCCTGCTCATTATTTTTAGAGTGCTACTCACTACCTTTATTGAACACCTGGAACACCTACGTTGTGAATGAAGTTTGAGAAACTTTGGCATGTGTCATATTTCAGGAAGCATTTAGGTATGATTCATACTGAAAACCAGAAAGATTTAATTCCCTGCCTGTAGCTAGGTCTGGAGGCAGAAGGAGGAAAGGAGAAAATCTGTGCGTGGATAAGCCGGATGGACTGATCATTCTAGTCTAATGGGGTGAATAAAGGAGTGGGACGGAGTGATGATGTTAAACTGTTCCTGTGGATCATTCACAAATCCTTCTGAAAATAAGTTATATTCAGGGAATTAATGGTAGGTACTGCTGAAGATTCAAATTATTGCTGATTCCTGTTGCTTACTTGTGAGAAAGAAGGATGCTGAGTCAAGTCCTGTTGTGTTAAGATTTACTTTAGATGGTTATCTGTTTCCTCATTAATAAACAGTCATTGTTTTCACCTGACTTTTGAATGATTAATAAAAGACACTAGAAAAATAAACAAGAAAGCTTGCATTTATAAAGCAATGAATTCCAGTTAGGTCAAAGTGCTTTACAGCTCACCAAGTACCCTTTTGAAATGCAAAAGTGAGGACTGCAGATGCTGGAAATCAGAGTCTAGATTAGAGTGGTGCTGGAAAAGCACAGCAGGTCAGGCAGCATCCAAGGAGAAGGAAAATCGACGTTTCAGGCAAAAGTCCTTGCATCAGGAATGAAATGCATTCTCTGTTGTATTGTTCACAAACTCTGGTAAGATGGCAGTGGAGTAGGAGGCTCTAGCCAGAGCTCCTCCACCTGTTTGGTTTCAAGTTTTTCTTTTCTTTCTCATTCTCTCCTTCTGTCTCTCGGCCTCGGACACCCAGCCCCGGCCTCTGAAGTGAGGTCGGTGGAGACACCAGAGACAGGAGCAGGGACAGCAGTGACCAGAACAGGGGGCCGGTGTGGAAGTGGAGATAGCCCATTGTAGAGCATGGCAGCAGCCAGCATTCAGACCACATGGAAGTGCCCTGCTGTGGAGAGCCTTTGAAGAGAGACTGTGATATTTGTCTTTTTTTTTTGTCTTTGTTTTTGTCTTTGTTTGTTTTCTGACCTGTGGTTATACTGTGTATTGCTGTGGTGTAACTTTTTTCTTCCTTTCTCTATCCTGTAACTAAGGATTGTACCAAGGTATCTTTGTATGGTGTTGCAAATGGCGATTTATAGACTTTTCACTGTACACATTTGATTACATGTGACAGTAAAGCAAATTCAATTCAATTCAGCGATCAGTTTACACATAGCAGGATGCCACAAGCAGTAATGAGGGAATGCTCTGTTTTTGTTACTGATTGAGGGATAAATATTGGCGAGGGAAGCAGAGACAATATCTTTACTGTATGAACTAGTGACATGACATCTTTTAATGGTCCCTCTGAATGAGAGTACCCTTGTCAGTGCCCCTTAGAGGAGGGAGGATAAATACAGTTATGCTCCCTGGATGGAGATGTCTGGGCCTTGGGTCACAATCACAGAGGTCTACAACACAAAAAGGCTGTTCGGCCAGTCAAAAACTGACCCCCCCGAATACAAAGGGGATCTTTCTCTGGCAGATTTCCTCCAATATGATGGAGTTCCCAGACATATTGTAGATTGGTGGACAATGGAAGCATCTATGTATCAATCTTGGTCAGTGAACCGGAGTTTGAGCATGTGTGCTCCTTCCTTGAGAAAGTGAGCAACCTCGTGAAAAGTGATATGCAGCGCTACTCGGCGGTGGATGCAACAGCAGCTCACTGAAATGATAGAGTGAAACTCTGGGATATTTGGCCTTTCAGACCTGCTCCATCGTTCAATAAGAACATGGCTAATTGTGTTATCTCAGCTCCACTTACCTATCTTACAGAGATGAAAGTTTGTTCCACTGCAATGTCTCTTCAAAGGATGCTCACTTTGGAAAAAGTTCTCTGTCTCCCTCAGATGTACACTCAATGAGTCCTTTCCTCACTGCCACAGTGCCGTGACCTCTTCAGCCCTCCAATTCTTTGACCATACAATGAAACAAACTCGCTACTACAGCTGTTGGCTTCCCAACCATCTCATTCCTCAAGGCCCACAGGTACATTTTAAACCCTCCAAATTTGGACCCACCTTTCACGCTCCATACTTGCAATGCCTTCAATGCCACCACAACCAATTCTCTCTCCCGATTCTCTGCTCCACCCTCTTGGCAATGCAGAGGCTCCTCCCTTTCCTCTCCTCATCCCTCCCTCAGCTCAAGGCCTCCCTTTCTCAAATGTGTGGAGGGCCTCTACTATTCTACATCCAATGTGGAATCCACCAGATCAACAAATAGTTTTTTTTTGGTTTTATATCTGATATAAAAAGCCACTTACCTATCTGCCTCCCATAACCTATGACTCTCTTCTCAGTCTATCTTACACAGCCTTGAATAAAGTTAAAGACCAAGCCTCCATTCCCATTATGGAAAGAGAATTTCACATTCTAATGACCATCTAAGAAACAAAAAACTCCTAATTTTTGTCTCAAAAGGGAAATTACTTATTTTTAAATTGTGTCCCATAGTTTTGGTCTGCCACAGAAGAACAAACATCTTCCTGGTATCCACCTCATTCAGTCCCATTAACATCTCATGTTTCAATAAGATCACCACTCATTCTTTCATTCCAGTCATACACGAATATTTAAAACTTCCATCTTGAGTATATGGAATATGATGTGGGAAAATGTGATGTTGTGCACTTTTGCAGGAATAATAGAGGAGCTGAACATTATTTAAATGGAAAAAGATTGCAGGAAGTTGAAGCCCAAAGGAGTTTTGCTCCTTGTACATGAATCACAAACTGCTAGCATACAAGTTCAGGTAATAGGGAAGGCAAATGGAATGTTGGCCTTTATTTCAAAGGGAATGTGCAATCAGCATAAACAGAAAAGCAAGGTTTTTCACAATAGTAAACACCAATTTCAAGGATAAAAAGCAATCACAAATTGATTGGATATTGATTTAATGTATTTATTTAAAATAATGTTTAAAAAGTGATGGCCAGGTGATATTAATGTTAGACGATTTATACAGATACTTAATCCAAAATTATTCCATTTTTAAAAAAACTGGAATAAAAAAATCTACTGATGACCAGGAAATCATTCTGGATTGTTGGGGAAAATTCATCTGGCTCAGTAATGTCACTCAGAAAAAGAAATCTGCCATCCCTACCTGGTCTGGCCTATGTGACTCCAGACCCACAGCAATGTGGTTGACTGTCAGCTGCCCTCTAAAATGGCCCAGGAAGCCACTCTGTTGTATCAGTCACAATGGCTCAATGAAGCAATGAAACTGGACAGACCACATGACATCAACCAAGAAATGGCAGAAACAGGCCTGTGGACCCGACAAAGTCCTCCATACTAACGTGTGGGGGCGAATGGCAACATTGGGAAGGGTGACTCAGAGGCAAGTCAAGCAGCAGCCGCTCGAACCCATAACCCATTTAAAATAAAAGGAAAATCTGGCATTTTGATTTGGTTTGGCCTCCATGTGATGCTTCAGAAATTTGGCTGAATTTTAATCCCCTCTGAAAAGGTCTTGTAAGTCACTTTTTTTTTCTCTCTTTCAATATCCAGATGTGTTCTTACATACATTTGAAGGTTTTCTTTTACCCATTACACAATCACTGATTTTGTTTTTAAACTGGAAAAGGTTTTGGTTGTAAGAGTTGCTCCTTTTTTGATTTGGAGGTACTGGTGTTGGACCAGGGTGTGCAAAGTTAAAACTCATGCGACTCACGGTTATAGTCCGACAGGTTTATTTGGAAGCACTAGCTTTCGGAACACTGCTCCTTCATCATACTCCACAACCAAATGTTGAAGGAGCAGCGTTCCGATGCTAGTGCTTCCAAATAAACCTGTTGGACCAAAACCTGATGTTGTGTCATTCCTAACTCGTTTTTTTGAGGCATGTTAGGTGTTCCAGGTGATTTCCTCAAATTCAAGGAGCAGCAATTACAGTTTTGTATGCTGTTGAATTGTTTAGGAACTTTGGGGAAAAAGATCAAAACAACGGCACTTTAAAAAGGACAAAAGGTAGTGGCCACTTGGTCAGTGAGGGAGGGAGAGAGATAGAGAAAGAAACCTACACTGCTAACTAACATAGCAGTGAATCGATGTAGTTATTGTCTTTGCTGTTTGAGTTCATATATCTCTGGATATCAGAGTGCCTCCAGGAAAAGTTAACAAATGGCAAAATTCACAGCTGATCTTGGAGGAACCTGTGTGGGGACCTCTCAGCACAGGAACAGATAGGTACATAGTTTTTAAGTGTTAACTTGCTGTAAGTCTACAGTAGAGAGAAGAGTGGGTTCTTTCTTGATTATATGTTTTAATGAGATCTGTCTCTTGATTAAATTTTAAAAATATAAGACATAAGTACTGGAGCACTTTTTTTAAGAGCAAAACTATGGTGCTACTTTCTGGGTCTGTAGATTGCGAAGGAGCAAGAATGGCCTTTAGAATGATATGCGCTTCCTGTCGGATGTGGGAGTTTAGGGAGTTTCCATGTTATTGATGATTATGTCTGCAGGAAGTGTCTTTGGCTGAGAATCCTATCAGATAGCATGGATCAGTTGTAGTGGCAGTTAGAGGCAATAAGGAATTTGCAAGAGCCAGGGGTGTGATGGATGGCAGTTATTGGAAGGGGAAAAAAAATCACCGATGCAGTCAGGTAGATGGGTTAACTCCAGGAAAGGTAGGCAGGTAGTGCAGGAGTCTTCTGTGGCTATCCCCATTTCAAACAAGTATGCTGTTTTAGAAAATGAAGGAGGGTGATGGAATGAAACACAAACAGCCAAGTTTCTGGATCGAGACTGGCTCTCATGTAAAGAGGGGTATGTCAGGTTCCAAGCGATCAATTGTGATAGAGTACTCTCTATACAAAGGCACAGACAAGGAAAAATCAAAGTGGTGTATTGCCTCCTTGGTTCCAGGATCAAGGATACCACCAGAGGGTGCAGAATGTTCTCAATGGGGAGAGAGGGTGCAGAATGTTCGCAATGGGGAGAGGGACCAGCAGGAGGTGATTGTACACATTGGAACTAACGACATAGGGATGCTAAAGGATGAGATTCTGAATGGAGAATATAGGAAATTAGGCAGGAATTTAAAAATGAAAGGAGTA
Source organism: Chiloscyllium punctatum (assembly GCF_047496795.1). Lineage (NCBI taxonomy): Eukaryota > Metazoa > Chordata > Chondrichthyes > Orectolobiformes > Hemiscylliidae > Chiloscyllium > Chiloscyllium punctatum. The sequence goes on from NC_092741.1 coordinate 81,650,481, forward strand.
TCAGGAATAGTCATGGTGCTATGAACTAGTGAGGGTAGAGATACAAGGATAGAGCAATTGAATTGAAAAATGTGATGCTGGAAAAACACAGCAGGCCAGGCAGCATCTGAGGAGCAGGAGAATGGAAGTTTCGGGCATAAGCCCTTCAGAAATTCCTGAAGAAGGGCTTATCCCCGAAACGTCAATTCTCCTGCTTCTCGGATGCTGTCTGGCCTGCTGTGTTTTTCCAGCATCACATTTTTCAACTCTGGTACTCCAGCATCTGCAGTCCTCACTTTCTCCTAGAGCAAATGAATGCATGGCTGAGGAGCTGGTGCAGGAGAGAAGGTTTCACATTTTTCGATCATTGGAATTTCTTGCAATAAGGAATTTGAAAGAGCTAGGGATGGATGGCAGTTATTGGAAAGGGTAAAAAACTGCAGATACAGTCAGTTAGATGGATTCACTCTAGGAAAGGTATGAGGGGAAGGCAAGTAATGCAGGAGTCTTCTGTGGCGTAGAAATGACCTGTACAAGAAGGATGGATTGCACCTGAATTGGAAGGGGACTAATATACTGGCAGAGAGATTTACTAGAACTCCTTGGGAGGACTTAAACGAGTAATGTTGTGAGGGGGGAGGGACCCTGCGAGATAGGAAAGAGATCAATCTGAGACTGGTACAATTGGGAAAAGGAGCGAGTCAAATAGTCAGGGCAGGCAGGAACAAAGCAGAGAACAAGGTAGGACTGATACATTAAACTGCATTTACTTCAGTGCAAGAGGCCTAACAGAGAAGGCAAATGAACTCAGGGTATGGTTAGGAACATGGGACTGGGATATCATAGCAATTACAGAAACATGGCTCATGGATGGACAGGGCTGGCAACTTAATGTTCCAGGATACAAATGCTACAGGAAGGACAGAAAGAAGGGGCAAGAGAGGAGGGGGAGTGGTGTATTTGATAAGGCATAGCATTACTGCTGTACTTAGGGAGGATATCCTGGGAATACATCCAGGGAAGTCTTTTTGGGTGGAACTAAGAAATAAGAAAGGGATGATCACCTTATTGAGGTTGTATAATAGACCCCCTAATAGTCAGCGAGAAATTGAGAAACAATTTATAAGGAAATTTCAGTTATCTGTCAGAATAATAGGGTGGTTATGGTAGGGGATTTTAACTTTCCAAACATTGACTGGACGGCCATAATGTTAAAGCTTTAGATGGAGAGGAATTTAAGTGTGTACAAGAAAATGTTCTGATTCAGTATGTGGATGTACCTGCTAGAGAATGTGCAAAACTTGCCCTACTCTTGGGAAATAAGGCAGGGCAGGTGACTGAGATGTCAGTGGGAGAGCACTTTGGGGCCAGCGACCATAATTCTATTAGTTTTAAAATACTGATGGAGAAGGATAAACCGTATCTAAAAGTTGAAGTTCGAAATTGTAGGAAGCTCAATTTTGATGGTATTAGGCAAGAACTTTCGAAAGCTGATTGGAGGCAGATGTTTACAGGTAAAGGGATAGCTGGAAAATGGGAAGCCTTCAGAAATGAGACAAAGAGTCCACCCTGTCAGGGTGAAAGGAAAGGCTGGTAGGTATAGAGAAATCTGGATGATGAGAGGCATTGAGGTTTTGGTTCAGAAAAAGAAGGAAGCATATGCCAGGTATAGACAAGAGAGATCCAAGAAATCCTTGGAAGATTATAAAGGCAATGGGAGTATACTTAAGAGGGAAATCAGGAGGGAGAAAAGGGGACATGAATTAGCTTTGGCAAATATGGTTAAGGACAATCCAAACGGAGTTGATAAATACATTAAGAACAAAAGGGTAGCTATGGAGAGAATGGGACCCCTCAAAGATCAGCAAGGCAGCCTTTGTGTGGAGCCACAGAAGATAGGGGTGATACTAAATGAGTATTTTGCATCAGTGTTTACTGTGGAGAAAGACATGGAAGATATAGAATGTGGAAATAGATGGTGACATCTTGAAAAATGTCCATATTATAGAGGAGGGGGTGCTGGATGTCTTGAAACACAGAATGGCCAATGGGCTGAGAAGTGGTAGATGGAGTTTAATTTAGATAAAGGCAAGTTGCTGCATTTTGTGAAGGCAAATTTTAGTAGGACTTAATGGTAAGGTCGTAGGGAGTGGTGCTGAACAAAGAGATCTTGGAGTGCAGGTTCATTACTACTTGAAAATGGAGTCACAGGGAGACAGGATTGTGAAGAAGGCATTTGGTATGCTTTCATTTATTGGTCAGAATATTGAGTACAGGCGTTGGGAGGTCATGTTGCGGCTGTACAGGTCATTGCTTGGGCCACTGTTGGAATATTGTGTGCAATTCTGGTCCCCCTCCTATCGGAAGGATGTTGTGAAACTTGAAAGGTTTCAGAAAAGATTTACAAGGATGTTTCCAGGGTTGGAGGATTTGAGCTTTCAGGAGAGGTTGAACAGGCTGGGGCTGTTTTCCCTAGAGCATTGGAGGCTGAGAGGTGACCTTAAAGTGGTTTACAAAATTGAGGGGCATGGATAGGATAAATGGACAGTCTTTTCCCTGGGGTCAGGGAGTCCAGAATGAGAGGGCATAGGTTTAGGGTGAGAAGGGAAAGATATGAGTCTTATGGGGCAACTTTTTCACACAGTGGTACATGTATGGAATGAGCTGCCAGAGGATGTGAGGGAGGCTGGTACAATTGCAACATTTAAGAGGCAGTTGGATGGGTATATGAATAAGAAAGGTTTGGAGGGATATGGGCTGGGTGCTGGCAGGTGGGACTAGATTGGGTTGGGATATCTGGTCGGCGTGGATGGGTTGGACCAAAGGGTCTGTTTCCATGCTGTACATCTCTCTGACTCTATGACATAAAAGTGGATAAATCCCCAGGACCTGATCAGGTGTACCCTAGAACTCTGTGGGAAACTAGGGAGTGATTGCTGGGCTCCTTGCTGAGATATTTGTATCATCGATAGTCACAGATGAGGTGCCAGAAGACAGAAGGTGCCACTATTTAAGAAAGGTGGTAAGGACAAGCCAGGGAACTATAGACTGGTGAGCCTGATGTCATTGGTTGGCAAGTTGTTGGAGGAAACCGGAGGGACAGGATGTACATGTATTTGGAAAGCAAGGTCTGATTCGGGATAGTCAACTTGGCTTTGTGCGTTGGAAATCATGTCTCAAGAGATTGATTGAGTTTTTGAAGAAGTAACAAAGAGGATTGATGAGGGCAGAGTGGTAGACATGATCTATATGAACTTTAGTATGGGCTCTCATGGGACTAGATTAGGTTAGGTATTTGGTCGGTATGGATGAATTGGACCGAAGGGTCTGTCTCTGTGCTGTACATCTCTATTCCTGTATGACTCCACCTGTAAATCACCCATGCAGCCAGTTAGCCATTATAGGCAATGGGAACCATCAAAAGTGAGGGAGAGGTAGAGACCACGGGAAGGGTCTATGTCAAAATGGATGTCAGTCACATTAAGGCAATTAGAAATGGGCAAGAGATACTAGCCCAGCCAATGATGCCCACATCCTCTGAAAGATTAACCCCTACAAAAGCAAGTTACTCAGCTCTCACCATGGCAACTTTGCCACTGCATGAGCAACTAATTTGAAATCTCCCATTTTCATACAGCGTTTTCACGTTGCATTCATGAACACTAGTGGCTTCTTGCTGAGACCATGAAAGCTACTCATAAACATAACTCAGACTCTTTATGTTCCCTGCATTGATAACATGAAAATTGCTATCTGTACTCCTCAATCCCTTAATGAGCTTGACTACAAATTCAACAAACGATTAATTGAAATAGAAAGAATCACGGATGCTGTAAATCAGAAATACAAATAGAGATTGCTGGAAAGCTCAGCAGGACTGTCAGTATCTGTGAGGACAAGTCAGAGTTAATGTTTCGGGTCCAGTGACCCTTCCTTGAGGACCTGAAACATAAACTCTGATACCTCTCCACAGATGCTCCCAGCTTTGAAAGTGTAAATGCATCCCTTGAGGCACTGGGAACCAATGATGTTTTCTGAGCACACAATCTTACCTCCACTCCCCTGCATCTGGACTCCTCCTCATTGGAAATCCAACTTGCAAATTCTAAACTAGGATTTATAAGCTGGCACATCTAAGTTGTAATTAAATCATATACAGAAACCAAAATATAGGTTTGAAAATACAGATGGAATTAAGTGATGACAAAATAATTAAAATTATGTTATAATTTTATTAAAATCTCTGTTAATTTTCTTGAGGTACTCCACTTGACAGTCTTAAAATTTAGTTTTCAGACTCACCGATCATTCAGAAGTGATTATTACCTATTCTGAGATTTAAACAATCCGTTGCTTTGCCCAATTCTAACTTCAGCAGTAGTTTTTGTTGTGGAAGTTCTAGTGATTAAGATTCATTTTAATACTAAGCTTGTCAGCAAAGTCTGCAACACAGCATACAGTCAAAGTAGGGATTTCTGACAGATCCATCTGGATTCCTTCGGTTATCTGCACATCAGGGACAAGATTTACTTTGACATTGGGGTCAAATGTAGGTTGCGCTGCCTCGTGTTCAGTGTAAATTGTCCAGTAATCCAACATTGAATTTGACTGGATTGGCCAATAAGTACCAAAGGGGATGTTTGCTATCTAAAGTTAAGGCTGGTTGGCTGACTTCCAAAACTGAAGAACCAATAGGAGGCAATGACTCATCAGCATCTTCATTTCCTGAGATAAGAGCTGTTAATGCCAACAAAAGGGGAAAGCGAGAGAAAGAGAGAAAGGAGTTAGAAGAAAACAAATTTGTACAAGTGTCAGTTGCCTGGCCTTTACTATGGGATTTGAGCCACGCCCTGGGGAGCCACTTTGCTGAACTTTGGTTTGGCTGCTGTTTGGGACGTGTTTGCACATTGGAAAATTCCAGTTGACACAGATGTGTTCTAAATTGCCCCGTTATCGACTTCAATTGCCCTCCAATTTTCCCACCTCAATTTTTGCTGTAATCGACTCTATATATCATGAAGAAGCTGCTATCTGACTTAATCCATGCTAGTGATGAGTGCTGTTGATCTCATCATTATTATCCACCAAGTCAAATATGTTATGTTAGTCATAAGTTGTTTACTTCGTGACATTATTTGCTGATAGTGAAATTCTAAATGGCTATTTGTTTGCTGATCTCCTTCAGAAATTTGGCACTGAGTGTTTGACCTCTGACCTGATTAACATCGGCACACTGTTTGTTTGGCAGGTATGTAAACTTGTGAATAAAACTAATTAGCTCATAATAATAAACCTTCCGAGTGGTATTATCACTGGACTATTAATCCAGAACCTCAGCTAATATTCTCAGTATCAACCACTGTGACATTCAACAAAGCAATGAAACTGGATGGACCACCTGGCATTGACCAAAGCACCAGAAAAGACAACAATAGAAACAGCCCTGTCGAGCCTGCAAACACCTCCTTGTGAACCCTTGGAAGCATGTGTCAAACTTGGGAGAGCTGTCTCATAGTCTAACCAAGCAGCAGCCTGACATATTCATACTCTCAGAATCGTACCTTACAGACAATGTTCCAGACACCACCATCACCATCCCTGGATATGTCCTGTCGCATCAGCAGGACACACCCAGCAAAAGAGATGGCACAGTGATGTAGAGGGAGCACGTTGCCATGAGAGTTCTGAACATTAACTCCGGACCCCATGCAGTCTCATAAATAAGGTGTTGGTTACCATATACTGTCCTCTGTCAGCTGATGAATCAGTGCTCCTCCATGTTAACCAATACTTGAAGGAAGCAGTGAGGGTGGCAAGGGTGCAAAATGCCCCCCAAATGGGGGATTTCAATACCCACCATGAAGAGTGGTTTGACAGCAGCCTTTTGGTCGAGCTGATCAGGTTCCTAAAGCTCATAGCTGCGAGGCTGGGTCTGTGGCAGTTGGTGAGGGAACCAATAATAGGAAAGAGCATACTTGGCCTAATTCTTTCCAAACTGTCTGCTGCAGAGGCATCTGTCCATGGCGGTATTGGTAACAGTAACCACTGCACAGTCATTATGGCGATGAGGTTCTGCCTTCACATTAGGAATACCCACCAGCAAGTTGTATGGCACTATCACCGTGCTAAATGAATCACCCTTTGGCCAAATTGACCAACTCAAAGCTGCATTCATGAGCTGCTGTGGGCCATCAACAGCAGCAGAATTATATTCGCGCACAATCTGCAATCTCATGGCCCAGCATTTTCCCCACTCAACCATTACCATCAAGCCAGGGGAACAACTCCGTTTCAATGATGCATGCAGGAGGGTATGCCAGAGCATGTGTTATAATGATGGGTGCCTGGACCCAAATTGCTGACTCTCCTTTCTCTCCATAGATGCTGCTAGACCTGTTGTGTTTCTCCAGCAATTTCTGTTTTAGTTTCAAATTTCCAGCATCCACGGTTTTTGGTTTATTTTTATGCCAGGAGCAGCACTGAAAATTATGCTGACCTGATGAAATTACCAAATTGGTAGACTTGCACACCAAACAGCAGGTTATAGATAGAGTTAAGCGATTCTACAACCAATGGATCAGATCTAAGCTCTGCACTCCTGCCACATCTAGTCATGAATGGTAATGAACAATTAAACAATTCACTGGAGGAGGAGGCTTGAAAAATATCCCATCCTCAATGGTGGAAGACAGCAGTACATCAGTGCAAAAGATCAGGCAGAAGCATTTACACAATCTCCTGCCAGCAATGCTGAGTGGATGGTCTATCTCGGCCTTCTCCAATGCTTCCCTGCATCACAGATACCAGTCTTCAGCCGAGTTGATTCACTCCACGTGATGTCAAGAAGTGTTTGGAGGCTCTACAAAGGTTTTGGGCCCTGACAAAATTCTGGCTATAGTACTGAAGACTTGTGCACCAAAGGTTGCCACACCCCAGCCAAGCTGTTCTGCTACAGATACAAGACTGCACCTACTTGACAATGTGGAAAATTGCCTAGATATATCCTCTACACAAAAAGCAGGACAAATCCAACCCAGCCAATTACTGCCCCATCGGTCTACTCTTGATTATAATTAACGTGCTAGAAGGTCTCATCAACAGTGCTGTCAAGCAGCATCTGCTCAGCAATAACCTGCTCAGTGATGCCCAGTTTGGATTCTGCCAGGGCCACTCAGCTCCTGATCTCATTGCAGCCTTGGTTCAAACATGGACAAAACAGCTGAATTCCAGATGTGAGGTGACAGTGACTGGCCTTAACACTAAGGTCATGTTGAACCAAGAGTGGCATCAAGGAGCCTGAGCAAAGCTGGAATCATTTGATTTGATTTGACTTCTTATTGTCACATGTATGGAGATGAAGTGAAAAGTATTGTTTTGTGTGCTATCCAGACAAAGCATACCTTTATATAAGTACATCAGGATATTAGAACAGAATGGAAAATATAGTGTTACAGTTACAGAGAAGGTGCAGAGGAAGGTTAGCTCTAATCTTTAAGAGGTCCTTTCATAAATCTGATAAAAAGAACAGCTTCTTCCCCACTGTTATCTGTTGACATATGTTTTCAAATTTTTGTATCTTCTGCCCGATGGAAGATAACTGGGATGGGAGGGGTCTTTGATCATGTTGGCTGCTTTCCCAAGACAACAGGAAGTGTAGACGGAGTCAATGGCAGGAAGGCGAGCTTTAGTGATGGATTGGGCTGTGTTCACAACAATCTGTAATTTCTTGAACTCTTGGAAAGAACAGTTGCAGTACCAAGCAGTGATGCATCCGGATAGGCTACTTTTTATGGTGCGTCTGTAAAAAATGGAAAGAGTCATTGTGGATGTGCTGAATTTAATGAACCTTCTGAGGGAGTAGAGGTGTTGATGTGCTTTCTTGACTGTTGTTTCTACGTGAATAGACCAGGACAGATTGTTGGTGATAGTTACTCCTCAGAACTTGACGCTCTTGACCATCTCCACCTCAGCACATTGATACAGACTGGTGTGTGTACTCCACTCCATTTGTGAAGGCAATGACCAGCTCCTTCGTTTTGCTGACATTGAGGGAAAGATTGTTGTCTTTACACAATTCCATTAAACTGTCAATCTCTTTCCAGTACTCGGTCTTGTCATTGTTTGAAATCCGACCCACATTAGAGTGGGCCATCACCAAATCTGTAAATGGAGTTAGAGCTGAAGTTGAGCACATGGTCATGAGTGTATAAGGAGTATACTAAGGGGATGAGTACACAGCTAAGTGGAGCATTGGTGTTAAGGATTAGTGTGGAGAAGATGTTGTCGCCTGTCTTTACTGAATGCGATCTTTGGGTCATGACGTTGAGAATCCAGTTGTAGAATCTGAGGCATTGGAGGTGAGTTTTATTGGAATGGTGATGTTGAAGGGGGAGCCAAAATCAATAAATAGGTATCTGACATGGGTGTTCTTGTTATCCAGATCTTCCAGGGATGAGTTCAGGGCTAAGGAGATGGTGTCTGCCATGGACTTGTGTAACAGTAGGCAAGTTGTAGTTGATCAAGGTAATCTGGGAGGTTGGAATTGATGTGTGTCAATAGTGACCGCACAAAGCACATAATAATAATAGATGTTAGACCCACAGGACAATAGTCATTAGGGCACATGCCTAATTTTTCTTTGGCATCAGGATGACAGTGGTATTCTTGAAGCAGGTGGGAACTTCACATCATAGAAAAGAGAGATTAAAGATGTTTGCAAATACTCCCGCCAGCTGGTCCACACGGGATTTGAATGCACGGCTGGGGACTCCATCCGGGCCAGTCGCTATCCATGGGCTCACCCTCAGGAAGGCCGATCTGAAGTCTGCGGCAGTAACTGTGTGTCTAGGTGCACCCAAGGCTGTCAGGGGAAGTGACACTTTCACTGACTTACTGTTCAGAACGAGCACAGAATGCATTGAGCTCATCAACGAGAGATGTGTTGTTGTCAGCAATTCTACTCAACTTGGCTTTGTAGCCCATTGTATCACATATACCTTGCTACAGTCACTGTGTTTGTGTGGTTAGTCTGGGACTCTAGTTTAGTCTGATATCGTCTCTTGGCATCACTGTTAGATCTCATATTTTCCAAGGAGAGTCGAAGTCCGGTGGTAGATTCAAGTACAACTTTATTTTGGTAGAACTTTGTTACAGCTTCAGATTTTTGTTTTTCATAGTGAGGCACACAAAACCTTCAGAGTGTGTACAATTGAAGCTTAGAGTGCAGGACCCCTATCATCTGTCAGTGACCCTGGGTTATACCTGTGTGATTGGCTCTTTGGTGCAGCACCTTAAAGAGATGGGCAGGCTGTTGGTCCAGCCCTGGCCATGACTTCAGTGATAAGGGGGGGCATTTCTATTGGCTGAATCATTTGGTGATTTTTCATCTATATATCTACAACTATCATGGAATCTATATCTATGATTATGTGAAGAACCCTAACTAAAATCTACTTTGATATTGAAACAGCTTGATTAAAAAAAATTCAAGACAAACAACTACTTCGTGCAAAATATCCTTTTCTGTATAAGAACGTGCAGCTGTACATTCCAGCCTAGCCAGTAACCTTGATTAAACAGTCTTGCTAATGTCCAACTTAGTGAGACTATATTAAAGAAAATATTTTCCCAAGGCTCTCAATTACTGTCAGCCATTACTGCAGAGTTAGGTGGGGTAGTTGTTGGCCATTTTGTGCTGCTCTGTCATGGGCAACCCTAACAGTCCCTAATGGCTTTGCGAAGATCATCTTTAGATTTCCTGTATAGGTCAGGCTTACCTGACTTGAACGTCTCAGACCTGGACCTCAGTAGGGAGTGGGTCTTCCGGTTCATCCATGGCTTCCAGTTGTTTAACACTCAGATTAATTTGAGTCAATACATACCAAGGGACAAACACTCCACCAGTTGTGGTTGATGGTTTGTGGTCAGTCAGCTCCAGGACATCGCTACAGAAGGTCCTCAGAATAGTGCCCTGGGCCCAACCACCTTAAGCTGCTTCATTAATGACTTGCCCTCCATCATAAGGTCAGAAGTAGCTTTACAACACAATGTTCAGCACTATTTGCAACCATCTTTGCACCCTCTCCAAAGCCTCTATATCTTTCCTATAGTAGGACGACCAGAACTGGACACAATATTCCAAGTGTGGTCTCACCAGGGACTTGTAGAGCTGTAGCAAAACCTCACAAATCTTAAACTTAATCCCCTGTTAATGAAAGCCAAAACGCCCATATGCTTTCTTAACAACCCTATCTACTTGGGTGGCAACTTTGAGGAACCTATGTACTTGAACACCAAGATCCCTCTGTTCCTCCACACTGCCAAGAATCCTGTCTTTAATCCTGTATTCAGCATTCAGCTTTGTCTGAAGCCATCCCCTAGATCCATACAAAGTTATAACTTGAGCATGGACATGTTTTCTCTGGGGGAAAAAAGAAAGTTACATGATTGCTGATTTTAGTCTTCCAGATCAAGTAGACCATGACAAGTGAGTGAACTTCCAGCAATTTGACAAATATGTTGTTAGACCGACTCCTCCTCTTTCCTTTCTCGTAAATGTTCAAGATGCTATTTCACTGTTTGAAGAATTGGAATACTGTTTGATTGTTGGCTGGATTTATCCGTTAACTAACATATTCATGCAGACAATTGCTGGGTGGGGTGGGAGGAGGTGTCTGTGTGTATCCATCCTTCGTGTAAGCAAAATGTTACTGCATTCACTAATTTCACAGTAACTACATTTCAAAAGTACTTCTTCAGTGTGAATTTGCAACATGCTGCAAATAAAAAGTTTGAATGTGTTAATATGCATATGGTTAGCATGCAAATGGATAATCATTTGAACATCTGTTTTAAGGTGATTAACAGAAATGCCAGTTCCAATCTTCTCTGCAAGGTTATCACATTGTCAATATTGTTTGCCAAATATGTAAATTATTATCTGGCATTAGGCAATCATTCAGACCATATTGCATTTGATAACATTACTCCCTTTCAATCCTGAGGTTGGTTATAGCACAGATGGATTTTTTAAAAAGATTTTTGAAACAGGGCGGCACAGTGGCACAGTGGTTAGCACTGCTGCCTCACAGCACCAGAGACCCGAGTTCAATTCCTGCCTCAGGTGACTGTCTGTGTGGAGTTTGCACGTTCTCCCCGTGTCTGTGTGGGTTTCCTCCAGGTACTCCGGTTTCCTCCCACAGTCCAAAGATGTGCAGGTCAGGTGAATTGGCCATGCTAAATTGCCCGTAGTGTTAGGTAAGGGGTAAATGTAGGGGTATGGGTGGGTTGCACTTCGGCGGGTCGGTGTGGACTTGTTGGGCCGAAGGGCCTGTTTCCACACTGTAAAGTAATCTAATCTACATCTATTTAAATTCCCAAACTGGTATGAACTTGACAATATTAAGCTATGTGTAGAAATAAGCCAGCTAGATCTCATGAATTGTTAAGTGGAGAGTTTGCTTTTTTTGAAAAGTTCCCTCAGTTAAAAATATAAGGACCATTAATAGGTAAAACTCTCCTGAATCATACAACACAGAGTCAGACTCAAATTCCAGTGATGTTTTGGCACATACAAGCTGTTGTTTGTCTGAAAACAGTCTCTTTTAAACTCTAATCTGACCTTGTTCGGAGTGGCATATGAAGTTCCTTTCAAGTAGAATTCTTTAACTCTTGTGATGTATTCCAAACAGTAACAGAAATATGGACCAACTTTTTAAAAATAAATGTATTAAGAGGCAGCTGATGTTACTGTTTGATATTGCAGGTCATCTTGAATTTTGCTGCCTGTTGTAATAAACAGACAAGTTTATAATCAAAGCTAATACAAACACAAAATACTGGAGAAACTCAGCAAGTCTGGCAGTATTTATAGAGAGAGAAACAAAGGGAACATTTTGAGTCCAGCATTTTCAGTTTTTACTTCAGACTTCCTGCATTTTATTATAAAAATACCTTCTCATAAGTGTGGGTTTTGGTCATATGCTAACTGACTATTGTCACATATTGAAGTCAATCGGTGTTAAGAAAGGCATTTTAATCTGACATTGTGAAAGCTGTTAAAACGCCATTGAAACAGATAGGGGGTGTCCTCAGCCCCTCTTAGTATAATGAGTGTTGATAGATCTGCTTTGTCCTTGGCACTTTCTGTTGTCAAGGTGTCTGATGGCTTTTTGTCCTTCGATTATTTGTGTGTGTTTTCTAAGAGAGTTGAATCAATTGCAGGTATGAAACTTTGCAGGTGAACTGTCCAAGCATGTTCCTTGGTAATTTCACTTCTGTGGCTGTGACTTGCAGGCAAGTGCTTTTTGCAGTCATCTTAAAATCATGTCTATGCAGCTCAAGTTGTTTCCTTCCTTCCTTTTTGTTAAAACAACTCTAAGCATTTTACCAGATAGTGAAACTAAAGATTAATATCCTATAATTGCACATGCACATTATGATGATGATATATTTTACTGTAATATGCCATACCTTTAAGCGCATTATTAAAAACAGTCAAATGCTGAGAAATTCAAATAAAGCTGTGCCAGTGATCAGTATTGTTTTTCCATTAGAATTAGTTTATTTTTATGACATACAAAGAGAATGTTCAAATATAATCTATAATCCAAATCTAATTATCAGATTTAATGAATCTAGATTTTTTTTTGTTTGTTGAAGTTGTTTACATTTGGAAGTTCTTGGTTTATGATTGGAGGAAGTAATGACTAATTGTGAATCCTGGAATTTTATGGTGCAGGAAAACATGCAACCTGTTTTGTTAGCTCAGTCTAAAATTAGTCATTCTATCTTCTTTGGCAGGTACCCTTTTAAAATTATAAATCCTTTCTAAGAGAAATTCAGTGCTTTTCATAATGCAGAAATCTGCTTAAAAAGTAAACGCATCAATAAGAAAGAAAAGCTAATGTTTCTGTCACACTTTACCACGCCCTCAAAATGTCTTACAGTGCTTATTTTGAAGTGTTGTGACTATTATGTATTCAAATAATATTTTTAAAATGTAAATTTGGACTAATGTAAGTGTCATGAAATAGTTTCCTATGTATATATAGGTACTTATTGTGGAAGCCTAAACTTGGACTCCAGAGAAATCCACATAGACAGCAATGAAGTAAGCATTCAGTTTAAAAGTGGCTCCCATATATCAGGACGTGGATTCTTACTGTCATATGCCACAAGCAGCCATCCAGGTAAGACATTAAAAATCAAGGATTACCTTGATTCCAGCACTTTTTCAAAAATATTTTATGTGGTTTGGTAAAAGAATTTTAAAAGACGACCAGCAATCTCAGCACCAGGGACCCAGGTTCAATTCGGGCAACTATGTAGAGTTTGCACATTGTCCCTGTGTCTGTGTGCTTCACCTCCAGGTGTTCCGGTTTCCTCCGATAGTCCAAAGATGTGCAGGGTAGGTGAATTGGCCATGCTAAATTGCCCATAGTGTCTAGGGATGGGCAAACTAGATGGATTAGCCATGGGAAATGCAGGATTACAGTCATAGAGTAAAGGGGTGGGTCTGGGATGCTGTTCGGAGGATCACTGTGAACTTGATTGGCTGAACAGCCCACTTCCAAGGTGTAGATTCTGAGAAATGAATGATAGTCTTTTCTACATATAAGTCAAATAGTTGAATGTCCTAAACCAAACTTATTAACTATTTTAACTCACTTTAAACTAGTTAGTGTATGGTTGAAGATAATTATCTTGGTTGAGATCGTAACAGAATTGGAATGAAGAGTGACACTTAACCAATTTCTTTACTTTGTCAGAAAGGGACTGTACTGTCTGTCAGTGCTTCCTAAATGACTCGAATGCTTTTGTCTCTTCCACCCAGTTTTAAATCATCTCTGTGTTGTCAGACTGTAAATTGAAAAATTTGCTTGCATCAATTCCAAATCTGCCTTTATCAGTTTTCCACATCAATGCTGTTTATTTGAAGCTATTTTGAGATTTAAGGATTTTCTAAAATGTATTCATTTTTAGAGTAGACATGTTGCAAAACAAGGTTCAAGTTTGAACTGTGTAAATGACCAGGTGAGGGATGAATCATGAACTCCGTTTTTAACCACTCCATGTGTCGCAACAAATATTTTAATGCTATTTTTAGCTTATACCTTTCTCTAATCACACTGTACATACCCAATGTATACCTTGTCAGTACAGAGGCTATTACCAGGTGTTAACCCTGAGCAAAATAACACAGGTACAGCATCAAGCATATGAACACACTGGTGCAAAGTTTAAAAGGGATAGTTTAAGCTGGAGAGAGTTTGGAAGAGATTTACCAGGATGTTGCGGGGTATGGAAGGCTTGAGTTATAAAGAAAGGCTGAAAAAGCTGGGACTTTTTTTACTGGAGTGTAGGAGGTTCAGAGGTGACCTGATGGAAGTTTATAAAATGAGAGATATAGATAGAGTTGATGGTACTTGTCTATTCCCTAAAATGGGGAATTTCAAGACTACAGGGGCATTTTTTTTTAAAGTCAGAGGAAAGAGAATTAAAAAAGACAAACCGGGCAATTTTTTTTACACAGAGGGTGGTTTGCATGTGGAATGAACTTCCTCAGTAACTGGTGAATGCGGGTACAGTTACAATGTTTAAAAGACATTTGCATGGATACATGAATAGGAAATGTTTGGAGGGATTTGGGCCGGGAACTGGCAAGTGGGACTGGTTCAGTTTGGGATTATGTTTGGCATGGACTGGTTCGACCAAAGAACCTGTATCCACGCTCTATGACTCTGAATATATGATTCTATGTATGGGAAGAGAAGGGATAATTATATATATTAAATATATATGTTTAAAATTATGCACCATTTCAGTATTTCACTTTGGGCTTAAGAATACAGAACAGTGATAACACGTATGAGATTGCAGGGGCTAAGTTCACAAAAATATTTAATTGTAACAAATCCCAGGTTATACTGTCATTTGACAAATTGTTACACAATGGAAGTGTGGCAATGCTGTGACTTTAAGAGATGTACTTTGTCCTGGTTTATTTTAAGAGAGAGATTTAACAAGAGGCGGTGTGAAGCCTGTGGTAACATAAACAGCTCGTAAGGCCTTAGGTATTTTTAAAAGTTGGAACGAAGAAGCATACTGGATGGGTGTGGGCAGCTCTTACATGACAGGATTTCTAGGTTTTCTTTAGCTTTTAGATTCGGCAGAAGTTGCTGGAGTTTTGAAGAAGTAGAAGCTATTTTTTCCCCTCTCTTGGTCACAACTAGAAGTTGGGGTTTCTCTTCCTATGTGAACATTGCATGTGAGAAAATTTGATTTCTGAATTTGCCTTTTTGCCAAGCGGTGTTTATTGAATGTTACTTTTTTGGATAGTTATTTAGTAATAGTTGCTGTATCAATTATTCTGTTATGTTTTCCAGTAGAGTTAAGTTATTTTAAGTTCTTCTTACTTTTTTTGTATTTTAACTATAATGTTTGAATAAATTGTGTTTTGCTTACCGTCGAGTAGTGTGACCAGTCATGTTGCATCTGAAACACAGCACTTCACATTTGCCTTTAAAATAAGAAAAAGTTAGTGACTAGGGGCTACCTTCCTCAAAATACTTTCAGGAACTTTGGTATGGTCCATAACAAAAAATGTACTCCAAATCTAAGGGACCTGAGGTCCACTCATAGGAATGACTAATATTGCTGCAACTGTGATAATATCTAATGTAAATGCTGAAAGTTGGCAATTTATGTACCGGTAATCTAGTCAAATGTGATGTCTTATTATTTAACTGTCACATATTGTTTAGTTATTCCAGTTGTTTTACAGTTTTTAAATAATGTAGGCAGTCTCTGAAATATAAATGAGGTTGAATTAAAATTTTTAAATTATTGAACTCATTAACTTTATATCCACAGAGAAGTGGGTGAAATCATAACAGTAGAATCCCCATGTAATAAAATACACAGTTGACTTAATTAACTGCCCTCAGTTATGGATTTGTAAAAAGATATTCTGATGTGATATTTCACTTTCAAAGGTCATCGTAGCTGTAGTACAGGCTGGAATTATAATGTGCATTGACGTAGATTTGTATTCTATGCAGATCTAATTACCTGTCTGGATAAAGGAAATCATTATGATGAGCCACAGTTCAGGTAAGGCTTCAAATCAATTGTTTTTCTCTGAATAGATACTTTTTTCTGTATATTATTCTGCAGTATTAATTATGACATTTTGGATGGGTGTTTCCAATGGTTGTGTTAGTTATTTTTGTCACGGTTAGATGGGAAAGTGGCCAAACAAGTGCAAGACATTGCCTGAAGAAATGCAACTTAAATCAGTGAAAATTGAGGTTCCGTGGTTTTCTGCATTAATTTAAGAAATATCAGGTTGAACCTGCAACTTGATAAGGTGGTGAGAAGATCAGGGTCGGGATGGGGTCATTAGTTTTGATGTTAACAGATGCCTTGCTCAAAGGGAAGCAGGACTGGCTTTTAAGTATTTGTGGATGCAAGGTACTAAGAATGTATTAGAAGGGAAGTGTGGCAGTATGATTTCAGAGAACTAATGGTGCTACAGAGAGAGAACATCCTTGTAGAAATAATTTATCTATTTGGCTGAAACTAAGAAACAAGAAAGGTGCAGTTACATTGCTTAGTGTCGTCTATAGACCACCAAGTAATGGGGAAGAGGTAGGGAGTATTTGCAAGGAAGTTACCGAGAAGTGGAAAAATTATAGAGTAGATATAATGGGGTCTCTAATTGTTCAAAATTAGACTGGGATACTGATAATTTATTCTAACTTATAAGAAATTTGGATGTTATAGAGGCATAGAGTCATACAGCATGAAAACAGATCCTTCAGTCCAACTAATCCATGGCGACCATGTTCCAAAACCAAACTAGTCCCAACTGGCCTATGTTTGGCCCATATCCCTCCAAATCTTTCCTATTCATGTGCTTATCCAAGTGTCTTTTAAATGTAACTGTACCTGAAGCCACCACTCCTTTTGACAGTTCATTCTACATGCAAACCACACTCTGTATAAAAACATTGTCTCTCATGTCCTTTTTAAATTTTTTTTCTCTCATCTTAAAAAATATGCCCTCTAGTTTTGAACTCCCCACCCTAGGGAAAAGACCCATGCTATTCATCTTATCTATGCCCCGCATGTTTTTGTAAACCTCTCTAAGGTCACTCCTCAACTTCCTATGTTCCAGTGAAAAACTTCCTAGTCTATCCAGCCTCTCTTTATAACTCGAACCTTCCATGTCCGGCAACATCTTGGTAAATCTTTTCTGAACCCGCTCCAATTTAATAATATCCTTCCTGTGGCAGGGTGACCAGAACTAGACGCAGTACTCCAGAAGTGACCTCACCAATGTTCTGCGCAATTTCAACGTGACATCCCAACTCCTATACCCAAATGAAGGCAAGCATGTAAACACTTTCTTAACCACCCTGTCTACATGTGATGCATATTTCAAAGAATTATGTACCTGGACCCCTAGGTGTCTCTGTTCTACAACACTGCCCAGGGTCCTACCATTAACTGCATGAGTCCTGCCCTTGTTTGTTTTACTAGAATGCAATTCCCCGCATTTTTTTCAAATTAAACTCCATCTGCCGCTCCTCAGTCCATTGACCGTATTAATCAAGGTCTCTAAGCATTTGTTGCCTATTCCAACTGCCCTTGAACTGCATGGTTTGCTTGGACTATTATAGAGAGGAGTTGAGAATCATTGCTGTAGATTTCAAGTCACATGTAGACTAGATTTAAAAAAAACAAAAAGAATGGGCTTTTACAATAATTGATGATGTGTCATGCTCAAAATTTATTGAAAGTAACTTTATTTGCCAGATTTAACAATTGAGTTTAAATTCCATCAGTGCACTAGTGGAATTTGAATCCATGTCGCCAGAACGTCAGCTAGTGGGATTTGTAATCCAGTGACACTACAACTTAGGCATCATGTCCTCCTTGTGTAAAGGGCAGAGAATTCCTAGCATGTGTTCAGCTAAATTTTCTGCAGTAATACCACTTCTGTCCAATGAGAAAGCAGACATTGCTCAAACTATTTCATGAGAATGAGGAGGGTCAAGTGGGTCAAGTAGCAATCAGGAATATCTCGAGGACAATGATCGTTGCGTTGTAAGATTTATTCGTAAGTTTGATTATGGAGAATGGCAAGGAAGAATACCCAGAGAAAGAGCAACTGATTAAAGCAGCCCACTTGATTGGCACCTCATCCCTAGCCTTCAACATTCATCCCTCTCATCACTGATGCACAGTGGCAGCAGTGTATACCATCTAAACAATGTCCTGCATCAAACAACGCCCCTTCAACAGCACCTTCCAAACGTGAGACTGCTGACTCCTAGAAAGACCAAGGCAGTCGATGTATGGGAATACCACAAGCTGCAAATTCCCCTCCAATCTGCACACCATCCTGCTTTGTAAATATATTGCTGTTCTTTACTATTACCAGGTCAGAAGCCTAAGCTGCCTTCTAAACAGTACTGTGAGTGTACCTACCTCCCAATGGGCTGCAGAGTTTAAAAAGAGTTCATAACCCATCATCCTAAGTCATGATTTGGAGATGCTGGTGTTGGACTGGGGTGTACAAAGTTACAAATCACACAACACCAGGTTATAGTCCAACAGGTGGCTGTGATGAAGGAGCAGTGCTCCAAAAGCTAGTGCTTCCAATTAAACCTGTGGACTATAACCTGGTGTTGTGTGATTTATAACATCATTCTAAGGGCAGTCAAGGATGGATAATAAATATCCATATCCTACAAAATAATTTAAAAATAACTAATCGGGGAAAGCCAATTTCAACAGGGTAAAATGGTATTATACGATTCACCATCTAGAGCTGCTTCATAAATAATACAACCTCCATCATAATGTCAGAAGGAGGGATGTTTGTTAATAATCACCTTCATGACTCCTCAGACACTGAAGCAGTCCACATCCAAATGTGGAAAAACCTGAATAATATACAAGTTTGGGCTAACAAAAGGCAAATAACATTTGTACCACACAAATGCCAGGCAATGACCATCGCCATTAAGAAACAATCTAACCATCATTGCTT
The DNA here is from genome assembly GCF_047496795.1 of Chiloscyllium punctatum. NCBI lineage: Eukaryota > Metazoa > Chordata > Chondrichthyes > Orectolobiformes > Hemiscylliidae > Chiloscyllium > Chiloscyllium punctatum. The sequence goes on from NC_092741.1 coordinate 81,669,520, forward strand.
GACATTCAATGACATTACCATCACTGAATGCCTCACTATCAACACCCGGGGGGTTACCATTGACCATAACTCAACTGGACAGGTCATGTAGCAACAAGAGCAGGTCAGAAGCTAGAAATACTGCAATGAGTAACTCACCTACAAGACACAACTTAGGGGTATGACTCTCCTGAATAAGTGCAGCTTCAACAACATTCAAAAAGCTTGACAACATCCAGGACATTGCAGTCCACTTGATTAATGGTACATCCATAAGCATCCATTCCCTCACCCACCTACATGCAGTAGCAGCAGTGTGCACTGCAGAAATTCAGCAGATTTCCTCACACAGCCCCTTCCAAACCCACAATCACTTCCATCTAGAAGGACAAGAGTAGCAGACACATGGGCATCCCACCACCTTCAAGTTCCTCATCAAGCCATGTACCATCCTAACTTGAAAATATATCACAATTATTTCAATATTGCTGGGTCAGAATCCTGGAATTCCCTCGCTAAGGGCATTGTGGGTCGAGCTACAGCATGTGGACTGCAGCTCACCACCACCTTCTCAAGGGCAATTAAGGACAGGCAATAAATGAACTCCTGGCCAGCTACCGATGCCAACATCCCACGAGTAAATTAAAAAGGACAAAGTACATCAGAGGTTTAGAATCCTACAGTGGGTAACCCACCTCCTGACATCCCAAAGCCTGTCCTTCATGAACAAGGTATGCACCAGGAGTGCAATGGAATGCACTCCACTTGCCTAAATGAGTGCAGGTCCAACAACGCTCAAGAAGCTTGACATCATAATGGACAAAACAGTCTGCTTGATTCATCCAAATCTATAAATATTCTCTGCCTCCACCACTGATGCTCAGTAACCACAGTATCTACCATGTACAAGAAATTCACCAAAGTGCCTTGGACAGCACCTTGCAAACTGATAACCATTACAATTCGGAAGAGAAAGGCAGCAGCAGCTACATGGGAACAATACTGCCTGCAAGTTCCTCTGATATCAGTTTCCATCCTGTTTAGCAAGAATGTTACTGTCCCTTCTTTGGCTTAATCAAAATTCCAGCAGGCCATCCCAAACGTCATTGACTAGATACCTACACCAAATCGACTGCAATGGTTCAAGCAGCCAGCTCATCTTCTCGATGGCAATAAATCTTGGCATAGCCAATGACACCGATATCCCATGAAAGAATTTTACAAAGTGGATCTGACTCATAAATTGGATGAAAAATTAGCAGTCAAGTTTGCCCTTGAGAAAGAGAGTTCAAATATAGTCATGAAGCTTTCACATGGATGATACTAAGTCCATAAGAGAAAATGAACAAAGAGTAGACCATTCAGCGCCTTGATCTTGTTCTGCCATTCAGTAGGATCATGGTTGATCCACCATTTCTCATGTCAATTTTCCTGTCCTTTTTCTGTATCCCTTGATGGGAACATGAGAATTAAAAGTGGGGTTAGGCAATATACAGTCCTTCGAGCCCGCTATACCATTTAACATGGTTATGGCTAATCTTATCCTGGTTTCAATTCCACTTTCCTGCCTGCTCCCCATAGCCCTTTATCCTGCTTTTCATCAGAAACATATCTATTTCTTTCTTGAATCTGTTGATTGATTCTCCCTCCACTGCACTCTGTGGCAGTGAGTTCCACAGATTCACAACCCTCTGAGAGAAGTGGTTTCTCCTCATCTCAGTTTTGAGCCTCCCTCCTCTCACTCAATGTCTATGACTACTTATTCTAGACCAACCCACAAGAGGCAGCATCAATTCAATGTCCATCTTATCAATTCCCTTCAGCATTTCATATACTCCATGAAACTCCCTTCATTATTCTGAACTCCAGTGAATCCAAGCCCAAACTATTCAACTGCTTCTTCTATGAAGGGCCTTTCATCGCTGGAATAAATCTGGTGAATCTCCTGGAACTGCCTCCAGTGTCACCATATTCTTCCTCAAGTAGGGAGACCAAAACTGGACACAGTGCTCCAGGTGTAGTCTCACTGATGCCTTTTAAAATTGTAACAATGCTTTTTCACTTTAAGAATTCAGTCCTTTTGCAATAAATGCCAAGATTTGATTTCCCCAGCTCATTAACGTTCTTTCCAATTCCACCTTAAATATACACAAGAACTCTGCTCCCACAGTTCTCTTTGGCAAGGAATTCCAAAGGCCTTCAACCCTCGAAGAGAAGGAATTCCTCTGCATCTCAGTCTTAAATTGGTTAAACATGCTGAGACTTTATTCTGAGACTATACCCACTAGTCCTAGACTATCCCATGAGGGGAAATATCCTCTCAGCATTTACCTTGTCAAGCCCCTTAAGAATTCTATATGTTTCAGCGAGATTGTTTCTCATTCATGGAGACAAGGGCACATTTGAGGTATTAAATGAATATTTCGCGTTTGTCTTCACCAAGTAAAATTCTGCTCAGGTTGCAGTGAACTGGCAGGTAGTTCAAACACTGAAACATTTAAAGTTGAGAATGAAGAGGTATTTCATAAGCTGTCTATACTTAAATTTGATAAAACACCAGAACTGGATGAGAGAGATCCAAAGCTACTGAGAAAAGTGATAGTAAAAATTGCAGAGCCACTGGCCATAATTTTCTAGTCTTCTGGAGACTTGGATGATGCTGGAAGACTGGGCAGATGGGGATGGAGGTCCAGGAGTAGGCCATTCAGCCTCTAAAGCATGTTCTGCATTTCAGTTAGATTTTGGCTGAACTCCATCTATCTGCCTTTGACCAACATCCTTTAATACCTTTTGATTAACAAAATTCATCTCTCTGAGTTAAAATTCACAAATGGTGCAGCAGATGCAGCACCAATTGCCATTCGTGGAAGAGAATTTCAAAATCGGCCACTTTTTGTGTGCAGAAGTGTTTCCTAACATCTCTCCTGGACCATCTGACCCTAATTCTCAGACTAGGCTCCCTAGTTCTCAAATCTCCAAGCAGTGGAAATAGTTTATCTTTATCTACCTTGTCTTTTCCTGTTACTATCTTGAAGACATACATGTTCACAACAAGATGTAAAAATAAGCCCAGCTATAGGTTACTCATTTTAACCTCATTGGGAAACTTTTCAAAGTGATAACTTGGGCAAAATTAACAGTCATTTTGGCAAATGCCAATCATTAAGAAAAACCAACATACAATTTTTCAAGGGAAAGCATGTTTAACTAAGTTGGTTGAGTCTTTTTGATGTGGTAACAGTGTGTATTGATGAGGATAATTCTGCTGATGTGAGGAAAAGGACTGCCAAAAGGCATTTGATCAAGTGCTACATGACAGACTTGTGTGCTCAATCATAAGAAGGATAGCAACTACATAGGGCAAAGTGTTTTGGCGATATCCTCATAAAATTCTTGCCTGTGTTGCAGCTGTCCCTCTTATTCCATGTGCTCACAAGTCTTTAATGTAGCACTTATTACACCCCTCAGGTGCCGGTTTGGTAAAGCCTGAATGGCAGGCCTCATGCACCGCAGGTGAGCTAAGTTAGTAGCGAGTCAGACTTCCTCAGACTCTGTGACCCCCTCAGTGAAATGAAGTACCCCTTTGGAGTTTCTGCCAACAGTTCTGGCAGTGTCTAGAACTTGATGTTTGCTGCCAGGACTATAGGAAAGAGCACAAAGAAGACCCAATAGATCACAGAGTAAAGTAAATCAGTCAGATTCAATATTAATGGTGTATCTCTGCAAATGGTACAAGTCCTGCTAAGCTTCTCCAGCTTTTTATTACCCCTCCAAACCTTCGCTGCTCCAAAGAAAACCATTACAGCCAATCCAATCTTGCCTCGCATTTAGATCCTGCAGCCCAGGCAATCTCCTGGTAAATCTTCTCAGCACCCTCTATAGTGCAATCACATCTTTCCTGTATTGTGCTGACTAGAGCTGCACATGGTTGTCCAGTTGTTGCCCAACCAGCATTTTATACACTTCCAGCATAATCCCCATACTCATATGTTCTCTTGTGTTGAAGGGCAGTGGGCAAGCTGAGGACCCTGTGACAACTAGTCAGTATCAGTGAGAGATGCAGGAAAGGGTGAGGTTTCTCACAGAGAAGCAGACAAACAGGCAGCAGACTTGGAAGAACTCGAGACCTGAACAAGAAGAAGAATGTTTTAGTCTGTACTTAAGTAGGATTAACATAACATAGGGGCTCAGTGGTTAGCACTGCTGCCTCACAGCACCAGGGACCCAGCTTCGATTCCAGCCTTGGGTGGCTATCTGTGTGGAGGTTGCACATTCTCCCCGTGTCTGCATGGGTTTCCTTTGGGTGCTCCTGTTTCTCACCACAAGCCAAAGATGTGCAGGTTAGGTGAATTATCCATGTTAAATTGCCCACAGTGTTTAGGGATGTGTAGGTTAGGTGCATTAGTCAGGGGTAAATTTAGTGTAATAGGGAATGGGTTTGGGTGGGATACTCTGCAGAGGGTCAGTGTGAACTTGTTGGTGCAAATGGCCTGTTTCCACACTGTAGGGATTCTATGATTCTACAATTCTATGAGCAGCGAATGGTGTGTATTCTGTTTTGTTAAGGGGAAGCTCCAGCCTGTGATTTGCACATTCTGCACTACGTGGGAAATGCTGGTCACTCTTGGATGACCACATGAACAGGCGGTGCCATCAGTTGGAGACCACTGTAGTGCATTCACGTGGCTGAGAGATTCATGGATAACAGGTTTCAGGATATCCCCTCCTTGCAGCTTAAAAACCTACCGGCAGAGAGGGATGGATGCCCATCAGGCAGAAGGCAGGTAGTGAGGGAATCCCTGATTGCATTTCATTTACAAACTATCTCTTAGCCTTAGGAATTGGTGAGAGTGAAGGTTTTTCTGTGGAGGCCAGCCACAAACAAGAACTAGGTACTGTAGGTGATCCAGCTGATCAGAGTCAGGGAGGAAAACATGTGGAAGGACAACAGTGGTAGGTGTTTTATCAGTGAGGAGAGTAGGCAGGCCCTTATGTGGCTATAGCTGGGACCCCAGGATGGTACGTTGCCTTCTTGTTGCAAGTGTCCAGGATGTCGTGGAATGGAATGGTAATAGGGTGTTCTGAAGAAGCCGGGTGAAACACCAGAGGTCATGGTCCATGTTGGGAACAGTGAGATCAGAAGAAAGAGAAATGAGGACCTGAAAACTAATGATCGGAAGTTAGGGGTCATAAATCAAAAAGCAAGACTTTTAAACGTAGTAATCTTCAGATTACTCCTGGTACCCTGCAGAAGTGAGTATAACAGAAGAAGGATAGAAAGGATGAATGTCTGGCTGAGGAGAGGTTGCAGGTGAGAGGGATTTAAATTCCTGAGGCAATGGGACTGTTCCTAGAGGAGGTCTGTACATGTTGAACGGCTTACATATGAGAAGAAACGGGATCAAACATCCTTGTGGGGAGGTTTGCAAATGCTGTTGGCTTAGATTTAACTCAATTGTCAGGGACCTTGGATTCTTGTAAGTAGTTCAGAGGAGCAAGTGATTCAGATGGAATTAAAACTCAAGTGAGTGAATCAGGGATGCAAAGGAAATATTGGATAGATAGAGCCTTGCTCATCTCAATTCTAAATGGAGTACATTTTAATGCAAGGTGTTTGAGAAATAAAGTAGATTAACTAAGGGCACAGATAGACACTGGGGAGTATGATATCATAGCTATGTTTGAGACTTGGCCGAAAGATGGGTAGGATTGGTAGTTCAACATTCCTGGTTGTAAAACATTCAGATAAGATAGACCAGATGATAGAATAGGCAAGGGTTTACAATCAAGGAATCAATTATAACAGTAAGGAGGCTTTTATTTGATGATTAATGAGAGCATGTGAGTAGAAATAAAAAGAAATACATAAAAGGAGCAAACTCCATTGGGTGTCACCATAGGACTCTAGTCAAGGAGAGATAGAGGATCAAATATGTAATCAAATTTCAGAGAAGTTTAAGAATAATAAGGAAGGAATGACATAGAAATTTAATGACCCAGATATTAACTGGGGTAGTTATAGTGTGCAGAATAGGGAGGGAAAAATTATTAAATTGCATCCAAGAGAACGTTTTTAGCCAGTATATAGCCCAAGAAGGGAGGGGTCAGCTCTGGATATTAAATTTGAAATGAGCTGGGGCAGAATGAAGCATTTCAGTTGGGGAGCATTTTAGAGACTGTCATCATAGCTTAGCTAGATTTAGGTTACTTTTAGAAAGGGATAAGGATGGGCCAGAAGTAAAAATAATCTAAACTGAGGAAAGGTAAATTTTATTAACATTGATTATTAAAGACTAATTTGCAAGTGAACTAGGAGCAGTCACGTGCAGATAAAACTGTCTTAGAGAATTAGGAGGCATTCAAGGGGGAAATCATGAGAGTACCAGGACAAATATATTCCCTCAAAGTCAAAGAGTGGATCCAAGACCAGAGTTCCTTAGATGTCAAGATTAGGATTAAGAAAGATAGCAAAGCTATGGCAGATATTGAGGGCTCAATAATGGAGAGTTCCAGGAGGAGTATAAAAAGTTCAAGGGGGTAATTATGGAAATTAGGAAAAGTAAGAGAGTGCCAGCACCACTCTAATCTAAACTCTGGTAAAAGTTAGCACCAAGAAGTGATTTTTCGTGGATAGAGTAAAGGGAGAAAAACACAAAGTTAAAGAGTTGGGCCCACTGGGTGCCACAGAGGTAATCTGGATGTGAACAGTACTCACTGAATACTTTGCATCAGTCTTCACAATGGAAAAGGAGGATACAGGTATAGACATCAGGATTGAGGGCTGTGTAAATATTAAAAGAATTTAACATAGAGAGAGTGATGAAGTACTGGTTTAGCAGCCTGATAGTGTATAAATCCACAAGCCCAGGTGACATGTGGCCAAGGCTGTTGAAGCAGGTAAGGGAGAAGACATTAGGACCTCTGGCAGTAATTTTCAAAACTCTAAGGTACCAGACTAACATTGTCACATGAGTAAAATAATTACCTGGTAGAAGCATGAAAAGTCCAGGGAATGGATGAAAAATTAGCTGAGAGGCTGGAAATAAAGTGTAATTAATGGTGAAGCAATTATTTTACAAATTGAAGGAAGGTACACATTGGAGTTCCCCAGGGATTGGTGATAGGATGTCTGTTCTTCCTGATCGATATTAATGGCCTATACCTCAATGTACACAGCAAAATTTGTGGAGGGTACAAAACTTTCAAGTGTGTGGACCATGAGGAATACAGTGTCGAACTTCCAAAAGGATAACGACAGGTTGATGAAATAAAATGGCTGGTAAAAGTTAACTAGGCAAATGTGAGGACTGCAGATGCTGGAAACCAGAGTTCAGATTAGAGTGGTGCTGGAAAAGCACAGCAGGTCAGGCAGCATCCAAGGGGTCCTACTCCTTGGATGCTGCCTGACCTGCTGTGCTTTTCCAGCACCACTCTAATCTAAACTCTGGTAAAAGTTAGCACCAAGAAGTGATTTTTCGTGGATAGACATAGAGAGATAACAGAAAATTTAAAAATTATGATTCTAAGGAGGTACAGGAGCAATGGGACCTGATATATATTTGTATAAATAATAGAAGCTGGCAGGACAGATTGCAAGCACAGTTAATAAAACCTACAGTAGCCTGGACTTTGCTAATATGTGTATAAAATACAAAAGCAAACATTTTAAAAAGAAAGTGGAAAGGATAGAGAAAAGATTCATGAGAATGGCCCCAGGACATGTGTGAAGATGGAGAACAGCCCAGACTTATCCCATAGAGATAAGAAGTCTGATTGGAAATTTGATCAGCGTACAAAATAGAATAGATAGGATGAAACTGTTCCTGTTGATGGAGGGTTGATGCACCAGTGGGTACAAATCTGAAGTAATTGGCAATAAAAGCAGTGGCAACTTGTAAATGTTTTCATGCGGTGAGTGATTAGGATCTGGAATGAACAGCCTGTTCATGTGCTGTTCAACTGAGGCTTTCAAAAGGGAATTTGGATCATAATCTGAAATGCAAAGATTTGTAGGGCTGCAGGGGAAAAGGAAAAGAAGGGCACTTGGTGAGTCGTTCTACGGGCTAATACAGAAACGGAGACAAAATGGTCTTCATTTGTGATGTAAACATTCGTGATTCCTCAAAGACAATCAAGCCAGATTTTAACTAATTTATTGTTTCCCTCTAACTCTTCAACCTTGGAGAAATGCCTTCCAAGTTATTTAAAACTCTTTACTGAAATGTCAGACTAATTGAGCTTTCTCTGAAAAATTTTCTGCTTCAGGATATGTGTGCTTTATAGCTCGCATCTAAGCAAATTAAAGTACTTCGTTTGGATTAATTTGGATATTGTGATCGCTATATAGTGACCCACGTTTCTCTCTTCACATTTTTTGATTTGGAAAATGATGCAATTGTCATGATGCGTTTACCATTCAATGTAATTTAACCCAGCTGATAACATGATTTTTGGTTAATTGTGTAAAACAGTTATAGATTTCAAGTTCCATTGTATGATTTGAGAATATATTCTGGAATAACAGACAAGCAAAGAGCTGAGTGAATGCTACATCATCTACCACAAAAAAAATCACTGAGGTGAAAGCAGAAATTAGTGGAAATACCTGATAGGTCTAATCACCATTGAGTAAATGGGTGAGGGGAGGGATGAAGAATCTACATTTCCAGTTAGCTTTCATTTGAACTGCAAGAAGATTGCAGATCATAGGCAAATGCAGAACCGAGGTTGTGAGGACTGGAGGAAAGAACAGTGAGGGAGATCTGTGATAGAATGGTAGGAAGGTGTGATTAAATGATAAAAGGGTGTTGCAGGTGGACAATGATGGTGATGCTGCAAGTTTTAAAAAAAAAAGGTAGATCTCGACAAAGTGTTACTGACAACAGACAGAGCTCATGTGAGCATCTACTCCCTGAAGAAATTGTTGAACTCCACATAGCATTCAGAAGGTCATGAAGTGTCTAATCAAAAAGTGAGGTGCTGTTTCTAAGCTGGCATTGGGCTCTGTTGGAACAGTGTATGAGGCTGAAGTCAGAATTGAGTGAGATGGAGAATTAAGACGGCAAGCAACCTGAAGCTCAAGGCCTCATGTGAACCATAGCAAGGTGTTTAGTAAATGATCTACCCCATGCAAGGGAGACCACGTTGTGAACAGTGAATGCATTGCATTAAATTGTAAGAAATACAAGGGAATCATTGTTCACAATTCTTGCAACTCTGGGAGGTGGGGGAGCAGGTTTTAGGATGGTGGAGAAATTGACAAGAAATGAAGTGGAAGACACATTTGTGGGATCATACCTAAATGGTAAAGGATAGAAGCTGTTGGGGTGAAAGAAAGAACACGAGGAAACAATATAATGGATTTGATAGGGCAGGGAAAAAAAGTGAATGGCAGTGCAGGAAATTGGATAGACCGATTGAAGAGCCTGGTTATCAGTGGAATGGAATTCTCATCATAAAGTAAAGGAGGAAATTTTACAGGCATTAGTTTTGGAAGGTAACATTATCTGCTTTGAGATGGAAAGATTGGGAGAATGCCAGTCCTTTTAAAGAAGTATGTTTTGAAGCAATTTCTGATAGAAACCTATTTACCAATCTCTTTAAAAAAAAACTATTGTTCCTCACAGCTAAGACATTTCAAACTTAGAATCTCAGCCAAGTACTTTGTGTAGACAAGTTTTAAACTCCAGGGCTGTTTTAGCCTGTTACAAACCTTGAGTTACATTTCAGGCCAAGTAATTAATGTCATCTTTGACGAGTGAGTTGCAGTGTCTTCTACATAAGTAGATCTTTGTGGTTGATGATCTTTTTAAAGCATAGTAATCTGAATATTGGAGTTTTTCTGATTCTAAACCTGGAGCAGACCTCCTGTTATACTGCCGTTTAGGGAAACAGAAATTAATTTGATACTCTTCATGTTTGTTTTAGCAAGAATTGTCCTGCTGGTTGCAAAGCTGTGATAGGAGAAGTCTCTGGTGATTTTTCTCAAGGATATAGGCATGTGAGTAACAACTGAGAAAATTTTACTTTTTAATTCTCTAACTGTTCATTTCATAGATCCTGCTTATGAAAATAAAATGATGGGGAGCTCAAAGCTACACTGACACTGATCCAGGTTTTGCAATTGATCAAAGATAGGTAGAAAGGTAGGCTGTGAAGAGGATGTAAGAAGGCTACAAAAGGAGAGAGGTATGTTGAGTGAGTGTGTAAAGATCTGGCATATGATGTATAATGTGGGTAAATGGTCATTTCTTTTCACAAGAGGAATAAAAAGAAGCTTATTATCCAAACGGTAGGAGATTGCACAGCTCTGAGATAGAGGGGGATCTGGGTGTTCTAGTCATTGAATCATAAAAGACTAGTGCAGAGGTACCACAAATAGATAGGAAAGTTAGTAGAATATTATAAATTATTGTGAGAAGAATTGGTACAAAAGTAGGGAGGTTATGTTTCAGTTATACAAAGCAGTCGTGAGACTGCATCTCGTGCTGTTGAACACCTCACTTGAGGAAGCTTGTGAATGTGTTGGAAGCAGGACAGAGAATGTTTACCAGACTAAAACAGGTTGGCTTATGAGAAAAGATGCTCAGGCTAGATTTGTCCTGCTATAGTTTAGCAGTGTAGGAGGTGACTTCATTAGAACATACAAGATGCTAATGGGCTTTGACAAGGTGAATAATATTTTAAATACAACATCAACTTACATTTTCATGGCACCTTTTAAAATAGTAAACTATTGCAAAATTCATCACAGATTCACATGATGAGCGTTTAGGAGAAGCGCCCGAAAGATTGATTAGCAAGGTACATTTTAATAATTAACTGAACACAAAAGGAAAGCTGCCAAAACTCAGTAGACAAGAGAGCGTCTGCAAGCGGAATTAACATTTCAGGTCAAAGTTCTCTTTCGTGAGAACTTGTTTTTGTAGTAAGTTTTAAGGATTCTCCTTAAGAGAGGAGAAAGAGCAAGGCAGAGGGAATAACAGAGCCTAGAAGTAAGGCATGTGGAGGCATTGTCTGGGCTGCCTAAAACACAAGAATTTGAGATGTCTCAGAGGATCATAGGGATTGTGGATAGAGAAGTACATGGAGAGATTTTGAAAAAATGTGAGAATTTTAAATTTGAGGTGTTCCTGGATCAGGAACATAACCATTTGTGTAGTAATTTCTAGAGGAAACAAAGTCATGAGTGAATGTTTCAGCAATACCTCATTGCCAGTTCTTCCCACACAAGATTGTTGGAATGTGGAGTTCTGAGCCACAGGTTGTGGTTTAGACAAAGTTCATCGTTACTCATCCTATCAGCTGTCTAGTATTTTAGCAGCTGACACAAATGAAGAGACGACTTAATATTTGTAATTCAGCAAACTTTTGTACATGCGGACTAGGTCAGGAGATGTATCAGAGGTTGCGATATAATGGAGATTTCCTAACTGTGCGTCACCATTCCTGGAAACCAGTAGGTGGAGTGATATTTGTTAAAGTGGTAAGTACTAAGCAGGATAGGAGGCGTAGTCCCTAGTCTTAATCAAATGTGTGATATTTTCATCCACCTTAGAATGTACATTATGCTATGATTTAATGTTTCATCTAAATGGCAGCGCCCCCTCTGTACTGTTTTGGGAGTGAAACTTGAATTATTGGTTCAGCACTCTAGAGTGGGACTTGAACTCAAGCTTCTGAAGTGAAGTGTTACCACTGAGATGAGGCCTTTGGCAAGACTGAAATTCTTTACCAACTTTGGATTTCCCCTTAACTGTCCCTATTCCAATGGAGGTAGTCCCAGGGTCTCAAGAATCGATTTATCATGCTCAAAAACAGGATAATGCAAAAGATGGGAAACTTTGATTATGAAATATTTCTTTATCTTTTTGTAAATGAAATAACCAATTTATTAGCACATTGAAGTTGCCCATCTAACTAACTATGTTTCTTACAGACGTCGGCCCTTTGCAAAGCTGCCATTCATGCTGGTGTAATACTAGACAGACTGGGTGGCAATATAGATGTTGTTCAGCATAAAGGTCTGAGTCGATATCCAGGTATCCTGGCAAATGGTGTTTTGTCAAAAGAGTAAGTAATAAGTTTCCTTTGTTTCAGTTCAATAACAGATTTGAATCTGAAGATGAAGAAATAAATTTATTGTGGTAGCAAAATATTTTAAGATTAATTGAAATGTTCAATTTCTCCCCACAGCCCCTTAATCCAAGGCAACTTGGAAATCAGAAATTGTTGTTGAGAATTGAATCAAATGTATCATTTTCAGTAATAATTTTTTTAGAAGATTGGGAATAATTAGCTTGTGCAACATCTCTTCAAGCAGAGCTATACAGCTTTACATTGACTCTTCAGTGGCAGAAGGTACTCCAGGTTGCTATCAGCACTCCCTTGTAGATTTCCTCATTGATATTGTTGCCAAGCAACGCATGGACTTTGCAGATAACTGCTTGTTGTGCCATCTGCCCCAGGGATTCATTACAGTCAGAGTAACTCCGCTTAAAGTAGTTCTACGCAAACACATCTTTGTCTCTCATTACCTTAAAGAAAGGAAAAGAAAAAGAGCAAGTCAAAATTTATTTAGTATTTCACTCCAGTGTTGTCTTAGATTGTGCACTGAAATCTGTAGCAGGGCTTGAAGCTACAAAAGAGTAAGAGCACTGAGCCCAAGCTACCATTTGGGATAGAAGTCATTTATGTTTACTCTATTTAAATGTCTGACTGAAAATATATTGTAATAATATTTCTCCTCCTCTTGTTGCATTTTCAGTGGATCTCTGTCAGATAAACGGATTGTGTTTAACACTAATGGTAAGCTAGTATTGTTAAAAATATTAACTTTATAAATTGTTATGTTTGTGAATGATTCTTCATTTTGGGTAAAATGGAGGAATGAAGGAGGTCATATGAGCAGTTCTAACTTCTTCCCTGACATAAGCTTGGGCTGCTTGGTTATCGAAAAGTTAAAGTGTGACCCAGGTTATTTATCCTGGGAAGAAAGTACAAGATATTCACGCTCTGGAATAAGGGCATCTGTGATGACTTTGTATAGTCTATTGGTCTCCCAAGTCTTATAATGAGCTGTTAAGAATATCAGATTTCATGAATGAATCTACTCATTCCAAGAAAGAATAGACTTGGATTTAGAAGGTAATTAATCAGCATTTGTTCTAGATACAAAGCATGTGTGATTCACATTGCTGTGGACGTGGAAGGGAAATGATTCAGTTCCCTACAATGTGGAAACAGGTTCTTCAGCCCAACAAGTCCACACCAACCCTCCAAAGACTAACCCACCTAGACCCATTTCACTCTGACTAATGCACCGAACACTGTGGGCAATTTAGCATGGCCAATTCACCTAACCTGCACATCTTTGGACTGTGGGACGAAACTGGAGCACCTGGAGGAAACCCATGCAGACACTGGGAGAATGTACAAACTCCATATGGACAGTCACCCGAGGCTGGGATTGAACCTGGTCCCTGGTGCTGTGAGGCAGCAGTGCTAACCACTGAGCCACCACGCCACCCCTGAAACAGGTAATGGAAAGCTATTGTAATGTTTGTTAGGATTTCCTTAGAATGTCCTTGAACCTTTCAGACAAGGCAAACAAGAATTTGAGGGTGAGAGGGTAGAGAGATAGAGGCAGCTAATGTGTATTGTTTACCACATAGAATATAGGTAAGAGCTCACACTTTGATTGCAAAGACCAATTCCAGGAAGATTTAAACGAAGCTGGAAGATTTGCCTTTGACTAAAGGAAAGGATTCCAGAGAAACCATCAGCACCAGAGTCAGTTCATGGATTCGAATTTGACAAGTGGAAAAGGGAAGCAAGCCATCAGGAGCTGAGACCAGCTTTGGACTGGCTTCTGCAGAAATAAGTGTCCACTTAAGGGTCAGGATAAACTATAATCACAGATAGGACTTAAAATCATTTTAAAAGTTCCCCCCATTCAGGGGAAGTTCACTTCTAAAACTAAAGTATGATTTGCCTACAAAATTAGAAACAATACTGGATGAATATTAATTTGTTTTGCTGCAATTATTAGGTCACTTAACAGCCTGACTTAGGACAATGGCTTATAGGCCGCGTTAGGCCTCACCTGACCCACATAAAATTGCAAAGAAGTCAAGAGGAGGCAAAGGGTGGTAGGATGGTCATCAGAGGAATTCTATAGGCCCTTTCCTACCTGCAAACCTGTTGGAACACCACTGTGAAATTCTACTCCTCATTTTGAGACATAATGCACCATAACTTAAAAGCCTTCTGCAGTTCTTTGAGGAGTTAAGAATGCTAATTTATGACTGTTATTCTTATGTAACAGATTTTCAGAAAGCCTTCCGCAAATTTCCTCATGTGTGGCTAATGAAAACATCGTAAAGCTTGTGGAATAGTCAGTAGTCTAATTGATGTGGCAGTTGAAGAGAAGTTGGCGAGAGTGCAGCTCCACAGGAATTTTTGCAGAAATCTGTTTACAATGTGAATGATTGGCAACTGAGTTTTTGTAATATGATAAATATGCCAATTATGCAAAACCTTGTGGGCAAATGATGAGAAAAATTAAGAATGATTCTCTCCAGAGAGCCTATGGAATTGAACAGATAAATTTTCATGTGCATAAAGTCAATAAGTTGTGTATAAAAAAAAAATTGCAGATGAAACTTACTGACTACTGATACCTTCCACGGCAAAACTTGCTTTCTTGCACAGCATCAATTACCTTAACGTTAACTTTACTGCAACTGCTATTAGGAAACAATGGTTATAGATTAATTTTAGAAATTGATATTGTTCAGTCTTTACCACTGTCCAGGCTGCTTGAAGTTTTGTCTTGCAGGGCTGCTGCTATCTGAAAGCAAGATGTAATAGTTTGAATTTTCAATCACATCATTTTCAGTCTGGTCATAAAATAATAACTATCAGAATATGCATTTTTTTGGTGAGGTCCTTATTTATTAAATTACAAGAGCTGTTCCTGTGCAGAACATTAACAGCAGAATTAAAAAGGACCTTTACGTAAAAGGATCAGCAAAAACCAATAAATATTCAGTGTGGTAGTTGTGGTTTGCAGAACACTGGGACTTGATTATCTTCTAAGTGGGTGTGTGGGTTGCTGGACACCATCACCAACTTGGTTTCTTTGCAGAAAATCTATTCAAAGTTACACTGGTGGTTCCATCAAGTGCTGAATAGGTTTTTCCATACAGGTTTAAATTTGATGTCATTCCAATGAGAATAATGCCAGTCTAAGACAATATTTGCTGAAGTAATTCAGAAGAATGATTTTAAAAGATCAACAAAGAATTTATAGCACATGTAAATGTCAATTGACTTAGTGGATTGATCTCATTGTTTCTACTCTGTATGAGCTTCCCCCACCCCGATTTCACTTAAACATTTCAGCATATTATTCCCAGGTACCAGCTGCCCTTAAAACACTGTATGCAGTTTATGGTAGTTACTCTGTGTGGTGAACTTCCTATACCAATAGAGAAGGGAGTTATCCTGAACTCCTGATTGGATTTACTAGTTACTGCCTTAAATTTGGACCATCTGGTTTTCAACTGTGCACAAATAGCCACAACTCACCCCTGTCTACCCTGTCAAATCTCATTTATAATTTAACTCTTTCAGATTACCTATCAATCTTCTGTAGAGAAGAGATTCAATTGGTTCACTCTTTCCTGATTGTAAACATTTCAGGCTGTATTTTGCCCTCCCTGCAATGCTGAGGAAGTTTACAAAATTCAAGAAGAGTGTAGAAACCTTGAACCTGGACATCAGGAAAAGGTTTTGCAATTTTCCCCTCCAGCTTTGAAAGACAACTTCAGATTCTTATGACTATTTTTATGCATTGTGTCTTATCATCAGCCACACTCACCTTGTTTCTTTGCCTTTTCCAAATCTCCTCCTCTTCCTGAGAAACTAAACACCTTAAGTTCCTGATATGTAAAAATGAAGCAGATACCTGACAGCCGCGACTCACTAAATGTTAGTCCTGGCATCATCTATCTGTGTCTCCAGCATTATGTATTGCATACTCCCATGTTGTGTGGCTGCTATCTTCATTAAGCTTTTGTTGACACACTGTTAGCAGCAAACTACCTGCCTCCCTGCACCTACGGTGGCACTCAGATAAACTGTTACACCACTCCAGCCCTTCACACTTTTCATTGGAGTAAAGGGTCGCCTATGAGTTGAAAACTTCTGCCGGATCATGTTACACACAGTGACAAAGCCATAACTCAGGCATCTACAAAGGATACATCTTCTAGCTCTTAGCTTGATTTCTAACTTGGCACTTTCTTGTCTTTTAGTGCAGTGGGAAAGGCATCCAGCTGGTCATGGTGGTGAGCAAAAAACTGTCAAAGGGAGTGGACATATTGCTGTATGACAATTTATCACAGCTACAGTATGCCCCAGCAGCTTAAATGGCAAACGCTGTGCATTGCTTCAACTTAATGACTATGTCTGAAAGTCAAAAGGGTGCAGTCTGATGAAAGAGGGGGCGTTGTTACATTATGTAAAGAAGTTTGTCTGATTCCAATCCAGGTGATTGGTCATAGTCAGTCAGACACTTTGACTTCCTAGATTCCATGGATCTATATTCTTGCAGTCAATCTATTGGGTCAAGTTCAACCAATCCTGGGGTGACAATTCAGTTGGTCAGGCCACCGTGGAAATTTCAGACCGGCGGCTGGGCATTGCTCACTTTGAGTTGACCTGCAAAGTCGGTCAGGGCGTGGGCCTTGCTCAGTTCCAATGTCTTGTCCAACAATGGTCAAAGGGCTAATCAACTGGCAGTCCAGAGGTCCATTCAGATCTTGGGATGGACTTCATTGCGCTAATACTTCGGCAATAATCCTGATGACTTGTGCTCCAGAACTTTCCCTATCCCTAACTAAACTGCTCCAGCTAAATACTGGCATCTTTCGGACAATGTGGAAAATGGTCCAAGTATGTTCTGTATTCAAAATGCAGGACATATCCAACAAGCCTATTAATGTCCTATCACACTTCTCTCGATCATCAGTAAAGCCATGGAAGGTGTCATCAACGGTGCTATTAAGCAACACCTCAGTAGCACCCAGTTTAGGTTTAGCCTGTGGCCACTCAGCTTCTGACCTCATTACAGCCTTGGTTCAAACATGGACAAAAGAGCTGAATTCCAGAGATGAGGTGAAAATGACAGTTCTTCCCATCAATCCCACATTCAATGGAGTGAGGCATCCAGGAGCCCTAGCCAAACTGGAATCAGTGGGTATCAGGGAGCAAACTCTGTGCTGTTTGGAGTCATATCTGGCACACAAGACAGTTTGTTTCTTAGAGGTCAATCAGTTCAGCTCCATGTCATACTTGCAGGAATTCTTCAAGGTGGCCTCCTCCCAGACCATTTTCAACTGCTCCATCAATGCCTTCTTTCCATAATAAGGTCAGAAATCGGGATGTTTGCCAATGATTGCACAATAATTCGTGATTTTTCAGGTAATGAAGTAGTCAGTGTTCAAATACAACAAGATCTGGACAATAACAAAAACAGAAATTACTGGAAAGGCTCAGCAGGTCTGGCAGCATCTGTGGAGAGAAATCAGAGTTTCGGGTCAAATGATCCTTCCTCAGACCATTAACTCTGATTTCTGTCCACAGATGCTGCCTGACCTGTTGAGCTTTCCAGCAATTTTTGTTTTTATTTCTGATTTACAGCACCTGCCGTTCTTTTGGCTTTTTTAAAGATCTGGACCAGGCTTGCGCTGTCAAGTGACAAGTAACATTTGCACCACAAAAATGCAATGATTATCTCCAAAAGAGAATCTTCCTACCATTACTTGACATTAAATGGATTTGCCATCACTGAGTTCCCTTGCTATCAGCATCTGGTGGGTTACCATTGACCACTGAACTGGACTAGCAATATAAATACAGTGGCTACAAGAGTTGGATAAGAGGCATCTTATCCCAACTCCTGGTTCCTTAAAGCCTGTCCAGCATCGACAAGGCACACATCAGGAGTGTGATGGAATACTTCCTACCTGCCTGGACGAGTAACGCTCAAAATGTTTGACACTAAAGAGGACAAAGCAGTCGCTTGATTTGGCAACACATCCACAAATATCCAATGCCTTCACCGGCAACTTTCAGTGGCAGTTGTATGTATTATCAACAAGATGCACCAAAGTGTTAGATAGCATATTTCAAGTCCATAACCTTTTCCATCCAGAAGCACCAGAGCAGCAGATTATGGATGCAGCACCACCTACAAGTTCCTCTCCAGGCCACTCATTCAGATTCTTCAGTATCTTTGGGTCAAAATCCTTGAATTGCCTCCTTAATGTCATTGTGGGTCTGCCTACATGTGGACTGCAGTGTCCTCACCTTCACCTTCTCAAGGGTACTTAGGATGATCCATCCCAGCCAGCGACATCCACATTGAATAGGTGAACTTTTTAAAAACTCTGCTGGAAAAAAATGTAGCTCGTCTCCATTACTCCATGCATCAGGGCCTGTAGGTCTCTGACTTCCAGGGAACCAACCTGTCTTTCTGAGCCATATTCTTAGGGATAATAACATGAGAGCCAGTTCCTGACTTGCAACATCTGAAGTGGTGGGTAGCTGGGCTTTAGATATATTGCCAATAGAGTGAATGCTGGAAAGGCCGTCCAGCAATGAGCTTTTCCACCTCTCCAGCTGTATAAAAAAAGCTGCTGAGTCGCTTCGATGCATTCGTAACAAGGTGAGGAGC
Organism: Chiloscyllium punctatum; assembly: GCF_047496795.1. NCBI lineage: Eukaryota > Metazoa > Chordata > Chondrichthyes > Orectolobiformes > Hemiscylliidae > Chiloscyllium > Chiloscyllium punctatum. The sequence goes on from NC_092741.1 coordinate 81,688,241, forward strand.
AGACGATTGTATGAGAAAAGTCACTCTGAGCCATGCAAGACTGGATCCGTGAATCTTTCACCAAAACATTTCAGCTGAAAACGGGGAAATCCTGCCTTCAGTTCTAACCGTATCTTTGCAGACCTTTATTGCACTGTCTCTAGTGCATCTTTATATATACGAGATATCTTTATGAAACATCATTCATAATCTCAAGAAGTCATGAAGCGTTTTATAATCAGTTAAGTATACTTTGTTTTGCACTGTAGTTCATCTTGTGATGTTGAAAACAGCAGCCAATTGCATGCATAGAAAGCTCTCTCAAACAATAATGTGATAGAACTTTAATTATTTGTTTTTTTCAAATATTGATTGAGGGAACGAATATTGGCCAAGCCTCACTTTTCTCTATCTAAGATACTCTACAAATTTAAAATAACTCTCGGCTTTTCAAGTCTGATCTTCTTAACTGAACTCCAATGCACTGTTGCTATATTTTACAACCTAGTCAACCTGCATTGTTCCTTGAAATTATTTGTACATCCATACCCCATTTTAAACTCTTACTTCCCAAAGATTATGTGGCAGCCTTGTGCCATTAAAGGGCATCACCTCCTCATTCTGCTGGGGACTTTTAGCTATTTGAGTTATCAATGTGATAAACTAATGTTCATTAAGACATGTAGGCGTGGGAAGATTCTAGAAGTGAAAGTGTGACTTGGATATTTTTGGATCCATAGCTGAGATGGCCTGTATTGGACTGGTCCAGGGTCTTTATTCATTTGAGTTAAATTAATATAGAAGTGAAGAGTGCAGTGGCAAGTCTTAAGGAGCCAATACCAATTATTGTCTATCTGGGGAATCCAGTTAAGGTAAGCTCAACTGGACCGCAGTACTTGCCACAAGCCGACTTTGAATAAGAGTTTGCCAGAGGCAGATAGTGAGTTCAGCTGTTTTGCCAGACTTGTTTTATCCAGGAGGCATGTTCAGGCAGTTTGGTTACTGAGTGAATTATTTCCCACTGTTCCTCATAAATGATAAGTTATCCCATGGTTTACAGACGCAAGAGAATCCAAGAGCCAATAAGAGAAAGGACAACAACTCTGAACAATGTGCTAACCAAACTGTTCCATTTCTTGCTCATTATGTATAATGATGGTGAAGACAAGGTACCAGAGTACAACCTCTGAATTCCTCAGGAATGTTTCCACATAACCTATGAAATGTTGAGACACTGGAGGGTTGACACAATTCTCCACGAAGATGCGTTTGTGTATATGAATAAAGTCAAACTTGCAATTGTGGTAGCTATCAGGAGTTGTTGAATGATGTGAGTTCAGTATTTTTCTCAATGGTGTAATATTTGCCCACTTTCTAGTCCTTGGTGCAAATTGAGTTAAAACTAGATTCTGCTAAAATAATCCAGGTGGCTAATGTCCATCAGTCCATGTTCTTTTTGAACCCCATTTCCACACTTTTCTCATATATGCATCTTATCATTACTTAGGTTGTAATCAACCATTGGGAATGGAATTGGGACACATTGCTGAACATCAGATCAATGCCACATCATTCTGGCAATGGACAGACGCAAATGGTCAAACTGTCAGTTGGTCACCAAACAAAGCACGACTTAATGTTCCAGGACCTAGCTGGGCTGCTGCTGAAGGTGAGAGCCAGCAGTGGCTCCAAATAGATTTGGGAGACAGGAAATGCCTCACAGGTTAGTCTTCCATTTTTAATTATACAAAATAAGAGTTTAGTCAATATTTTCTAGATTATTGATGTTGAAAATATATGCTGGTTCAAATGTACTTGATGACAGGCATGCATTTTTATTGTATCACCATGAAGTAACTTTTTCATTCTAAAAGGGTGATAAATTTATGTGGAATTGTTGTAGTCATGATTCTGTTGAATGGAAGAGCAGGCTCGAGGGGCTGAATGGCCTGCTGCTGTTCCTATTTCTTATGGTGTTCTTGTCTTATAGCTGTGCTCCTAAAATTAGTGAAGAAAGATGCTGCTTACATGATAGTATAATAAGTACACTCACTAATATTTACCTGGTGGATTATAGCAACCAAGTGTTTCTCCAGTCTAAAACAAGTTTCTAAATTAGTTCAATGAATATTACAAATAAATTTAAAGCCTTAACGTGTCACACTGAAACAAGATTGAATGAAATCCCGTTGTCTACTATTGTAACATTTAGCATTAACTAAAATTTAAAATAAATTCACCCTTAAAATAGTAAATACTGAAATCATTATGTTGCAAATTGAGTAAGTATAATAATATTCAAAGATCCTCATTTCAAATGTATACATTATTAGCACTTAACCAGCATCATGAATTGATCGATTTCTGGTCCTCTCAGTATATAATAAAACTTAATACTACGGTGGTTCTTAATGGAAATCAAAACCTATAACGCACTTGATTTGGTGTGAGGTGTGGAATTACCATAATTTTTTTAAGGCCAGGTTTGAAAGTCTTCCCCCACCCCAACTCAATGGAGAATGGGTAGGCTGTGGGCATCGACATATTTGGATGGTGCTTTTTCCATTTTGTTTTCTGCTCCTCATTCCAGATCACAGATTAGTCTGAGGAAATATATCCCTTAGACCATACAGTCTTTCAGTCAGCACGAGGATAGTGTTTAGAAGGGTTTTATTTTGCACCTCTGGTAGGAACTAATGTTCATGATTTCTGAAGTGCTTTGCTGATGGTCTTGGATTAAAGAAGCAGAGTGGGCCATTGGTGATCTACTAGTGGGAAAATATGTCTCGGGGCAATGTTAATGAAGTTCTTTCAAGTCAAAAACAAATGTATCACAGAAGACACCTTTGGTTTCATCAAGTCTGCACTGTCCTATCTATTCCCACTTTCCAGCACTTGGCCCATACCTATGAATGTCGTGACATTTGAAGTGCTCATCCAGGCACTTTTTAAAAGTTGTGAGGTTTATGCCTCTACTACCCTCCCCAGACAGTACCTCCGAGACTCCCACTTATCCTGGGGGTGAAAAATGGTTTCCTCAAATCCCTTCTAAATCTCTTAGCCTTCACCTTTATAATTATGACCCCTTGTTATTTACCCTTCAACTGAGGGGAACAGCTGTTTCCTATTCGCTCTCCCCTTGCCCCTCATAATCTTACACTCCTCAGTCATATCCCACCCACCCCCATCTTCTCTGCTCTCAAGAAAATACCCTAAACATATCCAGCCTCTCTGGAGTTAAAATGCTCCATCCCAGGCAACATCCTGCTGAACCTCCTCTGTACATCCTCCAACACAATCACATCCTTCCATTACTGAGGTTATCACAACTGCACACAATGTCCAGCTCCGACTTAACCTCCCTGCTCTTACAATCTTTTCCTCAATTGAAGAAAGCAAGTGTCACATATGCCTTGGTAACCTCCTATTATTGTGTCCTGCCTCCTTCTGTTCTTCTGAGCTTCCATGTACCCTGCCATTCATTATGTACTCCCTTGTCTTGTTATTTCATCCAAAGTGCATCACCTCCCACTTTTCAAGGTTAAATTCCATCTACTATTAATCTTTCCAGCTGATCAATCTCCTGTAAACTTCTTCCTCATTGTCAACCACCAGCAAATCCTCACTCTCATGTCATCTACAAACTTACTTACCATTCCTCCATTCCCCACCGTCACATTCGCATCTTTATCATTTACTTGTCTCCAACTTCTAAGACCGTTTTGGACCCATTTTGACAAGGTACCCAGTCCTTTTACCTTTTTTTTTCTCAATCCCCCATGTAGGACCTTGTCAAAGACCTTGCTGAAACCTATATGATGTATCAACCACATGACCCTCATCTACACACCTGATCACATCTTTGAAATATTCTATCAAATTTCTGATACATGACCTCCCTTTGGCAAAGCCATGCTGACAATCCCTGATCTAACCTTGCCTGTCCAAGTGGAGGTTAATCTCTCCTTCAGAATTTTCACTAACAGTTGTCCCATCACTGATGTGAGACTCACTGGTGTGGAATTCCCTGGTTTATCTCTACCACTCTTCTTGGAAAGTGGAAACCAATTAGCCGTACTGCAATTTTCTGGTACCTTCCCTGTGGGCCGAGGAATTAAACAGTTGGGTCAGAGTTCCTACAATTCCCACCATTACCTCCCACAGCAGCCTGGGATACAATTATCCACACTTGGGAATTTGTTCATAGAGTCAGAGAAAGGTACAGCATGGAAACAGACCCTTCGGACCAACCTGTACATGCCGACCAGATATCCCAACCCAAACTAGTCCCACCTGCCAGCACCAGGCCCATATCCCTCCAAACCCTTCCTATTCATATACCCATCCAAATGCCTTTTAAATATTGCAATGTACCAGCCTCCACCACATCCTCTGGCAGCTCATTCCATACACGTACCACTTTCTGCGTGAAAAAGTTGCCCCTTAGGTCTCTTTTATATCTTTCCCCTCTCACCCTAAACCTATGCTCTCTAATTCTGGACTCCCCGACCCCAGGGAAAAGACTTTGCCTATTTACCCTAACCATGCCCCTCATAACTTTGTAAACCTCTATAAGGTCACCCCTCAGCCTCCGATGCTCCAGGGAAAACAGCCCCAGCCTGTTAAGCCTCTCCCTATAGCTCAAATCCTCCAACTCTGGCCACATCCTTGTAAATCTTTTCTGAACCCTTTCAAGTTTCTCAACATCTTTCCGATAGGAAGGAGACCAGAATTGCATGCAATATTCCAACAGTGGCCTAACCAATGTCCTGTACAGCCGCAACATGACCTCCAAATTCCTGTACTCAATACTCTGACCAATAAAGGAAAGCATACCAAACGCCGCCTTCACTATCCTATCTATTCACTTTTTTAAGCCTGCCAAAACCAACACGTCCTCATACCCTGTGTCATTCTGCTCAAGAACCCCTCATATGCTCTGCTGGAATTCTGTATCTACATCTTCTTCCGCCAGACAGAAGTGAAGAAATCTCTTAAATACTTTACCAGTGTCCTCTGGCTTCACATAGAGATTGTCCACTTGGTCCCAAATACACCCTACTCTGCCCCACTCTTTCCCTGGCTAACCTCTTCTCCTTAATATACTTATATGCTTAGATTAGATTCGATTCCCTACAGTGTGGAAACAGGCCCCTTGGCCCAACAAGTCCACACCGAAACTCCAAAGAGCAACCCACCCAGACCCATTCCCCTACATTCACCCCTGACTAATGCACCTAACACTACAGGCAATTTAGCATGGCCAATTCACCTAACCTGCACATGTTTGAACTGTGGGAGGAAACCACAGCTCCTGGAGGAAACCCACGCAGACACTGGGAAAATGTGCAAACTCCACGCAGTCAGTTGCCCGAGGTGGGAATTGAACCAGGGTCCCTGGCGCTGTGAGGTAGCACTGCTAACGACTGAGCCACCATGCCGCACTATTGGGATTGGGATCCCATGCTATTGGGATTCTGCGTCATTTTACCACTAGGGTTCTTTCATGCTCCCTCTTTGTATCCTAATTTATTTTTTTTAAGTTCCCTCCTGAACTTGTTATATTCCACTAGGGCTTCCTTTTGAGTTGCACTCCCTTTGCCCCATCTGAAAGCCTGCTTTTCCCTTTTTATCCTGTCCTGAATATTGTTAGGCAATCAGGCTTCTCCTGGTTTGTTGTTCTACATTTCACCCTAATGGTTCTCTCCCCCTTTCCCTCCTTTTTGCACATTCCACACTGATTTGCTGTAGTTTTTCCCACAACAAGATGTACTAGTCGACTGGTCATCCTAGTTTACTTTGGCTGGATCCTGTCCAATTTAAAAAATAAAATCTGCGTTCCCCAATCCAAGACCATTTTGTGCAGATTGTCTCTTGTTATTTCCATTACAGTGTTGTGGTTGCTAAATGTTCCCTCACTGCCATCTCAACCAGCCTTCCAGCTTCATTCCCCAGAATTGGGTCCACCTCTGCACTGGGCCTTCTATGTGTTAACATAAAAAGTTGTCCTGAATACATTTCAAGAACTCTACCTCCTCTATGCCCTTTACACTACGACTATCTCAAATAATGTTTGGAAATTTGAAATCCCCAAATGAAATTTTGATATTACATACCTCAATGAATTGCTCCTCTATTGCCCACTTATTGTTTGAGGATTTATAATACAGTAGGGTGACTGACCTTTTTTATTCTACAATTCCACCCACAAAGGGTCAGTTGAAGATGTTTAAAAGAACATCCCTGCTTACTACAGAATGTGACTCTTTAATTAATTAATAATGCAACACGTCCTCTATCTTGCTTGAAGATTTTATATCTTGGAATATTGCATTGCCAGTCCTGTTTCTTCCTCATGTCTCTGTTATAGCAACAATAGCTGACTTCCATGTGTCAATATATGCCCTTAACTCAACAGTCTTACCTATCATACTCCTAGTATTAAAATACAGGCCATCAAGTCTCATCTTACTCCATTGAGTTGCATCATGGCTGAGCTCTGTCTCTCCTAATTCCTTTACTATATTATACTGTATCCCCATTACGTTAAGCCCTATCTGTCCTCCCTGCTGAACTAGGTTAGGGTCCTCCCATTATAAACCTATCCACAAGGATGTTGCTCCAATTCTGGTTCAGGTGCAGACCATTTCACTTGTACACAGAAAGGGTCCCAGTGGTCAAAATGTCTAAAACCCTCTCATTTGCATCAACTCCTGAGTCATGCATTCATCTGTCTTACTCTTTCATTTTTGTATCACTAGCATGTGCAACTGGGAGTAATCTATAAATTACTTTGTTGTAGAATCAGAAAGAAAATGGGAGAAAACGTTCCTTCCACCATGCGAACAGCAGGGAAAACTGTTCTTTGGGAGTTTTAAACAAATAACTAAATGATTGGTCTCATAAGCAAAAGCAATTGAATTGGCTTTTTCTAGTATATATAATAGGGTAAGAAGGCCTGTTACTGCTTCTGAGAGAATTGTGTTTTTTCAAACTGTTGCATGAATACCATTATAAATACTAGCAAAATTTATACTTTTAGTACCATTTGGTTGAGAAACTTACAGATATACAGCACAAAAACACACCCTTTGGTCCAACTCATCCATGCCAACCAGATATCCTAAATTAATCTAGTCCAATTTTTCTGCATTTGACCAGGATCTCTCTCAAGCCTTCCTATTCAGGTATCCATACCTTTTAAATGTTGTAATTGTATCAACTGCCCACCATTTCCTCTGGCAGTTTGTGATGGTGCTGCTCCTTTAACAAGGTTAGGTTGTCTTTGTATTTTTTTCCCCAGAGGGGTTGTAAAGGGGTTCTGTTATGTCTGGGAATATTTACTTGAAAGAGCTTTGAAGTGTTTTTTTAAAACACTTGTACAATGAAAGGGGAGTGGCCAGTTCTCTCATTTCAGGGTTGGGCTTGGTTTGCGTTGGTTTTAGCAAGCTGTTTTGTTTGAAGCTGCTGGTCAAGTTTTAGCTGGGGACCCAGAGAAGCAGCTCCATGCTGATCCTCGCTCTCTGACATCTCTCCTGTAAGAACCTGTGTTTGATTTTACCTTTTTTTGCCAAGGTGGTGTTTGCGGAGATGTTGCAAGTATTTGTAACAGCATCATTAGGTTGCGATAGAGTCGATTAGGTTTTCAGTTAGGTTAAGTTATTCTAAATTTAGTTCTCTTCTGTTCGTGTTTCATTTAGTAGACTGTAAATAAATTCTGTTTTGTTTAAAACTGAATGGTTGGGCCAGCTGCATCACCCCTGGAAAATCCACTCTACACCTGTTTAAAACAATGAGAAAAGTTAGAGTCTGGGCTGCTGCCTTGAAATGTTTTGAGGGGATCTGGCCTGGTCCATAACACAGTTCATTCATACATTCACCACTCTCTGTGTGAAAATGTTACCCCTTAGGTCCCTTTTAAATATTTCCCCTCTAACCTTAAATCTATACCTCCTAGTTTTGGACTTCCCTACCCTGGAGAAAAGGCCTTGACTATTCACCCTATCCATGTCTCTCATGATTTTATAAGCCTCTATAAGGTCTGTTTAATACTTGTAAAGTTCTGTTTATGTGGTCCTGTGAAAAATTGTTTAGTGAGTTTGTTGTATGATAATAATGGAAAAACCCAAATCGCAATATCAATCTCCAGATCCTAGTAATGTAAAGCAAGTCCTGAGGGTGACAGAACTCTGTTTTTTTCTCTGCAAATGCTGCCAGACCTGCTGAGTTTCTCCAGCAAAAAAAAGATTTCATCTGTGAAAAATCACACCAGTTAATATTGCCATTCAATTGAATAGTTATCCTGTAAAAATGCTGCCTTAAGGAATCATCTCTTGTTCTTACATCGAGCGTTTCATGGTGGTTGAATCACATTCCAAGGTGGGCTTTGTACAGTAGTGTACTGAAGTAAACCCAATAACTGCGGATGTTAAAAAACGGAAATTGCTGGAGAAGCTCAGCAGGTCTGGCAGCACCTGTGCAGAAAAAGTAGAGTTAATGTTTCAATCCACTAACCCTTCTGTAGAACTTCTCTAAAGGTGCTGTTCTGAAGAGGGAGCACTGGATCTGAAACGTTAACTCTGCTTTCATTCCACAAATGCTACCAGACCTTTTGAGTTTCTCCACCAATTTCTGTTTTTGTTTTGTGTATTAAGCATAACGTGTCAGGTATGTTTGTGTTTTGTAGCAAAGATAGAAATTTCACAGTATCAGTGAAATTGCTGTTTTATTCACATGGTATTGCCATGGTCATAGTAATTTGAAGCTGAGTATATGAAAGGGTATAAATAAGTGGAAAAAAAAGAACTGAGGAAGCTGTAATGATTAATTCTGTAGAGATTTGGGCATACAGAAGGAGAAAAATCTTTACATCCAGAGCTGTGAAGTTGTTGAATACACTATTAAAGAGTTATTGGAGACCATGGCAACATTTAATAAAATGAAAATTGAAAAATAAAGAATAAATAAATGCACAGAGATATCACATACAATTGGTATTTCAGTTCATGTAGAGGATAAACACTAGCACATTGGTTCAAGTAATGTTTTTCTATAGAACATAGAACACCTATGGTGTGGAAACAGGCCATTTGGCCCCACAAGTCCACACCGACCGTCCAAAGATTATCCCTCCCAGACCCATCCCCTTATCCTATAATTCTACATTTCCCATGGATAATGCACCTAATCTACACATCCCTGAACACTGTGGAAAATTTAGCATGACCAATTCACCTAACTGCACATCTTTGGACTATGGGAAGAAACCGGAGTACCAGGAGGAAACCCACGCAGACATGGGGAGAATGTGCAAACTCTACTCCAGAGATTAGCCCGAGGCTGGAATCGAACCTGGGACCCTGGTGCTGTGAGGCAGCTGTGCTAACCACTGAGCCACCATGCTGCCCAATTGTAATTTTTCTTTAATTGGCAAAGCCAACTGTTAAATAAAATCAACTGTCAAATATTGCATTGTTAATGCAAGTTATCAACATTTTCATGGCCTCTGACAAAACAAAAATTAAAAAACCTGTGAAATGTTTCCTAAAACGAAACCAGGAAGTATATATTTGGATGAAGGGCTGTGCCTGAAACATCAGCATTTTCCCTTTCTCTACAAATGTGGCCTGACTTGGTGAATCCTTCCAGTATGTTTTTTTTTAAATTCCTGAAAGGTTACTTGGAAAAAGTTTTAAGTGTGGAAAAATGTTTAATTTTCTAATGTCGTTTTTACTTGGACAATGCTTAAGAAATTAAGTATCGACCATCTCTCCCAACCTCCCATTCCAATTGATGTGAATGTGATCTCTGCAAAAAAAAAAGCTATGGTATTAAAATACAAGTGTAAGAATTTAATTGAACTTTAGCTAAATATGGAATAGAATGAGAAGAAAATGAAGAAAGTATGGCTAACATATGCTGGATTGTTGTATGCTAATTGTACACCAAGGTCAGAATTAAATCATGGAGTAGGAAAGATCAAAGATGTACTTGGTAATTAGATTATTGTAGTTTGATTGGAATCTGAAGATAATCCTATATGCAACATGACTCCATTGGAAATCTTTAATAAAAACCAATATTAAAAAGAATTTGTATTTTTCTGTCTTCTCTTTTGTGAACCATGTAGATTCACCATGAATATTTTATAGGCAGAAATAATATTTCATGAAAGTGGTATATTTATTATTTTGTGATCTTTTCAGGAATCATAACCACAGGTTCCACACTTCCAAGCTTTCATTTTTATGTAGAAACTTATAAGGTATCCTTCAGTAAAGATGGTCAAAAATGGAAGACCTACAAAGACAGCAACAATAATGTTGGACAGGCAAGTATGCTTAGGAAACTATATTTCCCAACAGTTTGGAAATCTCAGCTGATCATAGCAGTTCAATATTTCACTGCATTTTGCTTGAACATCATCTTTAAAAAACACTCTTGTAAATCTATATTTGCTGTAATAGGCTATTTATTATTATTTATTATTTTTATGTTTACAAATATTAAACTGCTATAAGCAATTCATTATGTTCTAAAATTACAGCTGCCAATGTTTCATGCTTAGTTAAAAGTGACTTATATTTAGGACATATTTAGTACTCTTCACAAAAGAGAATAAATAAATGTTAATGTTAATTGCAGATATTTAAGGGCAATACTGATTACTATCAACTGACCCGCAATAATTTCATCCCTGCCATCTTTGCACGTTACATTCGTGTCATTCCTCAAAGCTGGAATCAGAGAATAGCCATTAAAGTGGAGTTAATAGGATGCCAGCAAATAAGATGTAAGTACATTTGAATTGAAATCAAAATATGAAGGGTGTGTTGGCATGAAATTGACTAGATCTTTTCAACCAAATCCAATCAATGCATTTTGATGTGTAGTTTTGAAATATATTGGCATATAATCGATCTTTTATCACTTTACCTGCAGTTTTTGTATTATAGTCATTAATCCCTCTGTTTGAATGTTCTTGTGACTAAATCTGATGTTCATAGACCATTAGAAAGGAAGAATTTGTATTTATACAGTATTTAACTGGAAGCAGTTTAAAGACAAATAAAGCTTGCCTATTATTCGAATAGGCAATATTTGATTGGTTATTCAAAAAGGGAGGGAGACAATAAACTATAGGCCAGCTTAACATCTGTTGTTGGGAAAACGTTGGTTATCTATTATAAAGGATGTAGTAACAGAGCATTCAGAAAGCCAAAATATAATCGAGTAAAGTCAGTATGGCTTCACGAAGAAGAAATTTTGTCTTGAAAATGTATTACAATTCTTTGAGGATGTAACAAGCAGGGTAGATAAAGGAGTAACCAGGAGTTGAAATATATTTGCATTTCCAAAGGGGATTTGATTAAGTACTGCTCACAAGGCAACTTAATTGGATAAGAGTTTATGGCATTGGGGATAGTACATTAGCATAGATAGAGCATTGGCAAACTAATAGAAGACTGGTAGAAGAGCTGAATATTGTTTAAATGGGGAAATACTGCAGAAAGCTGCAGTAGAGGAATCTGAGGTCCTCATGCATAATTCACAAAAAGCTAACATCCAAGTTCTGCAGGTAACCAGGAAAGCAAATGAAATGCAGTATAAAAGTAGAGAGATATTGCTCAAACTATACCAGGTGCGAATCAGATGCTACAGTATTGGGAACAGTTCTGTCCCCTCATTCTAAGAAAAGACATACTGTCATTTGAGGCAACCAAAGATTGATTGATAGATTGATCCTGAGTATGGAGTAGGCCATTCAACCCATTGAACCTGTTCTGACATTCTATAAGATCCTGTCTGATTTGTTACCGAACTCAGTAGACCTACCTTTGGCCCATATCCCTTAAAACCTTTGCATTGCAAAAAATTATTGATCTTAGATTTAAAACTAACAATTCTTCTAACATCAACTGCCATTTGTGAAAGAGAGTTCCAAAACTCTACCAGCCTTTGTGTGTAAAGGTGCTTCAAAATATCTCTTCTGAACAGTCTAGCCATAATTTTCAGACTGTGTCCCCTAGTTCTACAAACTCCAACCAGTCAAAATAGTTTATCTTTACCTATGCTGTATTTTCCTATTAATATCTTGAAGACTTTAATCAAACTACCCCATAACCTTCTAATTTCTAGAAAAACATGCCTAACTTGTGTAATCTCTTGTCATGACTTAACCCCTGAAGTCCAGGTGTCATTCTTGTAATATTACATTGTACTCCCTCCTAGGTCAATATATCCTTCCTAAGATGTGGTGTCCAAATTGGCTCTCAATATCCCAGCTGGGGTTTAACCAGGTTTTGTATAACTGCAGCATACCTTTTGCATCCTTATACCCCATCATCCAGATATAAAGGCCAACATTCCATTAACTTTCTTGATTAGTATTTGCACTTGTTTATGACATTTTAAAGATCTATGTGCCTAAACAACCAAGTCTCTTTGGCATTAACTTCATTCCATCTAGACAGAACCCTAATCTGTCATGTTTGCGGTCCAAAAATGATATCCTCACACTTGCTCACATTAAATTCCGTCTGTCACAATTTTGCCCATTCATCTAGTCTATTAATATCCCTTTTTATAATTTTATGCTATCATACACACTGTCTACTATGCTGCCTAACATTATATCAAAATCAATTACCAAAGTTATTAATAAATAATGTGAATAGTTGAGGTCCTCACACAGATCCTTGTGGGACACTATTGGTTACATCCTGCCAATCTGAGTACACACCCATCATTCCTAGTTTCTGCTGCCTACCACTTTCCCAGTTCCAGCTATGTAATTTTCCCTCAAGTGCATGGGCTGCTACCTTAGTTAAGTCTCTTATGAGGGACTTTATTAAATGCCTTCTGAAAGTCCATTTCAACAACAATCAAATACATTCATTTGACCACTATCTCTGTCACCTTTTCAAAAAATGCAATGAAGCTTGTCAAATATGGCTGTCACTTTTATGAACTTTAATTTCACACATACTGATGCAGTTTAAAAGTGTCATTGCTTATTAAATAACTTTGAAATATTTTGTAAAGCAGCCAAAACGGGCAGCCAATATTCAGCCAAGCTCCTCTAAATGATCAAATGTGGAGTAGAGAGTGGCGTATTGGCCCAAATAGAATTATGGCTTGCTAACAGGAAATGGGTCTTTTTCACATTGGCAAGATGTAATGAGTGGTGCGGGGACCTTAATTGTTTAAAATTTATATAACTGACTTGGAGGAAAGATGGTTGCTAAGTTCTATTGCTGACAATATAAAGATGGGTAGGAAAGTAAATTGCGAAAAGGTTTAAAAATATGTAGGGCTTTAGTGAGTGGGCAAAGGTATGGCAAATTCAGTATGGTGTGGAAAATGTGAAGTTGTCTGCTTTAGGAGGAAGAATAAAACTGAAACATATAATCTAATTGGTGAGAGATTGCAGAGTTTTGAGATGCAGAGGGATTTAGGTGTCCTCATACATGAATCACAAAAGATTTGTATGTAGGTGCAGCAAATAATTAGAAAAATGAATAGAATGTTATGGGCGGCATGGTGGCACAGTGTTCCTCACAGCGCCAGAGACCTGGGTTCGATTCCCGCCTCAGGCGACTGACTGACTGTGTGGAGTTTGCATTCTCTCTATGTCTGCGTGGGTTTCCTCTGGGTGGTCTGGTTTCCTCCCACAGTCCAAAAATGTGCAGGTGAGGTGAATTGGCCATGCTAAATTGCCTGTAGTGTTAGGTGAAGGGGTAAAATGTAGGGGAATGGGTCTGGGTGGATTGTGTTTCGGTGGGTCGGTGTGGACTTGTTGGGCCAAAGGGCCTGTTTCCACACTGTAAGTAATCTAATCTAATCACTTATTGTGAAAGACATTGAATACAAAAGTAGAAAGGTTATATTTCAGTTATACAAATAACTTGTGAGACCACATCTAAAATGTTGTGCATAGTATTGGTCACCTTAAGGAAGGATGTAAATACTTTTGAAGCAGTTCAGACAAAATTTAGTAGACTAATCCCTAGAATTATTAGGTAATTCCTATGGGAAAAGGTTTCTTTCATTAATTCATGGGATGTGGGTTTCATTGGCTGAGCCAGCATTTATTGTCAATCCCTGGTTAGAATTGAGGTGGTGATGGGGAGTTGCCATCTTGAACTATTGCAGTCCAAATTTTGTAGATTGACCCACAATGCTGTTGGGGTGTTCCAGGATTTTGACCCAACATCCCAGAATGAATGGCAATTTATTTCCAAGACAGGAGAATGAGTAGCTTAGAGGGGAACTTGCAGGTGATGATATTCTCATGTGTCTACTTTCTTTGTCTTTCTAGATGGTAATGGTCAGGAGTTTGGAAGGTGCTGTCTGAGGAGCTGTGGTGAATTTTTGCAGTGCGTCTTGTAGGTAGTACAGACCACTGCGACTGAGCATATCTGGTGGAGGGAGTGAATGTATATGGAAGTGGCACCAATCAAGAGTGTTGCTTTATCCTGGACAATTTCAATCTTCATGCATGTTGTTGGAACTGTACTTATCCAGGCAAGAGGGCAGCATTCCATTCCACTCCTTTGTAGATGGTGGACAGGTTTCAGGGAATCAAGAAGTGAATTATTCCCAACAGGATTCACAGCCTCTGCTCTGCTTTTATAACCACTGTATTTATATGAGTAGTCCACTTTATCTTCTGGTAAATTGTAAACCCCCCTCCCCTAACATTTATAGTAAGGGATACACTGATTTTATTGCCATTGAATGTCCAGGCCTAGAGCTAGGTCCTTTCAGAGATGGTTATTAGAATCCTAGACATGTACAGCATGGAAACAGACCCTTTAGTCCAACTCATCCATACCAACCAGCTAGCCTAAATTAATCTAGAGTCATTTGCTTGCACTTTGGCCACATCCCTCTAAACCCTTGCTATTCATATACCCATCCAGGTGCCTTTTAAATGTTGTAATTGTACCAGCCTCCACCACTTCCTCTGGCCACTCATTCTATCCTTGCATCACCCTCTGTATGAAAAAGTTGATCCTTAGGTCCCTTTTAAATTTTTCCTCTCACCCTAAACCTATGCCTTCTAGTTCTGGACTCCCCCACCCCAGGGAAAAGATCACGAAGACACAGGGAGAATGTGCAAACTCCGCAAAGACAGTCACCCAAGGGTGGAATTGAACCCAGGTCCCTTGCACCATGAGGCACTGAGCTACTGTTCTGCCTATCATTAAGCCTCATTAGATCATTAAACATCACTAGATTTCGAATTCCAGATTTTTTTAAAAAACATTATTCAAATTCCACCATCTGCCATGACAGGATTTGAACCCTGGTCCTCAGATGAAGGTGGTGCAGTGGATAGTGTCTGCATGGATTTTAGTCAGGCTTTCAACAAGATCAGTTGCAGATATGGGTGGAAAAATAGCAAATGGAGTTTAATCCAAGTAACTGTGAGATTCTGCATTTTGGGAGATCAAATGTTAAGGAAAAGTAAACAGTTAATGGCAGCACCCTGAACAGCATTGACATACAGAAGGATCATGAGGTTCAAATCCATAGCTCCCTGAAAGTTAGAGTGGTAAAGAAGGCGTATGGCATGCTTGCCTTTATTGGTTGGGGAACTGAGTACAAGAGTCAGGATGCCATTTTCCAGCTTTATAAGACTTTGGTCACTCCATTACAGGAAGGATGGTGAAGGCTTTGGAGAAGGTGCAGAACAGGTTTACAACGATGCTGTCTGATTTAGAGGGTATGAGCTATAAGAAAAACTCAGGTTGTTTTCTCTGGAGCAGTAGAGACTGAGGGGACTCTTGATTGAAGTCTATAAAATTATGAGATGCATAGATAAGGTTGACAGTCAGAATCTTTTACCCAGAGTTGAAATGTATAATGCTAGGGGCATGAATTTAATGTGCGAGGGGGAAAGTTCAAAGGAGATGTGAAGGGCAAGTTTTTTTTTTCACAGAGGAGCAGGAACCTGGAATGCACTACCCGGGTGGTGGTGGTAGAGACAAGATACAAATAGGGGCATTAAGCTACTTTTAGATAAGCACATGAATGTGCAAGGAAAGAAGGGATATGGACCAAGGGCAGGCAGAAGGAATTAGTTTAATTAGGCTTCATGCTCAGCACAACATCGTGGGCCTGTTCCTGTGCTGCACTGTTCTATGTTCTAACACTACAGGGACTCAGAATTAATAGTCTAGTGATAATACCAGTATGCCATTGCCTCACCATCTTTCTTCCATTTCTCCCCACCCCCATCATGTTTTTCCTCTTCATTCCCTTGTACTCTCATACCCTTTCTCTCCCCTTCAAGCCTCCCATGTTTCTCCCATGCACCTTGTGCACTTTCAATTCTTACTCTCATTCTCCACCTTCATTCTTATGTACCACCAGGGTCCAAATATTCCCTATCCTTGCTTCAACCAAATACCAAATTTAGCCTTGACATCCCACACACAGCACTACTGAGCATCAGCTAGTAACATTTCTTCAAAAGTGTTCTGTTGATAAAAATTAATTGGATATCAACCATGCCAATATTTCTGTTCAATATTTGATTAATAGTATTTATTCATCCCAAATCCATGCATCCATCACATTAATGGTGGGTTAGTCTATTTGTTTAAATTACCAGATATCAGTGCGCATTCAGTGTTCCACTGTTAATATTACATAAGATAATGCTGCTGGAATTCCAACCCTTCTTTGAAAACGAGACCTTTGAATCATAAATGCAGCTGAGAAAGGAGGAGATTAGGGAGATGAATGAATAGCATCATCAAAAAGAAGCAAAATAAAATGAAAAATGTAGGGAAGATCGTGAATTATCTTTATCAAACATGTGCTCTTAGTATTAATGAGCAGAGGAAAGATCTAGCTAAAGTTAAAATATCACTACCACTTACATGTTTACCTGGTATCTCTGTGTTATGGATATGTGGGTTTTTCCACCCTGAACACCATAGGTGTGAGGTAATCCTTGCAAGGAAACATGATCTGCATTTGCTAACTGAGAATTGATGTAATTAAATTTGTGTAATTTTAATAAGACAAATTGTTTTGCATTTTTCTAGCAATTACAGGTAATAAACAAAAACCTATTCATCCTATTGACATACAGGACAAAGAAAATGTGAACAGTACAGATCCTGTAATTACAAAAGATATAAATTATGGTAAGGTGTTTGTATAATCTCTTTCTTTGCTTATTTTAGTCAGGTTAAACAACTGATTGTCAGAGCTTTGTGCCTGAATTGGTGAGCTTATAACATAAATACATGGATGTTGTATTAGATTTTTTCTGTTAAAATTAAAGTTTGAAGTTCTGAAACACTGCCAGGGTTCCCCCAGTCTACTGCAAAAATGCCAGCAGGTGACCACAGAACTCTAAGGGAAGCTGCATAAGTGGATGTTGTCATATTTCCCTGACTGTTTTGAGGGTATTTCATCAGAGTTATGAATGGATAAACTGGTGAGACGTTAACAAACTTCCAGGGATCAGTGCTCATCTTATTGTCAGTTCAGCTAAAAATGGACAATTTCAGAGATTTTAAATTTATTGAAAAATGAGCATTTGATTCAGTCAGAGATTTTCTGCTACGAAGATTTGGTTTCTTATTTTTCTGGTGCTTTTTGCTTTGATAAGATAATTGTTTTGTGTGAAATCATAATTCATGAGAAAAATGCTACAACCATTAGATCCAGGAAGGAGCTATATGATTTACCTATTTTTCTTCTCTCCCCGTTCAGGAATATTACTCATAGCCATTGTGGTTCCATTTGTACTTCTTGTAGTACTTACAATATTGGGAATTTACACTTTCAAGAGTTTAAGAAAGTAAGTAAATAATATTAGGAACTTACATTATCAAGAGTTTAGGAAAGTAACTGACTGCAAAGTTTAACCAGTATTTTTCTATAACTTCATAAATTGACTGAAGGAGAATAGTATACAATGAGTATATAATTCATGTTTTATTAAATATTCTTTTACACATCCCAAATAAGAATTTCAAGTCTGAATTTTCTCACTACCATTCACTTTTTCTACTCCTTATCCCAGTCCCCAAGGAAACAATTTTAATGTTTTCTTCCATGGTGTATTATATTTACTACAGGAATGTTCATTTAGAAAATCTTTTAGTTAAGCTCATGAGGAGAATATGTTGCTTTTTTTTTAAAAGTCTAGGCAGATTTTGGTCCAGACCTGTTTCTTTTGCAGGATAATAAAGTCACAAATACTTGGCTGATATTATTTCTTCAGTTACGCATTCTACAAAGTTGTCTTGGAAACTGTTTCTTGTCATGTAAAAATCAGTTGTTGTTCCATTTTGTTGTAATTTTAAGAGTTGCTATTACCTTGCAGAAAGAAGACACAAGATATTGGCACCTCTGGTCAAAGAACAGGTTAGGAAGAACTAAATACATTGATATTGTACTTGCATTTCTCAATGCACTTTATGGCCAACAAAGTAATTTTGCAATGTGGGCATTGGATTGGAGAATTGTAGATGTTAATGCTCTTGTTTAAAACAAGAAGTATAAGGGACATGGCCAGCATTTACAGACAAGCCAGTTTACCTTCAGCAGCGGGGAAGCTTCTAGAAACAAAAATTTGAAATGGAATTAATAGTCATATGCAATTTGAAAGGGAGAAAACTGTAGCTAAGACCGGTATTTTAAACCTAAATGAGAGTAACTGTGTGGGGATAAAAGCTCACCTGGCTGAAATGAACAGGGATATTGGCCTCAGGGATAGATCAATAAAGACACTCTGACAGATTTTTAAGGTGGATATTTTAGAACATAGAACATAGAACATAGAACAATACAGCGCAGTACAGGCCCTTCGGCCCTCGATGTTGCGCCGATCAAAGCCCACCTAACCTACACTAACCCACTATCCTCCATATACCTATCCAATGCCCGCTTAAATACCCATAAAGAGGGAGAGTCCACTACTGCTACTGGCAGGGCATTCCATGATCTTACGACTCGCTGAGTGAAGAACCTACCCCTAACATCAGTCCTATATCTACCCCCCCTTAATTTAAAGCTATGCCCCCTTGTAATAGCTGACTCCATACGCGGAAAAAGGTTCTCACTGTCAACCCTATCTAACCCCCTAATCATCTTGTACACCTCTATCAAATCACCCCTAAACCTTCTTTTCTCCAAAGAAAACAACCCCAAGTGCCTCAGCCTTTCCTCATAGGATCTTCCTACCATACCAGGCAACATCCTGGTAAACTTCCTCTGCACCCGTTCCAGTGCCTCCACATCCTTCCTATAGTATGGCGACCAAAACTGCACACAATATTCCAGAAGCGGCCGCACCAGAGTCTTATACAACTGCAGCATGACCTCAGGACTCCGGAACTCAATTCCTCTACCAATAAAAGCCAGTACGCCATATGCCTTCTTCACTGCACTATTTACCTGGGTGGCAACTTTCAGAGATCTGTGTACATGGACACCAAGATCCCTCTGCTCTTCCACACTACCAAGTAGTCTACCATTAGCCCAGTAATCCATCTTTTTATTACTCTTACCAAAGTGAATCACTTCACACTTAGCTACATTGAACTCCATTTGCCACCTTTCTGCCCAGCTCTGCAGCTTCTCTATATCCCGCTGTAACCTGCCATATCCTTCCTCACTGTCTACAACTCCTCCGACTTTCGTATCATCCGCAAACTTGCTCACCCAACCTTCTAACCCTTCCTCCAGGTCATTTATAAAAATGACAAACAGCAATGGTCCCAAAACAGATCCTTGCGGAACACCACTAGTGACGGCACTCCAAGATGAATCTTTGCCATCAACTACTACCCTCTGTCTTCTTCCAGAGAGCCAATTCCTAATCCAAACCTCCAACT
This sequence comes from Chiloscyllium punctatum, assembly GCF_047496795.1. Taxonomy (NCBI): domain Eukaryota; kingdom Metazoa; phylum Chordata; class Chondrichthyes; order Orectolobiformes; family Hemiscylliidae; genus Chiloscyllium; species Chiloscyllium punctatum. The sequence goes on from NC_092741.1 coordinate 81,708,085, forward strand.
CACCCTCAATGCCATATCTCTGTATTTTCTGCAGTAGCCTACCATGGGGGACCTTATCAAACGCCTTACTAAAATCCATATATACTACATCTACCGCTTTCCCCTCATCTACCTCCTTCGTCACCTTCTCAAAGAATTCAATAAGGTTTGTGAGGCACGACCTGCCCTTCACAAAACCATGCTGACTATCCTTGATCACATCATTCTTATCCAGATGTGCATAAATCCTATCCCTTATAATTCTCTCTAAGACTTTGCCCACAACAGAAGTGAGACTCACTGGCCTATAGTTACTAGGATTATCCCTACTCCCCTTCTTGAACAAGGGAACCACGTTTGCTAGCCTCCAGTCCTCTGGCACTACTCCTGTAGACAAAGAGGACACAAAAATCAAGGCCAATGGCTCTGCAATCTCCTCCCTTGCTTCCCAGAGAATCCTAGGATAAATGCCATCAGGCCCAGGGGACTTATCTATTTTCACCCTTGCCAGAATTTCCAACACCTCTTCTCTACATATCTCAAAGCCATCCATTCTACTTATTCGTGCCTCAGTATTCATATCGACAACAATGTCCTGTTCCTGAGTGAATACTGACGAAAAGTATTCATTCAGCGCCTCCCCAATCTCTTCAGCCTCCACACGCAACTTCCCATTACTATCCTTGATTGGACCTATTCCTTCCCTAGTCATTCTTTTATTCCTAACATACCTATAGAAAGCCTTAGGGTTTTCCCTAATCCTACCAACTAAGGACCTTTCATGTCCCCTCCTTGCTGCTCTTAGCTCTCTCTTCAGGTCCTTCCGGGCTACCTTATAACTCTCAATCGCCCCTATTGAACCTTCACGCCTCATCTTTACAAAGGCCGCCCTCTTCCATTTAACAAGGGATTCCAACTCCTTATTAAACCACGGCTCCTTCACACGACCCTTTCCTCCCTGCCTGATAGGTACGTACTTATCAAGGACACTCAATAGTTGCTCCTTGAACAAGTTCCACATATCAATTACGCTCTTGCCTTGGAATCTACTTTTCCAATCCACACATCCTAAGTCATGCCTCAACGCATCATAATTTCCCTGCCCCCAGCTATAACTCTTGCCCTGTAGTACACACTTATCCCTCCCCATCACGAGACTAAAAATCACCGAATTGTGGTCACTGTCCCCAAAGTGCTCACCTACCTCTAGTTCTAATACCTGGCCTGGTTCGTTACCCAGAACCAAATCCAGTATGGCCTCACCTCTTGTTGGCTTATCTACATATTGTGTCAGGAAACTCTCCTGCACACATTGCACAAACACTGACCCATCTAACGAACTTGAGCTATAGCTTTCCCAATCAATATCAGGAAAGTTAAAGTCTCCCATAACAATCACCCTATTACTGTCACTCTTCTCCTGAATCATCTTCGCAATCCTTTCTTCAACGATTCTAGGACTATTAGGAGGCCTGTAAAAGACTCCTAACAGGGTGACCTCACCTCTCCTATTCCTAACCTCAACCCAAACTACCTCAGATGGCAAATCTTCATCCATCTTCCTTTCCACCGCTGTAATACTATCTTTGACAAGCAAAGCCACACCCCCCCCTCTTTTACCCCCACCTCTGACCCTACTAAAACATTTAAACCCTGGAACCTGCAACAGCCAATCCTGTCCCTGATCTAGCCATGTCTCCGTAATAGCCACAACATCGAAGTCCCAGGTACCAACCCACGCTGCGAGTTCACCTACCTTATTTCGTATACTTCTGGCATTAAAGTATACACACTTCAAGCCACTCTTCTGTTTACAGGCACGATCCTTTAAGATTGATACCATATTCCTACCCTCCCTACACTCCAGGTCCTGCACCCTAAAGTTACAGTCTGGGTTCCCATGCCCCTGCAGAGTTAGTTTAAACCCCCCCCAAGAGCACTAGCAAACCTCCCCCCAAGGATACTGGTGCCCCTCAGGTTCAGGTGCAGACCATCCTGTCTATAGAGGTCCCACCTTCCCCAGAAAGAACCCCAGTTATCCAAATACCGAAATCCCTCCCTCCTGCACCATCCCTGTATCCACGCATTTAACTCTTCTCTCTCCCTATTCCTCGACTCTCTATCACGTGGCACGGGTAACAAACCAGAGACAACAACTCTGTTAAACTACTGAGATAAATATATTCCTTTAGGACCCACCAACTAAAGAAGTTAATGCATAAATTTTAAGAAAAAAAAAATTGCAAACCTGAGTGGTAGGTCAGATGTTCAGTCAAAATATTTTAAAAAGGCAGAGAATGATTTAAAGGTTAAGGAGGATCAACTAAGAGTATGCGGGAAAGTGATCCTGGGATGTAAAAACAGCAGGAATTTCTACAGATATTTAAAATGTAAGAGAGTAAGTAAAGTGGGTGTTGGGCCTCTAGAGAGAGCGATGAATGAGGAGTTAACAGTATACAGTGGAGAAATGGGTATGATTGGAAGGATGTGACTAGAGGAATCTCACAGGGGTCTGTGCTGGGCCTTAATTTCTTATGTTTTACAACAATCACTTAACTGAAAGGGGCCAAGTCATGGTAGCTAAACTTCCTGCTCCTTGGATGCTGCCTGAACCGCTGTGCTTTTCCAGCACCACTCTAATCTAGAATCTGGTTTCCAGCATCTGCAGTCCTTGTTTTTACCTAGCTAAAATTTGCAGACAACATCAAGATATAAGGAATTTGCAGACAAATATAGATAATTTGAGTGAGTGATCAAAACTCTAATAAAGGGTAAATGTGGGAAAATGTGAAGTGGTTCACCTCAGCAGGAATAATAAGTAAGGAGAGAATGACTAAAATGGAGGACAATTGCAGAATTCCAAGCTGTACAGGGATTTAGGGGTTATGCATGAATTATAAAATGTTATTTTGCAGGTATAGCATGTAATCAAGAAAACTAAATAGATGCTATCTTTCATTATGAGAGAAATTGACCATAAATCAGACGTTCATCCCAAAGAAAACAAACATTATCCGGGGAGGGATTAGACAGCCATGGCTGACAAAGGAAGTCAGGAAATGTATCAAATAAAAAGAGAGAGCCTATAAACTGGCCAAGAGCACTGGGAAATCAGAAGATTGGGAAGTCTACAAAAACAAACAGAGGATAATAAAGAGAGAAATAGGGAAGGGGAGGATCAAATATGAAGGTAAGCTAGCCAGTAATATTAGAAATGATAGTAAAAGTATATTTCAATACATAAGAAACAAACAAGAGGCAAAAGTAGACATTGAGCCACTCCAAGTTGCCGCTGGAAGGCTAGTGCTGGGAGATAAGGAAATAGCTGAAGAACTTAATAAGTACTTTGTGTCAGTCTTCACAGTGGAAGACATGAGTAATATCCCAACAATTGAGGAGAGTCAGGGAGCAGACTTGAGTATGGTAGCTGTTACAAAGGGAAAGTGCTAGAAAAGCTAAAAGGTCAAAAAATCGATAAACCTCCTGGCCCAATAGGCTACATCCCAGAGTTCTGAGGGAAGTGGCTGAGGAAATAGCGGAGGCGCTGACTGTGATCTTCCAAAAATCACTGGAGTCAAGGAAAGTTGCAGATGATTGGAAAATTGCTGTTGTAACCCTCTTGTTCAAAAATGGGTCAAGACAAAAGATGGAAAATTATAGGCTGATTAGCCTTACCTCGGTTGTAGGTAAAATTCTAGAATCCATCATGAAGGACGAGATTTCTAAATTCTTGAAAGTGCAGAATCTGATTAGAACAAGTCAGCATGGATTTAGTAAGGGGAGGTCATCCCTGACAAACCTGTTTAGAATTCTTTGAAGAGGTAACAAATAGGTTAGACCAGGGAAACCTAGTGGATGTTATCTACCTAGACGTCTAAAAGGCCTTTGATACGGTGCCTCACGGGAGGCTGCCCATAGTGTTCGAGGTGAGCTACTGACATGGATTGGGGATTGGCTGTCTGACAGAAGATGGAGAGTTGGGATAAAAGGTTCTTTTTTGCAATGGCAGCTGGTGACAAGTGGAGTCCCACAGGGTTCAGTGTTGCGGCCGCAGCTGTTCACTTTATATATTAATGATCTGGCTGAAGGTACTGGGGGCATTCTGGCGATGTTTGCCGATGATACGAAGTTAGGCTGGACAGGCAAATAGTACTGAGGAAATGGGGAGGTTGCAGAAAGATTTAGACAGTTTTGGAGAGTGGTCCAGGAAATGATTGATGAAATTCAGCATTAGAAAGTGTGAGGTCTTGCACTTTGGAAAAAAGAATACAGGCATGGACTATTTTTTAAATGGTGAGAAAATTCATAAAGCCAAAGTACAAAGGGATCTGGGAGTGCTAGTACAGGATTCTCTAAGGTTGTTTTGCAAGTTGAGTCTATGATTAAGAAAGCAAATGTAATGTTGTCATTTATCTCAAGAGGATTGGACTATAAAAGCAGCAACATGTTTCTGAGACTTTATAAAGCTCAGGTTAGGCCCAATTTAGAATATTGTGTCCAACCTTGGGCCCCACACCTCAGAAAAGACATACCGGCACTGGATCGTGTCCAGTGGAGATTTACACAGGTGATCCCTGGAATGGTAGGCCTAACATATGGTGATCGGCTGAGGATACTGGTATTGTATTCATTAGAGTTTAGAAGGTTGAGGGGAGATTTAATAGAAACTTACAAGACAATGCACAGCATAGAAAGGGTGGATGCTGGGAAGTTGTTTCCTCCAGACAGGGAGACTAGCACCGTGGGCACAGTGTTAGAATTAGAGGTGGTCAATTTAGAACGGAAATGAGGAGACATTTCTTCAACCAGAAAGTGGTGGGCCTATGGAATTCATTGCCACAGAGCGCAGTGGAGGCCGGGACGTTGGGAGTCTTCAAGGCAGAGATTGATAAATTCTTGATCTGGCAAGGAAGTAAAGACTATGGGGACAGTGCGGGTAAATAGAATTGAAAGGCCTATCAACATGATTAAATGGCAGAGTTCACTCGATGGGCCGAATGGCCTTGCTTCCATCCTTTGTCTTATGGTCTTATAAATTAAGGATGGTATGCTTTAGTATACAGGGCATTGGTGGGACTGTACATTATCAGGATCAGTAGTCCAGCAATAATACACTAGGCCATCACCTCCCTTCCTTTCTGTCTTCCATTCTCCCCTCCCCCACCATGTTTCCATGAGTTACTCACAACCTGTGCCTTTTTCTTTGGAGCTGCTATGTTTGTAGATCCAGTACTTGATCATGGGATCTTTCGGTCAATGTCACAAGTCAATGATTTGCTTCTCTATCAATCAATATTTTCAAATATTCATTCACTTATAATGAATTGAAACAATATTCATATTATTAAACGCAGCTTGCTGGAAACAATTCAAACAGTCATTCAAAAGACCCCAGTCAACTGAGTTTACCATTAACTACAGCCATGAAAAGGAGATCTTGCAGAAACTTGACGTTGTCAGGAGTGACTCATCAGGTAAAAGGAACTATTGTGAACTTAGACACCCTGAAAACCTATTTATTTAAGTTTGTGCAGATAAACTTCCTCAAAACTGGCAGCCTCAAGACTGGAGTAAGGTGAATTTTGGGTTCGGATACTTTTGGTAGTGGGCCATTCAGGTCCATCCACGGCAGGTGGGCTCAAGGAGCTTGGAATATGGGAATAGATTGACATTCAAACACAAAATAGATAAATCCAGCGCCATGAAATGCATGGCTGAATTGTCCAAGTAAATTAAGTTTAATTGAGCTAACTTTAAGATGTGAGTTGTCTTAAAGTTTTCAGTTTTTGGATAGCCGGTTTTAAAGTTTTGAAAAACACCTCTGTTCTCATAGACATTTACTGCACAGCGGGAGGCCATTCACCCCATTATGTCCAAACAAAGATCTGAATGCACTTATCCAATTTTCCAGCATTTGACTCATAGCCCTGGAGGCTATGACAATGCAAGTGAGTAATTAAATTCTGCTTAAATATTACGAGAGGTTCTGAATCAACCACCCTTTCAATTAGAGTTTTAGACTCCCAAGACTGTCTCTTCTAACATTCCTACTTCCCTTAAATTTGTACCTTCTGGTTATTGACCCCTCTACTGGAAAGAGTACCTTCCTGTTCACCTGTAATCCTGCTCATTATGACCCGTTGATAAGGTCCTCTCTCAACCTTTTGCTGCTCGAAGATAACAACCTCCATCCTATCCACATAGCTCAGAAGCCCCAACCCAGGCAGAATCCTGGTAAATCTGCACCCTCTCGAGTAAAGTCACATTATTCATATAATGGGATGACCAGAACCGTATGCACTACTCCAGTTGTGGCCTTACAAGCATTTTATATAAAAATGATATAAAGTATAGTGGATGCTGGAAATCTGAAATAAAAACAAAGTGCTGGAGAAAATCGGCATCTGTGCAGAGAGAAACCGATTTTAAATCAAACATGACTCTTCTTTGGAATTCCTTGCATAAGAAGCATAACTTCCTTGCTCTTTCATTCTGTGCCTTGGATAATAAAGGCAAATATCATATATGCCTTCTTAAGTACCTTCTCTGTTCACAGATGCTGCTAGACTTCATAGGTTTCTCCAGCTCTGGAGTTTTTATTTCAGATTTCCAGCATCTATAATCCTTTTAATTGAAAAGGTTGACCTGTAACATATTTGAAGGAATCTGTATATTACTACTAATCTAATGTAAAAATGCTGTTTATAAAATTAAAATTAGCTTTGCACACCTGAGAAGTGTATGAAATCTTAGATGTAATCACAATGTCTTTAAGGTTTTGATTATTTCTTACTCATAACCTTTGAGTTTGTGCATTCTCCTATGTCTGTGTGGGTTTCCTCCGGGTGCTCCAGTTTCCTCCCACAATCCAAAGATGTGCAGGATAGATGAATTGGTCATGCTAAATTGCCCATATGATGTATAGGTTAGGAGTGAAAGTAAAGTAATGGGGAATGGGTTTGGGTGGGATATCTCTGGAAGGTCGGTGTGGACTTGTAGGGCCGAAGGGCCTGTTTCCACAGTGTAGGGATTCAAAAAAAACTAGAAAAAGAAACTAATCACATGCCCAGTATGGATAGGCAAAAAAATGCTGGCACAGTCAGTGAAGCCCATAACCTTAAACTGATAAAACCAAAGCAAACTTATGCATTTCTTACTGGCTGCATGTCGAAACCCAAGTACTTCTAATACTTTTGAGATCGCAATTGCTTACACATTGTACAGAATTCCTTTCTTGGGAAGTCCCATAAATGATAACCATGAAAACAGCTCTAAAATCTATTTGTGTATTAAGGCTGAGAAATGTTGTCTTACGGTGTGAAATAGTATGGAGGAGTGAAATTATGCACTAAGTGTTTGATTTGGCCTTTGTTTTGAAGATTACCAGCTCTCCGTGATGTTTGGAACAGTAAGAGTGGCGAGAAAAGGCTCCACCTTTAAACCAATCGACACAGACGACGATGATGGAATTGGTGGAACAGATTCAATGTGCCATTATGTCATCCCACTTGTTGAAAACCAACATGAATATGCAGAACCTTTAACTAATCAGGAACCAGTATATGCAACCCCAATTGTTGACAAAGTGCAACACCTCAGTTCTTCTACAAGAAAGAATCAATGCTCAAAAGAAGCTTCCTATAATGTGCCAGTAACATCTTTAACAAAACCACCTTTGTCTTCTCAAGTGACTGATTCTCACATTGAACCCAACATTCCTAACGGTAATGGACTACACCCTTGTAGTGTATTTTATCAAATACCACAAGGTGTTACTAATTATTCAAAGAATGGCAAAGCAGAATATGATCAGCCAGCAAGTAACAGCACTCCAAGTGTTGGCAGATTTTGGTAATTGAAATTTTCACTATTGCCAGTGAAACGAATCTGGCATCCCTAAAGAAATCGCTAAAGCTGTGAACTGATAATTCAAGACTTTACTTGTCGTTGCAAAATAACAATAAACTGCAAGCATATCACCAAAGTGGAACATTTGAGTAAGCTGTAGCAGTTTCATGCCACACCTGGTATCAGTCTCTCAGAACCACCATTGTTAGAATGAAATTCTATTTTCTGTCAATATGTAAATTTAGTATATATTAGTAAACAAGGAGATATTTCAAAAGAGAAACTGTTCAAAGTTGCACCTGTTTATTATATCCCATACCTTAATTGGTATAAATATGCTGCTAAAATTACAATGTGCAATTTGATTTATGAGATGCTGTTAATGTGGAGATTGGTTACATGCTTTTGCTTATTCATAGTAAATTTTTATATGTGCATATTGTACAATTCTCAGCACTGCAATATAGGGATTTTAACTTTAAAGCAATGGAAATAGACAGAAAATTTAATTCAGTTTTTTGCTGTTAAAGAATGAACTATTATTATGAGAAACCTTTCCTTATTGTATGCAAGTTTTTGTTTCAATTTATTATTGGTAACTGGAAAGAGTTTTTAATGTTTTTTTTCTCATATTGTGTATGCTAATATAGTTCATTGTAATAGTTTGTTGCTGGCTCATTCAATGACCTATGAAAGTTGGCTGTAATTTTTTATTTAATAGCCAATAGTTCAATACCAACCACTGTATATAGTATTTTTACTATATTGCATTGTTCAAACTTGGTGGGCTTCATTTTAACTTACTCAAGATAACAGCTGTTTCACAAAACAAATCTAGCCAATGTGAAAATTAGTTTTGTTTCAAGTTCAGCCTAGTTTAGCCTAACATTGTTGGACTCTGCCTTTAAAGGGTTATTCACTATTGTGATGTCATTCTGTAACAGTGCCAAAGGTGCTGGAAAATGTGGTTATAATTAAGTTAGAAATCACACAACACCAGGTTATAGTCCAACAGGTTTAATTGGAAGCACACTAGCTTTCGGAGCGACACTCCTTCATCAGGTGATAGTGGAGGGCTCAATCCTAACACACTGAATTTATAGCAAAAAGTTAGTGTGATGTAACTGAAATTATACATTGAAAAATTGATTGTCTGTTAAGCCTTTCATCTGTTAGAATACCATGATAGTTTCAATTCTTTCATGTGTAAGTCACAAAGCCTTTTTTTAAAAAGTTGCATTCTCGGGTTAGCTGTTAACAATGGTGATAGCTAGACAATATGTTGAAGGTGTTAGCCCCCTGTGTTCTCTGTCTATGCCATGATGTTTAGATTGATTCTAATTTAAAAAGTGAGATAACGGAGTTTTACATGAATTCATGCACTTTTTGAGCAAAGTACAATGTAACCCTGCAAGTACAAACTCACCCCACAAAATATATGTGTGCATGTGGGTCTTTGTCTGTCTGTGTGTTTGTGTGTCTATCTGGGTTGGGGGTTGTGAGTGTGAGAAAGTGTATGTTGTGTGTGTGTGTGTGTGTAGTGAGTGCAGAGTGTCTTAAGTCTGTGAGGGGGTGCATGTATGGGTGTAGGGGTGTGTGCGCATCTGTGTGTGTGTGTGTTTGTGTAGGAGTATCTGTATGTGTGTGTATAGTGCAATGGTGGTCACCTGTAATGTGACATGAACCCAAGGTCCCGGTTGAGGCCCTTCCTATGGGTATCGAACTTAGCTATCAGCATCTGCTCGGCCACTTTTCGCTGCTGCCTGTCCCGAATGGTCACCCGAAGGTCTGAGGTCAAATGTCCTGGACCACTGAAGTGTTCCCCAACTGGGAGGGAACGCTCCTGTCTGTTGATTGTTGTGCGGTGCTCATTCATCCGTTGTCATAGCCTTTGCTCTGTTACCCCAATGTACCATGCTTCCGGGCATTCTTGCCTGCAACGTATAAGATAGGCTGAATCACATGAGTACCTGCCATGTACAAGGTGAGAGGTGTCCCCACGCATAATGGTGGTATCTATGTCCACACTCTGATACGTCTTCCAGCGCCTACCGTGACAGGGTTACAGTAGATGCTGACAATGGCTAAGACAACGGATGAATGGTCACCGCACAACAATCAACAGACAAGAGTGTTCCCTCCCAGTTGGGGAACACTTCAGTGGTCCAGGACATTTGACCTCAGACCCATAGGGAGGGCCTCAACCGGGATCTTGGGTTCATGTCACATTACAGGTGACCACCATTGCACTATACACACACACACAGACACTCCTATATATACACACACACACACACACATATATACACAGATGCGCACACAGACACCCACACACACCCTTACAGACACACTCACTCCGACACACTCACATGCACCCTGTCACAGTCTTAAGACACTCTGCACTCACTATACACACACACTTTCTCACACTCACAACCCCCAACCCAGACAGACCCACACACACACACACACACACACAGACAGACAAAGACGCACATGCACACATATATTTTGTGGGGTGAGTTTGTACTTTCAGGGTTACATTGTACTTTGCTCAAAAACTGCATGAATTCACGTAAAACTCCATTATCTCACTTTTTAAATTAGAATCAATCTAAACATCATGGCATAGACAGAGAACACAAGGGGCTAACACTTTCAACATATTGTCTAGCTATCACCATTGTTAACAACTAACCCGAGAATGCAACTTTTTAAAAAAAGGCTTTGTGACTTACACATGAAAGAATTGAAACTATCACGGTATTCTAACAGATGAAAGGCTTAACAGACAATCAATTTTTCAATGTATAATTTCAGTTACATCACACTGTAACTTTTTGCTATAAATTCAGTGTGTTAGGATTGAGCCCTCCACTACCACCTGATGAAGGAGCAACGCTCTGAAAGCTAGTGTGCTTTCAATTAAACCTGTTGGACTATAACCTGGTGCTGTGTGATTTTTAACTTTGTACACCCCAGTCCAACACCGGCATCTCCCAAATCATGGTTATGATTAAGGTATTAAATGACGGTATTTCACTGATTTGCGAGAAGCTGTATAGCAGTAATTTGTATTCATTGGTCTTTATCTTTAGGTTGTAAAAACATCTTCCCATTCTCCCAAACTGCCAACTCCTGCAAATGCTATGTCCCATCATTGCCAAAAGTCACACCTTGCCACCATCCTGTTCACACCTCGCCACCATCCCACCCACACCTTGCCACCATCCTACTCACACCTCGCCACCATCCCGCCCACACCTGACGACCATCCTGCCCACACACCACCACCATCCTGATGGCTTCTAGTGACATAGAGTGTTCACTGAACCTTAATTGCCTCAAGGTCTCCACAATATGTATCTATGAGGAGATGCTCCCTGATAAGACTGTGTTCAGTGGGACGGTCCAGGAGTTACTAGGTCACAAACACATGCATCTTTGAGTTTGAAACAGCAACTCAACTTGAAAAACTTTAAATTAGTTCCAGAGATGGCTGAAGGCTGAGGCCCAGCAAAACAAATCCTCTGACGAAATGATGGATGGAGAGAGCACAGAAGATGCAGTGGTTAGCTGGTAGCCATGATGTGCCTGATACTTTTAGCATAATGAAGACTATATGATCCATACACCCAAGCCCAACTCCATGCTGGCCAAGTCTCTGAGGCATAGGTAGACAGCCTGTCAGCACTTGCTGGAAGGAGCATGTTGAAAATCTCTTTGAGAGAGACTGTCTTTAACACAGATATCCTTACTTCATCTTACCACCATTTCAACACAACCGCAACCTGGAGATAGAAAAGGCCATTTGACAGCTAAAGAACAACAAGGCATCAGGGGCAAGTAGGATCCCCAGTAAAGTGCTAAAATACGGTAGAGAAGCACTATTAATATTATTACATGAGCTCATTTCCTACATCAGAGGGAAGGCAATTATGCCAGGAGATGTCAGAAATGCCGTAATTGTGACTTCCTTCAAGAAAAGTGATAGGCCTAACAGCAGTAGCTACACCGTAATTGCCCTGTTATCAGCCACAGGGAAAGTTATTACAAGCATCCTCCTCAGTCACCTTCTCCCTGTGACTGAAGAGCTCCTTCCAGGGTCTGCATTAGAGTCTGCCCTGTGAGGGGCACAGTGAACGTGAGAATTATATTGATATTTTGATTTATACACTTGTTTTAATACCTGGCATTAAAAAATTACAATGTCTTTATAATTCCAGCTTAACTAAACTCTGTATAACTTAAAATGGTGGGTCATGCTCAGATAAAGGTCCACTATAAACTGTTTGATAGCAACAGTTAATTAAGGAAGCTGATTTTAAATGTTTGTTTTTTTTAACTGGGGACTCAGAAAATTCTTCAGTTCAAAACATAGTGTCCCAGTGCAATTTAACATGGAGGGTGACTTGAACAGAGTGCCAAGAGATGGGTGAGATGAGGGAGTTAAAAGAGAATTGGAAGGAGGTGCTGCTTTATTTTTAAAACCATTTTTGTCCCGTAGGAATTGGTTCTTGCCCTTACCCTTAAGTATCCGATTTATAGGTCCAAGGGGAGTTGTTTGGGGAGTAATTCTGCTTTCTACTCTTTAATCATTAGTCCAAGGGGAGTTGTTTGGGGAGTAATTCTGCTTTCTACTCTTTAATCATTAGTTTATAATAATAGTCTAAAAGTACAACTTAAAGCATAGCAGCTCAGGCATGGGGAATGTTGGTGAGGGATTCATGAACATTTCAGGTAACTCAAATTAGCATGTTCAGCCAGTATCACCATCTGCAGATATATGAGCTCCAGGTTGGAGTCTCTGTGCTGCATCTGCAAAGCAAAGAATTGCATTGGATAGAGCATAGGTGAGCAGAGAACCAGGGAAAAGGCACATGCTACTGTGGCTCCAGACATGACTTCAGAATGCTATGTTGTCTCCTAGTGCCAGGCTCAAGAATGTCACAGCAGCAACAGGACACATAATTTGGGGAGGGTGATCAACCAGAGGTCGTGGTCCATATTGTTACCAGTGTGGATAGGAAGGAAATGTACTGCTTCAGTCAGAAGTTAGGTAGCTAGCATGAAAATTAGTTGTTAAAATCTCACTAGTAAATAATATCCAGATTACTCCTCATGCCATATAAAAATGAGTACATAAATGGGAAGATAAGACAAATGAATGTGGCTGGAAAGCTGTTGCAGGAGGCAGGGCTTGAGATTTCAGCGACACTGGGAGAGGCTCTAGCGAAAATGTACCCGAACAGAACTGGGATTGAGTTCCTTGTGCAGCATTTTTCTAATGCTGTTGTGGAGGGATTAAACTAACTCAGCGGTATGGGAGCAAGGAGAAAGAATATCAGAGAGGAATACCAGGGCGCATAAAATACTGCGGGAGACAGATAACACTACAATAGAGAATAGTAAGTTAATAGGTAAAGTTGAAATAAGGATTGAAATATTCTGCATAGTGATAACTGTGAATACACCAAATATAGACAATTAGACTAGTGAGTTACAGGCACAGATGACATGGATTGCTGATGATGTGGCTGTAATAGAGACTAAGAAGAGCAGGACTGAGTGTTAAATATTCCTAGATACATGATGTTCATGAAAACTAGGAAAGAGAAGGAGGAGTGGCAGTTTTAGTTAAGCAGAGTATTACATTGCTGGAGAAAGAGAATGGTTTTGTTCTTGAACCCTGAGAGACAATCTGGCCAGAACTAATGAACAAAACAGGTACAACTGCATTGCTCAGATTAGACCACCAATTAATGGGCATATAGGAACAAATTTGGGGCTTTTGTGGTGCAGTGATAGTGTCCTTCCCTCTAAGCCAGGAGGCCCAGGATCAAGTCGTACCTGCTCCAGAGGTGTGAAATAACATCTCTGAACAGGTTGATTTAGAAAATATCTTCACACTTGCATTCTGACATTTCTCTGGCTCTGCATTCCCAGAAAGCTTAGGGTGGGCCTATGACCTTTCAGTCAGTTACACCCGTGCAGCCAAAATAAATAGGCCATCAATTAGTGGGAAAGACATAGAGGAACAAATTTGGCGTTCATGGTACAGTATCCCACCTCTGAACCAGAAGTTCAAGTTTCACCCACTCCAGAGGTGTGTCATACAATATTAATAGGTTGATCACACAATATTAAAAATCAAAGGAAAAAATCTGCAAGGAAGTCACAGTTAGCAAACATTATATGTCTAAAGGGAGACTTTACCACTATTCTAGACTATATTCAAATAATTAATGTAAAATGGAAGAGGATGCAACTGTTATAAATTGTGTTCAGGAAAATTTCCTACAGCAATGTTTGACCAGTCCAATGAGAAAGGACACATTGCTAGACCTGGTTCTTGGGAATGAGACAGGCCAAGTAAATGAAATGTCACTTGGGATCATTTAATAGACTGTGATCGTTGAATCATAAGGTTTTGCATGATGGTGCAAATGAACAATGAGCAATCCAGAGTAAGAATAATGAACTGGAAGAAAGGTAACCTCAATGGGTCATGAACAAATTGAGCGACATAGATAGAGCCAAAGGTTGGTGGGACAAACTGTAACTAAACAATGGGCTATCTACAAAGAAGAGGAGCAAAGTCAGATAATGAATGAAGACTGGCAGCTAATGAGAAAGGGAATCTCAATCTTCTATAAGCCGTAAATAGTAAAAGGAGAAATTAGGCTATTGAGGCATTAAATATCTTTACCGAGCAAACCAATGCTACCCAGGCCAAGGCAACAGAGAAAGAAATTCAGGCACTAGAAATATTGAATAAATTGTTAGTACCTAAAGTTGTCGAGGCAATAGGACCAGATGGGATGCATCCAAGGGTACTGAGAAAATGAAAGTGGAAAGTGCAGAGGGAGTGGCCATGGTTTTTCAGAGATTCTTAGTCTTGGAAGTGGCCTTGGGGGACCACAGAATTACAAGCATCAGACCCTTGTTCAAAAGAAGGTGTAAAGATAAGCCCAGCAATTACAGATCAGTCAGTTTAAATTCAGGGGTGCAGAAACTTCTGGAAACAATAATTTGGAATTGAATTTTTAGTCACATGGTTAATTAAGGAGAGCCTGCAAGGAATTCATAAGGAAAAATCATGTTTAAATATCTTTACACTCTTTGGAGATAACTAGAAGATTGATGAGGGTAGTATTGTTAATGTATTTCATACAATGTTGTACAACAGATTTATGAGAAAAGTTAGAGCTCATGGAATAAAAGGAACAGTAGATGTGGTACAAAATAGCTGAGTGATAGGAAACAGAGTACCGGTTAAATATTATTTTTCAGGCTGGAGGAAGATTTGTAGTGAGGTACATAGGTTTCAATATTGGGAACTTTGCTTTGCCCAATGCCTGTCACAGAGGATAATTTCAAAGTTTGCAGATTAAAGAAACCTTCAAAAGAACATTGAACTTTATCTGCCACCTATCTGCCCAAATTATCAACTTGCTAATGTGAAGAAGTGAGAAGTGATACCTTTTGGTAGAAATAATTTGCACAGTGTCAAGGAAAGGTGTTACTCTAAATACTGTGCAGGAGCAGAGTGACCTGCACAGACGTGTGCATAAATCATGAAAGGTAGATGGAGAGAGCATCCTAGGCTTTATTATGAGAATATAGAATGTAAGCGAAAGGAGCTGAAGATGAATTTATGTAAAACTTTCATTAGACCTCAGATGGAGTATTGTGCACATTTTGGGATGTCACACTTTGAAAATAATGTGAACACATCAGGGATGCAGAAGAGGTTTGAGAATAGTTATAAGAAGAATAATATTAAATGAAGAGGGTTCAGAAAAGACTTACCAGGATGTTGCTAGAATAGAGGTGTAGCATAGAGTTATAAAAATTGGCTGGATAGTCTGGGACTTTTTTTGCTGGAGTGTAGGTGGTTGAGGGGTGACCTGCTCCTGTAGCCATTGTGTTTATGTGATGAGTCCAGTTGATTTCTGGTCAACGGTAATCCCAAGGATGTTGATGGTGGGCGATTCAGTAATGGTAACAACATTGGATATCAAGGGCAGTAGTTAGATTATCTCTTATTGCAGACGGTCTTTGCCTGGCATCTGTGTGCTGCGAATGTCATATGCCACTTGTCAGCCCAAACCTGAATATTGGCCAGGTTTTGTTACATTTGAGCATGGACTGCTTCATCTGAGGGTTCGCAAATGGTGCTGAACATTGCACAATCATTGGAGAATATCCCCACTTCTGACCTTATGATGGAGGGAAGGTCATTGCTGAAGCATCTGAAGATTGTTGGGCCTAGGATACTACCTTGATGAACTTCTGCAGAGATGTTCTGCAGCTGATATGACTGACTAACAACCACAATAATGTACCTGGCATGACTCCAACCAGTGGAGAGTTTGCTCCCCGATACCAGTTTTGCGTATGTTCCTTGACACCAATAGATGCTGATATTTGAAAAATGTCCATATTACAGAGGAGGAACTGCTGGATGTTTTGAAACACATAAAAATGAATAAGTCCCCAGGACCTGATCAGGTGTACCCTAAAGCTCTGTGGGAAGCTAGGAAAATGATTGCATCATCGATAGTCACAGGTAAGGTGCAGGAAGACTGGAGATAGGCTAACTTGGTGTCACTGTTTAAGAAAGGTGGTAAGGACAAGCCAGGGAACTATAGATCAGTGACCCTGACGTCAGTGGTGGGCAAGTTGTTGGAGGGAATCCTGAGAGACAGGATGTACATGTATTTGGAAAAGCAAGGACTGATTAGGGATAGTCAACCTGGCTTTGTGCATGGGAAGTCATGTCTCACAAATTTGATTGAATTTTTTGAAGAAGTAACAAAGAGGATTGATGAGGGCAGAGTGGTGGACGTGATCCAAATGGACTTCAGTAAGGCATTTGACTAGGTTTCCCATAGGTTAGCAAGGTTAGATCTCATGGAATACAGGGAGAACTGGCCCTTTGGATACAGAACTGGCTCAAAGGTCAAAGACAGAGGGTGATGATAGATGGTTGTTTTTCCAGACTGGAGGCCTGTGACCAGTGGAGTGCCACAAGGATCGATGCTGGGTCCACTACTTTTCATCATTTATATAAATGATTTGGATGTAAGCATAAGATTGCAGATGACACCAAAATTGGAGGTGTAGAGGCCAGGGAAGAAGGTTACCTCAGATTACAACAGGATTTTGATCAGATGAACCAATGGGCTGAGAAGTGGCAGAAGAAGTTTAATTTAGATAAATGTGAGGTGCTGCATTTTGGGAAAGCAAATCTTAGCATGACTTGTACAATTAATGGTAAGGTCCTAGGGAATGTTGCTGAACAAAGAGACCTTGAGTGCAGGTTCATAGCTCCTTGAAAGTGGAGTCACAGGTAGATAGGATAGTGAAGGTGTTTGGTATGCTTTCCTTTATTGGTCAGAGGATTGAGTACAGGAGTTGGAAGGTTATGTTGCAGCTGTACAGAACATTGGTTAGGCCACCGTTGGAATATTGCATGCAATTCTGGTCTCCTTCCTATCAGAAAGATGTTGTGAAACTTGAAAGGGCTCAGAAAAGATTTACAAGGATGTTGCCAGGGTTGTAGGAGTTGAGCTATAAGGAGGTTGAATAAGCTAGGGCCTATTTCCCTGGACTGTCGGAGGCTGAGGGATGACCTTATAGAGGTTTATAAAATCATGAGGGGCTTAGATAGGATACATAGACAAAGTGTCTTCCCTGGAGTGGGAGAATCCAGAACTAGAGGGCATAGGTTTAGGGTGAGAGGGGAAAGATAATAAAGGAGACCTAAGAGACAACTTCTTCACTCAGAGGATGGTATGTGTACGGAATGAGCTGCCAGATGAAGTGGTGGAGGCTAGTACAATTGCAATATTTAAAAGGCATCTGGATGGGTAAATGAATAGGAGGGTTTGGAGGGATATGGGCTGGGTGCTGGCAGGTGGGACTAGATTGGTTGGGATATCTGGTCGGCATGGACGGGTTACCGAAGGGTCTGTTTCCGTGTTGTACATCTCTATGACCACACTCGGTCAAATGTGGCCTGAATGTCCAAGGCTGTCACTTTCTCCTCACCTCTGGAATTCTGCTCTTTTGTCCATGTTTCAAGCGGGTCAGGAGCTGAGTGACCCTGGCAGAATCTAAACTGGATGTTACTGATGCTATTGCTAAATGGGTGCTGCTTAAAGCACTGAATTATTGAATCCCAACAGTGTGGAAGCAGGCCATTCAGCCCATTGAGTCCACACTGACCCTCCAAAGACCACCCCACCAAGACCCATCCCCTCACCTATTCCCATAACCCTGCATTCCCCATGGCTCATCCACCTAACTTGCACATCTTTCGACATTGGGAGGAAACTAGAATGCTTAGAAGAAACCCACACAGACATGGGGTGAATGTACAAACTCCACTCATCAGTCCCTGGTGCTGTGAGGCTGACTACTGAGCCATTATATCATCCCATGGTTGATGATAGCTTCCACCACTTTATTGATGATCAAGAATAGATTAATAGGGCAGTAATTGGCCAGGTTGGATTTGTCTTTTTTGTTTATAGGACACACCTAGAAAATTGTCCAAATTGCCAAGGAAATTCCTGTCTTGTAACAGAGACTAGTTAGGGGGAGTGGACAGTAAGGAGCACAAGTCTTCATAACTATTGCCAGAATGTTGCCAGGGCCCATAGTCTTTTGGAGAATCGCTTGCCTCCAAACACTTCTTAATATCATGTGGAATGAATTGAAATGGCTTAGGACCACTGGAGGAGGCCAAGATGGATCATCCATATCTGGCTAAAAATTGCTGCAAATGCTTCAGCCTTATCTTTTACATTAATATTTAGTTTCTTCCATCATTGAGGATGGGGATATTCATGCAGCCTCCTCATTCTGTGAATTATTTAATTGTCCCCATTATTTATGAATGGCTGTGGCAGGACTGCAGATTTTAGATTTAATTCTTTGATTGTGGAATCACCTAGCTCTGTCTAGATTAGATTAGATTCCCTACAGTGTGGAAACAGGCCCTTCAAACAAGTCCACACCAACCTTCTGAAGAGTAACCCACCCCTCTGACTAATGCACCTAACACTATGGGCAATTTAGCTTGGCCAATTCTCCTGACCTACACATCTTTGGACTGTGGGAGGAAACCCACACAGACGTAGGGAGAATGTGCAAACTCCACACAGTCACCCGAGGCTGGAATCGAACCTGGGACCCTGGTACTCTGGTACTGACAGGCAGCAGTGCTAACCACTGAGTCACCATGTGTTGCTTATGCTGTTTGACATGCAAGATCATCTATTTGGGTGCTTCATCAGGTTGATACCTCATTTTTGCATATGCCTAGTACTGCTCTTAGCATGCCTTCCTGTAATCTCCATGAACCATAGTTGATCCCATGACGTAATGCTAATGGTTGAATGGGGGAATATACTAGGCCTTGAGGCTACAGGTTGTGTCAGAGTACAATTCTGCTGCTAATGATGATCCATAGGGTTTCATGGATGCCTAGTCCTGAGTTGCTAGATCTGTTTGAGGTCTGTTCCATTTATCATGGTGACTGCATGGGTTTCCTCCCACAATCCAAAGATGTGCAGTTTAGGTGAATTGGCCGTGCTAAATTGTCCATAGAGTTCAGGTATGTATAGATTAGGTGTATGAGTCAGAGGTAAGTGTCGGGAAATGGATCTAGGTGGGATATTCTTTGGAAGGTCAGTGTGGACTTGTTGTGGCAAAGAGCCTGTTTCCACACACTAGGGATCCTAAATATACCTAAATATATCCTCAGGATCCCCAAAAACTCCATAACCAATGTAGTACTTTCGCCAAACGATATAACACAAATCAAACTTATTTAATGGATTATTTTTCTTGCAGTGTTGTGATGCTGTTTTAAACCTCAAGAGAAATCTGCTACTGTTCAGAAAATGCCACAGCATTCTCTTTTCTCTATAGGAGATATAGATAGCCTCAGTTCAACGTTTGATATGTCAGATAGTACCTCAGTATTGCAGTGAAGTGAAGCTACACTGAAATCTTGCATAGGATGACTTTTTTTGATTCAGAGATAAAATTACTATCACTAAGTCAGGCACTATCTGGTAAACAGTAAGCAGCTGTCAGTGTTTTAGGTTGATTGAAAACATCAGTCAACCACCTCAGAAACAGGTGAGACATGAACCTAAGCTCTCAGGTACGGAGGTAGGGATACTATGAAAGTATCACGAGAGCCCTTCTGCTTGTGTTCTTTTCAATCTTTGTTACTTAACAGAAATTACAGGTAGTTAAGAAGTCTGAGGCTATATGAATGAGAAGTATTTGTTTTTCCTTCAAATTATTTTGTATCTAATATTTCCCACTTCTCTTGAACTTTAAATAGTTATACCATTTCCACTTGCCCAAACAGGAGAGCTGTTT
The DNA here is from genome assembly GCF_047496795.1 of Chiloscyllium punctatum. Taxonomy (NCBI): domain Eukaryota; kingdom Metazoa; phylum Chordata; class Chondrichthyes; order Orectolobiformes; family Hemiscylliidae; genus Chiloscyllium; species Chiloscyllium punctatum. The sequence continues at coordinate 81,728,317 of NC_092741.1, forward strand.
TTTTCACTTGCTGTAGCTGAATAGGTAAAGAATCCAATGGCATGTGGGCCTTCTGAGCAAGGGAATTCAAATACAAGAGCAGAGATTCTTGCTGCAACTGCACAGAACCTTGATGGGCTCATACCTAGAGTATTGGGCACAGTTTTTGATCTAGGAGAAAGTGAGGACTGCAGATGCTGGAGATCAGAGTAGAGAGTGTGGTGTTGGAAAAGCACAAATTCTCCTGCTCCTCGGATGCTACCTGATTTGCTGTGCTTTTCCAGCACTACACTCTCGCAAGTTTTTGGTCTCCTTATCAGTGGAAGGATGTTCTGGCTGTTGAGGGAGTGCAATGAAGACTTGCAATCTGAGGAATCCGTCTGGTAAGACTGATATATAAAAATCCTGGATTGGTTTGACTACATTCAATGGAGTTTAGAAGAACAATGGGAAAGATCTCATAGAAACCTATAAAATTCTAACAAGACTAGACAAGGAAAACTCAGGAAAGATCTTTCTGATGACTAGGAAAGTCCAGAACCAGGGTCACAATCTAAGGATATGACTTAGTTATTTCTCCTTATCTCCATCGTAAATGGCCTTCAAACAAAGTGGTGAGTCTGAAGAATCATCTGCCACAGACAGCGATTGAGGTTAAAACATTGAACTGTTTTCAAGAAGTTAATAGTTACTGGGACTAAGGGGACTTAAAAAGGGATAAACGTATATGGGGAGAAAACAGGTACAGAGCACTGAGTTGGTGAATCATCCATGATCATACTGAATGGCTGTTCAGGTCTTGAAGGGCCAAATAGCCCACTCCTATCCCCATTTTCAATGATCACCTGTTATAATAGCTGTATAAATTAAAGTTGTTTTCAGTCATTGAAACAGGTTATTTGGACCTACTAACTCAATCAGGTTTGATTACTAAATGCAGTAAAGGTTTGACATGCTCTAAATCAGAATTCTGACAGTTTTGGTTTGAGGTTTGTCAATAAAAATGAAGGGATACAAATTGTTCTAAACTACTGCTTACCCACTTCATTCTCTAAGATTACCTAGTGTCTACTCTTTTGCCACTGACTGAATCCACGTCCACAAAAGCAGGTACACAGAAATTACATGAATGACAGCTATTGCATTCTTTTAGGTCTTTGGGCCATCTGAACATTGGTCACTAGGGTTAACAGTTAAATGTAAGATATTCAGAATTGAAGAATGATTGGAAAGAACAAAAAGTTAGCCATAGCTGTGAAAATGTCTTGAATGTTGCCTTGTATGCACCCCGAAGAAAAAAAAACTCAGTTTTGATGTATTTTACTAGCAATTCAACCTGCCAACATCTAAACTAGAACTTAGTATAAGAAAAACAAAACTCAAACCTTACTTCGGTAGAAGGCCCCAGGCCAAGTTCAGATAGAAGTCCTTGCCCATTCAGCCAAATTAAGAAAATCCATGCTCACGACACTAAAAAATTTTTATTCAGCCTATTTTTCTAATCAACCTGTTCAGGGAGATGTTATTACGCACCTTGAACCCACCGCCCGCTCACAACTCTAAAATAGCACCAAGAAAAAGCGAAATCTGCTGATAATAGCTCTGAACTGAAACTCCTAATTGTCATACTGTTTCTCAATAATTCAAGAAAGCAAAAGGTTATCATAATGCATTAAAAATTAAAATAGAAGGTAAACCCTACAAACAATACAGTGCTAATAGCAGACATCTTATTATATGTTGATTCTCTTTTTAGAAATACCTTTCAATGTCAAATGATTTGTAACCTTAATGCCTCCTCTGATGAATTTTAGATGTGGTTAACAGGACAGAAAGACAGAAAATGCCTCTAGTTTAGGATCAATTGGTTGATACATAAACTGGAAAACAAGTCCATAATCAATTAAGTAACAAGTATAAACTTCCCTCTTCTAGATGAGCAAAATTAAACTGTTAACACAAATAATTTCAATGCTCCTGCTTTTTATCTTCCAATGAACCTTTATGGACAAAACCTGCTTCACATTTAAAGAAAAAAAATCTTTCATAAAAAGGCATTTTTTAAAAAAATACATTTGCCATTACATAACTAATTTTACTAGCTGCTGTTTTTGAGTATAAGGAAACGTGTTATGTACCAATATTCATAAACAATATTTCATCTCATTATACAGATGCATATATTATGTATTATATTCATAAACATCAATAATTTAACCATCCCCTCGGGAACAAAAAAGGAATATTGAGGGAGAAAGCAATATTACAAGATGTCCCTGAAATTCATTCTGCCACTAAAGGTCAAATATAGTTGAGAACTGACCATAGTATTTGGCCAGCACATCAATTAGGCTGACCTTTTTTTGTATTGTAATTTTATGTACTCAATAATAAATGAGAGAAGATTCATTTTGAACTTTCAGGATGAAACACTTAAGGAATATTTTCATATATATGACACTGGAAATCAAGCCACTTGAAGTAGAATGATGTACAGTCATCTGTCCTTCATTCTCCAGTGACATTTGAACTGGAATACAAATGTCTACAAATTATTTTGTACAAGTCTCAAGTACATCCATAATATCATTAAATTAGAATCCACACTTCAGATACTTTTGCCATGGTTTTCACGGCGTGCAGTAGTTTATCTGCACCATCACTGTTATAAATGTAGATTTTGCTTTGATTCATTAACAAAATATCAGACATCAACTGCTGGGAATATGACAAGGAGAACACATTTCACCTCAGTTCTTTTATACGTTAGTTATGTTGCACCTTCGTATTGATACAAATCACTTTCAGCTTTGGTTCCACAGAAAATTTGTACAGCAACTCCAATGTGAAGCTGCTTAATTGAATGTAGACTTTCCAGCAGATAGCTTCACTTCAACCAGTGCAAGTTAAATAACCTGGGAGTTTTTCTTTAAATATAACTAGAGTAGTGGCAATTTTGCCAGCTTTGTGTCAACATTAAAATTCAACTTGCCTTTCAACACAACTGTACAGAGAGTGTTGCTAATGCTGATCACAGAATGAACAGAGAATGTTGATGTAATTCTAGTCCACCAGCTCTACACTACTGTATACAGGTACTGCACTTGAAATACAATAAACACTCCTAAAACAATATAACATTATTGGACACATTACTGATCAGAAATCTCCAGAAATGGAAGAATGGAATACTTAGCATGACCAGTGTTACATTTAAATTTGCTCCAAGTTCTATGGTTTTGTTTTCTTCTTCAAAACATTGAATGGACATCATAAAGAAAATTATTTAAGAAGTAAATGGTTTCCAGTTGATTAAATAAATGAATCAGAGGCTAAAAAAAAGTGTTTAAAAATAGAAACATTGGAAATGAAAATATTCCCATATGCCATAAATTTTGCACTTGTGTAATTGGATGCTTCCTGTACAAATTCACATTTGCAGTTAACTTTCAGCCTCTAATCCTCCCACATCCCTTGCTTCCCAGCATGGTATGAAAGATTTAATTCATTTTTAAAATCTTAAGAAAATCACTTTTCCCATTTAGTCTATTTTTGGTTTTCTGTAATTATATCTGGATGTAAAACTATAAAAATTATATTCTCATCCAAATTAAGACTTCCCAATTCAAAAGGAAATGAATATAAGCCATAAATATATTGGAGTGTTAAACTAATGTAAACAGTACATTAAACACTTTATAACAAGTGAATACGAAATAAATTACACAGAGCTTTTCCATTTTCTCCACTGTTTCGCTAAAAAAGCCAGAATTTTATGCTGAGGCAAGAAGCAAAGATCACTCAATGAACGAAATTCACTGCCAGTATTACTGGTGTTAAAGAATATTAAAATGAGTTGTTATGTAAAAGAATATTCCAGTACATTCTGTAACGAAACACTGAGATGAGACATTTTCCAGCTCAGTAAGGATGCCACTACCACGTGTGTTATCATGAACCTTGTGAAGTCAGAAGTATAAGATCTTGGTACATCAAAGGTTCCTATGCATTCCATTTGGCCACTTGTAACAGGAAATGAAATTGCAAGAAACAAAATCTACATTCCCACAGATGCACAACAAATTTATTATATCTCAAATTATGTGCACCTAGCTAATGGTGACTCATTGTCATCAATTGACAAAAGACAGCAAGCTTAGAAATGGTATTGCTATTTCGGTTGAGGCTTCAGAAGCAGTGGAGAATGAATTTGGTATTTAAAAGTCAAATCATCATGGGAAATAAGTGGATGATATAATATGGAAGAAATTTCAAGCTGCTTCAGCAAGCAACTAAACCCAAATGTCAGTGTGTAATAGCAGTCAACAGTCACTTACAGTACAGTTTTAAAGTAATGAAAGGGGTTGGGTAGGGACATAAAAATAAGCATAAACTGTAACTTTATAAATAGTTAAAAATCCAATAAAGATGTATGTACAATAGAGTTGCTTATACAAGAAAGGTGAGGAAATCGCTGCTGAGAATGAACTTACACTATAAAAGTTCACTATTTTCATTACAATATATAAATAGAAAGAGTGTGAACTCTAGTGTGTAAATATAGATAAAACAGGAGAAGCAAGGATTTTTTTGTGAGTTTTTTGTTCAGAAAGTAAGTTTTTTCATCTAACAAAAAAATAATATGACTGAAATGCAAAGCTTGTTGCACCCCCACCCCTGCACCACCACCACCTCCTCTCAAATGCTGCCTAACCAAAACATTTAATGCATTTTCTGATTTTATTTTATGTTTCCAACAGCTACTATATTGTGGTTTTAAAAACCATTTTTTCCACCTAAATAGCTACCGGTTATAGTACTGTGAGCTTTCCCCAGCCTAAATTCTTGTTATTAACTATCCTTAAGCATTTCTGCACACATGGGAAATTGTTTTGAATTTCAAAAAATGCAATATGGACTTCATCCTGCACCTGCACTACTTGAAAACCAAATTCATAAGTCATATTAACTAATTGCAAGAGATCAATGAACAGAGGCTAGTTCATACAACATGCGTCTCTTCCAAGGATGCAATGCACCTGAAGAAATGACCCTATATCAAATATGTCAAGGTCACCTTAACTTTACTCGATGTTCTATTTTATGTCCTTAAAAAGGATAACCTGATCATTATAAATAGTGCATTTCAATTCTGGATTGAAGATACATAAGAATTGAGTACTTACAACAAAGTAACTGTCAAGGTATCATTAAATAATTCTTCCTGCTGAATTAAGGAATGTACTTCAAGAAATTAGTCTTTCAATGAGATTCAGTTATACAACCTAATAATCTATATCTCACTGACTCATTATTTCTGTATCGTAAAGTTTAAACACAAGATATCACACTTTTACTATTTGTAGATATTAACTATTTGTTAACTGTGAATTTCTATCTACATTAATAGCAACATTTAGTACAATGTAACTACATTCTTTATGGAGAAGGCCAAGGGTGAGGACAGTTCTATTGTACCTTTAGGAAAACCAATTAACAGTTCTGCATATATTTCAAGAAAAAAAATAGATTTTCCAATTAATCACATATGAAAAACAAGGAGCAAATGCAATATCAAATTTTCCCCAAAGGCCTATGGTTTAATTTATAAGCAACATCACTGAATAGATTGATAGAACATAACTATAACAGGATGAAAGTGCTTTTTTTTGTGCAAATATTGTGCACAAAAAAACCCCCAAGGAGAAAGTGCAACTGGCAGTTTGAAAATACCCCAAAAGACACCAACTAGTAAGTTAGCATCTAGTACATGCTAAATCTCCCACTAATTTCAAAACTTAAGTTAGCTGTAACATCAGAACATACAGACCCAACAATTTACTTGTGTTGGTTAATTAACACAACATCAAAATATTTTCATACATGCAGAACCATTAATAATGCAACTCTATGGTGTAGAATATTTGGAACTCCTTAGGCACAGAAGATAATCATGGTGATCCCTTATAGACATTATTTTCAAATATAGGTATACACAGTTGATCACATTCACACAATGTTCCTTCGGTATTGCCAGTCAAGTGCAGAAATATCACTTTAATGTTCAAGTAACATAGGGACAATTTAAGATGAGCATTCTGCACACTCTTTTTGTTTCGGTGTTGCATCTTCTGAAGCAGTTTCACTGCTTGTTCCTGCATCCCCATTTAAGATGGCATCTAGAACTGGTTTCTGTTCTGTCACTATTACAAAAAGAAGTCAGTGTTAATATCTTATGCAAAAATGCATGAAACTGGTAAAGACATTTTAGAATTTATATTAGGTGACATTTTTCACTCTGCAAAAAAATGTAATTATGTTATATAAATTATAAAATAAATTTTCAGGAATACTGAAGTGGTTAAGTTGGCACACTGACTACCTGCGAGCATCTGGCAACAATCAAAAATACAGAGCTGCCCTGTCACATGGGAAATACGCAGTCATTTAGCTGGGAGAAACAGAAACTAATTTCCAAAACAGAACCTCTAGTGAGAAAGAAGAAATAATATTCACCCAACAATTTGGCTGTTAATGGCAGCATTAAATTCAGTTCACAGATCAAAAAAACTTGATCGTTGTTGAAGTGCATACCAACTGCATAATAAATGCCCATAATGGCCTCAATGCACCAGAATACAAAGGAAAAAAATCAACCAGATTTTTTTTTGTGCACATAGAAACAATATTTTAAAAAAGGGGGTAAAATATAGCTTGATTGTTGATAGATACAATAACTCTGCTGGTACTCAAGTCTGGCTTCACTTGAAGATTACCCAATTTGGCAAGGTACTGAAATGCAGCAAGTTCCACAACAACCATATTATAATTTCTATTCAATCCAAAAGCATAGTCATCAGCATTGACTCAGTGATAGAACTCATGTCCCTGAACCCAGAAAGTCATGGATTTGGGTTCAAGTTCCAATTCAGAGTCTGGAGCATACAATTCAGTTTAAAACTTGTGATGGTACACCAAGAATTCCGCCAGCTTTCAGGCAGAAATGGCCCTACTTGAAACAAAAGCAAGGCATTCTCTCAGTCTCTTGGCCAAAATACATTCCAACCAACATGACTCAAACAGATCAACTGGTTATTATCACAATGTTGTTTATGCGTCCTTGCTGAACACAAATTGGTGTTACATTTCCCTACATTACAACCAATGCTGTAATAAGTGTTGTAAAGTGTTTGAAAAGTCTTTAGGCTGTGAAAAATTCTGTGCAAATGTGCAAGCTCATTCTCTCTGTAGTATTTAAAATGGTTTTGAAACACCTTAAGATGTTTAGTCACTCATGGTGAACATTTTGAAATGTCTACCTGCTAGGGGTTTGGCGTCACCACTGCCATCATTTCTGCCAACAGCTGCATTTCTGCTTTCTTCCAGCTCATCAAGATATAAGCGATATCGGTGCCCAGTCTCATCTTCGTAATCCACATTTTCATCATCAGAGTCTATCTCTGGAGCAACATACACCACTTCAAACTCAATCTCTCCTCTCTTTAAAACAAAAAGTTGTTTTTGTTTTAGTCCTGAACGAAGTAATTCTACAAATTTAAAAAAAAATTACTGGCATTGCTGGAAATCTAAAATAAAAACACAAAACATTGAAAAAATTCAGCAAGTCAAATAGAAGTAATAGTCAGGAAGGTAGGAATTACATATCCGGTGTTGGACTGGGGTGTACAAAGTTGTGTGATTTTTAACTTAACTCATTGAAAGTAGCAATGTAATTCACTTTCAGGAAAAAAAAATCACAGGTTCACTTCTAATGGAACAGCAATGAAGGGCAGCTAGGTTATGCTGAACTTGAATTACGCTTTTTAAAACATTTATTCATGGGATGCAGGTGTTGCTGGTTGAGCCAACATATTTTTTACTGAATGACAATTCTGTATCGAACCTTGATTGGATCAAAAAAGGGGCCTGTGAATAGTTATAAAAAGGACAAAGAGGCATGGAAGGGAGATGTAAAACAACTCACTAGAGTTTTGGAATTGTAAGGAAACATTCCACAAGCTGAGACCATTTTTCATAAAAAATGTTATGGTTTGACCTAATACAGGTTTTTAATATTATGAAAGGGTTTGACAGCGTGGACATATAGATAAAGCATTTCCACTGCAGTTGAAAATCAGTGGTAGGGATCATAAAGTAGATATTACTAAATAAATTGGGAAATTCAGAAGAAACCACTTCAAACATTGGTTAGAATATGGAACTGCCAAGGAAAAATGAACAGCTGAGGTGAATAGCACAAAGACGCATTCAAGGGGGACCTTGATAAGCAGACAAGGGATGAAGGAATAGAAGGATATGTTGATCTTAAACAAGGTGGTCTGTATGGAGCAGCAACATTAACAGATATATTAGGTTGAATTGCATGTTTTTGTGCTGTTGGTAATTTGAAATGTTTCATTTATGCTTTCAGAAAACACTTAAATATTCCACAGTTGAACACTGAAGAAAGGTTATTGTAACCTTCTGTTGCTAATAAAGCAAAATTATTGAATTATATTAAAAAGCAGAGCATTCTTAGATTTGCAAGATGGTACAAATGGACTATAAAAGTTCCTTATTTGAGATCTTAAATATCTTTTTGGCAAGATAAGTGCAAGTCAAAATGCAGGAAATGCATGGTGGCAAATGTCCAGCAAGAAAACATTAAAATTACACATGTAACTTAACAGGTGGTCAGTTTAATTACCTGCTGAGAGAGAATTGTAACAGCTTCTTTGTGTTTGGCATCTCTCAGATCGATTCCATTAACAGCTAGTATGGCATCTCCAACATGCAGGCCATCACATCGCTCAGCAGGTTGACCTGGATGGATTTCTGATATTAGAATTGGAACTCCATGCTCCTTGCCACCCTGTTTTGTATTTAAAACACATTTAGTTAACATCTAAATAATGCATTTTTATTTTCTTTTTAATCCTGTAAAATTATCCCATTACATGTATGCTACGAAATGTTACAACAGCTCCCAGAGTAGTAGCATTCAAATAAGCTAAACTCTAAAATTTGCTGTAGAGTTTTTATTGATTTACAAGTTTAATGTAACTTCGCTTATTAAAATTTTTTTTTAAAAACTGACATCGTGACTCGATGTTGTTATAGGAATTTTCTTAACATGCATATAAAAATATCAATGCATGCCCAATATGAGGAAATAGAATATAGATCAGAAGGAATACTACACTTGTAAAAAATCTCATTCTCACATTTGAGCTACATTTTGCACTTTTGACTGAAGATGGGATTATAGACTGCATGTTAATATTCTCAGGCAGCATTAAAGCTCCTTTACGGAGGTGCAATTTCCTCCAGACAAGTATTTGTAAATTTGTCACTATGGTCTTTGGCTCCCAGTCACACCCCATTGCCATTGCCCAAGATTTAAATAATCTCCCAAATTGATACTTTGAAACTAGACTAGGAGCTGCAAACATCAGGCGTCCTATTTAAACCCAAGCTGAGATTCATTTATCATTGCCAACATTTATCAAGCTCAGAATTTTCCTTGCCTTTGTTCCTAAATTTATGCTGCTGCCAAGTCCCTGTTTTGTCACTCCAAGATTCAATTTCTTGAATACCTTGAGGTGACCTCCTTTTCCTTTCAAACTACTTATCTAGATTGCATGATTTGGAGGTGCCGGTGTTGGACTGGGGTGTACAAAGTTAAAAATCACAACATCAGGTTATAGTCCACCAGGTTTAATTGGAAGCACTAGCTTTCGGAGTGCTGCTCCTTCATCAGGTGGTTGTGCCTGATGAAGGAGCAGCACTCCAAAAGCTAGTGCTTCCAGTTAAACCTGTTGGACTATAACCTGGTGTTGTGTGATTTGTAACTATCTAGATTGCAAACCACAACTTGCTTGTTTTCTCCTTCACTGCCCAACAATTTCATCCTCTGCAAACTTCAACTTATCATACCCAAGTGGATCTACTCATCCTTGTTTAAGTCCCTCATGTGTTCACCTACTCTACCTCATCAGTATTTTCTGCTGCATATCTGCATGCACCACCCATTCTCCAAACATTGAGTCCAAGAAAATGAGAAATTAATCATTACCTGTTTATTCAGCTACAACGAAATTCTGGGTTCCATGTCAAAGCTCCTTCAATTCATCACCAGCCTACTTCCAAAAACTTAATTTCAACATTCTTCTTAAAACTTAACTTTGCCTTATCACTATAGTCTCTGATGTTGCTTTTTATTTAGTGTACACTTTACAAATTGCTGATATTTTGTTCTCTACTCTTGTATTTAATGGATGTAAATTCTTGTTATATTAGCTGGGAAATCATTACATCAGTTGTTTCAATGCAACCTTTTGCAACTTTACTTCATAACTAGACAATATCAGTTATTAGCTTGAATGAGATGAAAAGTCAGATTACATTCACAAATTCAATCATGATTCATTCATTTTAATATACATTACAACAGGAGGGTCTAATCTGTTTAACTTTGTACGCCTCATGGAACATTATAAAACTCAAATGTTTAAGTAAATATTGTCATTGATTTGCTTATACCTCAATCAATAGGCAACAGACATGGTATCCATCAATCAACAAAGCAACAAGTACAAAATAGTCATTTACAAACTTGCTGCCATAGCGATTTCAAAAAGTCAAATCAGAGAGCCCTCAGGAAACCAAGTAGCCTACTTTCTGTGACACAGAACCTAGAGTTTCTTGAGCTCATTTGTCCCATTGCAGTGAGACTTTGTATTAGAGGTGGTTAACTGACATCTCCTACATTACTTACCACACAATCAATACAGACCCACGATGGAAAACACTTGGCACAAAAAAAAGAGTAAATCTTGAGACACTAGGTGCTACTGCTCATAGAGCTACAGTATATTGCAAGATCGAAGATAAGTGGTATATCATTTTCAGATCATAGAAATCAATGAAAAATTTGTCCTTTACAAGATCTACCATTTAAGCCTCCTAAATAGAGACAAAAGTGAAGCTCCTGCATCTGGTCTTCAGCATCCCTTGGTTCTGTCCAAACTTAGGTTTTCCTGTTCTAGATAGTTGTGTAAATCTCAGTAAGTAGATATGAAAGCAGACTTACTGTAATTGATATGCCAAGACCTTCATGATCCTCTTTTACTAACAGGATTTTCCGAATTGGCCCAACACCTTGGGACTTCCTTATAACATTTGGATCCTATTTTAGGAAGAAAAAAATGGTGACTAATTCCAACAAATGAAAATAATGACAAACTTAACGAGCCCAAAAAAGTATAAATTGGAGAAAATAAAATTCCATGATTTGCTGAAGCATTGAAAACAAAGCCCTAGTGAAACCTAATCTTGGGAACCAATGATAAATTAAAACTCTAATCAATATTCTGCTCAATTATTAAGAGAATATGAAATTCAATTTAAAAGACAAAACATGTCATACTTTCAGGATTTTTATTATTCAAAAATTCCAGCATTGGGAGAACTGTGTACAGAGATGATGCATATAATGATAATGTCTGGTACCATTCCAAAAAATCCTTTCTGCTCTCTCTTGAAGGCCTTGATATCTATCTTAAAATGTGGTGCTCAGAATTGAAACAACGGTATTTTTGTGTAAATTATTTTTAAATATGCATGTCAATATTTGAGGAGAAGGGATTCCTCAGAGATGAGAATTTGTAGGCAACCATGGCCAACTTGCAAAACTGACCAATCACCAATGCTTTATCAAATGCCTACTGGAAATATATTTAGGCCACATTAACTACATCATCCATAAGAATTCTTTTGCTACTTCATTGAAAAACACAAAATGTTTAATGTACATAATTCATTTTCCTTAATTTTGTTAATTTTCTCCCCAGTTTATTGTTTCTGAAAGCTTTCCCACCACCGAGTTAAGCTAACTGATGTACAGTTGCTGGGCTTATCCTTACACACCTATTCAAAAAAAATGTGTAACATTTAGAATTCTCCTGTTCTCTGGTATCAATTCTGTATCCAAGAAGGATTTGAAGGTTACAGGCAGTGCCTTTTCTACTCTGACACTGACTTCCTTCTGTATCCGTGGGTGCAGCTGATCAAGTGCTGGTGACATGTCAACAAGTATATCCAGACAATCTAATACTTTCTTTCAACCAAAGTTTAGCCCATCGAATGGCTCTATGACTAAGACTTTCTCAGCATGTGCCTTGGTTAAAAAAGTAGTTGTAAAATAGTCATTTAGCATCACGTCCTCTGGGTCCATACACAAAATCTCAAACTGCAGAACTCCTGGGGATTTTCAGCCTTTGGAAGGTTTTTAAATTTACATCCAAGTAAATATCGTCTTTTATTGAAAAAGTGAAAACTTAAATTTTACATACGTGTCCAGGTGGCATGGGCAGAGGTCGTTTTGGGTCATTGCGCCCTCGACATGCCCTAATAACAGTTTTATGTCTGTGAAGATGTATTTCTGCTTCCAACTGGTTCCAGAGTTTGTCATGAGCAGGTCCTTTCATGTCTCGACCCAACAGCTGGATTTGTTGCACTCTGCACAAAGTATTAAATATTAGAAAGATTGATGTTTCTGCCCTGAAATGTGTCAACAAAAACAAAATAGAGGCTGCTTGCTTGCTAAACCAATGTGTGA